>NW_027224738.1:604732-1209464 GCF_041296235.1 Equus asinus
CAGAACAACCAACTAGCCATCTTAGAAGAATAAGTCTGGACTCCTACCTCATTCATTAAACAAAAGTAAATTCCAGGTGGACCAAAAAGAAACGTTTTCCAGGAAAACCTGCATGTGTGTATATGTGAACAGTCTTATATTATGAACAAATTAAGATATTTTTGTACTTATAAAAAACTGGAAATAACCTAAATGTTCATTAGTAGGTGACAGGTTAACTAGTTTATAGTACCTCCATGAAATAGGATATATTTACCCATGAAAACAAAAATGCGAGAGATCTATGTGTTGATAATGAAAAGATCTGGAAAATATATTATCAAGTGAAAATAAAATTTTTAATTTTTTAAAAAGCAGGAGGCCAGCCCCATGGCATAGTGGTTAAGTTTGCATGCTCTACTTCGGCGGCCCAGTTCATGGTTCAGATCCCAGGCACGGACCTACACCACTCATTGGCAGCCATGATGTGGCAGCAATCCACATATAAAATGGAGGAAGATTGACATAGATATTAGCTCAGGGCTAATCTTCCTCAAGCAAAAAAAGAGGAAGTTAGCTCAGGGCTCATCTTCCTCAGCAATAAAAACCCACAAAAAACCAGAAGTATATATTTATTGTTGTTATGTGCTGTAGAGTCAGCTCTGATTCCTGGCAACTCTATGAATGAGTGATGTCCAATATCCTGTCCTCAAGAGCCCTACTCAGCTCCTGTAGACTCACGCCTATGGCTTCCTTTCTGGAATTACGCCATCTCGTATTTCGTCTTCCTCTTTTCCTGCTGCCTTTTACTTTTCATCATGTCCCCAAGGTAGGATAGTCTCAGTTTTACAATTTTTGCCTCCAGAGATAGGTCAGGCTTAATTTGCTCTTGGACCCACTTGTTCATTTTTCTGGCAGTCCAGGGTATCTGTAGAGCTCTCCTCCAACACCATATCTCAAATGAGTCCATTTTTTCCTGTCAGCCTTCTTCACTGTCCAGCTTTCGCACCCACACATAGTAATTGGGAATGCGAGGGTGTCGATAATCTTGGCCTTGGTCTCTAATGATACTCCCTTACTGTTGATGATCTTTCCTGATTCTTCCATCGCTGCCCTTCTGAGTCACAGTCTTCTCTTGATTTCTTGGCTGCGGTCTCCATTTAAACTGATGACTGAACCAAGGGAAACAAAACCTTTAACAATTTCAGTGTCTTCATGGTCTACATTAAAGTTGTATAGTTCTTCTGTAGTCATATCTGTCTTCTTCATGTTCGAATGCAGTCCTGCTTTGGCTCTTTCTTCTTTCACGCTATTCTGTGTGAACTTTCTTCTTACACACTATTGTGTGTGTGACTTACTGTTTTTGTAAACTGTATATTCACATGCGTAGATACATATAGAAAATTTCTAGAAGGATACACTTGAAAGAGTTTAGTAGTCATCGCTTTAGAGTCAGTGGGGGTTCTGAGATGGGGGAACTTAATCTTAATTATATGCCTTTGGATTTTTCCACATACTTGTATTTTTCAGCATAAAAACTAGGTAATAAAAATAAAGGGAAAGATATGTTACATGTATTCCTCTAAAGTGTCAATTAACAAATATACTTTCTGTAAGTAGTGTTAATTTAAAATGTAAGTGCCTATTTAATATGCTTAGCACCATGCTAACTAGTAAATAAAATAAGTACTAACCTTATATAAAATCTGGGCCTCTTTTAGTCCTAAATGATCAGCTTCTAAATGAAAAAAATAATACATGTATAAATTGAGTGACATTTGGAGTCTCCATCTATCCTATGTTGATGCAATCTGAAAGATTAATACCTATATATAATCTTTGTTTCATATAAACTGTGATTCTGTCTTCAAGGCACACCTTATATATGTGTGTTTTTTTTAATAGAAGATTCAAGAGCTGGAAACTTCACTACGTGAAGCTAAAGAAACTGCCATGCAAAAGGAAGACAAGATTATAAAGATGCAGAAAGAGCTTGAGATGACTAATGATATAATAGCAAAACTTCAATCACAAGTTAATGAATCAAATAAATGCCTTGAAAAAACAAAAGAAATGATCCAAGTACTTCAGGTAACTTAAAACTCATTTTATAAATAAAGGCATAATTTTATAAATTATGCATAATAAATATAAATAAATGCATACGTTTATTTTCATGCCAAATAATGATTGTTTTCATCTTCCTGTAAAAATTATTTTTAAAAAACATAAATATTCTTGACAGTTTACAATATATCTTATTTTTTTAATTTTTTTTAATTTTTTTACTTTTCAAAGTAAGGAAATTTTTTATTTTCACTTTAATTTCTGAATGCCAAAAATGTAGAGGATGTATGTTTGTATATCTCTAGTAGTATATTGAAACATTTTTTCATAAATATGTTTTTTTTTAATTTTTTATTATTGCAGTAACATTGGATTATAACATTATATAACTTTCAGGTGTACATCATAATATATTTCGAATTCTGTGTAGATTACATCATGTTCACCCCACAAAGACCAATTATCCATCACCACAAGTGTGTCTAATCACCCCTTTTGCCCTTCCCCCTCCTCCCTTCCCTTCTGGTAACCACCAATCCAGTCTCTCTTGCTCTGTGTTTGTTTGTCATTTTTATCTTCTACTTATGAGTGAGATCATATGGTATTTGACTTTCTCCCTCTGACTTATTTCACTTAGCATAATACCCTCAAGGTCCATCTATGTTGTCACAAATGGCCAGATTTCATCATTTCTTATGGCTGAGTAGTATTCCATTGTGTATATATACCACATCTTCCATTCGTCCCTTGATGGGCACCTAGGTTGTTTACAAGCCTTGGCTATTGTGAATAATGATGTGATGAACATAGGGGTGCATATATCTTTTATGCCTTTGTGTTTTCAAGTTCTTTGGATAAATACCCAGCAGTGGGATAGCTGGATCATATGGTAGATCTATTCTTAATTTTCTGAGGCATCTCCATACTGTTTTCCATAGTGGCTTCACCACTTTGCACTCCCACCAGCAATGTTTGAGGGTTCCTTTCTCTCCACATCCTCTCCAACACTTGTTGTTTCCTGTCTTGTTAATTATAGCCATTCTGACCAGAGGGAGGTGATATCTCCTTGTAGTTTTGATTTGCATTTCCCTGATAGCTAATGATGTTGAACATCTTTTCATGAGCCTGTTGGCCATCCATATATCTTCTTTGCAGAAATCTCTGTTCAGATCTTTTGCCCACTTTTTAATTGAGTTGTTGGTTTTTTTCTTGTTGAGACTTTCTTTTTATTTTTCAAAAAAATATGCTTCTTATCTAAATATTTAATACTCTGTTAGATAAGTACATTTTAAAATTATATTTTTTTCTACTTAATCCCCTGTTATTGAGTCCCACCTGGTAGCCTATGGGCTTAATCTAACCTGTTTTCTCTAGAAAGAGCAGAGTTGAAATGTTTTTGAGCTTGAATGCTGTTACACAAGTCGCACCCTCCTTCATCACAGCCTTCCTTCCTCGTCTGAGCCACAGCTACTTCTCACTCTTCTGCTACTTGGGTCGGATCCTAATAGGCATTTTGTTCACTGTTCCTGCTCCAGTATCTCTTCTCTTCATTCCAAAATTAGAAACAAGCCAAGAATGCCTACTCTTTTCATTATTTAACATTGTTCTAAAAATTCTGGTTATTTCAATGAGACATGAAACAGAGAGGCAAGAGAAAATAATCTTAATTTTTGTTTTTAGAAATTGTTAGTATAGCTAAAAACCAAGAAAATCAACTGTAAAGCTTTAAAATCTTTGAGAGTAATTTTTTAATACTTCAAATAACTAAATGATCACATTTTTATTCATTCAACAAGTATTTGTTGAATACCTACTATGTGTTGGTCATTGTTCTAGATGCCATGTGTACTGCAATGGAAAAAAAATAAAGCCTCCTTGAAGAGGCTTACATTCTGCTTCATGAAGTCAGAAAATAAACAAGTATATATGTTTGTTAAACGGTGAGAAGTGCAATGGAAAAATATTAAGCCAGACAGAGGTATATAGGTGCAGGGTGAGAGTGGGTGTGAGTAGGAGTGTGATTTTGTAAGGGGAGTTGAGGAGAGCCGCACAATTAAGATGACGAAGTGATGGTGTGAGCTGTCTGGTAGGAAAGGGCCTTCTAGGCAAAAGAAGTAGCAAATGCGAAGGCCGCAACACAGAAGTAGTTGAGATGTATTCAAGGAAACAGCAAGAAAGCCAGCGTCTCCTGAGCAGCGTGGGCAAGGATAGAAGGGGAAATAGGTGAGAAGTAGCAGAGAGCCAAATCATAAAGCATCTTGAAAGCTATTTGTAAGCACTTTGGGTTTTATTCTGGATGAGATGGGAAGTCATCAGAGGATTTTGGCAAAATGATATAGTCTGACTTAAATTTTTAAAGGCTGCCCTTTGAAAATAGAATCCAGGAAGGCGTGTTTGTTAGTGACGTGCCAGCTCCTACAACAAAGGGAACCACAAAATGCAATGGCTCAAACAAAACAGAAGCTTATTTCACACGTAAAAGTGTGGGTTCCAGCTTGGCAAGTGGCTCCTTTCCACATGGTCATTCAGAGGCCCCCGTTTCTCCCATCTTGTTTCTCCAGCACTTCCTTGGTGCTGTTTTCATCTGCATGGTTAAAGCCCAGTTGTAAGCTGTCCGTGCTCAGGCTCACAGAAAAGGGACAAGATGGAGAAGCTAAAAATTGTCTTAAAATCTGTACTCATAAAGGCTCTGGCCCAGAAGTGGCACATGTCTCTTCCTCTCATATTTCTTTTTTTTTGCAAAATATTTAGATTCAATTTATCAAAGAGAAAGCCAAACACGTACCTCTCGTATTTCTTGGAGTCAGAGATGATTCCAAAGTTTTTGGCCTGAGCAGCCAAGAAGATAGAGTTGCTACATACGGAAATGGGAAAGACTGCCAGAAGAGGAAGTTTGAAACCAGGAAAGTTCAGTTTTGGACATGCTGAATTGGAAATGCCCACTGGGGACACCCAAGTTGAGATATGACTTAGGCAATTGAATATCTGAGTCTGAGCAAGATATAGGCGAGAGGTTTAAGTTTGGGGAATCATCAGCATATAAAAATCATGAGACTGGACGAGGGCATAAGCATAATGGAGAGGAGATGTGGAGTAACCAAATGATACTGAGATGGAGCAGCCAGTGAGTGAAAAAGAAAAGGGGGTCTGGGCAACAGAGTGGTTCCAGTTTCTTCATATAAGTGAAGCTAGTGTTTCAAGAAAGAGGGAGTAAGCGACAAATTTCTCCACACTCAGTATAGATTGGTACAGGTGTCTATGGAGAGAGGAATATCTTTCCTGCATACTAAAAGTAACCATTTAGATAATATAATAGAGTATGCCATTGTACAGCATCCATGAGGAAAGAAAGCAAAGTATAGGGTATCCATAAAATCTTTATACAGTTTGAATTTTTAAGAATCTGTTTCTGTATTTTATATAAATATTCTATAAAATGCAACAGTATATTTAACTCGAGATTTGGCATAGTAAAATGCAAAGATATTAACTTTTAACCTATTCACCACTATTTTAATTCACCTGGATATAGCTGTCCAATATAATGTAGGGTTTATTAAGTGAATATAGAAGAAAGTAATTTGAACAAATGACTCATTAACAGTTTTGTTTAAATCTTGATACATTTCCTCTGTTGTATCTTTACAAATTATTTATATCAAGTAGCAGTAAATTTGTTAAAAATTCAAACTGTGCTAGTACTTTAGGGACATCCTGCACAGTGGGAAAAAAAGATCTTATTTATAACTGGCACAAAATATAAAATGCTCAAGTGACTAACCTTAACAAAAAATGAGACAACATATATGAAAAGAACAACAAAACTCTAAAAGGAAATATAGGAGAGCATGTGGTTTAAAATAAGAAATATGCCATTTCCTAGGTTGTAACCTAAATACTGTACAACCATCAGTTTTTCCCAAATTAATTTCTAAAGTTAATGTAATTCAAATCAGAATCTCAAAGGAATTCTTTTTCTGGTAGAGCAAAGAAAGTTTCTCAGCAGACTCCATCTAAAATAGGATGAGCAGGTGCTGTTCACTGAGAACACAGGCGCTCAGACTCCTCAGGAGGCTAGAGGATGTTTAAGGCTGTCAGCGCTTCTGAGTGCAGCTTGGGCACACGTCGTGTGTTTGAAATAAGGAATTCTCACTGTCTTTCATTTCTAAGAGAGTATTTCCAATTTCAATTTCTTTTACTCAAGAATTGTTTTAAAACTGTTATATATGACTAATTTATTTCATTATATTGTGGCAAAAAAATTACTGCAATTTCTCCATTTTTAGAATATATTGAAATTTTCTTTTAGGTGTCATAAATGAATAAATATTTTTAGAGTTCTTTGAACTTTTAAATCAAAATGTATACAAGTATATCAATGGAACAAAATAGAGAGCCCAGAAATATATACACACAAATATAGTCAGTTCATCTTTGACAAAAGAGCAAAGGCAATTCAATGGAAAAGGATAGTCTTATCAACTAGCGGTGCTGAACAACTGGACACCTTTCACAAAAATTAACTCAATTGATTGTAACCTAAATCTAAAACACAAAACTAGAAAATGCCTAGAAGATAACGTAGGAGAAAATCGAGGTGACCTTGGGTTTGGCATTGACTTTTTTTACATACAACACCAAAAGCATAATCTATGAAGGAAAAAAATTGATAAACTGGACTTCATTTAAATTAAAAATGTTTGCCCTATGAAAGACAAGCCACAGACTGGAAGAAAATCTTTGCAAAACACATATCTATCAAGAACTGTTATCCAAAATATACAAAGAACTCTTAAAACTCAATAATTAGAAAGCAAACAGCCTGATTTAAAAATAGGCAATGGATCTGAACAGACACTTCACCAGAGAAGATACACACATGGCAAATAAGCATATGAAAAGATGCTCCACATCATATGTCATTAGAAAATTGCAAATTAAAAAACAATGAGATACCACTGTACATCCACTGTATCTCAAAATATAATGGCCAAAATCCGGAACACTGACTACACTAAATGCTGGCAAGGAGTGGGGCCAGGAGCTCTTGCTCACTGCTGGTGGGAATGCAAGTGGTACAGTAGCCACTTTAGAAGAGAGTTTGGCAGTTTCTTACAAAACTGACACCACTCCAGCCAGTCATATGCTCAAGGAGTCCCTGATATCAGCATCTGGTCCAGAAAGCCAGGGTATTTTACTGGTGCCATGACTGAGCAAATACTGGGCTCCTCCCAGAATGGGCTTATCTGACCTAGTCAGCAACCTCCTTAAGCTGAGCATCTCAGCTTTGGAAGCTTGCATCTTTTTAGTCTTTGCTAACTACGTGTGTGTGCAAATGTTTTTATAGGCACTGGGGGTAACGCCTAGAGGAATGAAGAGCTCTCTGGGTCCCTATTTAGATGGGTTTATTTTTGTATTCAATATATAATAGTAATCCATAGTATGGCTGTGGTAACAGCAATAAAAGAAATGAATGATTTATTCAGCAATAATAAGAAATGAGCCATCAAGCCACAAAAGACATGGAGGAACCTTAAATGCACATTGCTAATTTTAAAAAGCCCATCTAAAAACACTGCATACTGTATGACATTCTGGAAGAGGCAAAACTAGGCGAACAGGAAAAGATCAATGATTACTAAGGGTTCTGGGGGAGGGTGGAGGGATGGATAAGTGGAGCACAGGAGATTTTTAGGGCAGTGAAACTATTCTGCATGATACAGTGATGATGAACACGTGTCATACATTTGTCAAAACCCATGGACTATACAATGCAAACAATAGACTCTAATGTAAACTGTGAACGTCAGTTAATAATGTATCGATATTGGCTCATCATTTGTAACAATCATACCACACTAAGATGTTAATAATAGGAGAAACTAGGGGAGGACACGGGTATTACCGGGACTCTATGTACTCTGCTCAATTTGTCTATAAACCTAAAATTGCTCTAAAAAGTTAAACCTATTTATTAAAAAAGATTTTTGTATATGTTTGTATGTATATATGACTGATTTTTTTTCTGAGTCGAAGTAGATGTATGGCTAGATTGAACCAACCTTGAGTACAGAATATCCCCAATAATGTTATATAATATTTTGTGCCTTGAATTCAGTTCTACTTTGATATTTATATTACTGTTCATCTCTTGTCTTATTTTCCTGATTTACCTTTATCTACCCATTTCATTCGTTTCAACCTTTCTGTTTCATTTTGTTTAAGTATATTGTTTTTTAATTGGGAAAAATATTTGTTTTAAGAAATAGAAGTCATAGGTTTTCTAATTACACATTAGCTTCCAATAGCTTCACATGTACTTCACATCAAATATCTATTTGTTACTCATTTTAGGGTTAAAATTTGTGCCTTTCCTCCTTTTCATATGTTTGGAGTTTGCTGTTTTAAAATGTTCCTACTATATTAGGTAGTTAACAAGTCTTTGAAACTGCTCTAAAATTACTTTATTTCTCTTTTCTCTAAAACCTTTAGGACAAAGTTGCTTTAGGAGCTAAGCCCTATAAAGAAGAAATTGAAGAGCTCAAAACAAAGCTGGTGAAAATAGACCTAGAGAAGATGAGAAATGCCAAGGAGTTTGAAAAGGAGTATGTCTTTGTCTTAATTGAATATGACTTTAGTAGCTTAAATTTCCTTTCTAAACTGTATAAATTTAAAATATATTAAGATATTGTTATTGCTTTTTATAAAATAAATACAAACATCTACAGATTTTAAAGTTATTAAATTCTCATTATGTATGCAAAGGTTTTGAAAACAAGCACAATTCTGATCAATTACTGACATACTATGTCGTTGGATACTTCTTGTTCAATCATATAGGAACAGCTTAAAAATGGCCTTTTTTGTTTGAAAGTGAATATTAAGAACGTGTGTGTGTTTTTAGCAGTTTGTCTAAGGTTTCTGTTGGTTCTCTTAATTTCATTTGTTCTTCCTATTGTATTTTTGTGTAAGGTTTTATTTCCTTTTAAATTGTAGTACTTAGTGCCCAAGAGCATATTCCCTTTTTATTGATTTATTTATGTATAGTACCATATACAATAGCATGCCTAAAGTTCTTTGTGGTATAGCATAATGAAAAGAACATTAAACAGAGAGTCAAGGAAACTGAATTAGAAATATAATGTTGCCACTTATTAATATGTCACCTCTGACTCCTCACACTTTTTATTCTTCCTGTAAATGTTTAATAAATGTTTAATGATGATATCTAATTTTGCCCAAAAAGTTGCACTCTGAATCTTCATGCATTCTAACCAGCCTTCTATTGATAGGACTGTTGGTTTTAGTGGAGCATCATTAAAAAGGCAATTTTAGTGGCCAGCCCAGCGGCACAGTGGTTAAGTTTGCACATTCCACTTCGGTGGCCCAGGGTTCACCATCCTAGGTGTGGACCTACACATCACCTGTCAAGCCATGCTGTGGTAGGCATCCCACATATAAAGTAGAGGAAGATGGGCACCGATGTTAGCTCAGGGCCAGTCCTCCTCAGCAAAAAGAGGATTGGTGGCAGATGTTAGCTCAGGGCTAATCTTCCTCAAAAGAAAAAAATTTTTTTAAATAAATGCAAAGCAATTTTATATAGAATAGAATCAGCAGATACTTTCAGTCTCTAAGAAAGGCAGAAAGTCTCATAATTTAGCATTGCCAATTAACACTCAAGCAAATAATTAACAGAATGTCTTTTTCTCCTGGGTGCAATGAGCAGACTGTGACCTCTGACTGTGTCACCTCAGATCAGAGCTGCAGTCGAATGTGCTTTCCTTACAGTGTATACAGAAGGTGCTTTTGGTTTTACGCTTTGGTAATTGTTGTACCTTCAAGAGGTTTCTAGGACCTCATGATAACAACCCAATTATTTGTTTTATGGTGCCCCTGAATGTAATTTTGCTCAATATCCAGTTAATAATACCTATTGGGCTTTCAGAAATTTTAAAAGAATTGGTTTCTCAATGTTAAAAAAAAATTGCCCCTGCAGCCAAACAGAACACTTCCAATTTGATGGTGTTATTTATGGCTATAAAGTGCATGATACCAGGGGGTATCGTGAGGGCTTACCTACTGCTGCTTATGCATATCATATCAATGTGATGTATCTTATCAGAAAATTCTTGACAGCAGTTCTGTTTATTCTTCCATTAAAAATTAGTTGCTGGCCTTTTACATATTTCTGTTGTTATTCTTAATAGAATTACTTGTACAAAAGCCACTGTAGAACATCAAAAAGAAGTTATAAGGCTATTGAGAGAAAACCTTAGACGAAATCAGCAGGCCCAAGATACTTCAAGTAAGTAGAAAATGCTGATATTTCCAGATCTTTTTCCATCTTACTTCTCAGTATACTTACACATTTTGAAGACTGCTATTATATATATGACAGTCAAGAATAAACCTGTTAATCACTAATTTATAAAGAACTATTTTTAAAATGAATTCATTGAGATCATATTTATCCTGTGATACCTCCTTAAGTTTCCTGTAATCTCAACTATTTATCCATTATAGATTCTTAAAAACTATGAATGTAACCTGTGCGCTATCAGATCTTTACATATTAGTGAAGATACCTTCAGTAGTATACAAGAATGACTTACCTGTCAAGGTAGACGTACCCTTCCCAATAAAACACAAGCATATCTTAATAGATTTTAACCATGTGCACTGTAAAAACATAGTCAGTATACAGTAAATATTATCCTACTTGTTGTTGGTACTGAAAATACAGACTTGATGCTTACTGGCAAACTCTTTGAAACTTATCTTAGATACAGTTTTCAAATCTAATCATCAAATTTCTGCATATACATTCCTCAAACTGTATCTTTTCCCATATTTCTGTCTCTTATGTTTCATTTGAAAAGAGAGAATGCTGAACAGTACTTGGGGCAGCTTTGTGTAGTGGGTCCAGCATTGAAATAACGTCACGAACAGTTCTCTAAGCTGACTGCCCTCACTTAACAGCCTGTGAAATCATGAGGAGAACGCCTGACCTTCTAGATTGGATATAGACTTGTAAGGATCAGGCTAAAAGTTGTGTGTGAAAGCACACTGAAAATTCTAAATGTCAGGCAAATGCAAGATGATGTTTGTGTGTATTATTGTCCACGCATTGTCTGGTGCTTGTTTAGTTTGAACTGCCCTAGTGTCCATTGCAGGATAATTGCAGCTCCTACCTGGAAAACTTCAAGGGGTAAAAATAGAACTTTTGTTGTTAGAGAAGGGTCAGGATGATTCCTTCTAATTTGTGACTTTCAGGTACGTGTTGTACCTGAATTCAGAATAATTCAAAAGGAAATGGACATTGAGTGTCTTCCCCACACTCATCTTGCCCCTCCCTTGTAAACAGTCAGTGACCCAGTGGATCATTCCACTTTCTAAGCACCTCACACTTTTATGCAATTTTACCTAAAATTTACAAAACAGTTCTTTACATTACTTGTACACATATGGTGTAAAATACTGAATAGTATATTCTTTAATAGCAGTCTAAGGTTTATTTAGTTAACAAATACGTGTTGAGTATTGGGAGCACATTGACTGCCTTGGGGTGGACCCCACACACGCTGTGTGGTGGAAGCAGCCCTCCAGGGGACCCCACTGGCGTCGAGAGTAGACAGTGAAGGGCAGCTCCGACTGCTGCCGTCACCGTGAGTGATCCTAGCAGGTGGTGGTGGTGGAGGTAGTGGGTGGAGAGAAGCAGGGGTTCCGCAGATACTTAGAATCCATGATGGAATTGGCATAGGAGGTGAGGGAAGAGGAGGAAGTCAAGGATGACGTTCAGGGAGATGGTGCTGAGATGTTTTGTTTTTTATAGTGATTTATTGAACTTACTAATGTTTGCTTTATTGTGAACTTTGGAGATAATTAAAATTATCACCTGTCTGTGTGTTTGCCTCCCACAGTGATATCAGAACATACTGATTCTCAGCCTTCAAGGAAACCCTTAACCTGTGGGGGTGGCAGCGGCATTGTACAACTCACAAAAGCTTTTATTTTGAAAAGTGAATATATATGGCTAGAAAAGGAAATTTCTAAGTTAAAGCAGCAAAATGAACAGTTAACAAAGCAAAGGAATGAACTGTTAAGGTAAGATCTGCTTACCTGATACAGGAATTATGCTTATGGTGGTACGTGTGGGAGAGGATGATGCCTACACATGCATATATATTTTTTGCAGTGGGCAACCCCTCACACATATAGGGGAAGTAATTTTTAGAGCTCATGTAATGTGTCTTTTTTAAAAGGAATGAGAATATGGTAGCACCATTCCAGAGGTTTGCTATCCATCAACTGACCTTTTTTTTTTCCTGAGGAAGATTCGCCCTGAGCTAACATGCCAATCTTCCTCTATTTTTAGTATGTGGGCTGCCAGCACAGCATGGCCACTAACAGAGTGATGTGGGTCCACACTCGAGAACCAAACCCAGGCTGCCAAAGTGGAGTGCCCGGAACTTAACCACTAGGCCACAGGGCTGGCCCATCAACTGATTTTAGCTAAGCCTGTTTTTAACTAAGCCAAGAACCAAAAAGTAAACCAAGATCTTTGAGGGGAGCTTAAATATGCCACAAATATGCCCAAGTCAGTGAGGCTTTACTCAAAGGAGAATCCCTGAGGTCCATTATTGTAGCCCATTAACCTTTATAAACAGTTGTAAAAAATTTAATTAATTGGCTTCTACCAAAGATTAGAATCTTGTGCTAATCTTTACTAATGATGCAATAGAAGAAAAATAGGCATTAAATAAATATGCAAATAGCTACTGTTCTGTGTGAGGCTATTAAACAACAAAAAAAGCAAACAGGACATTATGAAAGGGTCCAACAGAGGGATCAGACCTTATCTAGATGTGGGGAGGGGCGGTGATCAAGAAACTAATATGTAAGAGTAGATCTGAAAATGAGTAGCAGTTAGGCTTGATGACAGTAGAGATGGCTAAGCCTTCTAGGCTGAGGGAACAGCATGTGCACAGGCTTTGAGTCAAAGAGGAAAGTGGAACAGAAAGACATGCAGTGTGGCCAGAGCATACAGAATGAGGCAGAGTAAGTGCAAGATGCGATGCCAGAGGCCACTGGTCCAGATTACACATTGCAGGTCATTCTGAGGCAGCTGGGGTGGTCTCCTAAATGTAACGGGAGGATTACCACCACTGGAGGATTTTAAGCTGGGGCCTAATGAGCTCATACGGCGTCTCTAGCTGCTAGAGCAGAATGGGGGGGAACCCAAAAGTGTGAGGTTGTATCAACACACTTGGCTGACTGATCAAAGAAAGGAGAGCAGGGCCTAGGATTGCTTCCCAGGCTTCTCTGAAGGAGTGAATAAATGCAGGCAGCATTTCCTGTGGGAAGCAACACTATAAGTAATCCAGAAAAGCACAGTGTAATATATCTTTTAAAATAACAAAGGTACATTAAAGATTCATCCATCCAGAAGACTAACTTATCAAATTATTGCCACAGAGTATCAGTAGATAAACCATGCTGGACGACATCACTGATTCATTTGAAACCTAATATCATACTTTTCAAGATTCTGTGATCACGGAGATTTAGTACAAT
This sequence comes from Equus asinus, assembly GCF_041296235.1. Lineage (NCBI taxonomy): Eukaryota > Metazoa > Chordata > Mammalia > Perissodactyla > Equidae > Equus > Equus asinus. The sequence goes on from NW_027224738.1 coordinate 618,353, forward strand.
TTTTCAATTTATATTGACCTCATTTCATTTTCTGAACTGTGGAAATAATCCAAACTTAGGAAGCATTAGGTTGAAATTAAAATGTAAATATGATAAAATGGTAAATTATATGTCACATATATTTTACCACAATTAAGAAAAAAAATTTTATGTAAATATGAATATATTTCTGGAATTGAGCAGTCTTACAGTCTCTTTTATTTTTCCCCACATTTAAGCAATAATCATCATCTTTCCAATGAGGTCAAAATGTGGAAGGAGAGAACTCTTAAAAGAGAAGCTCACAAAGAAGTGACTTGTGAGAATTCTCCAAAGTCTCCTAAAGCGACCGGACCAGCTTCTCAAGAGAGACAGCATACGCCTTCTCAATGCAAGGAACGGAATTTACAAGATCCTGTGCCAAAGGACTCACCGAAATCTTGGTTTTTTGATGGCCGATCAAAGTCTTTCCCAGCACCTCACCCAGTTCGCTATTTTGATAACTCAAGTCTAGGCCTCCGCCCAGGTGGGTAAATATACTGGTTACTTGGGGATCGGGGATAACGGTTGGAACTCATTTGTCACCTGTGGCCCCAAAGGGCAAGTTTAGACAAGAGAAGATGTCATGGAGAAGCTGCACTGCAGAGATGTCATTTGCTGTCTCTGTGAGAAGTTTCTCCAAAGCACAGCACTGAAGTGAAATCACTTTTTACCCCGAGGGAAGTCTTATTCTGCCTCCTGAACCTTCAACTTTTCCCTCAGATAGACAAGCAGCTCTCGAGGACACAGAGAGACACCATCCTACAAACATAACTACTTTTACTGCAAAAGACCTTCTTATCAATTCAATGGGCCAGTATTTCCAGTAGCATTATATTCATTTTACACAAGCCAGATCATAGACTTATATCATTTACATATTCATTCAATGAACAGAAATTTTTGGTCTCCACCTATGTGTCACATATTGCACCCTGATGGTACATTGATAACCAAACCAGATATGGCCCCTGACTTCCTGGAGTTCACAGTCTAGTGCGTATAGACGGTGATCAAGTAGTCAAAAAAGGTACAGTTCTAGAGTTCAAAAGCCTATGAGTTTTTAATAGGTTGTTTTAGGAACATAAGGAAGTCTTCCTTGAAGAAGGGGACTGAGATCTAACAGGTTAAGGTGAGTTAGCTTAAGAAAGAGGGGAGGGGAAGGCGATTCAGGCAGAGGGAACAGGGTCGGCCCAGCTGGGAGAGACCGTAACCAGGGGAAGGGTTGGAAAACCACGTGTGGCCAGAGCGCAGTGCACACAGGTTCCTCTGGGTGAAGTCGGTGAAGCCAGAGAGAGAAGAGCCAGATGCGCAGGACTTTGTGGGTTGTGGAGAGGAATTTTTACTTCATCCTGGGAGCATGCTAGAGGAAGCTGTTAAAAGATGTTAAAGAACAGCAGGAGAACATAATGGGTTATCAATTTGAAAACATTACCTCAGCTGTAAGGTAAACTGTATATAAGCTGTATGTTGTGTTGCAACCAAACGTGTTTTTTAATAAGATGACTTTTGCTTTCCATTTTTTTCTCAGAAGAACAAACTGCTGGAGCAGAGAGTGTGGATCCTCAGCCAGGCCCTTGGCACGCCTCCTCAGGACAAGCTGTGCCCGAGTGCAAGACTCAGTAAACTCTGCTGTCACTTTTCTAGGGGCCTAGTGTTCCTTATTTAGAAATGACTGTATTTGTTACTTTATTTTTCTATCCCTGGCAATGATGTCACAGTCCAACTTAATTTCAATTCAGTTTGCACTTTGCCATTAGAAATTGAGGCATTCCAGTCATTTAGAATGGTGATAGACTGCCTTCTTCCTGAATGTGGTAATACTTTAGAAGTTGAATTGTTTTATTTATTTATATATTTTGTGAAGAATAAAGTTATTGAAGGAAATTTCCAGTCTTTCCGTGTATACATAAAATGTATACATTTTCATTAATCTCGTTATCCACATGTGACTTAGATAATACATAAATTAAAGCATCATTTAATTAACAAAATTCCTAAACCTGGGCTCCCCGCAACACATAAAGCATCTATGGATGGGCTTCACACAATCTGTAAAACCTCTGAAATTTTATCTTTTGTGTGTGGATTCAGTTTTCTAGGATACTAGGGTCCCTACTTTCTTATAACATACTCTCTGAGAGGTCTGTTACTCTATAAGAGGTTAAGAACTGTGGTTTTAGAGAGTATCTGATAGTACTTTTATATCATATGACTTTGAAAAACCATATAAAACAGCAAGTTGCATAAGGTTTAGAACAGAGTTAGTGATTTCAAGGCATTCTTGGCTCTTTGGTAAGAAGACTTATTCAAAGGGAGAGATTATTAATTGTATCATAGCCATCACTGTTAAAGTCTATGAATTGGTTATTTCCCTTACCTTAACACACTGTCACAGGTTCACTAGGGTGAAGTGAAACTGTGCCTTCCTATAACGCTGTCCCTCAGGCCTGTCCCTTGGGAGTTTGGTTTCTCCTCTGCACCCAAACCAGACATGATTACAGAGCTGCAGGTTGATTCTCTACGATGTTCACTCCTCCACTGAATAAGAGTATTGCAAAGTAGTAGGTATGTTCACCTGGGTAATAAAACGACTTTAAGGCCATTAAAAATATAATCAGTCTTAAAAATAGATGATGACATAAAGAGATGGAAAGAGATTCCACGCACATGGATTGGAAGAATAAACACGGTTAAAATGTCCATACTACCCAAAGCAATCTACAGATGTAATGCAATCCCAATCAGAATCCCAATGACATTCTTCATGGAAACAGAACAGAGAATCCTAAAATTCATATGGGGCAACCAAAGACGCCAAATTGCTAAAGCAATCCTGAGAAAAAAGAACAAAGCTGGAGGTACCACCATCCCTGACTTCAAAGTGTACTACAAAGCCATAGTGATCAAAATGACATGGTACTGGTACAAAAACAGACACACAGATCAGTGGAACAGAACTGAAAGCCCAGAAGGAAAACCACACATCTATGGACAGCTAATCTTTGACAAAGGAGCTGGGAACATACAATGGAGAAAGGAAAGTATTTTCAACAAATGGTGTTGGGAAAACTGGACAGCCACATGCAAAAGAATGAAAGTAGACCATTATCTCATGCCATACACAAAAATAAAATGGATCAAAGACTTGAAGATAAGTCCTGAAACCATAAAACTCCTAGAAGAAAATATAGGTAGTAGACTCACTGACATCAAACTTAAAAGGATCTTTTTGAATACCAGGTCTTCTCAGACAAGGGAAACAGAAGAAAAAAATAAGTGGGACTTCATCAGACTAAAGAGCTTCTGCAAGGCAAAAGAAACTAGGATCAAAACAAAAAGACAGCCCACCAAGTGGGAGAAAATATTTGCAAATCATATATCTGACAAGGAGTTAATCTCCATAATATATAAGGAATTCACACAACTGAACAACAAAAAGACAGCACAATCAAAAAATGATCAGGGGATAAGAACATTTTTCCAAAGAAGATATACAGATGGCCAAGAAACACATGAAAAGATGTTCAACATCACTAATCATCAGGGAAATGCAAATCAAAACTACACTAAGATACCACCTTACACCTGTTTAAATGGCTATAATCACTAAGACTAAAAATAACAAAAGTTGGAGAGGGTGTGGAGAAAAGGGAACCCTCATACACTGCTGGTGGGACTGCAAACTGGTATAGCCACTATGGAAAACAAGATGGAGGTTCCTCAGAAAACTAAAAATAGAAATACCATATCCAGTTATTCCATTACTGGGTATCTACCTAAACAACTTGCAATCAATAATCCAAAGAACATATGCACCCCTGTGTTGATAGCAGCACTATCCACAATAGCCAAGACCTGGAAGCAACCCAAGTGCCCATTGACCAATGATTGGATAAAGATGATGTGGTATATATACAATGGAATACTACTCAGCCATTAAAAGAAGACGGATCCATCCCATTTGCAACAACATGGAAGGACCTGGAGGGAATTATGCTAAGGGAAGTAAGACTGAAAAAGACAAACACCAGATGATTTCACTCACATGTGGAATATAAACAAACACATGGACAAAGAAAACAGTTCAGTGGTTACCAGGGGAAGGGGGGTGAGGGGTGGGCATAGGGGGTGAAGGAGAACACTTACGTGGTGACAGACAAGAAACAATGTACAACTGAAATTTCACAATGATGTCAACTCTTATGAACTCAATAGAAATTATATATATATATAAGATCAGTCTTCAGATATCCAGTCTAGTAGAATGTTGCTTAACTCTTGAATTTGGATATCTTTCATTCCTCAGATTTGGGAAGTTTTTGGCCATTATTTCCTCAAATAAATCTTTTGTCCCTTTCTCTTTCCTTCTGGAAGTTCCATGATGCATATATTGGTCCACTTGCTGATGTCCCATAAGTACCTTAGGCTCTCTTCACTTTTCTTTATTCTTTTTTCTTTTTTCTTCTCTAACTGAGTAATTTCATATGACCTGGTTTCAACTTATTGATTCTTCTGCTTGATCAAGTCTGCTATTGAACCCCTCTGTGAATTTTTCATTTTAGTTATTTGTATTCTTCAGCTCCAGAATTTCTGTTTGGTCCTTTTTTATAGTTTCCATCTCTTTAATATTCTCATTTTGTTTGTGCATCATTTTCCTGATTTCATTTAGCTGTCTATTGGTGTTCTCTTGTAGATCATTGAGCTTCCTTAAAACTATTATTTTCAAGTGTTTGTCAGGTATTTGTTCATAGGTCACCATTTCTTTGGAGTTGGTTTCTGGAGATTTAGTTTGTTTCTTTGATTGCATCGTGTTTCTCTGTTTCTTTGTGTGCCTTTTGATTTTTTTGCTGACTTTTATGCATTTGAAAAATAGCCACCTCTTCCAGTCTTTATGGGCTGCTTCATACAGGGGAAGACCTTCATCAGTCAGCCCAGTTATAGACTGTGGGCCCTCTGAAAGCTTTTGGGCAGATGTGACTCTCTAGGCTTGTGTGTGTGATTTGCCAATTAGAGAGGTTTGCCAGTTTCTTTTTCAGGAGCTCATAATCTCTTGCTCCCTCTAATATCTGTCTGTAGTACTGCAGCTTCTTTGGTGCTGCATCAGGAAGCCACCCCACTCTCCTTTGTTCTCATTGGCCCCCAGGCATCCAAATTACGTCAGCTCCCATCAGCACCCCAAATCAGGTGAGATAGAAACCAGTCCCAATGGCAGCCCTCCAAAACGCTGGCACATAAGACACACGCTCTGCTCTCCTCCCTCCCTCCCTCCCGAGGATGAAGCTTCGAGTTGGGCACCTACTCCTGATGGTGCTGAGCCACGCTAGGCTCTGTCTGGTGCCAGACCATGCCAGTTCCATCAGCAGTTCGGGTCAAGTGAGACAGAAACCAGTCCTTCAGGCAGCTCTCCAAAAAGACGGAACTGTGAATGAATTTTCCTCTCTTTTCTTTCCCCTGCTCCTCACGATGGAGGAGCTGTAAGCAGGGGTGAGCTGTGCTGGCTTGGGGGAGAGGTGGTCGCAGGGAAAATGAAAGGGCTCTTCTGCCTAGTTTCAGGGTGGAAGTTGTTAGCTTTGCCCTTACCCAGGGGACTGCAACTTCTTACCTGGCTTCTGAAGTTCTCACAAAGATACTTTGGTCCATGTATTGCTGTTAAGACAGTGTCTCTGTCAGGGAAGAAGAGCTGGGACTTTGTATTCCTCCATCTTGCTGATGTCTCCCTCAGAATGTTGCTTAACTCTTATGACCTGAGTTTCAGTGTCATGATGAAAGATTGTGAAGGAACAATGATGAAAGTTAGCAATGGAAACTTGCGAGAATGTTAAAAAGCAGTAAGATGGTCAGACGACGCTAAAATCTGAAAAGTCAAGTCAGGACCAGAGAAGACAAAATACAGTATTGTTCATAGGAAACATTTTCTTGAGAGCCTAGCAGAATCATGTTCAGGAAACTTATTGAGAGCCTGCCATTCATACTCAAATATTTAACTACCTTCTACTGTGTGCTGATCACTGGTCTAGGCACCGAAAGGCACTGCCTTTGTGGGACTCATGTTGTAGCTGGAAAACAAATAACTCATACTTTTAATATGAGCTGATCACAATGTAAGGGTGAAAAAGATATGGTCCCTAACCTTAAACAAATTTAGTCCACTGACTATACAGGGGGTAAGCAAATATCTGCAATACCATGTGACTTAGGCGGTCGTAGAGTAAGCATAATTGTTGAAGATCTGTGAATAAAGGGAGGCTGAAGACAGCTGCATCGAGAAAGAGGTACCTGAGTTGGCCTTGATTAGGGAACTCTCATATTCATAAAAAGTCTATTCCAAAATCCTCAAAAGTCAAAGGAAAGGTATTGGCGCTGGCCCCATGGCCAAGTGGTTAAGTTCGCATGTTCTGCTTTGGTGGCGTGGGGCTCACTGGTTCAGATCCTGAGCGTGGACCTACCACCGCTCATCAAGCCATGCTGTAGCAGTGTCTCACATAGAAGAGCTAAAATGACCTACAACTAGGATATACACCTATGTACTGGAGCTTTGGGGAGGAAAAAAAAAAAAGGAAGATTGGTAACATGTTAACTCAGGGCCAGTCTTCCTGACCAAAAAAAAAGCATAAAAAAAAAAGAAAGGAAAGATGTTGTTAGGAACACAAGGAGCACAGCTGCGTGTGATTACAGTCATTAGACCCAGTGTTAGAAGCTACAGTGGGGCAATGAGAGACAGTTTTACCAAAGACCTTATGTGAACACAAGCAGAAACTAGGGCAGGGTTTTAAAAAATCTTTAAGGGTAATTTTTACCATCCATTATAATTGAATTTCTAATAATCATTCACATTTTTAAGTACAAATGTAACAACTATTGTACATGCCAAGTCCTTCCTCCTCACAACATCCCTGAGGTAGGTGCTATGCCTACCTTCATTTTACAGATGTGAAACAGGTTTGGTCAGCTGGGTAACTTACTCACTTAGCTGGTGAGGGAAAGATGTGGGACTTACCTGCATCTTTCTGACTCCACAGTCTGTTCTTAACCACTGTGACTGTTACGGATACACTTAGCTCCAAGAACAAAAAACCTGAAAAGTGACTAAAGTTTATTTTTCTCACATAAGAAGTCCAGAGGAGTTACTTTAGGGATTTTGTCTTAAGCCTGTCTTCAAAGAACTAGGTTCCTTTTCTTCCCTATTGTCCTTAGTGTGTGCCTCTGACCTCAGACCAAGTCACAAAATGGCTGCTAGGTCCCAAGGCATCATATCCACGTTCCAGGACCGCCCCCCCCCCAAAAAAGGAAGGAGCAAAAGCCAAAGGCCTTTCTATCCAAGAAGAAAGGCCTCCTCAGAAACTCCAGCCCACATTTCATTGGCCAACCCTAGCAGCAAAGGAAGCTGGCAATTTGAGAGTTTTGTTTTCAGCCCCTTGACACAAATAATCCACATCAATCTACAAATCAAAATTGGGGTGAATTTATTATGAGTCAGGTCTGAGGACTAGCCTGGGGCCTTCCTCCCCCAAGGAAGGAAGGGCACCAAAGAAGTGGGGTGTACCGAGTGGTTATACACAGTCTTGGAACAAAGAGCATCCATCATATATGGCAGGAATATCCCTTTTACAATTATCGTGAGATGCTTTGCTGGCCCAGCAGGTCAGAGGTCAGTAGGTCAGTGGTCACAAGGTGGGTGGTCACACAGTGAGCACAGCAGGTCCATAATTAATCCTTAGTTTAGGGAGAGATGCATATTAAAGGAAATGCCGATGTGGGGGGAAGCTACCTCCTTATCTTTAAGGGCATTGTTCTTGTCTTTGGGACATTGTAAGCGTTTAAAGCAGATGTACAATGCATGCTCAACAGACCTTTCTGGAAAAACAAGGTCAGGTCAAATTAGTTTCAAACCAAATGGCTTCCTCATATCCTCCAATATAGCCTACTGCTTGTCATTTATTTATCACCCTTACAGTGTAGGAGGCAGGGGAAAGTGAGTTGGGTGGGTGCTGAGTGAACCCACTTAAACAGCACGTGCACAAACAACCTACACACTCACTCTGCTCAGTTACCTGCCTGAGAAAGTTGGAGTTACGAAGCCTAGTGTAGAGGGCTCACGTGACCCAGTCCTTTCTTTTCCTTCTTGTGTCTCTGTTCTCTTCAGCCAGACTTGGCTTTTTGCTCTTACCCAGCATGTTCTTTCCTTGAAGCCTCCACACTCCCACTGAGGCTCAACCTGCTCCCTGACGCCACCGCCAGTGCAGTCAGGACGCCTGCATTCCGCCACTAAGCGTGTATTAGTGTTAGAAGAGACGGCGCGTCACAAGAGAACCACAACCATACCTTCAACGCGAGAGAACGTGTGCTGCCCTCTCAGCAATCATGTCAAGGGCCAGGAGAGAAGGCTCTAGTATCTTCAGTGACCTGGGCTCCTTCTGTTTCGCGGCTCTGCCGTCTTCCACATGCGACTTCTGCCTCATTCCATCTTGAACACCGCAGAACGGCACGTAGTAGACACAAACGACGGGGACTGAGAGGGGTCAAAGCCAAGGGAGTGGTTTCCAGTCCTGAGCATGCTGCGGGGGCTTTTTCCGCTTTTCACCGTTTACTCGGAGTTAGCAGTTCGACCTGAGCTCCACTAGACGGCAGCACGTACACACATTGAGTATACCAATGTGCGAATCCTTAAAAACTCAAGGAAACAGAACCAGCAAACTCGGAAGAAACCTGAACTACACATCCCAGCATTCATCATTAAGCGCCTGACTTGTCTGCACGAAGGTCGGTCTCCGTTTGCCGCTCGCGCAGTGACCTGGAGGACGCCATCCACCTGCTGCTACTCTAAAGTAAGATTTCCTGGTATTTTTTCAATGAAACTTTAAATGGACTGGGAAAAGGAAATGTTTAATTTTTATGTGTTGCTTTGCTCTGCACGTTACTTATTTCAGGAAATCTTAGCAGTTAGATCAGGATTAGGGTGCATTTGGAAGTCTGGTATCTTAAGTTTTTCAAAATAACCAAAGAAGAGAGGATTTTTCAGTGAACATTTTTCTTCCGGGTTCATGAAGACAGAATTCCCGAAAATGCTCTGCCTCTGATAACGAAAAATTAACACTTTGATTCCAGTGTTTACAGTAAGAAAGCCATCACGTTTGCTTTTCATGTTGGAATTTACCATTTCAGGCCATGTTTGCAACTCATTTTCCCAAAAACTCTGTTTTAGCGTGGCAGTGCAGTTGACCTAACAGTAAACCTTCGGCTCCAAACTCCGGGCCCAGAAAGGCGGGGAGGCCGCCCGGAGCCCGGCGCCCAGAGCCGCGGGGCGCACGGGCTCAAGTCACAGCGTTTGATCCGCACGCTCAGGACTGGGGGTGGGTAAAGGTTCCTGGAGTCTCTCATTCCTAAAGTACATATTGAAAATATCTCAACTCTCCCCAAGTTTAAAGTGAGTATGAACCTCTCGTGTAAGAAGGGGGAAAACCAGTGAAAATTTCGTTGCCTCAGAGTGGCTGGGCTTCTTGGTGGCTGGCGAGGGCGGCCGCGGTCGGAGCGCCTCGGGCAGCGGCGAGCTGGTCCCGGAGTCGGGCGCCGGCAGCTCGGGGCAGCGCTGGGAGCAGAGGGAGCGAGCGCCAGGGCAGGGGCGGGGACGGCGGGGCACCCCCTGGAACGCCCGCCTCCTGTCCGCGCGTGGACGCCGCGGGCCCCGGGCGGCCGAGGGCTGGACGGCAGGGGTCCGGGCGACACGAGGCCCGCTGGGCCGGCTGGTGGGAGACCCGGGTGCGACGCCGGCTGGGACGCGGGAAGGAGCGCGCGAGACCGGGCCACACCTCGGGCCTTCGCCCCGCGCCCCGCCTCCCCCGGCGCGCCCGCCCCCGCCTGCCTGACGCCCCCCGGCGCGCCCGCCCCCGCCTGCCCGACGCCCCCCCACCCCCACCCCGCCCCGCCCCCCCCCGGGCGCGCCCGCCCCCGCCTGCCTGACGCCCCCCCGCCCCGCCCCCCTGGCGCGCCCGCCCCCGCCTGCCTGACACCCCCCCCGCGCGTCCGCCCACGCCTTCCTGACGCCCCCCGCCCCCGCTTGCCTGACGCCTGCCCGCGTGAGCGCCCCCGGCGGGCGGAGCCGCGCCTGGCTGAGGAGCACGGAGTGGGGCTCGGGAGGAAAGGGCTTAGGGGCCCAGGCCGGAGAAGCCGCCTGCGCCTTCTCGGGCGCGGTGTGTGTGCGCGCGTGCTGCTTGAGTGCGTTCGCTCAACGCCCTCCCAGCTCGTTTCCCTGCCTTTCCCATCCTGAGGGGGGAAGACGGCGCCCCCACATGCCGGCCCCCGCGGCTGCTAGGGCTGGCGGGTGAAACGTGGACCGGGGTTCTGAGCAGGCCTTCCTTCTTGGGTAGAAAGACCTTTGGCTTTTGCTCCTTCCCTTGGTGTTTTTTGGCGCGGATGCGGATATGGTGCCTTGGGACATAGCAGCCATGTTGTGACTTGGCGCGAGGTCAGAGGCACACGTTGAGAACAGCAGGATGGGGGAGAGAGCCTGGCTCCTTGAAGACCACCTCATTTGATCATCGTTTGACTCCTCGCCACCCCGACCTCAGCACTAGCCGTTCCGCGCGCCCTGCAGTCGGCACTGGTCAGACCTGATGCATGCCACCTTTCCCCCGGTCACAGTGTCTCAGTCCTGCCTGTCAGAAGTGACTGACTGTGGCTGTTAAAGCGTTAACTCCCGCCGGCTTAAGCTTGAGAAGAGGATCGGCAGCGTTATGGGGAGGCCTGCGTTTCGTCTGTCTCTCTCACCTGGACCAGGCCACATCAGTTTCCTCATCTGTAAAATGGGGGTATTGGACATGATTTGATTTTCCGGTTCTTTTGTTCAGTGACTTTCTGAGGCCGATGGTGAAATCTTTCCAAGGGACAAGGAAAAACCACAGATGAGAGCCAGCCCTGATGGCTTAGTGGTTAAAGTTTGGTGCACTCCACTTCAGCCTCCTGGTTCAATGTTAGCTTAGGGCGAATCTTCCCCTGCAAAAATAAGAATATAAATAAACAAACTAGAAATGATTGATGGTGCAAACCCAACGGAAGTTTACAGGACAGAAAGCAGGAAGGACATGCCCAGTGGCATAGCAGTGCGTGCGGGCACAGCGGGGAGGATGGGGAGGGGAGGACTCCACCCCTTCTGGATCAGCATTGGGTTCTCAAAAAACCGAAAGGTGGGTCAAGTCCAATGTCTGTCTCTTACTGAGTATCAGTTGAGTGGGCTGTGCCAAATGGTTTTGATGTACAAAGCTAGGTATCTAGAGTGGGCGCTCTTGGAGAATTCTCATGGTGGGAATATTTGTGCTGAGGTGCCATCTTCAGGTTCTTAAAGGAGTACATTGAACCATTCATTCTAGATGTTACTGCATAGGACCATGTCTACAGTGCATGCCATTAAATACACGTGTCTGTAGATTAAACCGCAGGTTCCGTTATGGGTCGACTTGATGGGAAGGTCATCGTCCTGACAGCTGCTGCTCAGGGGATCGGCCGGGCCACTGCCATAGTAAGTTACTATCTCTGTTTGCTTCCTGCCTTTGGAGGTGTTGAATCACGTGGACAGATCCCATGGCTGTTTAATTCTGCTCTACTTTTTTTTATTGGCTTTTGTGCTTCTGTTGTCTTAAGTTACAAAAATAAAAGTTGCTACTCCTGATCCCAGGCGGATGAAGCAAGGCTTACCTCACATATTTATTATGTGACATCTCATAACTTTTGACTCTGAGAACTTATTTCTTTGCCTCAGTTTCTCTGCACTGTAATAAATATATTACAGGGGGCCTAAAGGAGTGCATAGCCCTCTGAAATCATGTCAGTTCAGACATAGGACTCCAGAGTTCTAAGACTATCAGGTTACCGTTACCTTTACCTTGTAATTTATAGCAGCTTCTTGCACATTATATTCCTCACCTGAGCTAATAATGCAGCTTAACTGTAACGGTAGGATATAGTTTGATATTTGTGAAAACACTAGTATACTCTTAGGAGGAAAAGTGTTGAAATAACCCATTTTTTTCATTATTTGGGGTTTAGTCACCTCAGAAATGGAATAAAGGCTATCAAATCACAGAATAGTAGTATTTTGAGAGGTGTTAATAACAGAATCCTAGTTTTTTAAAAACACTATTGTATTTGATGTTACTAAAAGGGACAAAGTCAGATGACAAGCACAATGTATGTCATGTTGTACTAATTAATGATAAAAATAACAAAGGGAAGGGCGAAGCGAGACTAGATAGTTTGAAATTCCACCCATGAATAAGGAAAACAATGAAAATAAGATAAAGGGAGAAAAGGCTAAAGGATTTTCTATTCATGAGAGCAGCTTAACCAAGTAAACAAAGGATTCATTTGTGTGTTGTCTTCCAGGCTTTTGCAAGAGAAGGTGCCCAAGTCATAGCCACAGATATCAATGAGTCCAAACTTCAAGAACTGGAAAAGTACCCGGGTAAGCAACTCAGCAGCTTGAACTTGGGATTCAGAGTCCATAAGGTATTATAAAAAACAGTACTCGTCTGCTGAAAGAAAATTACTTGGCTGGTCAGCTCCACCGGCCTTCTTCTTAGAGCCTGATTCTTTGATATCAAATCTATATTCTGTGAACCTACAGACAAAAATCTGTATACTTAAATATATAAAAGTTGTATACTTAAAATTTTTTTTATCCAGCATGTTGAAGGATTCAGTACCTAATTACAAAGTTGTATGTGAAATTTAACAGTTGTTGCGTTAACTTTTAATGACAACTTTCACTTCTGTGCCCTACTCAGCACAGTGCTGTCCAGTAGGAAAATGATGTGAACCACGTGTGTGATTTAAATTTCCTGTGGCTACATTTAAAAAGTAAAAAGAAACAGATGAAAATTAATTTTAGTAATGTATTTTATTTAACTAAATATATCTAAAATACCATTTTAACATACTCAATATAAAAAAAATTTATGGAATATTTTACATTCTTTTTTCATACTAAATCTTTTAAATTCACGTGTGTTGTACACTTACAGCGCATTTCAGTTCTGACTAGCTGCATTTCAAGTGCTTAGTAGCCACATGTGCCTGGTGGCTACCATATTGGAGACAGCTCAGCCCTAAAGTCACATATGATCAGAAACCCTAAGAGAGTATGCAAATTATTTCGCTGTGTATCACCCCTTACTGCACCACACTGAACTCAACTCCAGCATCAAAGGACTTCAACTAGAGTTCCTCTGAAAGAAATCAGAACAGACAGCTCATTTGAAAGTTAATTCTTCCAGCAAAATAGAACAGGTTATATAATCAAATGCAAATTAGCACATTGAATTCATGAACGGAATTAGACTATGCTATTTTAATTATTGGATTGTTTATTTATTATTGGAAAATTATTTAATTTTAATAATAGGGAATTTTAACTCCAAGTCAGAAAAACGCTGTTGTACTGAAAAAGTACTAAGGGAAGAAAGTCCTCCCAAAACTTTCTCCCCTTTCTCTCCTTTTCTATGTTTATAATCTTTTCTTTCTATATCTATAAAAGAATAATAAACCATATTTTTTTTAAAAACATTAAAATAGTGACTTTCTTTTATTAGAGAATGTTTGGGGTTTTTTACTAACTATTACAGTGTGTCTCTGAGATCCAATGCTGGATCTCTCATGTCTAGCTTTCAAGTGTTTCATCCCTTCTCCTGGCCCCTCATTTCTTCTCCTTGCAATTTAGTGCAGAAATAAGTGATTATACCCTTGACTGACAAAGTTGTTTCCAATAAATAATGGAATTGACATGAAGGTAAAGTGCACAAATGGAAACAGTCTCCTGTCTCACTGCCCTGCCCTTCCCTACCCCTCACTCAGATAGGATTCAGTGTTCCTGGGGCAGTGACTCACCTCTGGGGAAAGAGCAAGCCTGCGCTCTGTTATTACTGCTGGCTCACTGAGAAGCATCTAATATAGATCATACTTCACTGTAAAGTCTTTTCTCAGAAAAGGCCTTTAGTATTCAATTTAGAGAGTGAAGAGAAAGGGAGGGAAAGAGAGGTGTGTTATTGGGAGTTCAGGATGGGGAGGATTTTAAGATTTTTATTAATGAGATTCTTAAGATTCTTAAGACCCTACCAATGGTCAACAATCCTATGAAGGCAAAATGGACAGATACTGTAATCTTTGTACTTCAAAGCAGCTACATCTACAAGACTAAACATTTTTTATGGGTATAAGTAAATAGTTTCCCTTGTTTTATGTTTCAGGTATTCAGACTGGAGTCCTGGATGTCACAAAAAAAAAAACAAATTGATGAGTTTGCCAATGAAATTGAGAGAGTTGACATTCTCTTTAATGTTGCTGGGTAATTCATAACTTTTTAATTTCATTCTCCTCACAGAAAGTTTTCTATGTCTTTTATTAAAAGAAATTTGATAATATGGCCAAATTATTCTTTGTGAACCCTAATATATTCCTTAGGAAATAAAGCTGGATTTTGGACAGAATTTTTGTTACAAGTAAGATTCAGCAAGTAAAACAGCCATAGAAGTTGACATGTGCTTGGGGCCTAAAGGCACTTAAGGATACTCAAGACAACTGCTACCAATCCAACGCTGTTGATCTACCTAAGGCTGGGGACAGGCTCACACCAGTGGACTTGTCACTGATGTTCCACTAAGACTTATAAAATAAAATTAAAAACTGTTTTCCAGGAGTGTCTTTAAGGCAAAGTATATCTGCCAAAAACTGAGTACTCAGTTTATTGAAATGCGAATGTTCCCCATTTGTTGGCACAACATTCTGGCAAGTTCTTTCTACCTCCCAAGCGCAGCATTTCTTATTAGGACAATTAATCCCAGCAAAAGAAGTTTCACTCTGTTGCTTTATATACAGCACAAAGAGAATGGCTTAATTGAACTTGATAGAGTAGTACCAAACTTGCTGAACCATGCTTGAAGGATGAGAGACTGGAGCTGGAGCAGCCCCATGTGGAGCAGCTAGTGCTTGTGCTCACTCTCCCTTTTCAGGCATGACAGTAGAGATGAGGACAGTTGAGGCTTACGCAGGACTAAGTAGATAGAGTCTGATGTTCCACTTTTCTTGTGTGGTGTTAACGTTTATACTGTGGCATTGATAGAAAAATCCTAGAGCCTTCTTATGTATTTTTATGATTCTTCCTAATCATGTTTCAGTATGAAAAAAGTCTGTCTATTCATAGTTTATCATGTGTTACAATGTATGGAAATTAAAGCAACAATTTATGATTATCTATTTTATAAATAATCTGCTCATCTTTCATAGAAGAATATATTCAGAACCATGAAAAAATCAACTAGCAAAATTATTTTTTGAGCATCTATTAAATTTTCAGCAAAGTAAGGGATATAGAAATATAGCATGTGGTTCTTGCTGTCATTTGATTGAACTGGAAGTACAGTGGTACATGGGAATCACAACTGACAATATTTTATAAGTAATTACATAATCTTGGTCCAGGGGACAGTGAAATCAATTAGGACCCCATTGTTATAAAGCTTCCTTGAGGAAATGTGACTTGGAAAATAGCAAAGGCTATTTTGAGGGTTTTCTTTTGTTCTGCTTTGTTTACTCAGTATGTCAGAACTGTACAGTAGCGATATTACTTTGCTGCCCTGAGATGGTGAGATACTTGTTTTCCCTGCAACTTTGATTTCCCTTGAGAATGATAAGTTCTTGCCACCTGAGGGCACTGCTGCTCTTGAAATCAGAGTCCACTGGGGCAAGTGTCCTCAGTTGTTTGTAATGGCGTTGATATTTCCTGTGCATTTGGTATAGAGCTTCTTATGTTTGGGGGCTCCAGACACTTGCCGCCTTCTTTTAAAAGAAGGATCTTGTTTTCAAATAACAAATTTTTTACCTTAAGTTGTTGAGACACTTACTTACCTAATGTACCAAGTGATACTATGTTTGAATTGTTAAAAGTCTTGGTTAGGGAAGGGACAATGGTCTAAGTCAATAAATGAAAATAAAAATGAAAAGGAAGTGGAATAGAAATCGTTTTTAATGATAATTTTTCCCCATTGTTTAATTACTCTTCCAGTTTTGTTCATCATGGAACCATCCTGGACTGTGAGGAGAAAGACTGGGACTTCTCAATGAATCTTAACGTCCGCAGCATGTACCTGATGATCAAGGCCTTTCTTCCTAAAGTAAGGTGACCACCACCAGGATGACCACCACGTTAGTCTCCAGGTCTCCATCCTGGGCATCCAGAAAGAATCCTCACATGTGCTGAAGAGTAATGGTAGTTAACGTAATGACTAACATGTAGTGAACATAAATACCAAGGCATTTAGTATAAATTAATTCGTCTGACCTTCCAGTTCATCCATTCAAAGAATATTTATTAAGCACTTTCTACATGCCAGGCTCCATTCTAGGTGCAGAAGACAAATCAGAGAACTAAACAAAGTCCCTTCTGTCAGGGAACTTCCATTTTGGAGAGGTGAGACAGGATAATATGTAATCAAATAAACATATAACATGTGAGGTAGTTATAAGTACTATGAAGAGAAAAAAAGCTCAGTTATTAGAGAGGTCCCAGAGGGCCTCACTGATAAGGTGAGATTTTCATAGAGGCTGAATGGAGCAACGGAGCTAACCATTCAGGTGTTTGGGGAGAAGCTTCCAGGGAGAGGGACAGCAGGAGGCCTGTGGGACCAGAACAATCCGATGAGGTAGGTACTACTTTGTCCCATTCACTGTACAGAGAAAGAAACTAGGAGGTTAAGTAACTTGCCCAAATCACATAACTAGCAAGTGGTTAGAGCTAAGATTAGGCACACGCTCTCAGGATGGATGTACCCCACTGCTTTTCTGTACCTTGAGTACCCTCCTTACTCTCCTGTCTTTAGCTGAGCCACTGAAGTTCCAGAGAGGTGAGAGACAGCATGTGCTGAAGAGAGAGTATTCCTCCTGAGTCTGCCACCCTTGAATTCTCCAGCCTTCACACAGCTCATCAATGTTTTTCATTTTGTTATACAAATAAGCTTTAAGTACCTTTTGATACAAAGCACCACACCAGGTGCTCTAGGGGAGACAGGTGTAAATATGAAAAATGTTGACTTCAAATGAGCTTGTAAGCCAGCAGTAGCAGACAGCACGGGCTCAGACAATGGACGGGTTGACTGTGTACAGAACCAGCTCAGTTCAAGGTTGTAAATTAAATCCTAGTGAAATGCAGAAGAGCCATTCTTTCCATCCATCCCTGCTGGATGAGATGACTGGAGTACTGAATGCTGCCCTGTGCGGGACAGGAGAAGAGCTTTTTAATGGCGCAGCAGGACTGATACTTTGCTCTGAACATTCAACCTAACGTCAAGAAGGATGCAGATGAATGCTAAAAGGAAAGTTAGAGAAATTGACTTAGTAACAAAGGAATTTGTTTTTAATCTATTTGTTTAGTGCCTAGAAGGGATCTTTGGGTGGGCCCACAGATTGTTGAACTAGCAAATTTTTTAAAAATATAAATTGCCTTTTTTACCTATCTGGAGGTGATGAAAATCTGTTATTTGGAACTTGGATGCATTTTTTGAAGGCTGGTCCTTAACACAGGATTTGGGGAGAAGCAGAGGCTGTGGTAAAAGGGGAGAGCGTCCGTCACAGCTGGTGAGACGTGTGAGACTCATTTGTAAAATGAGCTTGTTCGTGTCTGCAGTGCTTCACGAGTATCAGTGAGGAACGTAGGTGTGAGGCACAGTGGAGCTGAAATTTACACTTGTAAGTGTTAACTTTTAAAATATCGAACAATAACTTGCAAATTAGTGAGTTTGCCTGTGATTTAAAGCACCTTAACAATAATCCATATGAAACAATGACACTCGTTTGTAAAAAACGAAAAGAAAAAAATCCCCCAAAATATTAACCAGTGGGATGGGGAATCAAAAGGAGTCAGTGCCACTTGTTAAGGTGACCCTAACCAACCTGACCCCAAGGTCAGACTCTGGTGTCAAAAAACCTTCGGCACAGCCTGAGCTCTGCCCCTAATTCGCCAGGTGCCCTAGGAGATGGTACTTAGGCTCTCTCAGCATCTGTTTCTTCTATTTATTTATTTACTTTTTTTTTTCTAAGATTTTATTTTTACTTTTTCTCCTCAAAGCCCCCTGGTACATAGTTGTGTACTTTTAGTTGTGGGTCCTTCTAGTTGTGGCATGTGGGATGCCACCTCAGTGTGACTTGATGAGCAGTGCCATGTCCACACCCAGGATTCAAACCAGCAAAAGCCTGGGCCACCGAAGCGGAGTACGCAAACTTAACCACTCAACCGCAGGGCCAGCCCCATGTTTCTTCTGTTTAAAATGAGGGTGATAGATTACACAATCCCTTCCAGCAGTAATTGTCTAGGATCCTCTTGTGTTCGTTAACCATGACACACATATACCCAGTTAGAACTTTCCAGAGGAAGCCAGGATTTGGAGTCCAAGCAGATCTGCAAGGTCAGGTGGTCAAAATATAGGAACACTTGTAGGAAATTTCTGTTCATGGATAGACATTCCAAGACTGAAAGATCGGTCAAAAGGCAGAGGACAAATTGAAGATTCTGTAAGAGGTCAGTGCAGAATCCAAGGTCCACTAGAAAAGAAGATCCATTACGGCAAGGATCTGGGGAGGGCTTGGATGTTTGGGGATTTTTCCTCCTTTGCTGTATTGTAGAAGAGTCCCTAGCACACGGAAGTGCTTAGCAAATGTTGGTTGAATGAGTAAGTGAATCTAGGTTATCAGTCCAGGTTGGGGTCAGGCATGGAATCACTGAAGACCCAAGGAGCCAAGGTCTGCCAAGTTTAGGAGCTGAGTTCTGGTTGATGGGGACAGAAGAGCTGAGTCAGAGTGGGACTGACTAGATACAGCTAGAGGAGATCTTTAGAGACCTTTGTAGCCCTGCCTGAGCTTCTGGAAGATCAGTCCTATGTGGCCTTACTATGTACAGACACTCCACTTTATGGGCCACAGAGGGCTGCTGCTTGGCAGGCAGAGGGAGCATCACACGGGACAGCAGGTTCTGAGCTGGGGGTAGGAAGGCAGCATGGAGGGAGGCAAGGACTTTGGGCTGGAGAATCAGCAGACAGGCCCAGCCGAATGTATGGTACCAGTGTTGGGGCAGCAGTAGCATCTCTAGGCGTGAAATTCTAGTTTGCCTGAGAGATTATTGCATTTCAGAAGATTGGAGACTGAACTCACTTAATAGCCCATTTTTATATATTAAGTTGGGCTGTATGTATTAAAAATGGATTATGTATGTTAATTATATTTCAATAAAACTGGAACAATAAAGTAAAATGGGTTATTTGCTAAAATGGATAAGAAAGAATAATTTTAAGGCTTAGTTTTCAACACCATTCTACTCTACTAATTTTCCTAGTGTTTTTTATGAGGACCCCATTTCATTATGATTCTCTTTATTTTATAGACACACAAGTTGAGTTAAATATATTCTCCCCTCCATCTTCCTTGACTTGGTGGGTCACCTCAGCCTCTCCCGGTGTCCTTCGCTGTCTCCAGCACCATGCCATAGGCTGGTTTCAGACTCTCTGCTTTTAGTATGATTGGTAGCTAAGTATCAAAACGGAAAGTAGGAAGATGACCATAAAGAGATGTATAATCTTGGCAGCCTCATCCCTGATCCATTCGATCATTCACCGTCTCCATTCCTGCCTCTGTCTGAAAGCTACTGGAGAAACTCACCCCAACGGAAGTGACTTTTTTCTCTAGACCCTTTACACTGCCTCTCAAGACTCTGCTCTTTTAGAAACTTCACTTGATTTTCATGATAGAGTATATCCTGGTTTTCCTTCCTCTGTTCTCTAGTTGATATTCTCCCTTTTCCTCCTGGCAGTTATTTGAACTCTTCCCCACTCTCTCGTGGCCACCATCTCCCCTTGTTCTCTATAGTCATCCTCCCAGCCTCTGACTTCCATGAAAAGTTAGTGCCCATTAGGCCCATTCTCTCAACCTCTTGCTTCTTCCTCCAAAACGTTTATGAGTACCCATGCCCTTGCATGTACATAATATTATCTTGAAAACATACGTATATGTTATAATTAATAAAGTGTAAGTTCATTGAAAACAAAACATTTTTTAAGTCATAGCAGCCTGTTTCATTATATATTCTTTTAGGTCTGGGGCAGGGCCCAGTAATCTGCACTTTAAACTAGCACCTCAGGAGATCTTAATTCATCAAAACGTATTGACCGCCTACTGTGCCCCTTGTCTAGGAGGACAACACAGCCCCAGACCCTCCTCTCTCAAAGTTCACAATTGAGTGGGGAAATCCTGCAGGACGTATTTTTAGGAAACACTGCCCTTGACAGGAGGCTGCCATCAGTGCATGTGGCCATGGACTGAGCTCTGCCTGCTGTGTCTGCTTTTACCACTCCTTTCCCGAACCACTACTGCAGCTTCCAGTCGTCTCCAGCATAGGCTGCCAGAGGAACCTGTAATCCCCGGATCTAGACATACCGCTCCTCCTCTGCACTAAGGCCTGCCTTATCTTCAGGGGAAATCCCAAATTCCTAAATTTAGTCCCTGTTGGCCTCTAAGGCCTCTTTCCTCCCAGGGCCTGCCTTCCAGCCAGACCCATCCCTTCCCCCCAGTTCCATAATAGAACCTTTATACCTATGGTTCTCATTCCTTAAAACACGCTTCTCTTTTGTTTTTCTGACTGTTACTCCACAAAAATGGGGTTCTCCTACCCAATGCACGTAGAAAAAAAACAATTAATTACAGCATCAGATTTGGGGAAAGAAAAAAGCTTTATTGCTAGCTTGATCTGCAAAGAGACAGGAGGCGTATTCTCTCAGATCTGTCTCCCTGATCAAGGACTTGGGGCAAAATTTATGGGATGAAGGGCAGGGTGGTCTGAAGGGTGGAGACGGATACTTGGAGGTGAGAAATGAGGTGAGTGATGATCTGTGCAAGTGCAGTCAGCTCCATGGCTCTTCATAGGACGCATATTCACAGAATGGTGATGTTGGCATGATCTGAGGGTGGAGTTTTCAGCCCTTTGATGTCAAAAAGATTACTTAACAGGCATTTGCGCAGGCCCACTTGATGGAATGGTGGTCTTACCTGGCCTGAACTGGACAAGGGGGGACTCTCAGTTCCTGAAAACCCACTCTTATTACTCTGTTGGTAAGACGGGGTCAGTTGAACTGGTCCTGGAGGGCCCACGGTTACACTAATACTCTAGTTTTCAAAAATCGACCCATATATTTCCTCCTAGGAGCCCTCCTCTGAGTGTCCAACAGTGGATTGGCCCCTTCCTACCACCCACCACCTGTTCTCTGTGAAGGCCCATGCTGTCTCTGGATGCTGATTATGTCAGCCACCCAGTCAGACTGGCAGCTCTCCATAGGCAGGGACTGTGTCACTTATCTTTGAATCTCCTGGACCTACACAATACCCAGCCACTGTAGGTATTCATCAAATAATGTGTTCACTGGAGTAAGAGTTTTCTAACATCAGGAACACAGTAAATATGAACATTCATTTGCACTGGCTTAGAGTTCATCCTCGGTCTTGCTGATACTCTTGTGACAGGGAAGGTGGTAATCCCCCTGGGAGATGTTCTTGCCAGTGAGAGTGTACTCTGCCATCAGTTCCCAGCAGTGATGAGGAGGTTGTTAAGACTGCTTAATAGTACTTCATGTTAACAGCTAATAAGATGGTTCTGCAAACCCAGAGTAAATGCAGATCTTTTAAAGAGGTAGTATTTTTAGCCTGCAGAGTGGCATTTTTTTTTATTATTTGTTTTATTTTGGCAGATGCTCACAAATCTGGCAATATTATCAACATGTCCTCTGTGGCTTCCAGCATCAAAGGTAAGTCTGTTTTCCTCTGGGGGTTGTGATGAACATACTCATAATCTTCACAAGCTAAGGGTTTTGGAAACAAGCATAGCAGATATGATAAAACTTACCCATAACTTCAAAACTGCTCTTTTAAAATTAGTATTAAGTTCCTTGTCTACCAGTCCTTTCACCTTACATGTGATCCAGTGACATTAAATGAAAGTTTGTTTTTTGTGCTCTCCCGTTTAGTTCTTCTAATGGATATGGCAGTGGAGATCAAAGTGGGAGAAGGAAACATTTATTCATTTGATTAATCAAAAATGTATTGAACACCTACTGTGTGCCCCTGCCCCCAGAGAGTTCACAGTCCAAAACGGGGAGTGGGGAGAGGCTCAGGCAAACACACGTCTTCCACCATGTGATAGTTCCACTAAAGCGGAACACGCGCACTTAACCACTGAGCCACCAGGCTGGCCCCAGCTATTTCATTTTAAACTTGAAAATCCATGTGTGCCAGACTGTGCCCTTATCTCCATCTTGCACTGCAATCCTGGCCCTTCAACTTGACTTCTCGTTTAGGGCCCAGATCAACTGTCTTTGTGAAGCACCCCCCCAAGCCCACAGGCAGAGTTACTTCCCGTATTGTCACAGCACTTCATACAAAGCTCTGTTACAAAAAAAAAACAAAAAAAGAAATAGCCACTGCTGAGAGAACATTCCTTCTCTTTGCGAGGATACACACATTAAGCCTGCATGAGAGAGAAATGCAAAGAAATGCCTAAGCTTCTTGGTCTTTTGTTTTGCTTTGCTTTACCCTAATTTTCTTTTCTTTTCTTTCTTTTTTTTTTTTTTGAGGAAGATTAGCCCTCAGCTAACATCTGCCGCCAATCCTCCTCTTTTTGCTGAGGAAAGCTGGCCCTGAGCTAACATCCATGTCCATCTTCCTCTACTTTATATGTGGGACACCTGCCACAGCATGGCTTGATAAGCGGTGCTGTGTCCGCACCCGGGATCCAAACCGGCGAACCCCAGGCTGCCAAAGCAGAACGTGCAAACTTAACCACTGCGCCAGTTTTCTTTTTTTATCTTTTTTATTTTATTGAGGTCATAATAGTTTATAACACTGTGAAGTTTCAGTTGTGCATTATTATTTTTCAGTCACCATATGTTGCCCGCAGCCGCAAAGGGCAAGGAATGACAGGCACCGCCAAGGCTATTTGGTTGTTTCAGCAATCAAAGGTTTTGGATAAAGGGAAACAGAACAAGGAGTGGGCATAAGGGAGAACAACAAATCGGTACTTACAACATCCACACCACAATCAGCTGGGGAAGTCCCAATAGTTTGTACGGCGGGTGGGAGTGCCGATTGTCCGGGTCTGAGGCAAGGTGTCCTTTCCTCAGTGAGACTCCCAATTGTTCTATGCCTGTGACTCCCTTTTACCCTAAGGTTTCTCTGGGTTCTGACTCAGGGTTTTAGACATTTGGATATTTTGAGTTATTTCTTCTTGTTCCCACAGATGGGGTGCTTCTATCTTTTTCGTTCCCATGGATAGGATGTTTCTAAAGTCCTGTCAGGTGCCCGTCAGGGTGGCCAGCCCAGACAAGGAACATGACACAGGACTCATTCTTTGTAACTTGTGCCTTAGAGTCAGGGCCGAAGTGGCCCTGAGCCCAGACACATTCCTTTGTGTAGGGCCCAGGCCCAGTATCCTTGGAAGGTGGGGAGGTCAATGAACTCTGTGCACCTTATAAATGGTGCCTCTTCACCCCTTGTGCCCACACCCTAACCCCCTTCCCCCTGGTAACCACTAAACTGTTTTCTTTGTCCATGTGTTAGTTTTTCTTCCACATATGAGTGAAATCATATGGTGTTTGTCTTTCTCTATCTGGCCTATTTTGCTTAGCATATTACCCTCCAGGTCCATCCATGTTGTGGTGAATGGGACAATTTTGTCTTTTTTATGGCTGAGTAGTATTCCGTTGTATATATACCACATCTTTATCCATTCATCAGTCGGTGGACTCTTGGGTTGCTTCCACATCTTGGCTATTGTGAATAATGCTGCAGTGAACATAGGGGTGCATATATCTTTACACATTCATGTTTTCATGATCTTTGGATAAATACTCAGTAGTGGAATAGGTGGGTGGTATGGTTATTTCTATTTTTAACTTTCTGAGGAATCTCCATACTGTTTTCCATGGTGGCTACACCAGTTTGCATTCCCACCAGCAGTGGATGAGGCTTCCCTTTTCTCCACATCCTCTGCAACATTTTTTGGTTTTTCTCTTGGTAATTATAGCCATTTTAACAGGTAAAAGGTGATATCTCATTGTATTTTTGATTTGCATTTCCCTAATAATTAGTGATGTTGAACATCTTTTCATGTGCCTGTTGGCCATCTATATATCTTCTTTGGAAAAATGTCTGTTCGTGTCCTCTGCCCATTTTTGGATCAGCTTGTTTGTTGTTGAGATGTATGAGTTCTTTGTCTATTTTGGAAATTAACACCTTGTTGGATTTATGATTTGCAAATATTTTCTCTCAGTTGGTGGGTTGTCTTTTTGTTTTGTTCCTGGTTTCCTTTGCCTTGCAGAAGCTCTTTAGTCCAATGAAGTCCCATTTGTTTATTTTTTTCTTTTGTTTCCCTTGTCCAAGTAAAAATGGTATTCGAAAAGATACTGCTAAGACTGATATCCAAGAGTGTACTGCTTATATTTTCTTCTGGGAGTTTTATGGTTTCACATCTTAGCTTCAAGTCTTTAATCTGTTTTGAGTTAATTTTTGTGTGTGGCAAAAGATAATGGTCTAACTTCATTCTTTTGCATATTTCTGTCCAGTTTTCCCAGCACCATTTATTGAAGAGACTTTCCGTTCTCCATTGTATGTTCTTGCCTCCTTTGTCGAAGATTAACTGTCCGTAGATGTGTGGGTTTATTTCTGGGCTTTCAGTGCTGTTCCATTGATCTGTGTGCTTGTTCTTGTACCAGTACCATGTTGTTTTGATTACTACAGCTTTGTAGTATATTTTGAAGTCAGGGATTGTGATGTGTCCAGCTTCATTCTTTTTTCTCAAGATTGTTTTGGCTATTCGGGGCCTTTTGTTGCCCCATGTAAATTTTAGGATTCTTTGTTCTATTTCCACATCATTGGGATTCTGATTGGGATTGCATTGAATCTGTAGGTTGCTTTAGGTAGTATGCAAGTTTTAACTATGTTTATTCTTCCAGTCCATGAGCCTGGAATATCTTTCCATTTCTTTATGTCATCATCAATTTCTTTCATTTAACGTCTTAAAGTTTTCATTGTGTAAGTCTTTCACCTCCTTGGTTAAATTTATTCCTAGATATTTTATTCTTTTTGTTGGGATTGTATATGGGATTGTATTCTTAAGTTCTCTTTCTGTTAGTTTGTTATTAGAGTATAGAAATGCAACTGACTTTTGTAAGCTGACTTTGTACCCTGCAACTTTGCTGTAGTTGTTGCTTGTTTCTAATAGTTTTCCTATGGATTCTTTAGGGTTTTATATATATAAAATCATATCATCTGAAAACAGCAAGAGTTTGACTTCTTCCTTGCCAATTTGGATTCCTTTTCTTTCTTTCTCTTGCCTAATTGCTCTGGCCAAAACCTCCAGGACTACGTGGAATAAGAGTGGTGAGAGTGGGCACCATTGTCTCGTTCCTGTTCTCAGAGGAATGTCTTTCAGTTTTTCCCCATTGAGTATGATGTTGGCTGTGGGTTTGTCATATATGGCCTTTATTATGTTGAGGTACTTTCCTTCACTACCCATTTTATTGAGAGTTTTTATCATAAATGGATGTTGGCTCTAGTTAAATGCTTTCTCTGCATCTCTTGAGATGATCATGTGGTTTTTATTCCTCATTTTGTATCATATTGATTGATTTGCAGGTGTTGAACCATCCCTGCATCCCTGGAATAAATCCCACTTGATCATGTTGTATTATCCTTTTAATGTGATGCTGTATTTGGTTTACCAATGTTTTGTTGAGGATTCTTCGTCTATGTTCATCAGCAATATTGGCCTGTAATTTTCCTTCTTTGTGTTGTCTTTGTCTGGCTTTGGGATCAGGGTGATATTGGCCTCATAAAATGTGTTAGGAAGTATTTCATCATCTTCAATTTTTTGGAATAGTTTGAGAAGGATAGGTATTAAATCTTCTTTGAGTGTTTGGTAGAATTCTCCAGAGAAGCCATCTGGTCCTGGACTTTTATTTTTTGGAAGACTTTTGATTACTGTTTCAATCTCTTTACTTGTGATTGGTATATTCAGATTCTCTGTTTCTTCTTGGTTCAGTTTGGGAGGTTGTATGAGTCTAAGAATTTATCCATTTCTTCCAGATTGTCCAATTTGTTGGCATATGGTTTTTCATAGTATTCTCTTATAATTCTTTGTATTTCTGTGGTATCCATTGTAATTTCTCCTCTTTCACTTCTAATTTTATTTGAGCCTTCTCTCTTTTTTTTAAATTAGTGAGTCTGGCCAAGGGTTTGTCAATTTTGTTTTTCTTCTCAAAGAACTAGGTCTTAGTTTCATTGATCCTGTCTACTGTTTTTTTGGTTTCAATTCATTTATTTCTGCTCTAATTTTTATTATTTCCCTCCTTTTGCTGACTTTGGGCCTTTTTTGTTCTTCTTTTTCTAATTCTGTTAGGCGTAATTTGATTGCTTATTTGAGATTTTTCTTATTGGTTAAGGTGGGCCTATATTGCCATGAATTTCCCTCTCAGGACCACTTTTGCTGCATTCCATGTGAGTTGGTATCGTGTATTTTCATTTTTATTTGTCTCCAGTTGTTTTTTGATTTCTCCTTTAATTTCTTCAATGATCCATTGGTTGCTCAGTAGGTTGTTGTTTAGTCTCTGCATGTTTATCTCTTTCCCAGCTTTTTTCTTGTAGTTGATTTCTAGTTTTATAGTATTATGGTTGGAAAAGATGCTTGATATGATTTCGATCTTCTTAAATTTATTGAGGCTTGCCTTATTTCCCAACATGTGGTCCTTCTTTGAGAATGTTCCACGTGCACCTGAGAAGAATGTGTATTCTGCTGGCTTTTGGGTGGAGTGTTCTATATATATCTATTAAGTCTGTCTGGTCTGTAATTCATTTAGTTCCACTATTTCCTTGTTGAGCTTCTCTCTGGATGGTCTATCCATTGATGAAAGTGGGGTGTTAACATCACCTGCTATTACTGTGTTGCTGTTAATGTCTCCTTTTAGGTCAGTTAATAGGTGCTTTATGTACTTTGGTGCTCCTGGGTTACATACACATATGTGTTAAATCCTTTTGGTGGAGTGTCCCTTTTGTTGTTATATACTGCCCTTCTTTGTCTCCCATTGCCTTTTTTTTTTTTTGGGTGAGGAAGATTGGCCCTGAGCTAATGTCCATGCCAGTCTTCCTCTTTTGTATATGGGATGCCACCATATCATGGCTTGATGGGCAATGTGTAGGTCCACGCCCAAGATCTGAACCCATGAACCCTAGGCCTCCAAATCAGAGCATGTGAACTTAACCACTACATTACCAGGCTGGCCCCATCTCATTGTCTTTTTTATCTTGAAGTCTACTTTGTCTGCTGTAAATATGGCAACACCTGCTTTCTTTTGTTTGCCATTGGTTTGGAGTATTGTCTTCCATCCTTTTACTCTAAGCTTGTTTGTCTTTAGAACTGAGACGTGTTTCCTGGAGGCAGCATATTGTTGGGTCTTGTTTTCTAATTCATCCAGCTATTCTATGTCTTTTGATTGGGGAATTTAATCCATTTGCATTTAGAGTGATTACTGATATATGAGGGCTTAATGCTGCCATTTTATCACTTGTTTCCCAGTTGTTCTGTATTTCCCTTTTTCTTATCCCGTGTATTTCAGACGGATGATTCAGTTTGGTGGCTCTCTATGATGGTTTTCTCAGTTTTCTGCTTATTTATCATTTGTGTCTCAGTTGTGATTTTTTTAGTGGTTAACCTGCACTTTGTGTACAAGATCTCATAGATGAGATAGTCCATTTCTGATAGACTCTTATCTCTTTTGACTAAGCAGTTTCCATCCCTTTCCCCTTCGCCTTCTGCATTATTGTTGTCACAACTTGTTCCATTTTGTATTGTGAGTTTGTGGTTAAAATGATGAGACTATATTTATTCTTGATATTTTCCTTCCCTTCATCTTTAATGTTATGCTAATCTGTTCTGATAAAGAGTTGCAGTTTTCTGATTTTGTCTGCCTGTTTATCTCCTTGCTGAAGGCTGTGTAAACCCTTTCTTCTTCTTTTCAGGTATGAAGGCCTTCTTGATCAAATCTTGTAGGGGGCCTTGTGGCAATGAACTCCCTGAGCTTTTGTTTATCTGGGAAAGATTTTATTTCTCCATGATATCTGAAGGATATGTTTGCTGGATAGAGTATTCTTGGCTTAGAGTTTTTGTCTTTCAGAATTTTTAATATATCATTCCAGTCTCTCCTAGCCTGTAAGGTTTCTGCTGAGAAATCCAATTAAAGCCTGGTGGGGTTTCCTTTGTAGGTGATTTTCTTCTGCTTTACTGTCCTTAGTATTTTTTCCGTGCCATTAAGTTTTGCCAGTTTTACTAATCCATGCCTTGGAGAAAGTCTTTTTACATTGATGCAATTAGGAGTTCTCTTAGCTTCTTTTACTTCTAATTCCAGCTCTTTCCCCAGGGTTGGGAAGTTTTCAGCTATTATTTCTTTGAACAAGTTTTGTGCTCCATTCTCCTTCTCTTCTCCCTCTGGAATACCTGTATTTCTGTTCACTAAATTGCTAATTTTATCCTCCGTAATATCAGCTCTGTCATTCAAGGTCTCCAAATTTTTCTTTATCTCATTTATTGTGTTTTCATCTCCAACATTTCTGATCGTTTTTTTCTTTATAGTTTCAATCTCTTTTGTGAAGAATTCTCTCCGTTCATTAATTTTGTTCCTGATTTCATTGAACGGTCTTTCTGAGTTCTCATAACTTATTGAGTTTTTTATGATGGCCATTTTGAATTCTCTGTCATTTAGATTGTAGACTTCTGTGCCTTCAGGATTGCTTTCTGAGTATTTGTCTTTTTCCTTCTGGTCAGGAGTATTAATATACTTCATACCATTCAATGGGGTGGATTTGTGCATTTGCATACTGATAGTATCTGGTCATACATTCCACCTGCCACCACTGGAGAGGGGGCAGCACCTGTGTAATCTGAGCCCACCGTGATCCCTGTCAGCCCTGCTTGTCCGAGCCTGGGCCACTTGTTGGGACTGCAGAGGCCCTGTGGGCTCTCCCACCAGACAAGAAAGCGATTATGCAGGAGCTCAGGGCTGCTGCCTGCTCCCACAGTCCCACTGAGTTGCAGTCCACCCCTTGGGGCTGCAGTGGTACTATGGGCATTCAAGGCAGCTGGGAATTTGTTTGCCTGGGTGCACAGCTCCACTGCCATCTGCTCCTAGGTCACACCAGCCATTAGTGCTTTGTGGGCAGGGCCTCCCCACTGGGTCTGAGCCTAGCCATTCCCTGGGACTGCAGTGGCTCTGGGCTCTCCCACCAGACGAGAAAGCGATCGTGTGGGGGCTCAGGGCTGCCATCACCTGTTCCTGTGGTCACGCCGAGGCACGCTCCCACCCTTGGGGCTGCAGCAGTACTATGGGCCTCCAGCTGGGAGAGCAGCTGCATGCGTGTACAGGTCTGCTGGGGGACCAGAAGAGTACTCACCTATCTCCACCACCTCTCCAGGGGTAGTCCATCCCCCTTCAAATGTATAGCTGCGCAGGTCTCTCAGGCATCCTGAGGTGCTGTGTGGGTATCTTCTGCTGATCAATGAATGACCATTTAGTTGTAGTTCGAAGAGGGAGAGACAAAGGGAACAGCTCACTCCACCATGATGCCGATGTCACTCCAAATTTTCTTTTGGAATCTGCCTAAGGTTTCTCCCAGCTGATGATGAAAAACTAAAACCACTTGTCATTTAAGTGCAGCATCTCAACACCTGAGTCTCAGTTGAGTTGTGCCGATAATGATACTATTTTCCTAAATTCAGAAACTCACCCTATTAAGGGAGAAAACCTGATATCAATTTTTAAAAAACAGTGGGGTGAGAGGAAGCATGACACTGGTTACTGGGGACACTAATTTGTGTTCCCTTTCTAGAGGAGACTGTGTTTTTCATTCCTTCACTTGTCGAACCTTCTCTTCATCCTCAGGAGTTGTGAACAGATGTGTCTACAGCACAACCAAGGCAGCCGTGATTGGCCTCACAAAGTCCGTGGCTGCAGACTTCATCCAGCAGGGGATCAGGTGCAACTGTGTGTGTCCAGGTGAGTTAGGCTCCACAGGGCTATGAAATTGTCCTTTGTGACATCCCACTTGCCACTGTGAGAGAGATCTCCATAAGCTTGTTTACTACCTGTTACTGTGGCCTGTCATTGGGACAAGTTCAAAAGGGAAAGAGTCCCATCCTGTTAAGGTAACAGTCTAACAGTCAGTTGGGAGAGAGATCCTAAGTCATCAGGAATAAGCCACTGAGGCAAACAGTTTACATGCTGCTCATGCACGTGGCGGCAATTCTAAACCACTGGGTTAAGAGACATGAGTCACCAGGGCTTACTGTTTTGGAAGCAGACCAGGGATGACTGTGTCGGGGGGAAGATGAAAAGTAGCCCATGCTCACAGGACAGCGGAAGAAAGTAAGAGGAGCCTCCCAGAACACAGGGGCTCTGCCGTGGAAATCACCTGGGTTGGCCCAGGGATAAAAAGGAGGGATTAATACCTTCCTTGATGCTATACAAAGTGAGTCAGCAAACTATGGCCTGCAGGCCAAATCCAGCCCACCGCCTATTTTGTAAATATAGTTTTATTGGAACACATCCACACCCAGTTTGCTTCTTGTATTGGCAATGACTGCTTTCATCCTACAACAGCAGAGTTGAAAACAAATGGTTCTTAACACCAAGAATATTTACTGTTTGGCTCTTCACCCAAATGTGCTGACCGCTCATAAAAGAAAGGAGAAAAGCAGAACTTATTAGTAGCAAGGACATTCAATATGTCCAAACTAAAGCATTCAATAACCTATTTCTTAGGAATGACTTCTCATTTTCTTAATATCTGTAGGTGTGTCTATTAATTAGATATGCCCTTTCACCTGGTTCCACTGACCAAAATGAATATAGGCTACCTAAGAAGAATTACTAACTTCCTCTCTGGAAAGAAATGAAATGAACATCCAGGATCCAGGTTTTTCTCAGTAGTTCACAGCTGGTGTGGGGATTGAGGAGGGGAAGCATTGCAGTTCCCTGTGGGACCTTTCACGACCTGGAGGGTATGCTAGGATCTGGGGGGGAGTTGACGGGGAATAGGCTGGACAGCCCCACAGGAGATTCTGATGTAATCCAGCCTGGTCTCCCCTCAGGTTGAAAACCACTGATTTATTAAAGAGGGAAGACGACTATATACCTTTTGTTGACACAGAATAACCAATAACCATTTTATAGATAAGAAAGATAAGGTGCGTTTTACTTGAATCAGGCAGTCTCTACAAAGGAAGAAAGCGTTCCAGAGAGGCATGGTTTTCAGTACAGTTTTATACCTTTTTAGAACACAGAACATCCATAAAACACACCCAGGATACATATTCATCAAAGTTTCAGAGAGATACTCAGTTGCAAATTAGCAAGCAGGTCAACATGACCCTGATGTCAGGAAGGGGAACTTATCTTTAAAGAGTTCTGATACTGGTGGGCACAGGAGGGGAAGTGTGCATCCTTATCTTCAAAGAGTGCCTTCTTTTACTTTGAGATAATGCATAATGCCCTCTTTAATGGTTAAGGCAGATGTTTGATAGGCTATAAGTCAGGTGTCTTTAGTTCAAGCCAAATCAGTTTTAAACCAAAATAGCTACCCCATATACCTCAATATGTGAAAATTTCTTGTCACTTTCAAGCTACAGCATTCCCCTTATGGAGGTGTTGTGTATAATTTTTCTTGGACTAAAAAGGTAAACATCGGTAACACTAAGAAACAGGAGGATACAGAAGAGACAGTTTCACTTGGTTTTAACATACAAACTGGTGATACCTGAGCCTAGCTGTTCTTGGTACCATTTACCCGGTGGAATAAATGGCAAAATGATTTGGAAAATGTGATTGTTTTAGCAGCTAGCCTTTTCAGAAGATTGGAAAATATGTTATCAAATTCTCTGGGACAAGGAACTAGCTGTGACTCACTGAGCCAGTCCCAGAAGGAAACATGATGGGGAATGAGTGTGTGTGGGATGGTGCTGATGGCTGTAGAGTCACAGCTGGTCAGCACGACTTGGGTAGACAGTAGCATGGTGTGTCAGCCTGTGCCATGGACACAGCAGAGTCAGGTGACAGTGGAATGAAGCAGAAGGCATAGGCTTGATCCACAGCTCTCATTTAATGGCCATTCATACTGGCCACATGTAAGATGTGACGCTCATTTTCCTCAGTGGGAGGAAGCTGTAGAAGCTGTAAGGATTTTGAGGAGAGTGTTAGAGAAGCTCAAGGCATCTTGAGCACACTGCTGGTGAAATTTTGGACTTTAAGGAGGCTGTTGATGAGAGAAGTAAGCAAAATGTTGTCTGAGGGGCTGGCCCCGTGGCCGAGTGGTTAAGTTCGCGAGCTCCGCTGCAGGCGGCCCAGTGTTTCGTTGGTTCGAATCCTGGGCACGGACATGGCACTGCTCATCAGACCACGCTGAGGCAGCGTCCCACATACCACAACTAGAAGGACCCACAACGAAGAATATACAACTATGTACCGGGGGGCTTTGGGGAGGAATAAGGAAAAAAATAAAATCTTTAAAAAAAAAAATGTTGTCTGAAACTGGATACAAGGGGGTCTTTGTTATGTGGTTTCAGAAATTTTATCAGCACTATTGGCTGCAGTGACATGGAAGGTATAAAATGTTTCTAATGAACCAGGCAATGTAGCGAAGGCAATTTCATCCCAGAGTGGGGAGAGTGCCGCCCCTCCGAGTAAAATGTGAGAGGAGAAAGAAGCTAAAGAAAGGGTTCTTAGACAGAAAAGTGTCAGAAAGTGCAAATTTTGAAGCTTCCCAGCCTCTCCAGAGAAATGGCAAATGGTCATAAATTTAAGGAATTATTTCTGAGCAGACCTCAAATCTGCAGTGCTGTGAGGAGCCCGCTCTAAAGATGGACCTGAAGGATGACTGCAGATCATTTTCCGTGACCGTAGGAAGACCGTGTGGCCTCCTGGAGTACTGTCAGTCAGAAAGAGGCTTCCTGAGAATTTACAGGTTACATACGTTAACAAAAAAAGTCTGGGGAACTTGCTCTGTAGGAAGGTGAACTAAGTGGGGTTGTAAAAATTTTAGTGTCATTCTTATTTTTCTTTTTTTAAGTAAAATATTGTAAATTATATTTTTCAATGAAAAACATGAAACAATGTTAAAATAGGAATTTGAAGCCAATGAAAACTGGCAAGATAATGAGGAAAATTTAGAACCAAGGACTGTGACAAGCATGGAGCTGTCCCTGAGGATTCAGAGTGAACGTGACAGCAAAGAATGGTTTTGAGATCATTGAGACAATGTGGGTCCTTGTACTGGTAAAGAATTGTGTGATATTACCTAGCCCTCAGGGTTGTTGTGAGGATTACTGAGATAATACCTGTAAAACTGCATACAGTCCATAAAGTATCATGTCAGTGTAATGCGACTAAAATGCTGGTGTTTCACTCAGAGTCCCTGCCTAGTGTCATAGTGAATTGTAGTCTGTGCTTTTAAAAATCATGGAAATGCTGTTAAAGAAGTTATAAGCCTATGAAATAAAAGGGCAGGCAGAAGAGGTGAAATTGCTGTTCCAAGTTATGGACAGGATTTCTCTGGTACCTGTATCCTACGGAAAGGAAGTTTAAAGTTGAGTTGCCAATTTCTTTTTCAGTCTAAGTAAGTAACCAAGCTGAATGTCACCCTTTGATTTAGGAACCGTTGATACCCCATCTCTGCAAGAAAGAATACAAGCCAGACCAAACCCTGAAGAGGTATGTCTCCTATTTTAAATGTGTTTAAATCTTTTAGTTAAAAAAAATGCCCTCTTCCTTACGCAGAGTAGACAAATGCATAGAGACAGAAAGTAGAAGGGTAGTAGCCGGGCCTGGGGGAGGGGCCTGGGGAGTTAGTGTTTAGTAGGCATAGAGTTTCAGCTTTGCAAGATGAAGAGACTTCTGGAGATTGGTTGCACAACAGTGTGAATGCACTTCATGCTACTGAACTGTACACTTAAAAATGGTTAAGATGATAAATTTTATATTATGTATATTTCACCACATTTTCAGAAAAATTTAAAAACCCTCTACTTTAAGATTAACTTCCTGATCTGTCACAGTGTCTGTAGGTTTTAGTATAACACAAATAGTT
Source organism: Equus asinus (assembly GCF_041296235.1). Lineage (NCBI taxonomy): Eukaryota > Metazoa > Chordata > Mammalia > Perissodactyla > Equidae > Equus > Equus asinus. The sequence continues at coordinate 652,574 of NW_027224738.1, forward strand.
TGAGCAGCGTAGGAGTCACCATAGTCCTGCGTGGCCCACAGTTAATAATATTAATGATACTCTCATGTATCATGCGTGAATAATCGAGGCAGCAGGCCAGTGGCCTCTGTAGATCTCTCTTGGTTTGCCTCCTGAAGGAGCTGCCAGTGAGTTCATACTTTAGCTCACACCACTGATGTCTGGTGTGGTGTCTGGTCACAGGCACGGAGCGACTTCCTGAAGAGACAGAGGACGGGAAGATTTGCAACCGCAGAAGAAATAGCCCTGCTCTGCGTGTACCTGGCTTCTGATGAAGTAAGCGCTATTCTTCCCAGGGAGGTCATTATTCTCAATCACATTGGCCCGCTATTTTTGCTCATCAAGTAATGTCATTTTACAGAGTTACAGCATATGATCGTTAAGTTGCTGCATTTACGAGGTAGGGATAAGTTCTGATTTAATTTGCTCAAAGAAAGACCACTTTGATCTGAGCCACTAACTCTTCCTCATTCAAGTTTATATGTCACCAAATCTTGTAGCAAATAAAATGGAGGATGGAAAAAAATTAAATCACTCAATTTTATGAGAAACAGTTACTTTCAAAAATTACAGTTGGGGAAGCCTTGATTAAGTGTAAATCAAACGAACCTCCAAAATCATGAGAGCTTCAGGTGAAATGGGGAGAGAGTTAACCAGATATAATTGTGTCCAGGAGACACAGAATTGGCATCTGGTGTTCTTAGTTTTACTGGAAACTTATTTAGAAGAATCCCACTGACTCTTTTCCTATGAATTTTTACTGTTTGTCATCATATATGGAAATTCCTAATTCTGTCTCTTTCCACTTTGCATCTATTTAGTAACCAGTTTCTTCCTTTTTTTTTTTTTGAGGAAGATTAGCCCTGAGCTAACTACTGCCAGTCCTTCTGTTTTTTGCTGAGGAAGCCTGGCCCTGAGCTAACATCCGTGCCCATCTTCCTCTACTTTATATATGTGGGACACCTGCCACAGCATGGCATGCCAAGCGGTACCATGTCCACACCCAGGATTCAAACCAGCGAATCCCGGGCCGCTGAGAAGCGGAATGTGCGAACTTAACCACTGTGCCACCGGGCCAGCCCCCCAGTTTCTTCCTTAATGGCTATTGTATATTTTTAAATGGCTTACAACTGTGAAGGCAGAAACTACATTTATAAGGAATAGAGCACAAGAATATCCCCCTATGTTATGTCTTGAAATGTTACATGCCCTGGAAACTAACGTGTGAGCAGAAAGAAGGAAAAGGGAGCAGGCAGGAGAGAGGTGTGTCACTGGCCACTTAGCTCCTCTTTACAGTGATTTGGTGCACATGAGGTGGTTGATGAATGTGGCAGATAGAAGGGTTGAAATGTTTTAGTGACAGAGCAGTTACTACTTGTCAGAACTATTACAACAGCTGTTAATAGCTGGGGAAATTGCTAGGCATTTGATTAATGGAGCATACATTGGCTTTTGTGATTTCTCTGAATCTATATCTTCAGAAGAGCTCACTTGATTTTGAGGAACTGCTGATAAGCTAAATTGTCCTTGTTTAGCCAGAACTTAAGTTACCAAATATTTAGAAATGTTCTGGCTTGAAATGTGCAACAAAAGGACCATTGGCCTTTTAGAGGAGACCAGAGGAGTCCATATATAAAACAGAGAACTTGCCTTTTTAAAAAAACTTGAGGGAATTGGGGTTGTTTCTTGATAAACTGATTTATCTGCTTTATATGATCCGTTTTCATATATTGAACTTGGGGCCAGTCTGGTGGCGCAGCAGTTAAGTTTGCAGTCTGCACTTTGGTGGCTAGGGGTTCACTGGTTTGGATCCCAGGTGTGGACCTATGCACCGCTTGTCAAGCCATGCTATGGCAGGCATCCCACATATAAAGTAGAAGAAGATGGGCATGGATGTTAGCTCAGGGCCAGTCTTCCTCAGCAAAAAAAAAAAAAAAAAGAGGACGATTGGCAGTAGATCTTAGCATAGGGCTACTCTTCCTTAAAAAAAAAAAATTCTGTTCTTCTATTATGATGTCTTTCCTTCTTGCCTCTTCCATTGTCTCAGGCTTTAGATGAGTCTAAAACTAAGAACACAAATTTGAGTCTTTATTATCCATGTTTAAGTTAAAAGACTGTTAAACCTCTACCACAAGGATCACTTCACCTTGAATTCTTTAGAAAATGAAAAATTCTGTGGGGAAAAAACAGTAATATTTTTAACTCCTTTAGTTTTACACAGATTTAGATGTCTGAAGTTAGTATAGAATATTTTTTTGTAGTTCAATAGATAATTATTAGTATTCACATAAATTTTAAAAACACATTTAGCATGCTCCAGTTCGTGGAATTACCTGTGTATGTTGACCAACTAAATATACACCATCTTTTAAAACAATTCTATTTGTAAATTGACACCACCACTTTATGACTGACACACTTGATTATGTTCAAAAGTTTATTAGTGGCATAAAACTCAGCTAGTTTAGAATAGTTCTGAGTCTCAAAATTAAAGTGTACTATTTTAGCCTCGACTTTATCCTAATTTGGAGAATGGGTATATATCACCAAACTGCTTAATTTTCTGATTCTGAGACCAAATACCTAATAGCCCCTGCGTAGAATGTGATACATGCTCAAACACCAGCTAGAGGCCACTTAGCTCTGGATCACAAGAACACTCAGAAGTTTTAAATCACCCGAAACTTAATTCTAATTTTCCTAAATTCTGTTTGTTAAGTGAAGTTTCCTGTTACCAGGAGAGTAAATTGTTTAGTTATCTCAGTCATACAAAAATTGAAGAAACACAACCTGTGTTAAACCTGGCTAATTATTGGGTCTCCTTGTGTTTATCACTACAGTCTGCCTACATCACAGGTAATCCTGTCATCATTGATGGAGGCTGGAGCTTGTGATTCAGGATCTCCTTGCTGGGAAGGCAGGCCCTTCCTATACACTGTAAACCCGGCTATGAAGAAAACTCACTCATCATCTCTTTCCTATTAATGGAATATTAATGAAAACAAGCCCTTTTTAAGGATGTCATTGTTCACAAGAATTTGATTCTTTAAATATATTAATCTCTTTTGAAATCATTGTAGCTTAATAACATCACTGCAAAAGAATAGTTTTTAAAATAAGCCTCAATTTGTAAGCATATAAAATTAAAATATGAAGGAAAAAAGTAAGTTTTTTAAAAGAAAAGTGTATTCATTTCTATTTCCCAATATTCAGATGTTTTTGTTCAGGTCTGCATTGGTCTGTATGTGGATACTAATTTAAAATTTTTACACCGTTATAAATGAACAGCAAAGGTAGGAAGGAGTTTGGCTTCACTAACTTATGTTAAAAGAACTATAGACTATTCAGAACTATATGTTGGTCTGTTATATAAAATAAAAATAATCATCAGGTGTTTATACTTAATGGATGTTAGCACTTGGAATTAAGTACTATTTTCTTAGTCTAACTAAAAGATCTTTATTAAAATAAACAATGACATTTGACATGAGCCTAAGAAACATAATAGTTAACTAACGCAGTGATGCAGGCTTGGCGAGCCGAGGAGTCAAAAGAAAGATTTCTTGGACTCTCGAGGTCTGGCAGAAGTGCTCTTTTATTAAGAGAATAGCATGGAGTAGCATGGGGACAGGACCCATGGACAGTGAAGAGCTGCAGGCATGGGGACAGGACCCAGGGGCGGTGAAGAGCTGCAGCATGGGGACAGGACCCAGGGGCGGTGAAGGGCTGCAATGGGTTGAGGGTAGGGCTAAATTTATAAGGCATAGGTATGTGAGTTATTTCTTTACAAGACAAAGGAAAGATCATGAAAAAAATGTTAAAATGGTGTCTTTGCAGGTGGCGTCTGGTTATTGGGTGGTCCTAGAACTTTGGGTAAGAATCAGATCAATGAGGTCAGGATGTCCTGTGCTTCCCGGAGGATGATGTAGATCGGTATGTAGGCCAGGACGCCTTGGGCTTCTCTCCAGCGGGCAGCCTTGATCTGCATCAGCAGTATCATCAGTTTGAGGGATATTTTTTAGATTAAGTATAGATTTCTTCACCAAATTCCAGGATAACAGACAGGAGGATATAAAACTTAGAAATAGTCTCTGGATAAATAAATATAAATGAATCATATAACAGGAAACAAAACTAAAGAAAATAAAAGTTCCAAGAAAAAGTTCAAGTAAATTCATGTATGAGAGAGTACTAGGAAGTTTTTTCTTGTTCTTTTAGTTTTAGCGTTTTGTGTTTGTTTTTTATTTGTAGCTACCTCAAAAGACCAAATGGTATGATGCACATATAGATAATAAATGAGCAGTCTTTTCTCTTAGAATGTTAATTAATATTAACAAGGAAATTTTTAATGGACAATGAAAGGATAACATTTTGTTATAATAATTGCAGTGGATTCTAACATTAACTCATGACCCTCAGGGTCAGTTCTCTCAGAGCTAACTGTGAACTATAAAACAGTGTCAACAATAAAAGTAAACTGGAGCCCAAAAGTTCATGTTCTCTAAAGTAAGGTTAATTAATCAGGTTGATGGATCAATGAGGAGCATATGACTGAAAGAAAAGGAAAAATACATTTCACTCCTGTGGTAAGAGGAAGCTGGATGTCACCAGAAGCCTTTCAAGCTTTAGGGAGGAAGAGTCAGTGTAGGAAAATAACCATTGTAGACGGCCTGAGCCAGGTCATGGGACGGGACTTGGGTTCCTCCATCCTGTCCACAAAGGAGCACCTGAGAGACGAGGAGGAGCGGCTCCTGTCTGCTGGGGATGGTCCTGGACACTGTCTGTCTCGCCTGAACAGCGGTGATTAAAACTGGCAGTTGCTTAAAGGAGTAAAAAACAGGCAAGAAATTCTTTATTTCTGAAGGACATGGAAATGCCCCGGAAGGGGCGCGCGCCCAGGCTCACACTCGGGTGGCGGGGTCGATCAGGGAAGGCAGACCCGAAGCGGAAGGGAGGGGAGGGGAGGGGAGGGACGCGGGCTGCCGCCGGCACCGCAGCATCCACGCGGGCCAGCGGGAGGCTCGAGCCAACACGCGGCCGAGGGGACGAGCCGCCCGCCACGCCGCTCGCTGCAAGGGTCCTGTTCTCGCGGCGCCTCGGAGAAGACGCGCCGCGGTGCGCCCGGAGCGCGCGACGGCCCGGCCCGGGAACCGGGCTCCCCGCCGCGGGCTGCCGGCCCGCCCTCCCCGCGCGGCCTCGCCCGACCCTTCCCGCCGGCTCCCCGCCCGCACAGCGCCTAAGGCCGCCAGCGCCGCGCCGCCGAGCCCTGGACCCGTGGAGGCCGCGGGCCCGCCCGGGTCTCCCGCGCCGAGAGGGCGGGGCGCCGCCTGGGGCGATGCGTGCGGGCGCCCGCCCGGCCGTCCCTGGGCCGCGGCGCAGCCGGGTCCCCCGCGGGCCCGCCCGTCCCTGAGCCGCGGCGCAGCCGGGCCCCCCGCGGGCCGCCAGCTGGGCCCCCGAGACACCAGGGTAAGCGGAACCGGCGGGGCCTCAGGGCTTGCGGGCCGGGGGCGCGGAGGCGGGCGCGGCCCTGGGGTGCGTGGCTGTGTGCGCGCTCACTTGTTAGTTGTTGCTGCCGTGGGTTTCTCTCGTTTATTTTAGTTCTTAAAACAACCGGAGGGTGTGGCTCCTGTGGGCCGAGGTGCCGCTGCGCCCAGACGCCGCCGCTGGAGCCGGCACCACTGTCGAGTTGGGGGCGGCCGTGCTGCCCGGGCCTCCCACGGGGGCGTCAGCGGCCCTGCAGCCGGCGGTGCGGGCTCTGCCGCCGGGGCTGCGTGAGCGCTGCGGGGCGCGGAGAGATGCTCCTCTGCCTTCTGGCTCTTCTGGCCACTCTATGATCAGATCGCCACGAGAGACTCTAACGGGAGAAGGAAAGCCTAATAGCGTGTGTACACGAGAGAAACCCAGGAAAACAAGTAACTTGCCAAAATGGCCGAGGCCCTCGCCTTAAATGCCATCCTCAGCTGAAGACAAAAGATGTTGGGGGTGGGGAGAGCCAGGGGCTTCAGAGGGTAGGAAGGCAGTTCACAGGTAGGAGAAAAGGAGCAAACATTTGGAAAACAAGTGTTTGGCCACGCAGAAACAGAAGACAGAGGGGAGCCCAGCAAACAGGCTTTTCTAGGCTCCTCCCGCTCTACTGCCTCGTTCTTGTCACACCAAGGTGACATAGCTCGCTTCCTGAGACAGGTTTTTGTATCACTTTTAGGCGCTTAAAGTGAAGGTAACAAGAAAAACCTCTGAGTCTTTTTTTCTTACAAATAATCCTAAAATAATGTTCATGTTGAAAGAACACATTTTGGGGTCACACATTTTGTTCCGCTTCAGTACACTCTGATGCTTGCACAACAAAATTGCCCGAGAACGCATTTCTCAGAACTATCAACATGTCAAGTGACTGTACTTCCCAGGCAGCAGCCTGTTATCTCACCCTAGAAGCTGGTGTACTTGTTGCCCTAGAAGATTAACAGCAGGAAGCCGCATTTCCTTTAGCCTCCGGTCAAGAAATGGATAACATGAGTGGATAGAGAGAGGCAGATACCCTACTGAGACAAGTCAACCTCTGTTTCCACTGAAAGACTAAAAGCCCTTTTCAACCCCACTCCATCTCTCTAATGGGGCCTCCGCCTGAAGTTATTGCTGCTACAAAGTGCTCTCGTGAAATTCTAGTTTACTGTTTCTCTCCAAGTCAAGAATGTAACGTTTCAATTCAGCAAGTACCCGTGTGTCTTCTCTGGGCCACGCAGGCATGGGGACAGGAGATACAAATATGAATTAAATAAAGTTTCTGCCATTCAGTAACTCAAAATCCAATGGATCAGAATATACCTAACAAAAAATTAGGTAGTGGATTCATGGTATGCTAATGATGTGAGCAAAGTGACTGAATCGCATAATATATTTTCCAGCATATTTTGCCTGTATTTTTATTTTTTAATTTTTTCCTTTTTTTAGGATTTCCCTAGAAGGCATTGTAGAATAAGTGGGAAAAGGTCGATGATGTAGGTCTGAGCCCTGGGGCCTACACCAAAAGTTGCTATCCTGGATGTGGAAGTTTGGCCCTCACATCCATTCCTGCTTGCTTCTTGTATGCCTCTTTGTACAGGCGAAACTGGAAAGCTAAAGTATTTCCTAGACTCCCTCGCAGGTAGAGTTCTGGATGTAAAATTAGCGTCTGGCAAGTAGATGACTTGCCTGAGATTTCGAAGGCAGGGATGAGGCAGAGGCATCTCCCTGCTATTTTTGGCGAATTTCTGTTGACAAGGACGGTGCAGGAGATGCGAGTGTCCAGTCTCCAGAACTGTGGGTGTTGGGAGGGCCTTACAGCAGCAGGGACAGCCAGGTCAGCGTTGTCGTGTTGAAGCACCAGCTCTCTGGCTGTCCGGAGGTGGTTGAGGGAGGTGGGAAACATCTTCTGTGTTCTCTGTCCAGGCAGCTTCCAGATCCCAGCCTCTCTGGGTCTCAGCTACAGTGTTGTTCTTGAACGCTGTAGTCCCTGTGGGGTCTCCTGATTGAGGCAAAAATAGTACATTCCCCAGTGGTTCAGTTACTAGTGTTCTAGAAGTCCTTCCTGGAGGCCCAGCGTAGACCCTGCTCTCTAGCCCTTTCAACAGTTCACTCAATTCCCTGTAGAATCTCTTTCTGCTTAAAATACCTGGAGTGGTTTCTATTTTCTGCGCTGACTCATTAATATGTTTGCTCTGTAGCCTCCAAGAGTCATCTAAACCTAATCTCTTCAGTTTCTTTTGATGGGAAGTGAAGACATGAGATGAGGCCCAGGGGCCTGCAGTGATCTGATGCCTTCAGCTGGGCTGTGCCCTCACCGGGTGCTGCAGACCCCACATTGAGTTTATCCCTGAAGGTATTTGAGTTTGTTACGCATAGACTAGATTATCTCTGACATCTCTTGCTGTACAAATATAATGTAAACGCCTTCTTCATTTAAAACATTTACAGAATGTATTCTGTAACAAGAAATTGTTGAGTATCTGGTTCATGCCCAACTGTTTCCTAGTCCTATTGATAATTGATAGGCTGCTCACAGACCCCAATGATAGAACAGATGTTTCCTCTAGGGGAAAGGGTTTACATCTTTTGCACACAAAGCCTAGGAACACAGTATGTGGGGAATGGAGCTGCCTGTATATGCACTCGTGTGAGGCGGTGGTGTTCTCAGTGTTTTTAGAGTCATGTATCCTGCATGTTAAAGAAAGCACAATTATGATAAGTTCTAAAGAGTTTTTAACAGCTTTATAAAGTTATTAAAGATATCTTGTTGATATCATAAAAGCTCTTTGCCTTTTTCGAAATCCATTCCTTTATTTTTCTGTGGTTTACATGAAGGACTGAAAGGTTTGAATTTACCAGTGTCCCTTCAGCACATGTATGCTTTCTTCTCAGGGAAAATCCTATAAAAGGAGGAGAAAGCATTGAGGGGACTATTTTGGGACTGCATGATGTACTTAGTACTTTTTTAAGATTTTCTGTGACATAGGCATTTTCACCATTTTACTGATGAAGAAACTTATCTGTACTGGTTAAGTAACTTGCCCCAAATGGCCCAACTAGGAGGCAGTGACACAGGATTTACAGTAAGGATTAATCCCATTGTCCTCTAACCACTCCGCATCTTGCCGTTTATGGTGTAGTTGATGCAGATATACACAGAGTTCCCTACAGACACATTCTCTTTCACCTCTCATCCTTTAATCCTGTGGTTTCTCTGCCTGTACTGGTCTTTATTTTCTTCACAAGAGTGGGTCCTCTTTCAAGGCTTGACCCCAGCCAAGTAGGCAATACCTCCTTTCTCCGTTTAACTATGTGACTGTACTTCTCACATCACAATTAAATTACCTTGAGGTAACACTAGCTGCTATAACAGATAAACTCAAGATCTCAGTAACAACACAGAGGCAGCTTATTTCTCCCTCATGGAAAGTTCAATCAGGTGTTCAGCTAGTGGCCTTCTACTCAGTGATTCAGGAACCCACACTCTTTTTATATTATGGCTGTGCCATCCCCTAAGACCGTCGAGTCCTTAGTTTCCAGGCAATGGACAGGAAAAGAGAGGGTATGTGGAAGACTGCATGAGAGGTTTCTTACAAGTGAAGAGTAGAAGTAGCAGACATTGTTCATGCCCACGTCCTGTGGCCAGAGCTCAGTAACATGCCACACTGACTTGCAAGAGAGGCTAGGAAATGTCAAATACCTGTGTGCGCAGGCAGCAGGGGAAACTGGTTTGATGAACACATATCAGTCTCTGTGCCTCCCTTAAAGAATAGAGACTGCATCTCAGTCATCTTGGTATCTTATCCAGTGAAAGTCTGATGAACGTCACTGATTTTGAAGTGATGGGGTTGCTGTCTTATGTGCCCCAAATTGAAACTTACTACATTCTATTATGGTTGCTTAAGGAATGATCTGTCATTCTCTGATTAGGTTTTAACCTCTGAGTAGAGGAACTATGTCAGACTGTTTACTTTTGAATCCCCAGCACAAGGACTAGAACATAGCAAGAGCTTAATAGATGTTTGTCAAATAAGTGAGTGAGTCCTCAGAGAGAAGAAAGAGGGACAGAGCTAGTCTATGTGGAGTTAGGAAATACTAATTGAGAAGGTGACTTGTAAGTTAAATGTTGAATGACTGATAGAATTTTACCAAGTAGAGAGAGCAAAAAGGAAGTGCAGGCAGGGATGGTAGTGGTGTTGTGTTACTGTTTTGTTTGTTTCATGGGTAGAAATTTAGAAAACAATCACATGTTTATAAGCCCAATTTTTTTTAATTCGATATTCAAATATTACAAATGAACTTCAGGGATGGGGAGGGAAAATATACAACTTTACAATGTATATGATCTCTATTGACTAAAAGGGTGGTCCTAAAAACCTTGGTATTGGTCTTTAGCTACTAAAATTGTTATTTTCGGTTTATTTGTTGAGATATATCAATACAAAGGCAGTGTTCTGGTTGTGTGTCCTCTGAAGATTTTGCACCATGTCAAGAAGCTAGGGAGATAGATATGTGTGAGCCAAAGGTCCCTCATCACTGCTCCTCATCAGAACTTCTCAGAGCTGGCTCTGCGTCAGAATCACCTGTTGGATTGGTTAGGGTGCTTTTGGCTGCAAGTAACAGGATATTTGGCCAAAATTACTTTCAAAAATACAGGTTTAATTTTTCCCACACAACAAGATGTCTGAAGGTAAGCGCGTCCAGGGTTTGTTCGGTCCCCAGTGATATCAGGCTCTAGGTCACTTTCTATGAGCCAATCTTGCCTTTTTCTTCATGGGTGAATGATGGCTGCTAGAGTTCCAAGAAACATAGTGCCCCTCCACAGCTCCATTTCCACACACACACACACACACACACACACACAATTTAAAGGCACAAAGAGGAGAGGGTTCTCTTGCTTCCCTGTCTTTTTATTAGGAGTCTTACCCAGTGGCCTCCAATAGCCTTGCTCACAAACTTCATTGGACAGAGTGAATTACGCTCAGCTCTGAACCACCAGCCGGCAGAGAGGAATGGTGTTAGAGAGATTGATTTAGCCCAGTCGTGATTTACCCCTTGGGGTGGAGGAGGGCCCCACCGGCATGCCTGAGCAGTGGTTTTAGGTAGTTAGTAAGTCCTGTCTGCCACACTTGGGGGGTTCAGTCTCTGGAGATTCTGATTGTAGTAGGCCTAGAAATAATATTTTAAACTTTCAATTAAATGCTTTTTTCCTAGGTGAGGAGAGAGATTACAAAGGAGAAAAGCAAGTACTGGGTCCTTTCTTACCTAGGGATAATTTCCTTTCATTCATATCTCATTATACAGTGTTTTACTTTACGTGTCTGTATCAGTTAACCAAACAGCAGAGCAGTTGTTTTTCTCTGATAACTTGGTCCCATGTGGTTGGCACGCTAACACTTTCAGATGAGGTCGTTCTTGTTCAGGGAAACATTCTCAGTCGTTTCAGTACTTATTTATCAAGGACATTTTAAGCCCTACTCTTCACTTGATCTGAATTCGTCACGGCTGGGCAGTGCTCCTTTTGGAAAATGAGCCTTAGATCAGAGTTGGTTAGCAGGACCCAGGAACTGGAAGGTTTCTGTATGTTCTATATAGAAGTACTGCGTGAGACTGAGAACCCCCCCTTTCAACACGTGAATGGATAAACCCCGAAGGTAGGTGATGTTTATCATTGTAATCATTATAGAAGGCTTCATGAACAGTCCTGGAGATGCTCCTTCAAATGTACGAATACAGCACATATTGTACTCCAGCAATATATGTAAATTCTCAATAAGAACATCCCAGTAAATGTTGGACAGTCCATATCACAGACAACAAACAACAGGAATAATCAGCCTTTATCCATGTAATGATCTTTTAGCAGTAATTCAGTCGATAGCAGTAAGCCTTTGGACATTTGCAAATCATAGTTCTTTTATTTCCTCTGAAATATTACTGAAAGCACTTTTTTTTTTTTTAAGGAAGATCAGCCCTGAGCTAACATCTGCCTCCAGTCCTCCTCTTTTTGCTGAGGAAGGCTGGCCCTGAGCTAACATCCATGCCCATCTTCCTCTACTTTATATGTGGGACGCCTGCCACAGCATGGCTTGACAAGTGGCATGTCGGTCCGCACCTGGGATCCGAACTGGGGAACTTTAGGCCACCGAAGTGGAACGTGTGAACTTAACCACTGTGCCACCAGGCCAGCCCGCAGAAAGCACCTTTAAACATTTAGATTAATAAGATAACCTGAAAAAGAGAAGGCTGATTTAAGAAACATCTCCTCTATGTGAAAGCGTGTTTACAAAAGGGTTTTAATTGTGCTTCACTTGCCAGAAGGAGCAGGGCAAGTGATAGGCTCCTTCAGCTCCACCTTTTCTCTGTCCCATTTGTTGGGTTTCAGGAAAAGGTTTCATTTGGTGAAAGATTTTTGGCTTAAGAAATATTTGAAAACTGCTGTAGAAGATTCTAGGCAGTTCTCCATTTTCTTAACCACAAAAACAAAAATGACCTTAAATTGTAGCGGGTGGGATTAAGTTACCTAAAGTCAAATGACGAGATTCTATCTCTGAAAAATAGTGTTACCAAGGAAAGCTGTATTCCTTTTTTCTAAAGCTTTAAGAATTGCATAAATTTTTTCAGTGTATTTTAAATTGCGTAAGAAAGTCTTCTTGTAAAAATCCTAACAGTACAGAAATATAGAGAATGAAAATGAAATTTCAACCTCTTCAATTCCATTTTCCACCCCAAAGGCAACTACTATTAACAGACCTTTTTTCTCTATTTACATCCATACTCATATACAGAACTGCTCATCTTCTTGATGTGCAGTTTTCTCTCAGGTTTGGAGGAAAGACTAAGGAAACTGTTCAGGTCCACAGCTCTATGATTTTGGTGGCATATATCCATAATACTGGAAAGCAAAGCTCAAATTGAGCCAAGATTGTTTCTAAGTGTTTGGGTCAGTCCTGTAGGAAATTCTGTATACTAAGAATGCTAGAGAGTCAGCAGCCGTTGGCGTGTGTATGCAGGTGACACATGACCTACTGACCTACATGCAAGTGGACAGGCAGATGGTCTTAGCAGCCACGTCCCTGGGCTCAGGTCAAACCTCCTTCTTCTATTGAAATCTGTATTTGAGTCACAGAATTTGATTAAATTCATGTTATTTACTGAATTTATGAAATCTATAAAATTTCACCATTTGACGCAGGATAGGTTTTTTTTCCTAATATAGTGTACAGGTTGTGATATCAGTCTGAATAAGGCACTACCTTGATGGAGAAGCAGAAAAAAACTTGTTTCTGTGTATAGGCGCTTTTATCTAAAATATCTTCCGAGTTCTCAGTGTAATTTTCTGATAAACAAAAATCTCTCAAAGCCTCTCAGCTTAACTGGATTTTTTTAAAAGAAAACCTCCTTAATTCTTAGAATCTTAAGACATGGTTAAGTGGCAAGGTGTCAGCCAGTTAACTATTAATTGAGAATATGTAAATAATATTTGTCATGAGAATAGGACAAAAGTTCTTGTTCCATTCATTTTGTCACCGATGTTGTACAACCATTTAGGTTAGTACAATTTTTTATTCATAATAAACTCTATTAACATTTCTAACAATGGGAAAGAGTAAAGCTGAACATAATACAAGGTAGAAAATAAAAATATTTGTATTTGCTTGTAGAAGATGTTTTCAAACTTCTTGTGGAATGTGTTTTCAAACTTAGAATTAACTATGAGTATATATGAGTGGGATTTTAAATAAAATATTATAGCAAAAATGTAAAAATATAATGTAGTGATTTGGTAGAGATGCATGAAGTCAATGATACAGATTAAAGAACCAACTCATTTCACAAGTTTTTTCACGGTTTTACTGTGAGGCTTGGCTGACATTGGCTATTAGTTGAAAAAGTTACTTAGCTTCTCTAGGCAGTAGTTTTCTCATTTGAATGTTAAAGAGATTAGACTAGGATATTTCTAAAGACCTTTCCAACTTTTTTTATACCATTACCCTGTGATTCTTAATTTCTTGGAAACCACCTAGTTTCTCTGAATTTCCCCACTTTTTCATTTTTCCATCCCAGATACTCAGCATCTCAGATGCTTAACAGCTCTCTTAAACCTTCCCTGGGACTGAGGACTTCAAAAGTCTTCCGTGAACACAATGAAAAAATAATTAAGGTCCATTAACTAGAGTATTTTATTTAACCAACATTGTTTAAAAAAAGAGCATTTCACTTAAATTTATTTTTTGGATAACTGACACCTATTTTATTGAATACCAGATTTTTGCTTATTTTAACATTCTCTTTAAAGAAAATCTCTAAATTGTATTATATATTTTAATGCCTTTAATAACAGAAAATATCTCCACATCATTTTCTTTTCTTTTCTTTTCTTTTTCTTGGAGATGTAGAATCACCTTTCTAAACATCTCTTATAATACTGGGGATCTTTCAGGGCAGTTCAGGTATGAAGGTTCTTATGAAGGATGCATTTGGTGGCAAGTGACAGGAACCCAGCTCGAACTGGTGAGGAATTAATTGGCTCATCTAACTGAAAGGAGCTGCTTCTAGGTGTACCAACAATATGAGTATTAATCTGGAGCTCTCTCTCTCTCTCTCTCTTTGCATATTCAGAATCTGCTTTGCTCTATGATCATTCTTTGGAAGGCTTTTCTTATATGTCACAAAGATTGTCAACAGCAAGTCTGGGCTTAGCAACTCTAAAAGAAAGCAAGCTCTTTCCCAGTGATTCCAGGAAACACCATAAAGCTGACTCTCATTAGCCAGGTATGAGTCACTTGCTCATGCCTAGAACAGTCAGTGTGACCAGGGAAGGAGCTCCTCATTGTCTAGGCCTGTCCCCCTCTCTGGAACATTGGTGCAGTAGGGGGTTGGGGAGGTGAGGATGACGTGAGCCTCACATGAACCATGGATGGAGACTAGGGGAGCTGTGGATTCCACAAGAGAAAATTAGTGTGCTGTTGCCAAAAAAGGAGGGGAAGAGACACTTGGCAGGACAAAACTGTAAATACTCCTGTGGAAAAGACATTTATCCCCACGTTTTGTACACCTAGATTGCTCTTTTCCATCTCTTTCACTGTCAGCTGTCACTCGTGCTGTTGTCAGTTTGCTTCTTTACAATCTCTTCATTCGTTTGTTTTAATTTATAACGTCTTATCTTCTGAGGGTTTGGAAACCAGATGAGCAGAGTCATTAGAGTTGTTTTCAAAATAAGAGTTAATGGGCTCTGAATGAGGACTGGAGAGCCTCTCTCTGAGTAAGGGGTATAAACTTTCTACTTTTTAATGGATTTCATCACATTTCTTTTGGCCCTTCAAAAGTCATTTCTGGGGGCCAGCCCTGTGGCCGAGTGGTTAAGTTCACACGCTCTGCTTCGGCGGCCCAGGGTTTCGCTGGTTCAGATCCTGGGTGCAGACATGGCACCGCTCATCAGGCCACGCTGAGGCAGCGTCCCACATGCTGCAACTAGAAGGACCCACAACTAAAATATACAACTGTATACTGGGGGGAATCTGGGGAGTTAAAAAGCAGAAAAAAAAAAAAGATTGGCAACAGTTGGTAGCTCAGGTGCCAGTCTTTAAAAAAAAGTCATTTCTGCATATTTTCTGATTTCTTTGCCAAAACTGCTTTCTTAATAGGTGATATACTATTGTAATTTTAAGATCCAATGACTATGAACAGTAAATGCCATGAACACGGTTGCTTTAAGTAAAAGTTACATTTTTGTGATTTTTCTAAATTTAAGTGGGTTTCTGACGATAGCTTACGTGTTCTTTTGGAAATGAAAACAGCAGAGAATAAACAGAGCTGAGCAGCTGTAAGTTGCTTTACTGGACTTACTAAAAGACTGGCATTTTATTTTACCTTTCCTCTTTGTAATACTGCTCTGATTGCAGATAAGTAGTTTAGCATTCATGGTGGAGTTTAGGGGAGAATAGGGAAATTTTTTTGAAACACAAAACTATGTATTTCCACAAATATCATATACTGTGCAACACACCAAGTTTTGATCATTTATGTTAAAAAGGACCAGAATAACATTAATAAAATAAATTCTCAAAGGCTTCATTTTAGTCAATAGTTTATCTCTACTAGAAATAATCAGTTGTACTTGTTGGCTGTTTAAAAATACTCTTCATAAGTAGCATAATTGGCTGATTTTGAGAATTTGGTGGAGGTAGTTCTAGTGGCGCTGCCCAAGAGTTTCTATGTAATTCTACTAAAGAAAAAGGTGAAGAAATGACAGTGGTGAGTGTTACATCCACCTAATCAAGAAGCTGGCCTTGACAGAAAGAAGTAAAAAATATGGTCAAAGAAAATCAATGGGCTTAAGTAATAAATTCTTCAAGGTTAATAGGAAAAGCAGAAGGATTCTTAGAGATTTATGATAATTAGAGAGAAGGAATATGAGTGGCTTATAACCAACACTGTTGGATGCTTATCGTGTGCATGGTTGTAACTACTCTTGTCTCCATTTTGTAGATAAGGAATTAGTTAGAAAGAGGCTAAGCGATTTGGTATATGATGGAGCTGAACTTCAGACCCAGGTTTGTCCAACTCCAGAGCCAGCAGACCTGGTCACTTACTCTGAGATGAAGGGTCATTCTCTACAGAGGGTAAAGGCCAAGCCCCATGGTTTTGGACGTGATATTCCAAATCTCTACCCTCCTCCCCCGTTACTCTCAGCCTCCTCCTACATGCAAAGTGGGAGCAGCAAAGTTTCCCTCACACCCCACTGGCTTTCATGCTTCTATGCCCTTAAGACAAGGGTTTTCTGAGCCCAACATTTTCCTGTCAAAATGCTGTTCTTTCTCATTATGAGTCTAAATTTTGGAGTAAGTTTTTTAATTCAAAAAATTATATATACATATATATAATATGTCATCATATATGCATATGTTTATTATACATAATAAAAATCAAGCTGAAGGTTCTTTGAGATGCCTTTCTGGCTAACACTGTGTTTTGTAAGGAAGAAAAATGGTGGTGGTGATGGTGGTCGTGGTGGAAAGGATATAATTTTCTTTGAAATTTTAAATTCAAACATCTTGGCACTTTGTTAAACAGAAAATGATTCCTTGAGGCAGGAGTCCTGTCTAATTAATCTTTGTCTTTATGGCCTAGCATAGTGCCTGGCACATATTAGGCACTTAAATATGTGTTGAATTAGATTTTCCCTTATCTTACATAATTTTTCCTTTGGTCCTACCTAGGTTTGTAGTTTGTACCTCTACTATAATATTCATCATACATGTTGCATTAGGAATAACTTTGGTTACTAGTAAAAAGAAAACTTGACTAATAGTGGTTTAAACCATTACCTCAAAGCTTGGCAGCCCAAGACTGATGCAGCAACTCAAGGATGTCATCAGGGAACCCACTCCACTTCTGTACTCTCTTTGGTATAAGGCTTTTTATTCTCTTGGTGGAAAGAGGGCTGCTGTCCCCCAGGTAGTGTATCTACATCCAAGGAAGGAGAAAGGGAAATGTTAGAGGTGAAAAGTAAACAGTATGATTCTCAAAAGTCCTTCCCTTATTATTTGGGAATGAAAGCCCTTCCCAGGGACTCCCACTTATGTCTCATTACATAGAGCTGGGACACATGGCTACCTCTAGCTGCAAACATGGCTAAGAATTGGATTATGTGGCTTTTCAGCCTCTATAGCCTGGGCAGCCAGGGGAGAAAAGGTTGAAGTGGGTGTTTACGAAGCCAACCTTGTAGGTCTGCCCTACAAGTTTTTAGTTACTTGGTATAAGTTTATGTTTCCTGGCATACCATAAGCCTATGGAAAACAAAGAATGTGTTTTGGCAATCTTTGAGTTACCCATAATAACCAGCAGGAGACTACCATAGCACTTATAGTGTCTAAGACATTGTGGCTACTCAATCAATGTTGTATTTTTTTACTTTAATTCAGAAATAAGAGCCGGGCAGGAATTAGTGACTCTGGTTTCTCTGAAAATGATGGAGTCCATAGATTTCTCTTTGGTGACTCATTTCCTCTATCAACATTGGAAAATTACCTGGAGCTTTCCTGCTTCATCAAGTTGGCCCATTACAGAGGACAATTTAACAGTAATATTGCCTGGAATGTGTAAAGTATAACTCAAAAAACAGGATGGGAGAGAAATCATGAACATATGATGGTCAACAAGGGCTTTTTTAAGAGAGATAAAAAGGTAGATAAGCAATAGGATAATATATTGTAATCAAAGAAAAGATTAGCAATTGAAAGTTAAGAATAATCTAAAATATCTTAGCCATTCAGAGTTCTAAGGGGAAAAATAAGTACAATTCATTCCTTTAAATGGCTCAAATTGCTGTCTGATTCATTTATTTAAATCCCAAATTGCTATTCTATATCTATACTGTTTCTCCTTCAGAACAGATCTTGTTCCTTTTCCCTCTATCATCTTACTCTTAATTATCAATCATGGAGAATGAAGATAAGACAATTGAACATGAAGATTTGGCACCATCCACAGAGATGAATAACATAGCCTCTACGGATCAAGAAACCCAGGTAAATCTGTGATCAAGTGTAGACCGTCTCAACCATTTCCTTAAGGAAGGGACTTCCAAATCTATGATAGCAACGTGTCCTCTTCGTTCTCTGTCACTCAGTTAACAATTCTCCCATTCTTAATCCCCAAGCTTGTACAGTAGGTGTGACTACCAATTTTCCCAGTCATTTTAGCAGCTAGCCCTACATAAAACTGCAGAAATAGAGAGCCTGTGAAATGCTTTGTGTTCGCAGCCTAAACCCTAGAATGCTTCTGGTTTCTTCCCTCTCTGTTTTTATTGCTTAAATTTAAGTAGATGAATGAATGTGAATTGTTTTTCATCACAGATAGTTATTTTTTTTCTGAACCACTTTGATATATTTACCAACTATTGCTTTGAATCATATCTTAAATAGGCTAATTTTTAAACAGTATTGCAAATGTAATGACATTGTATGTGACTCAGGCATTTATAATGCTACAATAGTGACTCAGTGGTAAACACCCCTAAGAGAGTTCTTGTTCCAAGCAGTAGCTGATTAGCTAGAAATGAAGCTGTATATTTCCCCTATGAACTGTTACCCTTAATTCTAAAAATGGAAATTTTATTCGTGATGTGGTGGCTCAGTGAGTATAAAAATGGACAGCAAATATACAGTTTTAAGTATTTTTTTAATTGCTTTAAACACAGGAGGAGACAGTTATGAACCTCAAAGGTACAGAGGGAAATGAACCAACAGAAGGAAGTAACCTATTGAGTAGCAGTGAAAAAAGGCTGCAGGAAACACCAACTGAATCAACTCATTTGCAAAGACTGAGACAAACATTTGCTTGCCTCCACATGGTTTACTGGATAGAGTGATAACAAATGGTATGTAAATGGTACGGGTGAATTCAGAAAGATGGTAAAAGATGAAGTTGTCATATAATGAAAGATTTCAAATAACATGGTTTAAAGGACAAAAAGAAGTTTATTTCTCTCACACATAAAAACTACTAGGTGGGGTCAGCCAGGTGGTGTACTGGTTAAGTTCACATGCTCCCTTTCAGCAGCCCAGGGTTTCACCATTCGGATCGTGGGTGCAGACGTAGCACCCCTCATCCAGCCATGCTGAGGCAGCGTCCCACACAGCAGAACTAGAAAGATCTTCAACTAGGATATACAACTACGTACTGGGGCTTTGAGGAGGAAAAAAACAAGAAAAAAGAGGAAGATTGGCAACAGATGGTAGCTCAGGGCCAATCTTTCTCACCAAAAAAAGGATACCTTAAAACCATATTTAAAAAAAAAAGAGGGGTCGGCCCCATGGCCGAGAGGTTAAGTTGGCAAGCCCCACTTTGGTGGCCCAGGGTTTCACCAGTTCAGATCCTGGGCGCAGACATGGCACCACTCATCAAGCCACACTGAGCGGCGTCCCACATGCCACAATTAGAAGGACCTACAACTAAAAATACACAACTATGTACCAGGAGGCTTTGGGGAGAAAAAGGAAAAATAAAATCTTAAAGAAAAAAAGGGGAGAGTAGAAACGGGTGGGCTTCCCTTCTGAAAAGAAAAAAAAAAGTTACTGGGTGAACAATTCACAATGGTATGTGTCTTTATTCCACACAGTCACTAGGGGCCCAGGCTGAAAAGCTCCACCATCTTCAACATGGAGGGCTTCCAAGAGCACTGTGGTCACCACCATTCCAGCTGTCAGAAAGAGGAAAAGAGCAGAGATCAAGGACCTTTTCCTCTTCTGCGTCAGAGTAATCTCACAGGATTATGTTAGACCTCCAATGAGAAAAGTGATTGAGAAATCAGTTGTAAACAGAAAAGCATTACATAAATGTTGGTTGTTATTACTGTTAAGTAATGCAACTAAGGTTTAAGCCAACACAGCTACACTTCCAAATGTCACATCATTTTACAAGGAAGAATCCTCGTTTGCAATTCAATTTATTCCCATAGAGCTGCTATTACTTAAAACATTTGGGAGGAGTGACGTCAGCAATATGGCTGAGTGAGCTAGTCCCTTCCTCGCTCTCCCTTTTGAGTTATAAGTAAATGGACACTTACTGACCAACAGAGGAAACCCACACAGCACAACAGGATGCCTGAGAGACACACGCAGCTATAAATCTGAGGGTGGGTGGACTGGCCCCCCAGGAAGTGATGGAGACAGGTGAGCACACCCTGTTCTCCCCGCTAACCCTGTGCATGCAACACGAACACTCCAACCTGGTGCAAGCACCTGGAAAGTGGGAACACGCAGCAGGGCAACCATAAGAGGAGGCGGCGGTAACCCTTAGCCTGCACTCGTGGTTGATCTCCCAGTGGAGAGAGGGAGCCCACCACACCCCTGTGCGGTAAAGGAGCAGCCATAGCCCAGGTCCCAGCAGGGAAGCCCTGACCACCAAGCTCAGCAGCCCCACGGACTGCAGATCGTAAACAGGGACCTCAGCAGATTTCCAAGCTGGGGCAAATACTTCGCAGGTGTGCATGAATGCTCACAGTGCAGCTGTGCTCCCAAAGAGGTAACCAGTCCAGGCAACTGTGGGAATAGGTGTGGCAGCTTTGAACCCACATGCACTTACTTTCCTGGCGGGGAGGGGGAGCCCACCATGCCCCAGGGCTGTCAAGGAGCAGCCATAGCTCAGGTCTCTGCCTGGAAGCCCTGCCCACCAAGCTCAGTAGCACCACGGACTGTGGATCATAAGGGACCTCAGCAGATTTTTGTGCTGGGACAAACACTTCCAGGCACACATGAGTGCTCCCAAAGAGGGAACATGTCCCAGGCAGCTGTGGGAATAGGTGAGGTAGCTTTGAGCCCACTGGTGATCACTTTCCGGTGGAGAGGGGGAGCTCAGAGTGCCCCTGAGGCACCAAAGAGTGGCCCTAGCCTAGTGAGGAAGCCCCGCCTGACAAGGACAGTCCACACAAGTGCCTGAATGCATCCCAGGCTGGGGCAAGCACCCATAATACCCCCACAGCTTCCAGCAGATGGGGTACGGCCAGAAACACTACTCCTGCTCCCCGCTAGCGGTAACAGGGGGAATCTGCATCCTAAGAATACCACAAATGCCACAACAAAAGATTAGTTCATCAAACACCATGAGAAACTGCAGCAACAATTCAGACCAGGAGGAAAATGACAATTCTCCAGAAACCAACATGGAAGATACAGAAATATACAAGCTAAATGACCGAGAATTCAAAATAGCCATCATAAGGAAACTCAACGATTTACAAGAAAACACAGAAAGACAGTTCAAGGAGCCCAGCAACAAAATGGATCTCTTCACCAAAGAGATTAAAACTATAAAAAAAATCAAGCAGAAATTCTGGATATGAAAAACACAAATAATAATCTAGAATCATTAAGAAATAGAATTGATCTTATGGAGGAAAGAATTAGTCTTCTTGAGGATAAAAATGTAAAAATTCTACAGGTGGAGGAGGAGACAGAACTAAGATTTTTTCAAAATGAAGGAATTCTTCAAGAAATATCTGACTCAATTAGGAAAAGCAACATAAGGATTATAGGTATCCCAGAGGGAGAAGGGAGGGAGAAAGAAGCAGAGAGCTTATTCAAAGAAATAATTGCTGAGAACTTCCCAAACATGGGGATGGTTTCAGATTTACAGATAAACGAAGTTAATCGTATGCGCAACTTTATCAATGTGAAAAGACCCTCTCCAAGGCATATAATAGTAAAAACGGCAAAAGTTTGGGATAAACAAAGAATATTAGGAGCAGCAAGGTACAAGAAGATAACCTACAGAGGAAGCCCCGTCAGGCTTTCAGCAGATTTCTCAGCAGAAACCTCACAGGCTAGGAGAGAATGGAATAATATATTCAAAATACTGAAAGACAAAAACTTTCAGCCAAGAATACTCTATCCAGCAAAACTTTTCCTCAGATACAATAGAGAAGTGAAAGATTTCCCGGATGAACAAAAGCTGAGGGAGTTCACTGCCACCAGACCTCCCCTACAAGAAATAATTAAAGATGCCCTCACACTGGCAACAAAAAGGCGAAGGTCTACAAAGCTCTGAGCAAGAAGGTAAATAGACAGACATGATCAGAAACCTGCAGCTCTCTACCAGAATAGGAAGGTAAAGACTCAATTACAACTTAAAAGAGAAAGGGAAAGAAAGCATCAGAAGCAATGATAAACACTTCAACTTAGCCACAAACTCAGGAAATTAAAAACAGAGCATTGTGTAACAGCAATTACCCAGAAGGGGAGAGGAAATGGAAGGAACTTGCTTAGGTTAATGGCGATAAGAGGCTATGAGAAAATGGACTGTCTCATCTCCAATATCTTTGATACAATCCTCACGGTAACCACTAAACAAAAAAATCAGAGCAAAACCACAATTCACAAAGAGAGAGAACTGAGAAATCCCTCTTGGAAAACCAACAAAATGAAATGGCAGTCAGAAATGCAAAGGAAGAGAAACAGTGGAAACATAGAACAACTAGAAAACGAGATAAAATGGCAGCATTAAGCCCTCATATAACAATAATCTCTCTAAATGTAAATAGACTGAACTCTCCAATCAAAAGACATAGAGTAGCTGGATGGATTAAAAAACAAGACCCAACAATATGCTGCCTCCAGGAAACGCACCTCAGCTACAAAGACAAAAATAGGCTTAGAGTGAAGGGATGGAAGACAATACTTCAAGCTAATGGCCAACAAAAGAAAGCAGGGGTTGCCATACTTTTTATCAGACAAGGCAGACTTCAAGTTAAAAAAGACAATGAGAGACAAGGAGGGGCAGTATTTAACGATAAAAGGGAAATTCCATCGAGAGGACATAACACTTATTAATATATATGCACCTAGCACAGGGTCACCAAAGTACATAAAGCGATTATTAACAGACCTACAGGGAGAAATTAAGAGCAACACAATCACAGTAGGGGACCGCAGCACCACACTTACTTCAAGGGACAGATCATCCAGACAGAAATTCAACAAGGAAATTGCAGATTTAAATGAAACACTTGACCAGATGGAGTTAATGGACATATATAGAGCATTCCATCCAAAAACAGCAGAATATACGTTCTTCTCAAGTGCCCATGGAACATTCTCAAAGATAGACCATATGTTGGATAACAAGGCCAGCCTCAATAAATTCAAGAAGATTGAAATCATCCCAACCATCTTTTCTGACCACAATGCTAGGAAGCTAGAAATCAACCACAAGAACAAAACTGGGAAAGTCGGAAATATGTGGACATGCTATTGAACAACCATTGGATCATTGAAGAAATCAAAGAGGAAATTAAAAAATAACTGGAGACAAATGAAAATGAAAATACAACATACCAATTCTTATGGGATGCAGCAAAAGCAGTCATGAGAGGGAAATTCATAGCAACACAGGCCCACTTCAACAAGCAAGAAAAATCTCAAATAAGTAATCTTAACATACAGCTAACAGAGCTAGAAAAAGAAGAACAGATAAAGCCCAAAGTCAGCAGAAGGAGGGAAATAATAAACATCAAAGCAGAAATAAATGAAATATAGACTAAAAAAGCAGTAAAAAGGATTGATGAATCTAACAGCTGGTTCTTTGAGCAGATAAACAAAATTGACAGAACCTTAGCCAGACTCAACAAGAAAAAAAGAGAGAAGGCTCAAATAAATAAAATTAGAAATGAAAGAGAAATTACAACAGATACGGAAGAAATACAAAGGATTATAAGAGACTATTGTGAAAAACTGTATGCCCACAAATTTGATAACCTAGAAGAAATGGATGGATTCCTATACTCATATAACCTCCCAAAACTGAATCAATAAGAAACAGAATCTGAACAGACCAATCACAAGTACAGAGCTTGAAAGAGTAATCATAAACTTCCCAAAAAACAAAAGTCCAAGACCAGATGGCTTCTCTGGAGAATTGTACCAAACATTCAAAGAAGATTTAGTACCTATTCTCCTCAAACTATTCTGAAAAATTGAAGAAGAGGGAACATTTCCTAACACATTCTGTGAGGCCAACATTACCCTGATACCAAAACCAGACAAAGACAACACGAAGAAGGAAAACTACATGCCAATATCACTGATGAACTTAGATGCAAAAATCCTCAACAAAATATTGGCAAACTGAATACAGCAATACATTAAAAGAATCATACACCATGATCAAGTGGGATTCATTCCAGGGATGCAGGGATGCTTCAACATCCATGAATCAATCAGTGTGATACACCACATTAACAAAATGAGGAATAAAAATCACATGATCATCTCAATAGATGCAGAGAAAGCATTTCACAAGAGCCAACATCCATTTATGATAAAAACTCTCAATAAAATGGGTATTAAAGGAAATTACCTCAACATAATAAAGGCCATATATGACAAACCCACAGCCAACATCATACTCAATGGGGAAAAACTGAAAGACATTCCTCTGAGAACAGGAACGAGACAATGGTGCCCACTCTCACCACTCTTATTCCACATATTACTGGAGGTTTTGGCCAGAGCAGTTAGGCAAGAAAAAGAAAAGGAATCCAAATTGGAAAGGAAGAAGTGAAACTTTCACTATTTGTAGATGATGTGATTCTATATATAGAAAACCCTAAAGAATCCACCAGAAAACTCCTAGAAATAATCAACAACTACAGCAAAGTTGCAGGGTACAAAATCAATTTTAAAAAATCAGTTGCATTCCTATACGCTAACAATGAACTAGCAGGAAAAGAAATCAAGAATACAATCCCATTTACAGCTGCAAGAAAAAGAATAAAATACCTAGAAATAAACTTAACCAAGTAGGTGAAAGATGTGTACACTGAAAACTATAAGTCATTACTGAAAGAAATTGAGGAAGATGTAAAGAAATGGAAAGATTTTCCATGCACATGGGTTGGAAGAAGAAACATAGTCAAAATGTCCATACTACCTAAAGCAATCTACAGATTCAGTGCAATCCCAATCAGAATCCCAATGACATTCTTCACAAAAATAGAACAAAGAATTCAAAAATTTATATGAAACAACAAAAGACCCCAAATAGCCAAAGCAATCCTGAGAAAAAAGAACAAAGCTGGAGGTATCACAACCCTGACTTTAAAACATACTACAAAGCTACAGTAATCAAAACAGCGTGGTAGTGGCACCAAAACAAACAGATCAATGGATCAAAATTGAAAGCCCAGAAATAAAACCACACATCTATGGACAGTTAATCTTTGACAAAGGAGCAAAGAATGGAGAAAGGAAAGTCTCTTCAATAAATGGCGTTGGGAAAACTGGACAGCTACATGCAAGAGAATGAAAGTAGACCATTATCTTTCACCACACACAAAAATTAACTCCAAATGGATTAAAGATTTGAATGTAAGAACTGAAACCGTAAAACCCCTACAAGAGAAAACAGGCAGTACACTCTTTGACTTTGGTCTTAGCCACATCTTTTTGAATACCGTGTCTACTCGGGTAAGGGGAACAAAAGAAAAAGGTAACAAATGGGACTACATCAGACTAAAAAGCTTCTACAAAGCAAAGGAAACCATCAACAAAATGAAAAGACAACCCACCAACTAGGAGAAAATATTTGCAAATCATTTATCAAACAAGGGGTTGATATCCAAAGTACATAAAGAACTCACACACCTCAACAAAAAAAAACAAACAACCCGATCAAAAAGTGGGCAGAGGATATGAACAGACATTTTCAAAGGTAGATATACAGATGGCCAACAGGCACGTGAAAAGACGCTCAACATCACTAATTGTTAGGGAAATACAAATCAAAACTACAATGAGATATCTCCTTACACCAGTCAGAATGGCTGTAATTGCCAAGACCAAAAACAACAAATGTTGGACAGGATGTAGAGAAAAGGGAACCCTCATCCACTGCTGGCGGGAATGCAAACTGGTGCAGCCACTATGCAAGACAGTATGGAGATTCCTCAAAAAACTAAAAATAGAACTACCATGTGACCCAGCTATGCCACTACTGGGTATCTACCCAAACAACTTGAAATCAACAATCCAAAGTAACATATGCACCCTTGTGTTCATTGCAGCGCTATGCACAATAGCCAAACATGGAAACAATCCAAGTACGCAACGACCAATGACTGGATAAAGAAGATGTGGTACATATATACAATGGAATACTACTAAGCCATAAAAAGACAAAATCTTCCCATTTGCAACAACATGGATGGACCTGCAGGGTATTATTTGCTAAGCGAAATAAGCCAGACTAAGAAAGACAAACACCATATGATTTCACTTATATGCAGAACATAAACAAACACATGGACAAAGAAAATAGTTCAGTGGTTACCAGGGGAAGGGGGCTGGAGGGTGGGCACGAGATGAAGGGAAGCACTTATGTGGTGACAGACAAGAAATAATGTACAACTGAAATTTCACAATGATGCAAACTATTATGAATCTCAATTTAAAAAAAAAAAATATTTGGAAGATTTTTCCTTGAGAATTTATCTCAGCACAATTTTGGATATTGTTAGAGTTGGGGTATATTTGTCTTTTAGGAATGGATTTGGTCTTTGGAGGCAGCCAAACATTAAGCTGATATCAATTTGATTAATAAATGGATGTTCAGATTCAGTAATGCTGTTTTTTGTTCAAAAAAGAAGTGTGTGAATGTACCTGTGTGTGTATGTACGCTCTGAAGCTCACGAAATGAAAATGAAAGACATTTTACCATTCTCAACTGGAACAATGGTATGTTATACTTTAGACTCTGGATATGTTTTTACTGAAATTAGTTAATTTTCTAAACTAGCATGAGAAAAAAATCTCAAACTTTATTTAAAACACATGGAGAAAACCAGGTTCCAAAATGTACACTAGTTCATAAGGCAACAGATAATTTAATACCTTTTCTGTCCTTTTTATTATTTTTTTAAACTTTTACCCTTCAAATTATGGCACATTTCTAGTTAAAACATTTACAGGAAAACTGATACAGATTGACATAGGAAAGGTGTAAATGAACGATGTGGTCTGGAGACTCACTGTTTTGAGTTCTGTAATCGTTGTCCATCAGCTGCCTGAGAAGTGGACTCACGTGTGTGAGCACCTCTTCTCTTGTTTTCTGTACTTCTGTTCCTGAGGCTCACAAGAGGGCTTTCTCCTATACTCCTTCCTGTGCCCATTCAGAATACATAAGTATTTGTCTTAAGAAGTCAATCTTACATGTGAAAAAATGATTTTCCAAAATCATAAATGAGAAGTAAATTATTAACTAAATTAAAGATGATTTAGAGAAACCTTATACACATATATTTACTGTGTATTTAGAACTGAATTTTGAGTATGGGAGAGGAAAGGAAAATTAGAGATTTTTTTTAAAAGTGGTCTTGAAGTAGAAAACTACCTTGCTGAATTTAGTATAAAATCAGGTTCATGCTGTGATACAGTAAAATTTAGTAGCTGGTAATTCCTACTTTCCCATTATACCTTCAATACTGTATAGAAATTTCAGCCCCTATAGCCAACTGGAAAATACTGAAGGCCTTAAGTTATTTATTTCATTGTAACATCATCATAAGCCTAGAAAATCAGGAAGAATTCTGTGAGGATGTAAAAACTGGGGCATTAGATTCAGTCTCTAGCAGTATGGTAGACAAGATTCAGTGAACAATTCTCTCACTTATGCCAAGATGAAAACAGTATTTTAAGTCTTTTTAAATGTACCTTTTTTCTGTGAAGAAAACAGGAAGTCATTGGACACCAAAACCAAACTGAGCAGAGGAGATAAATATGCACTCAAGCTGGCCTTCACCCTGGAGGCTTCTGCAAAACACCTGTGAGCTTGAGAGTCATTCTGAGGCCCTGAGAGCATAGGGGGCTGCGCTGGAGCTGGTCCAGGTGGGCAGAAGTCTCAGGAGCATTCATCCTCCCTCACCCACACAAAGCTGGAGCCCAGCGTGGCAGCTGCAGATGGGGCCTGCACCCACACCTATCTCAACTATGGTGCTGGCTGGGGGAGAGGAGCGTCCCACTAAAAATGTGTAACTCTATGCTGATCTGTGCTCCAAATTCACATAAAAAACACAAGCTGAAAATATATCTAAAAGTGATCCCAGATTGGAAGCTTCTAAGCACATGGTAGAAGCAAATGCAGATCCGATCCAGGAAAACTCACATTCAACCTAAGGCTCCAACAATCCCCAAAGGTAAAGTTCCAAGGAAGAGGTCACTGTCACAACAAATTTTAAAAGATCACAACATGCACAAGGAAACAGAGATTTCAAAAATTTGCATTATCAGAAAATAGAAAATATTTTTGGTATCTGTAAAGAAATTAAAGAGGAGATAGCAAATATAAGTACAAAACAAGGAACTATTTTTAAAAAATAAACAAACATTTTGCTAACGACCAAGTCGAATTTCTAGAAATGAAAGATATAGTACAGTAATTGAAATGTAAAACTCAGTGGATAGATGAAGCAGTGGGTTAAGTGACAAGAGAATTGGTGAACTAGTAAGAGATCTGAAGAGATTATCTAGAATGCAGTTCACACAAAGATGGAAAATGTGAAAATGAGGGATAGCAACATGGAGAAGAGTATGACTGTCTGATCTTAGTTCCAGAAAAAGAGAATAGAGAATGGAGAAGAGGAAATATTTGAAGAAATGAAGACTGAGAATTTTCCAGAATTAGTGAAAAACTTAAATCCCAAGCAAACCGAAAGGAAGTCATACCTAAATACATCAAACTGAAATTGCAGAAAACCAAAGAAAAGGAAAAAATCTTAAAAACAGCCAAAGAAAAAGAATTCCCTAAAAAAGCAGAAATTAGACGTAAAAGCAGCAATGAAAGCCAGAAAGCCAAAGAGTAATATTTTCAAGGACCTGAGAGAAAGTAACTCTCAACCTAGAATTGTATATGCAGAAAAACTCTGTCTTAAGAATGAAAATGAAGATAATTTCAGACAAAACTAAGACTTTACTACCAACAGAGCCTTATGAGAAACATAACATGCTTTGCTACAGAGAGTTTCTGTACCATCAATTAGCTCTTATGCGATGGTAAATAGGGAATTGTGTGAGTGCCAGATGGAATTTGCATTTTTGTACATAATTTTTCCTGTCACCTTAGTATTTTTCATCATCAAGCAATAGCAAGTGAATACAAAGTGAATTGAAAACAAAAATCAGATAGATGTTTTCTTACAATTAAAGATAAAGCCTTATCAACTTGAGGACCTTTTAAAAAGCTGAAATCTCTGTGAAAGTGCGTTCTTTTTGGGCAGTTAGTTGCTGGTTTAGGGGCTTCAAAGACTTTTTAAACTTCCCACAATGTTAAGCTATCTAATGAAACCACACGTGGATGAAGAAGCTGACAGTACAGGTGAAGAAGCTGCCAACACTTTTCCCTCAGTTAAAAACAAACAAACCTTTGTTTGATGAATAAGCTACAATCTGCATAAGATTTTGATGGAGCTGCTCTCTATTTAAAGCAAATGCCCTCAAGATTCTACATCTCGGGAAAAAGGAAGTGTGGTTCCAGGGTTTAAGTCTGCAAAGAAGAGACTGACTTTAGATGCGATGTCAGTAGAGATTTAACTGTGCTGATACTGTATTAGAATTGTTACTGTTTTTTAGTGCTTTGGTCACAAGTTTTGAGTTTTGAGTTTTGGGTCGTCTGCTCCAACTCTGTTTTTCCCATAAGTCTTTTTGTTTTCAGTGTCTGATTTTGTAGAACACAAGGTTTTTGAAACAGGGAAACATATTTTGCATTCTAACAGAAATGCCTCTACTAAAGCAAATACTTCAGGTAACCAGATGATTGTCCCAGAGGAAAGGTTTGAGGTGCCACAATGAATGATGGCCCCCCCAAAAAGGTAAGTATCTGAGTAATTCTAAACAAACGTCAACATAGAAGAGAAACAATGCTAATGTTTAATTCAAGGCAGAGCTAAAATAGGGGAGTGTGGTTGTTCAAGTATTCTCATGCTCCTGTGAAGAGGTTAAAGATAGTGATTGTTTCTCTTTTTATTAACTACTGATATATTTATAGTAAAATTAAAAAGAATAATAAGGGAATGGTAAAAAGAAAAAAAGTTCAAGGTAGTAGTTGTAGCAGTGTGGAAGGCGATGGGGGATGGGATTAAGAGGAACACAGAGGTGCCTTCAAGGCACTGGTAGTATCCTATTTCTTCAGATGGTTGGTAATTACCCAGTTGTTCATATCACTGGTGTTCTTCAAAACTTACACATGGTTGTAAATATTTGTATGTGTATTCAGTATTTATTTTTAAAAACTTTTAGATTATATCAAAACCGACATATGACAACTTATTGATAGAAGTTTTCCTGGTTTATTTCAGTTACCATCCTTGTTCTTCTGTGGGCTGTAGTGTGGTCAATTACTGGCAGTGAATGTCTTCCTGGAGGAAACCTATTTGGAATTATAATCCTGTTCTATTGTGCCATCTTTGGAGGGAAACTTTTGGGGCTCATTAAGTTACCTACGTTGCCTCCACTGCCTCCTCTTCTTGGTAAGTACCAAACACTTCCTGTGTCCTTCAGAGTAAATCATATTTTTAAAATAGTAGTTTGGGAAATAAAGGAATAAACTATTTCTGTATTTGCTGTGCTGGCCCTTAAAGCTGATTGTTAAATTGTGATGAGTTTTATGAGCCAGTTGGTAAACAGCAATTTGAAAATTAAATTATATATACTTACAATTAAATAACTTGCATTAAACACAAGAGCAATACTCAAAACCAATCACTTCTTAATTATTTTACTACATTTTCCTCTTATCTCTCCTCTTGAGATTATGGAAATACTATATCACGGTGTGTCACTGCCCATCTGTTCCCAGCTCCACGTTCAATGACGTCAGGTTGGTAGGTTAACATCAGCCCTGGTAGAAGTATCTGTAATACAGAAATCAGCAAATGCTGCAGCCCAGGGCTTAATATGTTGTCAGTCACTCACATCATTGACAAACGAGTGAAGTTCCAACATGTATTACAAAACTATTCTTCCAGAGGCCATGAGAACTGTGCAGATACGACACGTAAAAATTAGTCTTAAAACTAGGTATTATATCTTTAATGTTTCTTTTAAAAATTCCATATTACAAAATTTCAGTGTACTACTTTCAGTATACCACAAAAGACATTTTGTGTCCCTTTCTCACAGATTTATAAATCATTAAGTTTTATTTAAAAACCATGTACCTTTTACACATGCATATTTGCACACATCTCCTTTTTTTATTTCAAAAGATTGGCCCTCGGCTAACATCTGTTGCCAATCTTCTTTTTTTTTTATTTCTTCTTCTCCTCAAGGCCCCCCAGTACATAGTTGTATATTCCAGTTGTCGGTTCTTCCAGTTCCTCTATGTGGGACACCACCTCAGCATGGCCTGATGAGCGGTGCTAGGTCAGTGCACAGGATGCGAACCAGTGAGACCCTGGGCTGCCAAAGCAGAGTGCATGAACTTAACCACTCAGCCACAGGGCCAGACCCCCCCCCACACACACATTTCCTAAGTAAAAATTTTTTTCTATTAGTGAGGACCTCAGGATTGGTTAACATAGACCAAAATTATTTTCTTGTGAATTTGTGGTGAGCAATTGAAACTAAATGTAAAAAGAAGTAGAATTATTTACATCTTACTCTACACTGTTTCTCAATATATTTTTCAATTTAGGTAAAATTCAAGTTATTTCACTTAATTCATATTGTTTATCATGGGTGCTTTTTGTTAAAGTTTTTAATTGAATTATTATGACAATGGGTTGTTTCTAGGCCAGCCCGGTGGTGTAGTGGTTGAGTTCCGTGCACTCTGCTTCAGTGGCCCAGGTTCGTGGGTTCCGGTCCTGGCTGTGGACTACACCCTTGTCAGCTATGCTGTGGTGGCGTCCCACATACAAAATAGGGGAAGCTTGGCACAGATGTTAGCTCAGGGCAAATCTTCCTCACCAAAAAACAAAAGGGGGGCTGTTTCTAAATATGCCTGTGTGCTATGATAAAGGGTTGGCAAACCATCTCTTCTTGTAAATAAGATCTTATTGGAGCACACTCATGCTCATTCATTTACATATTGTCTGTGGCTGCTTTTATACTACAGTGGCAGGGCTGAGAACTTATAACAGACACCATGTGGCCCACAAAGCCTGCAGTGTTTCTTGTATGGCCCTTTACAGAAAATGTTTACTAACCCCTGCATCTAAGTCAGAGCTTCTCACACTTTATTATCCAGAGAATGACCTTGGATCTTGTTAAAATGCAGGCTCTAATTCAGTAGGTCTGGGGTGAGGCCTGAGATTCTGCCTTTCTAATAAGCTCAAAGACCACACTTTCCACAGAAAAATCATAAGTTTTCAAACCTGGCTGCACGTAGGAATCATCTGGGAAATTTTTTAAAAAGCTGATGCCTGGGACCCACCCCAGAGATTCTGAACTAATTGAATGGAGTAGCCCTGGGTATCAGAATTTTTAAAAGCTCCCCAGGTGATTCTAATATGCAACCTAAGTTGAGGACTACTGTTCTAGACGCCATGAAAAGGCCCTTTACACCTCATCCTTCTCTTTTCCACTCCATGCCTGTTATTGCAACAAGCAAAATACACATGTTGCAAAATGATAAATCCTTGGGCTTTGTGATTACATGAAATCTCCTGAGGTCACTGAAATCATTCTTAAAAGTCACGTACGTAATGTGTCTTACCATCCCTTTCTATAGTGGTACGCTTGTGACAGAAGTTTACTGGCTCTTAGCGTATTAGGGCCAGTATCTAAAACTGAAACATTATCTGAATCCATAAAGAAGACTTGTTAAGGCAGACATGTGTGGTGATTGCCTATTCCATATTTTTAAAAATTCATTGAAATAATTGCCAGAGATGGAGGATGAAGGAGCATTTTTTATTCCAAAAATGAATGTGAAAACAACTTTCCTAGGACACTGTTTCCTTTGCTGATGGTCTGGGTTGCTGGAAATTTTTTTCAATAATGATTTGCTTCAAAATAACTTGAGAGTAGATGAAATAAGATTGGCCATGTATTGATAATTTTTGCATGTTTTAAAAAATTTCCGTAATAGAAATTAAGGAGGAAAGAAGAATACTCCTTATCAAAGAAGGTATTCTTTTCTCCACACCCAAGGGAAAGGCCCCCCCAGGGGCTCAGAGGCCAGAGGGGGCGCCTTCCTAATCACAGTCAGGTGGCCACATCAACGGAGGCCATCGGCAAACAGAACTGTCTCAGGGAAATTGTTTGTACATTCATCTCAGAAATGAAAAATGCTCCTTCATCCCCTCCAAAACTCCAAAAGAAACTCCTACATATTTGTGAGTTCTTATTAGACTATTATTCCTTTTGATTTCAGGTAGTTGTATGCTATAATCAATTTAGGGCTGGTTTAGATTCACATTTTAAGTTTCAGTAAAGAACTGTTGACAAATTAATGAAATGTAAGGTTAGTGCAGCATTTTTGGCTGGTAATTCATTAATATCTATAAAAATGATATACACTGTACCCTGGAGCCTAACATTTCCACTGCTAAGAATTATCCTATGGATATACTTGCACAAACCTACAAATATGTAAGCTCTATGTGGACAAGGCCCATGTTGGTGTAGCTCGCCTCTGCATTACCAGGGTAGAGTAAGGCTCTGGCATGCAGTTAATAAATACTGTGCTCATTTCAGCACTGTTTGTAATGAAAAGTCTGGAAAGTTCCTTCAAGTCCCTTACTTAGTCCAAAAATTATGGTACTTCCACACAACGAGAAACTATTCCAACTATTAAAAAAAACAAGGCAAATATATATGTGCATCATTGGGAATATGTCCACGATATATTGTTAAGTGGAAAAGAAACAGATTATACAATGGTATTTAAACATGCTCTCATTTGTGTCCAGTGCAAAAGAGCACACGTACACACACACAGAGAAGCATGCTTTAATAGGTAGAGAAACTTTCTGGAAGGGCACAGAAAACTCTGGACAGTGGAAACCTTTGGGGAATGAAGCTGGAAAGTTGCACTTGGGGTAGGACATGTACTGGTCACTTTACATTGTCTGTCATGGTTTAATTTTATCATGAGCAAATATATTATTATTCTTTTAAAAACAGCTATTGTAGGCTGGTTCTTACTTTCAAAAATTCTAGAAAGATCATGACTGCAGAATTCATAACTTCTTCTAGATTAAATGGCAGCAATGAGAAATGCCTGGAAGAGATGCTTCCTTGCCTAATGGTGTCTGGAACAAGTCACAAAAAGCTATACTTGTAATTCATCTCTATTCTCATAGCTTACATATAAAACAACCCAAAGTTAGTAAATTTATTTAGTCCTTTGAAGTGTGGTCCATATAAGGACGTGGTAAGAAAAGAGTCCTGCTGGAGAAGAACGGAGTGTGGACGGCTTGCAGTCTCTGAGGAGAAATCCTTCCCCTATCTGGGCATGTGGTATCAGGGAGGGCAGGATTCTCTGACAAACTACCCGGCTTCCTCAGGCACACTCAACTACTTGCAGTTCCCAGAATGTGTCACACTTTCCCTTCATACCTTGGAAGAAACTGTTATTTCTCCCAGAAACTTCTCAACTTCTCCAGCCCCTTCTTCATTCCCCTTCCCCTTCTTTGGCCCCTGCTGACTCACCCTTCCTTGTCTCAGCTTGTATAAGGCCTCCTCATGCTTCCATAAAATTGAGGTTGCCCCCATAGACTGAAAGCTTGTTGAGGGATAGTACTGAGCCTTTGTTCATTGCAATATCTCTAATACCTACTATAGTGTCGAAAGTACCGAAGGCATTTGATAAATGTTGAATGGCTGAAGGAAAGAAGAGTCACCAGCTGACATGACAGAACAATGTCTATTTCATGATAACTCACTTCTAAGCCTTTGCAAAGCAGGTTATATGTTTTTTATTAAATTATCTGGTTTGAAAATAGGTAAAATAGAGCCCATATAGGTATTGATATTTCAAGTAATCTGGCATGGTAAATAATTTTAGAATCTTTCTGCTGTTTGCATACAAAGAGATGACTGAATTGGGCCTTGTATTAAAACATTTTATATTCAGAATTTGATCATACTTTCTACCCAAATACTACATCCTGTTTCTCTCTTTCAGGTTCAATTATTAATGAATTATTAATTATTCTAATCTTTCATTTTTATCTGCATATTAAAGCCTTTTCTTAGCTCCTGTAATTTTTTTTTTCATTAAAAGTTTGACATAATTTCATCTAAGGACTAAGCATAAAAGAAGTGGTTCCTGGGATTATAATCCTGGGATAGTCTCTTCTACATCTAAAGTACTGAAAATATTTTCTGTATTTGAAAACTAAAGATTTGTTTGATTTCTCCATCCCAGGCATGCTGCTTGCTGGGTTTCTCATCAGAAATATCCCTGTCATCAATGATAACGTACAGATCAAGCAGAAGTGGTCTTCCGCTTTGAGAAGCATAGCACTATCTGTCATATTGGTTCGTGCTGGCCTTGGGCTTGATCCACAGGTATTGAAGTATAAATTTCTAATTATTGACTTGGAATTTTGTTCTTCCAATATTGCAAGTATTTAGAATGACTGAGCTTTAGGAAATGGATGTGGACACTTTGCACAGCATTCAGAACGACAGAATGAAATTTATTTCATACAGGACTGTCCCCAAAAGATGTTCCCATACTCTCTCTTGGAGAAAGGTGGAGTTACTGTCTATCTAGGGACAGCACCAAGAATAAAGGCTCCCCTTTTCTCTGACAGAGATACAGGCCGTAGTTATAAATAAGGGTTGTGAGAGAGAAGACATCATATTTTTGGTGTGGAAAGCCCTATACGAGTGTTTAGGACTAACTATGCTGGCTCAGAAAACTGCCTAGCATACAGAATGAGTCTCAAAGTGTGCTTTTTTCGTGTTTGCTTTTGAAAGCAGGAATGAATGTTCTTGAGGATTGCCTTTACATCAGGTTCATTCTGGGGCCACAAATTATACATATGGCCAACACCGAGACGGTTAGATCAGCTAGTGTGGAGGTTATGAGCACAGACTCTGAAAGCAGCCTGGCCGAGCTCAAACCAAGCTCCACCACTCACTAATTTCATGATCTTGGAGAACAGCTTTAACTTGTGCCTTTTTGGATGAGAAAATCTAAACAATGATGATAATATTATCCCCTGTGTCATAGGTTGCTATGAGGACTAATAAGCCAACTCTAAAACACTTAGAACACTGAAATGTTTGTTAAATAAAACTCATTACCTGGAAAATTCATGATGGATGATCCAGACAGTCTGAACACTGAAGAAAAAGCATTTAATGTCATTCTCTCTGTGTGTCTTTAGAGGGTTATTTCGTATGTCTATTTTTATATTTCAGGCCCTGAGGAAGCTGAAGGGTGTCTGTGTAAGATTAGCCATGGGTCCCTGTCTTGTGGAGGCATGCTCATCTGCTCTTCTTGCCCACTTCCTAATGGGTTTGCCGTGGCAATGGGGATTTATACTGGGGTAATGATTTTTCTTTGTCGTATGAAAATACACACGGACATTTAGGACTTTCTCTGACGCTATACAAGTGAATGCATAATATTTTCGTAAGGACATCAGAAAATACAATACAGATATTCCAGCATAATATTATGACTATTAATATACCAGCATATAAACATTATAACTTCAAAATATAGTGTATGTCTTTGTAGGTGCTAACTTTGACAGTTTTATAATAATTTAAACTATTGAGGAAGTAATAGACTTTTATTATGCCTGATTCCATGCCAGTGAGAGATGCCAGATCTCTCCTCAAAGTCCATACAAAGGATAACGAATGCTCAACGGTGATCCACACCTAGCATAGGCCTCCTCCTCCTTTCACCAGGCTCTTATGATTATCTGTTCTGCTGTATTTTCCTCCTGCTGTTAGTTCTTTCTTCTTCTTCTTCTTCTTCTTCTTCTTTTTTTTTTTGGTGAGGAAGATTGGCCCTGAGCTAACATCTGTTCCCAAGCTTCCTCTTTTCTTTTTTTTCTCCCCAAAGGCCCAGTATATAGTTGTATATCCTAGTTGTAAATCCTTCTAGTTCTTCTATGTGGGATGCCACCACAGCATGGCTTGATGAGCAGTATATAGGTCCACACCAGGATATGAACCAGCAAACTCTGGGCCGCCGAAGCAGAGCACATGAACTTAACCACTATGCCACTGGGACAGCCCCCGGTTCCTACTTCTAAGATTTAAGAGCCATAAGAAGTAAATAAATATGAAAGTACTTGGTAAGAATTTGGTGTTGGGGCCAGCCCCACGGCTCATGTTGAGGTGGCATTGGCGTCCCATATAGCACAGCCTGAGGCACTCACAACTACAGTCTACAACTATGTACTGGGGGGCTTTGGGGAGAAAAAAGAAAAGATTGGCAACAGATGTTAGCACAGGTGCCAATCTTTAAAAAAAATAATAATAATTTGGTGCTGATAAGTAGGCAAGAAGTAAGAACTACTTACTTCTCACGGTTAACACTCTCGAGCTATACTGCCTAGATTCAAATCTCGGCTCTGACTTTCCAGTATGTGATCTTCGGCAAATTACCTAATCTCTTTGTGCCTCCATTTCCTCATTTGCAAAACAAAGATAATGATTGTAGCTACCTCATAGGGTGGTTGTGAGGATTAAATTAGTTAATATATGTGAAGTGCTTAAAATGGTGTTAGGTACATAGTGAGCTTCATAAATGCTTTCTGCTATCCTACTGCTGCCGTTATCAGTGTCACTGTTACTGTCACTATGGCCTTCCTCTTCTAATCTGTTGTCTGATTTTTACATGCCAGGTCCTGATAGAAGGCCTCGCATCACTGGATTCCAATCCAAAAAGTCCATGGCCGTGTTTTTCAAACCTCATGCCGTGGATGTTTTGTTTAGATAGAAGGCAGATTCCTGGGGCCTCACCCCATTAGGTCTCCCAGACCAGCCGTAAATACAGATTTCAGACAGGCTGCGTAGTCCCAACGCAAGTTGTCCATGGCCACGCTCAGAAGAAGTGTTCTGTAGAACTTGTAGCTGTGCGTGTGTTTCTGTTTGGGACTTCACTGCCTTTGAAAGACTGTAATTGTCTAAAGTGTAACCTCTGAAAGAGTGGAGGTTATTATAATTTCACTAATAATAGTAATAATGAAGAAGATGCTATCATAAATATTTAAAGTGCTGCCTGCTTAGTTTTGTCTTAGGTGCTGTGTCTCCAGCTGTGGTGGTGCCTTCAATGCTCCTTTTGCAGGAAGGGGGCTATGGTGTTGAAAAAGGTGTCCCGACCTTACTCATGGCTGCTGGCAGCTTTGATGACATTCTGGCCACCACTGGCTTCAACACGTGCTTGGGCATGGCCTTTTCCACAGGTAAACTGATCAGTTCATGTGTGCTGTTCTCTTATGCTCTAGCGACATAGATATGATGTTGTGAGTGTGGCATATTTCCTTGATAATTGATTAAGGCAAATTAAAATAGAAAAAGCAACTCCAAGAGTTAGTTCTATACCTAAGGAGAAACCAGTGGCTTCTTGTCTTTACTCCCTTCACCCTCTAAATATAAAATGCTCAAGTACTGTGGTAGGTGCGTGAGGGGGCTTCAAAAGAGCAAAGTCGAAAGAAGGAGAACAGCTTCTGCATGCAGCCACCCGGGAGGGTCAGCCTTCGAGACTGCGCACAGAGGGTGAGCAGGTGTTTCAGTGAGCACAAAGGACAAAGTAGTCCAAGTGGGAGGGACAGTTTCTGTTCTCTCGTCTTTAACATTTTAGGGGAAATAATTATTTTAATGTGTATCTTATTAATACTTAATAACTGTCTGATACAGACATATTTTGTTTTAAGTAGTAATAAAACAGGAACTTAAGGCATTTTTTCCCTACTGTTATTCAACACCTTTATTATCCTTTGGGACAGCACACATTTAAGTTCACTTTTTAATCTGTTTCCAAGACTGGAAGATAAGATTTGCAATTTCATATTATTGACAAAATGTAATTGTGGGCTAAGTTTAGCTTCAGATTATTTAGTGGGAACACACCTTAGAAAGTCTTGTGTTCTCAGTCTCTCTGCCCCATGGTTATCCTCCCATTTTATGACTATATTTGACGTATGCCAATTACCTAGTACTTCACCTCTTCCCACACCCTGAAGTTGCCTTACGTCTAGTCCCCACCGTGTATCACTGGTGAATTAATCTTCTCAAAGCATTGTTTTGATAGTCTTACTTTCTTGTTCAAGCACCAGCAAGGATTCTCTATTACCAATTAGGTCGAATCTACACCCTTGTCTCTATTTTAACTCTACTGTACCTGTCCAATCGTACATTCTCCCTGCTTCCTGGTATACACCTTTAAAACAATAGTTCTCAGCCTCAGCTGCACACTATAATTACCTGGGAACTTTTTAAAAATACTCATATGTGGGCCCTACCTTAGGCCACTTAAATCATAATCTTTGGGAATGGAAACCACAGCTTTAGAGCAACAGAGTTTGCATTAAAATCACACAGGAGCAGGGTAGGGAGGGCCGTGGGGAGCGGCTGCTGGGGTTTTCATAATCTGAGGGGTGGGGGTGGGGGTGGGGCTAGCCTGAAGAACCTTCCTACTTGACAATACTCTGTACCCTCTGCCCTGCCCTACTAAATGCAGTCCTTAGACCATCTGGATAGGAGCTACCTGGAGCCTCTTTAAAATGTGGATCCCAGGCCCGGCCAGACTTACTGCATCAGAATTTTCAGAGGTGGGGCCCAAGAAGTCTTTTTTTCTTTTAAACAATCTTACTATACGGGAGACTGAAAGTGGTTAGTTACTTTCTACACATTTATAGTAAATTATTTACTGTAATATCTTGCAACGTATACTATTATCACAGATAAATGTTTTTGACAGTCACACTATTACCTAATAGAGAGCTGTCCTAGCTAAATAAAACTACTACAGAGGTAATCATTTTTTTAAATACAAGAGATAATTGAAACTGTAGGGGAGGAAAAACCGTTTCCCACACCAGGTTCGTTGACTGGGGCCCTGTAATCAGACTGACAAGAGACAGACTAACAAGAGAAAAACAGTTTATTAACGTGTGCATTGTGCTTACACAAGACCTCAAAGATGAGTAAGTCAAAGGAGCGGTCAGAATTTGGGCTTGTTCAGCATTTTAGCAAAGAACAATAATTATGTGGAGAAGCACAAGATAAAGGAGCTTTGAGCTTCTAGAGGCAGCAAATTGTGGGAAAAGAAACATATGGGGACCTAACGGTAGATAAGGGCTTGTTTTAGCAAAGTTTGTGATGTGAATTCCTCTGGTGCTGTCTTGGGGCTGATAAGGGCCCATAAGTGTCCCAAGTTGTCTCAGTGATTAACTTCTGTCCTTCCTGGTAAAAAGGAGAGGGGACACCTTTATGAATGTATGTCCTGCTTTTGGGCAAATAGTGAGAGGGCAGAGAGCTTTTCTTATATCTGCTTCTTCTCAATTGCCTTCAACTCAGAATAATCCTTATGCCCCAGTGGCATATTTGGGGTGACATATTGTGTACTCTAAACCACAATGACAAAAACCCACAATAACTAGTTAGTACATTTTTTCTTAGAATAGTGTGTGAAGAAGGGCTTTATGTGTTGAACAACTTCTTTTTTTTTTTGAGGAAGATTAGCCCTGAGCTAACATCTGCTGCCAATCCCCTTTTTTGCTGAGGAAGGCTGGCCCTGAGCTAACATCCTTGCCCATCTTCCTCTACTTTATATGTGGGACGCCTACCACAGCATGGCTTGCCAAGTGGTGCCATGTCTGCACCCGGGATCCAAACTGCCAAACCCTAGCCGCCAAAGCGTAATGTGTGAACTTAACCATTGCACCACTGGGCCGGCCCCTTTGAGCAACTTTAATATAATTTTCTGCACAATGTGTTCACAAAGTTTTTTTAATTAAAGTTTCCTAAGTTCTGTATGATATGGGGGAAAATATTGGTTCTACTTACCTCTCTATTATTTCAAAGAAGCTGAGTAAGAAATAAAGATTCTTCTAAGAGCAATTTCAAAAATAATTTGTTTTCAGTTTGCTTTTAGAATAAACATTCAAGAAGGAATGAGTCCTTTACACTCATCATAGTAAGAAAAGATTCTTGATTTTAATTCTCAAATTAAGTTCCTGTATTCTATACATATCAAACCTACTAAAATCAGTGTACATTTGTTATTTTAAAATCAGGCTCGTAGGGCCAGCCCTGTGGGGTAATGGTTTAAGTTCGTGTGCTCTGCCTTAGTGGCCCAGGATTCGTGGGTTCAGATCCCAGGCACGGACATAGCGCTGCTCTTCAAGCCATGCTGTGGCGGTGTCCCACATAAAATAGAGGAAGACTGGCACAGATGTTAGCTCGGCGACAATCTTCCTCAAGTAAAAAGAGGAAGATTGGCAACGGATGTTAGGTCAGGGTCAACCTTCCTCACACAAAAAAAAATCAGGCTATTAAATGGCTGTTTGAAAACTAGATCAGTCTACTCACCCAGCCTATGCATATCATACCAATTAGCTCTGAATCATGAATTTTATCTTTCATATTTTCTTAGGCCCTTTAGGTAAAGTTTTTTGAAGTAAATGTACAAAAAAGTGCACAAATCATAGTTTATGCCTATTTTGAAGTTTATCTCTAATAATGCATACCTTTCTTATAAGATAGGCCCATTTTATTAGACACTTTAAGTCACATATATTTAAGACTGTGGAGAGCAGGAAATATCTGTAAACTTTTCCTTCTGTGTAATCAGATGCTTTGTGTGATGATTGAAGTAAAGTCTTTGTATTTATGGATTTAGAGTTCTGACTGAAGATTTTTTTTTATGTGTGTCTAAGGTTCCACGGTTTTTAATGTCCTCAGAGGCATTTTGGAGGTAGTAATTGGTGTGGCAGCTGGGGCTCTTCTTGGATTTTTTATTCAGTACTTCCCAAGCAGTGACCAGGTAAAGGAAACCATCTGTGGGAAAGTCGTGCTCTAAAATGTCACGGGAAAACATTCTGGAACACTCCCTCAGAGCCATGTGAAGGACGTGATTTAGCAAATGACCCCCATTTTAAAACTGCTTGCTGCTCTGTCAGTGCTGTCTGTGAGGCTTAGGAAGACAGCTAAACCTTGAAGATGTTAATGCAGTCCTGGGATTTTCTTCTCCTATTTATATTCTGTACACTTCAGCTTGCACTGTAAAACAAATAACATGAATTCCAAACTAATAGGATATGCAAGTCTTATTTTTATTTTCATTTTTTTGAGGAAAGATTAGCCCTGAGCTAACATCTGCTGCCAATCCTCCTCTTTTTGCTGAGGAACACTGGCCCTGAGCTAACATCCGTACCCATCTTCCTCTACTTTATATGTGGGACGCCTGCCACAGCATGGCTAGACAAGCAGTGCATAGGTTGCACCTGGGATCCGAACTGGCCAACCATGGGCCGCCAAAGTGGAACGTGCGAGCTTAACCACTGCGCCACCCAGCCAGCCCCGCAAGTCTTATTTTTTTAATTAATTTATTTTTTATTTTTATTATTATTCATAATACTCAACTAAATCAAGATATAAAATGGTTCTTTGGGCCCACGGTTTTAGTGTCAAAATACCTTAGATTCTAATACTATCAAATAGATAGACCTTAACATTTCATTAAAATATAGTCTCTTTCTCACCGAGTAGATTGAAGTTCTTTACTGTACATAGTGATTCTTAATGAGAAACAAAGGCTTGTTTGTTTTCCTTTACCCTCTTTAGTCTCTTCTGATAGGTAAACATATAAAAATCTTTTCTTTTCTAAAAGAATTGGTGTTATTTTGAGATTTCAGAGCATTTTGAATGGAATTCAAATCTTAACTGAAGTAAAACTTTAATTAAGAAAATTAATGTTTGCATTATCAGAATGTATGTTGATTTGAATTTTTATTGTGCTGCAAAAAAACTCCAAGTAAAATAGTCTGTAAAAGATTTTATGAATGCATAAAAGAAAATTCAAGGATTTTCTAATTATGCAACAAAGTACAAAGAAAAATGATGGCTTACATTTTGTTGCTTACTGTGTATAAAATGACAGGTGAGTTGAGTAAAGTCCCGCTGTGCTCATCAGGGCAGCGACTATCTACATGCAGCTCCAGCAGACACAGGACATTTCCAGAGACAGTACAGACATAGAAATTTCCAGCATCACTGATCGTTCTGTTGGGAAGCGCTGATCTAGTGCAATCCACACAATAACCCATGAAGAGAATACCTTTAATATGACCATTTCACTGCTGAGGCTCAGGGAGAGATGACTTAAACAAGGTCACGTAGCTAGAACGCCGTAGA
Organism: Equus asinus; assembly: GCF_041296235.1. Lineage (NCBI taxonomy): Eukaryota > Metazoa > Chordata > Mammalia > Perissodactyla > Equidae > Equus > Equus asinus. The sequence continues at coordinate 695,917 of NW_027224738.1, forward strand.
GCTGGGTATGAACTCAGTTCATCCACTGCCAGGGCCTGTGCGCTTCCAGTCGAACCCTTCTAAGGACCTGCTGCCTTCTAAAGCAATCAAGAAGTTTAAAGGCTGAACAGGGACAAGTAACGAAAGAGAGGAGCACATTGCTTAGATTTTAAAAATCAACACCACAGACTCCTCTCAGTCTACAGCCACCTAGAGTTTCTTGGTATTCAAAGATTTAGAAAGAAGAACTGGAGAGCATCACATTAAAGAGTAAATAGAGAACCTAAAAATAATAGAGATATCATATCTTTAAGCTTCACAAAAACCCCATGATGTAACTGCTTTCAAGGAGGAGGAAACAAAGCTTGGAGAGGCTAAGTAATATGGCCACTGCATAGCCAATGGTGGGAAAGAGCTTGCATTTTAACCCTAATTTGTCCACTTCCAAAGCCCACACACTCTTTTCTGCTGCTCCGTTCAGCCCTGCGGACTTCTGCGTCAATGACTTCAGAGGAGGCTCACTGAGGTTCCTGAACGGGGAAGCTGCGTTTGTACACATGCTAACTCTACTTTTGTTAAGGAAAAGAAAGTAAATGTTATGTCATGCATTTATGTGCACAGATACAGACATTTTTATTTTCTACTAAGTCCTGAATATGGAAAAATCAATAATTAAAAATCAGTTCTATGAAATAATTGAGCTAATCCACGTTTTTTCTCCTCAAGGACAAACTTGTATGGAAGCGGGCGTGCCTTGTTTTGGGGCTGTCTGTGCTGTCGGTGTTCAGCAGTGTGTATCTTGGTTTCCCTGGGTCAGGAGGACTGTGTACGTTGCTCATGGCTTTCCTTGCAGGCATGGGATGGAGCAGTGAAAAGGTGAATTTCATTTTAAGTTCTTCTTCTCATGACTACTTTCTGATTAGATTAGTTTTTTTCCAGATACTTTCATAATATCAAGTTAATAAAATTAATCATAAGAGCTATTTTCTGTACATATACAAACGTATGCCCAAATGCACACATACACTTCCTTTTTTCCTGTTACATACCAATCTATAACTTGATGTTTTTACTTAAAATGTATCATGGTCATATTTCCATGATGCCTCCCTTATTCTTTGTAAGGGTTGCAGAGTATTGCATTGTATAGCTGTACTGTACTTTATTTAACCAGTTTCCTGCCTAAATTTAATTTAACAGACATTTAAATTGTTTCTAATTTTCTGCCAAGACAAAAAGTGCATCAATAAAATATCCTTGCATATACCACTAAGACACTATCAAGTCTAAGAAGCACCATTATTTTACATGCCACCAAGAGAGAAAAAGAATGCTGCCAATTAAACTATGACATCACTTCCTAATTTCAGAAATGAAAAAGTGTGTTTCTTAAAATCAACAAAATATAGCATATCTTTGAGTGTATCTATAGGATTAATTTCTAGAAATAGGATTTCTCTATGAAAGAGTATGCACATTGATACTTTTGATAGTATCAATTTGCCCTTTTTTTAACGTATGCTTTTTAAAAATTTTTTGGTGAGGAAGATTGGCCCTGAGCTAACAGCTATTGCCAATCTTCCTCTTTTTTTCCTCCCCAAAGCCCCAGTACGTAGTTGTATATCCTAGTTGTAGGTCATTCTAGTTCTTCTATGTGGGACGCCGCCACAACATGGCCTGACAAGCGGTGTGTAGTAGGTCTGTGCCCAGGATCCAAACTGGTGAACCCAGGCCGCCAAAGCAGAGTGCACGAACTTAACCACTCAGCCATGCAGCCAGCCCCTTGAGTTGCCCTCTTAAACAGCAGTACCAATTTATATTCCCACCAACAGTTTGTGAAAGGATCTGTTTTTCTGATCTGTGTACTTTCAATCTTTAGATATTTTGCTAATCTGACAGGTGAAAAATGTTTCTCATTATTGATCTGATTTGTATTTCTTTACAAGTGGAGCTAATCATCTTGTCATATATTTACTAGCCAGTTTATTCAAAAGCCTGTGCCCATTTTTTATGATTGTCTGTTTTTCTTACTGACTTTCAAGATCATTAAAATTATTCATTTCCTTTATGTGTATTATGGAAATTAGCTGGTTGCCATTTATTTAATTTCAAGGTACATTTTTATGGATTTGAACTTGAGAGGATCATATACTATTCTGCTTCATGAAGAAATTAGATGTGGGTGACCTAAACTAAATACACATATATCATTTGGGAAAACCAAAGACAACTGTTGAAAATAATTCAGCTTAAAATAATACTACATGAAAAATATATGTTGATTATCAGTCCTGAGGTTGGGTGTGCAGTGCCCTGCAGGTGAGCGGTCTCTGCAGAGGTCTGTAGAGGCAGGGCTTCACTGTGGGCACATGGCACTCCGTTGGAGGCTTTCACTCTCGGGAGGCAAGACATGTGCAGTTGGGCATCCCTTTGCTGTAGAGGAGGGTGGATTGGTGGGGCTGCCTGGAGCCTTGTGTAGATAAGGGACTGAGGCCCCAGGAAAGCAGGCCGCAGTGGATTGGGCTTTGCAGGCAAGGAGCAAGGCTCTGCAGAGCCCTGCTGCAGGCACTGCATGGGCCCAGGGCTGCTGCGTCCTCCTGGGGAGGCTTGGCTGTAAGGCTTATTTCAGGTCTACTTTTTTTTCCTTAGCAGCACCCGTATTATTAAATTCTCCTTTGTGATTTCACGTAACTTAACATCTGACAAGAGGAAAGCTAAAACATAAACTTCCCAGTATAAATTGGGTCCTCTTATCATCCCTCATCTCTTGTAAACATTTGCTCTTGTCAAAATTTGCTTTTCCGTGGCTTCACTTTCCTTGCAGGCCGAGGCAGGTGATCACACATTGCTGTTCAGTCTCGGGTCTGATCTCAGCTCCCTGGCTCCTCGCTGAGCGCTCACTGCTGAGTGCCTTCCATCCTGCCTGGGCTGCTGACCAGCGCACTGCTCTCGGAGCACTCTGGCCCCCTTGTCCGGGACAGAGCTCGCAGTCTTCACTCCGTGAAGGCATGCCACTGTGTGTGCACTGTGACCCTTGTCGAGCATCTGGGAGCTTGCCTGACATTAGCATTTTACAAACTGTCCCTTCACTTTTGAATGGTAACCTTTTTTAGCATTTAAAAAAATAAATTACCAAAGAGAATATTGTTTAGAATAAAGTTTATTTGATTTCTGAGTATGAAAGCGGTATATGCTTATTGTAGAACTTTGAAAAATTTTTTAAAAGTCAGATAAAAGGAAAGAAAAAATGATTTGTAATTTCTCCACCTAAAGCCAACAGCTCTGTAAACTATTTTGGTTTATTTCCTTTCATTTATTCAACAGGAAAATTCTCAAATATGCTTGTAGTAAGTTTCTTCAAATTGAATTTTATAGGTAAATGCTTTCTGTTGTCACTTGTTTAAAAGTCTTCAAAAATTACAACCAACTCATTATATTATACTGTCATGGGTGAAAAGAGGGAAGAGAATTAATCAATTTTTATTGCCACTCCGTATGGCCCTGTGCTAGCCAGTGAGGGGATATTCTCATTTATTCTCATCAAAAATCCTTTGAAAAAATATTACCATTTACATTTTATAGAGACTGTAAGTCAGAAGGACTTAAATAACATGTCCAAGGTCACAAAATTAGAAAGTGGCACTGGGATTTAACTCAGGTTTATCGACTCCAAAGTGACCAGAATATACCATCATTGTGCAGGGCACGTTTTTATGTTTCGACATCTATTCGAATAACATATAGCAAGTGTATTAAAAACATTATACTTCCAAACTTTGCAATTTCAGATTGTTTGTAAATTAATAAATGATAGGATAAAAAATAAACAGTGAAAAGGAACCATATCATTTGGAATAGAACATAAAAGAGTAGTTTTAGCAACAGACGTCGAGGGGAAGACGGGTGCCCACCGCAAGTGGACGTGAGCCACTCGCGCAGAAGACAAGGGAGGGGGCCCGGCCAGTTCCGGTTACACGATTCTTCAGAAAACGAGGATGTGAGTCATGTAGAAAAGACCGTTATAAACCAAACAAATCATCTGTTTTTCTGCATTTGCCATAACTTTGCCTGAATTGCCAGCAGCCTGGCTGATTACATAGAAGATCAATGTAATCCCAAAACCCGGAGAGAGAACTGACAGCTTTTTTTTTCATATTTACCTCTGGTTAATCTCCTATGTATGTCTCTTTACACACACACACACACACACACACACACACACGTGGATGCACCATAAGCTTTTTAAAACCAGTCTCTGCTATTTTAAATTATGCTGAAATCCAATATCGTTTCCTTAGGGCAGATTCTTAATGCTAAATTTTTTGGGTCAAATAACATGAACATTTTTAGGTTTTTGACACGTATTACCAAACTGGTTGCTTTCTAGAGTTGTATCCATTTACTTTTCCACCAGTAATATGTGAGGTACCTATATCATTACATCGTCATCAGCTTAGAATAATGTTTATCCAACTTTAGCACCACCTGGAAGTCTTGTTAAATTGGACTTGTGGACCCCACTCCCGAATTTCTGATTTAGTTAGACTACGGTGGGGCCTGAGAATGTGTACTTCTGATCAGTTACCAGGTGATGCTGATGCTGCTTCCCTGGGGACCACACTTTGTGAAACACTGCCTTAGAATATTATTGTTTTTAATTTTTATCCTTACTGATAGTCAAAAGTGGTATCTTTTTTTGTTTTATGCCTCCTTGCTTAACAATAAAATTGAATGCTTTTTCATATATTTAGCTATTTGTATTTTTTCTTTTTCTTTGATAGGTTTTTTGTCCATTATCTCCTAAAGTTGAATGTACTGATTATATATATGATATTAGCCCTTTGTGCCTTTTTTTATTGTTCATTTTTAACACACAAATATCTTATAGTTTCACGTGGTCCGATCTATCAATCTCTTATTATGACCTTTCCTCAGTTTATTTTTTCTTAAAGATTCCTTTCCTAGTGAAATCTTACCTATGTTATCTCATTTATTCTTTGCAATAACCTTGAGAGGTAGATACGAGACCCATTTTACAAATGAGGATACCAAGGCCTAGAGATAGTAGATAGAGTGCCTAAGGTCACCAAGCTAATAAGTGGCAGAGCCAGGATGAAAACACACTGTTTGAGTATATGAAAATGATTTCCTAAAGACAGGGTAAAAAAACCTTCATTGAATCACTTATATGGCAGACACTCTCCATATCTTTTCTAATTTAGTACTCAGGCAAGTCCCTACTTCTGGAGGCACCAAATCAATGAGTCCAGGTTTTGGACTGCTTTTCCTCCTTGTTCCATGGTGTAGCATAGGGTCTGAGCACTCAGACTTCCTGGATTAAGCTCAGCCCTACACCTGAGTAGCTGTATGCCCATGTACAAAGTATCTGACTTCTCAGTCTTCGATTTCCATATCTCTCAAGTGGGGAATGATAATAGCAACAACTTCATAGAGTGGAGGATTAAGTGAAATAATCTATATAAGGCAAAGTGCTTAGTCAGAACACACTAATAATTTTTATGACTATCTCTGAGCAGCACAATGTAATAAAAAGAGCATAAAATTTAATCTATGGAAATTGGGATTCCAGTCCCAGAGATTCTACTGTCTAGATGTGTAATCCCAAGCAAGTCACTTACCTTCTCTAATACTCAGTTTCCTCAACTGTACACTGAGAAAAATAATAATAATCACTAAAGAATTATTGTGGCTATTATGTGGGAAAATGGAAATAAAACACTTGTAAACTCAGTGCTGTAGCTATATTGTTGTTGAATTATGCTTTGACAAGCTACAATATTTTATAAAATTTTGTTTGCGCCTGTAGTTTTCTGACATTATCTCATACTTTCCTGCTTGGTTTTCCTTGTAATCTTGCCATTATTGTATTCAAATGCACTCACTTTTTTAAGGCCTTTTTCATCTATATTTTTCATCTGTTTTCAAATGCAGTGCTTCTTCTGATGACTTTAACAGCTACAGGATGTTTTTCTTGATATATTTTCAATCTTCTGAATCTTGAAATCTTCTCTCTAAGAAGAGAAGTGTCAGCTTAAGTAGATATTTAACTCATGATGAAACTTCTGTTTCTCTTAACTTTCTCTTTTTGTCCATAATGGAAAGTGATTTCCATTGTTGAAGATTCTTACTAATGGTGCATACAGATAGGTAAAGTGGCCTTAACTTTCAGTGGACACCACAGTCTTCATTCCTCTGAACTCATGTCTTCTTTTGTACTTAGCCTATTTGATGACTCCTTTTTCTTTCTTTTTTTTTTCCTGAGGAAGATTCACCCTGAGCTAATATCCATTGCCAATCTTCTTTTTATTTTTGCTTGGGGAAGATTGTCACTGAGCTAACATCTGCACCAGTCTTCCTCTACTTTGTATGTGGGTCACCACCACAGCATGGCTGATGAATGGTGTAGGTCCACGCCTGGGATCTGAACCTGCAAACCTGGGCCACCAAAGTGGAGTGTACCAAACTTAACTACCACACCACGGGGCCAGCCCCTCTATTTTCTTTATAAACAGATTCATTTTAGTTTTGAAGTTACAAAAAAACCCACAAGAAGGTACATTGTGGCTCCTCTCTCATCTTTAAGTTTTACAATATATAGGGCCATGTCTGATATTAAATTAGTCTACAGTATTACAATCAAAAACCAAATCGTGGGGCCAGCCCTGGTGGTCTAGTGATTAAGTTCAGCATGCTCCGCTTTGGTGGTCTGGGTTCAGTTCCCAGGCGCAGATGTACACCACTTGTCTATCAGTGGCCATGCTGTGACAGCAGCTCACATACAAAATAGAGGAAGACTGGCAACTGATGTTGGCTCAGGGCGAATCTTCCTCAGCGAGAAAAAAAAAAAAAACCAAATTGTGGCCTTTGTCCAAGTTTAGAAATAAAAACAATTTGATAGAGAAAACTCAAAATGCCTCTGCTTTCATTGGAGTTCTCAGTACATGAAATACTTTCGAGGACTTCTGTTAAGCCATTAGTCATGGCAACAGAAGGCTAAGTAACCTAAAATTAATGGAGTTGATTTTTGTTCTTTACAACTATGGATATCAGCTAAAGTCTGAACTTTAGCTATGATATACTCTAAAAACTAAATTAAAAAGTAAAATTTAAAGATATGTAGAAGGGTGGCATCTGGACCTTAGTTTGGCAGACGATTCACTGTCATTAAGTGATAAAGGATCTTGGACGTTATCTAATGTAAACCTCTCATTTTACAAATGAGGAAAATTAGGTGCTGAGAGGCGAGTGGCTTGCAGTTGGTGTGTGGCAGAATTTGAACCTCAGTCATGATCTGATTCCTTACGATGTGAAAACATAACTTTATAATGATATAGGAATAGAACTATATAAATAAATCAACCAACCCCTCATATACGGTGTCTTTAAACATTTATAAACTAAGAGGAAATAGAATCTTCACCTTAATAAACATACCAGAAATAACAAAAATTAAGAAAATAGGGAAACGAGGTAATCCTCCTTTGTCAAACTGCTGAGTACGTAAATGAAAGTATAGATCCTTAGATGTGTAAAAATGGTAAAAAAATGTTAAAATGTCGTTCAAAAACATAGATTCTTATTAGTTGATTGAAAAAATCTGTTAAATGTAAATTCTTAGACACTGTTAAGGGTACTGCTAAATTGCCCTACAAAAAAAGCATTATCAATTTGCTCTCCTACCAATTGCTGAGTTTCCTTACAGTCTTATAAATACTAGACATTATTAAAACTTTTTAGTGTTTTTTTCCAATATGATGGCTCCCCCCCCAAAAAAAATATATGGTATATCATTTTAATTTGTGTTTCTCTGATTACTGAGTTTTAGTATCTCATGTTTTTTGGCCCTTGTGTTTCTTCTGGTACAAATTACTTGTGCGTATGCCTTGCCCATTTTTCGATTAGGTTCTATGTCTGTTTCTTATTGATTGGATATTGCTCCTTATTCTGTTACACATAGTACAGATATTTTCCCCTGGTTTGTCACCTATCCTTTTTTATGGTTTCTTTTGCCACAAAATATTTTCGTTTTATTCTAGTCAATTATGTCAATCTTTTCCAAGGGTTTTTGTATTGTGTGTCATAAAGTTAGTACTTATATCAATTAGGGTCTTAGAAGGAATGAGAAACCATATAGTAACTGGAATAGGGAAAGCTTATTATTAACCATACTAGGGATTGTCTTGTAAGATGTAAAGAGGCCCCTAAAGAATATAGGAATAGCAGCTATAAACCCCTAGGGCTGAGATGCAGCATCCGCTTCCACCTCCCCACCCCACCCCACCTACTTCGGCACCCAGGGCTGAGAATCCAAGCCTTGTTAGAGCCTTGGTTCACTGGATGGCAGAGAAGTCACCATGGTACCCTGCCTGCAGAAGTTGCTGGAAATCTACCCTCTAAAGGTGTATGGGGTGGTATGTTGCCCAGGGCAGTTGGCTATGAAATCACCCGAGGAGGAGGCTGGGGGCAGCTGCTGACCGCTGAGTGCTGCTGGCCGCCATACACCCTAGGAGCCTGGCTCTGGAGAAGCCACCCGGGCTGCAGGACCCGGTGCGGAAGCATCCTGCTAGGAGGAGCCACCGAACCAGACGAGCGCCTTCCTCTTGGAGTAGCTCTTGGGCGCCCTCTAGTGGCAAAATTTAATATGGTCCAGCTAGCAAAGGGGAAAGACTTAAAAGGGTCCAGCTCCATCTTCTTTTTTTTTTTTTTGAGATTTTATTTTTCCCAAGCCCCCCGGTACATAGTTGTGTGTTTTTAGTTGTGGGTCCTTCCAGTTGTGGCATGCGGGATGCCACCCCAGCATGGCTTGTTGAGCAGCGCCACGTCCACATCCAGAAATCGAACTGGCGAAACCCGCGGCCGCCAAAGCAGAGCGCGTGAACTTAACTACTCGGCCACTGGGCCAGCCCCTGGCTCCATCTTCTGCAGAGCAACAATTGAAAGGAGGATTTGGAGCCGAGGGGCAGTAAGTTAATAACTGGCACAGCACTTCACTATACCGGAATTTTATTTTTGTGCATGATTTGAGATAGTCATAAACAGTATTCTTTTATAATAAAATAAAATTGGAAACAACTTAAAGGTCTATTAATAAAGAAATGGTTGAATAAACTATGGTACTTCCATATCATACATTATTATGCAGCAATAAGGTGCATTTCTAGATATATGTATAAATATTACAAGATCTTTTAATCATATTGTTGAGTGAAAATTAACTATAAAGTAATACTAAGTATTATGGACACACACATCATGTATTCAGAAGTCGAAGTCCTCCTGAGATGACTTGATGAGATTCTTTATAGTTAACATCCTTTTGCAAACCAACACCAACGCACCTTATGTAATACCTTAACTGTTAGAAGTATCTTTATGCAATTTTTTGCTGTATTCTAGCTACCTTCTTATTTATAGATGCCACATAGATAAAGCCTATCTCAGGTCAAATTGACTCAGATTTCAAATTAGTAAAATTCTTAGATCTTCTAACTTCACATAATAAAAATCCCTGTATGTGTATGTGTGTTTCTTTTAGGCAGAGGTTGAAAAGATTATTGCAGTGGCCTGGGATATCTTCCAGCCCCTTCTCTTTGGACTGATTGGAGCAGAGGTATCTATTGCATCTCTCAGACCAGAAACTGTGGGTGAGAATTTCAAAGTAGTGTTTTTGCTAAAATCAACTTTTTATATTCAGTTGTAGTATCTGTAGTAGGTTTATATTTGGTGGTTCCCATTGTCACAATTATATAAAAAGTTAATACTGATCTTTTAAGCAGTTGGTTAGAAAAGAATGTTTGTCAATCTAAGACAGTAAATTTTATGCCTTAAATATTGTTGCTTGTAAAGAAAAGTGTCGCTCTTAACTACTATCAAGAAAATGCAGGCCTTAAAATTTTTTTCCAACGATAAGAATGTTCATCTAGGCTTGTCCTGATCAAGGGCCAGAATTTTAAAGATAATTAGGCAGTTCTATAATATGTATCCATGGGATAGAAATGTTTGTTCATTCATTCTTTTATTCATTCATACATTCAAAAGCCATCATATTAAAACTGTTGACTTTTAGTACCATACTCAAAAATTAATTTGTACACGTATACAGATGGTCCCCGACTGACGATGGTTTGACTTAGGATTTTTTGACTTTACCATGGTATGAAAGTGATATGCAGTCATTAGAAACCATACTTCGAATTTTGAATTTTGATCTTTTCCCCGGCTAGCGATATGCCATATGATCCTTTCTCGAGATGCTGGGCAGCCGCCAGTGAGCTGCAGCTCTAGTCACCACAGGATCATGAGGGCAAACGACCCATACACTTCTACCCTTTCTGTTTCTCAGTTTCAGTAAGTATTCAAGAAATTACATAAGATAGTGAACATTTTATTATCAAATAGGCTTTGTATTGGATGATTGCCTAACTGTAGGCTAATGTAAGTGTTCCTAGTACATTTAAGGTAGGCTAGGCTAAGGTATGATATTTGGTAGGTTAGGTGTATTAAATGCATTTTTTTCTTTTTCTTTCTTTCTTTCTTTCTTTTGGTGAGGAAGATTGGCCCTGAGCTAACATCTGTTGCCAATCTTCCTCTTTTTGCTTGAGGAAGATTGTCGCTGAGCTAACACCTGTGCCAGTCTTCTTCTAATTTGTATGTGGGATACCGCCACGGCATGACTTGAGAGCGGTGCTAGGTCCACACCTGGGATCCAAGCCTGGGAACCCTGGGCTGCTGAAGCGGCAGGTGCGAACTTAACCACTATGCCACCAGGCCAGCCCAAAGTGTATTTTTGACTTACAATATTTTGACTTAAAGTTGACTTTCAACTTATGATTGGTTTATCAGGATGTAACCCCATCGTACATCAAGAAAGACCTGTACTCATTATTTCCTTCTTTTCTTGCATCACAGTATTATTCCGTCCATACTAGGGATCCCATCCCTGCCACCTCCTTCTAGATCTCACACAGAGTCTCCCCTTTTTCTGACACATCTTCAGATATCCTTGTCACAGCTTTCTCTTCTGCAGAATTGAAACAGATTTTAATCTCTCCTATCTTAAAATAGTATCTTTCTATTCTGACGCATGTGACAACATAGATGAACCTGAGGACATTACACTGGGTAAGATAAGCCAGTTACAGAAAGACAAATCCCGCATGATCCCACTCCTGTGAGGCATCCAGAGGAGTCAAATTCATAAGGACAGAAAGGAGAGCGGTGGCTGCCAGGGTTTAGGCGGGGAAATGGGGACTTGCTGTTTAATGGGTGTAGAGTTTCAGCTTTGCAAGATGAAAATGTTCTGGAGATTGGTTGCACAAAAATGTGAGTGTTTAACTTAATGCTGCTGAACTGTACACTTAAAAATTGTTAAGATGGTAAATTTTACGTGTATTTTACCACAGTCAAAATTTGAATAAATATATATACATATATATATATATATATCCCTTCTTCATTTCACTTCCCCCCTCACCTACCACTCTCTCTCTCTCTTCCTCTTTTCAAACTTTTCTAAAGAGGTAACTGTGTCCCCCTTTTCCATTTCAACTCTCATGCCCTCCCTCAGAACATTTCAGCCCAGCTTCTGCCCCATTCCACAACCAGCCCCGCCCTCACCACGGTCGTATTGCTGGATACACGAAATACGTGTTAGTCTTGACTTGACTTGATCTCTCAGCAGCATTGGACGCTATTGACCTCTTTACAACACTTTTTACGTTGAATTTTTACATTTTCCAGTGCCCTCTGAGTCTTCCTTTACACTATATATGGCTTAAGTGCTGCTCTTCCTCCAAGTTCTTTCAAAAGATTTCTACACTTCACGCTGGGTATCATTTCTCTGAGCTCAGCTACACTCAGTGGCTTCGATTATAAACTATGTAATTGCAAAATCTTTATCTCGAATTCAACATAGCCAGTTGCTGCTTGGACATCACCACTTGTAAATCCCACAAAACTTGAGGCTCAGTGTGTCCAAGGCTTCCTCATCATCCTCCCCAGACTGCTCCCTCCTGGGAATGGGATCGTCCCTTTTGTATCTTGTACTTAAGGCAACAAATACTTTTGAAAATCTACCACGCTGGGAAAAATACCCTCCAATAAAGAGCCACAGAACCTTTTCATAAAGAAACCATGTTGCAGATTCACAATAGAGCATCAAGCAATGTCTGTCTGGTGTTTTACCAGCCTCTTGAACTTGAGAAAGTTATTTATCCTTTCTGATCTTCATTTTTTTTCAACTGTAAAGTGAGAATAATTACTCCACAGGTTGTAAAGATTAAGTAAAGAGATGCATTTAAAGCTTAATACAGAACCTAGCACAGAGCAAGCACTCAACAAATGTTACTTTTTCAAAAACCACCCTATTACCTAGTACTCACCTTAGCTTTGCCTTTCTCAGGTCCGGTAGCTTGCCTTGCCCTAGTCACAATCTCTTATTTTGCAAATCAGAATGAACTTACCTTTATCAGCAAAGGATTCTGAAGGACTGAACGAAGTAGCTGTACACATCAGCCAGGGTGATGGGCAGTCAGTGCACACACCAGTATGGGGAAACAGGTGTAGAAGCCAGTGTCTATTCTGACTGGTCAGTGCCCAGCCAGCTCTCTTCTGACTGCCTGATTGCCTCCATACTTGCTGATAAATATTTTGAATATCACCTCTGGTCTTATCCTCTGTAAAGAATTCTCAACCACTTTGATGAAAATATTAAGTTTTTTCTCTTCTTCGCCCTCTTACCGGTATATTTACACTGCACTCACCTTTTGGTTCTTTATGTTTCTGTCTTCCTCTGACTTTGGAGTTCATGGAGGCAAAGTCTGTACGTTATGCGTGTTTGGGTATCAGAACCTAGTCCAAATTCTGTTATGCGTAGTTATAGTTTAATAAATTCTTGTTAAATAAACACATGGGAAAAAGTGTGGTTCTTGCTATAAAGCATAAGATAAATAACATTCAAATCTCCTTTGTGGAAATTCAAATATATTTAGTTAATTTCTGGCTTTAATTTAGGGCAAATACCTTCTTTTAAACAAATGGTCTGATTGATCCTTAATATTGATGTTTTGACAAATTATGCCTAATCATTTTTGTCTTTTTAATTTTTTAATGTTTTTAGATTATTTCTGTTGATAGAATTTTGAATCAATAATCAGGAGATTCCATTTCTTCCCCAGTATTTCGTTATGTCTAAAAATTGAGTATTTCTTACAGGCCTTTGTGTTGCCACCCTGGGTATTGCAGTACTGATACGAATTTTGACTACATTTCTGATGGTGTGTTTTGCTGGTTTTAACATAAAGGAAAAGATATTTATTTCATTTGCATGGCTTCCAAAGGCCACAGTCCAGGTAATGATGGATCTTAACTCCTATTTCAATATGATCCCTTAAAATTTTGAATAAGAGGGCTTGTCCAAATTTGGTGAACAAAAGTAACTAAAGTTTGATTTATGAAAAGAATTTTTACTAATCTACTCTAAAAGTTTTATTTTTGGTATGCTGATTCCTTTAATATGATGGCTCATTTAAATTTCTTTAGATCTCCAGGGTACAACTGAAAATCCAATAAATCCCTATGTTACTAGAAAGCAGTAGTAGAGGGAGGGAAGAGTTTGAATTTTCATCAGTCAGAGCTCTCTGAATCACCTAGAGATTTTTCGTTTTGATGTCTTCTAAGAAGAGAGTGAAACAGAAATAGCGCGGCCCATGTTAGTGTTTGGAAATACTTCACTGTCAATATGATTGATGATCAGTTATGCTCAACCTCGGTCTTTATATATAATGGAGAAAGATTTATTGAGAAACAACTCAGAAAATGCTTTATTGATTTCCTAGATTATTAGTTAATATTAAATTTTTCAAACTAGCTGTACTTCCTGTCAGTTGTCTCAATCACATGACCCAAAATTTGTGCACTCTAACAAGGCACTAACAGGTGCTTGAAATTATTGACCATGCATTTGGTAGAATACCTATAATTGCTAATTAAATTAGAACTGTATAGATTATCATTTGTTGCAAATAGCCCTGATTGTATTGTATATTTTCAGACTAATTATAGCAAACAAGATTTAACTGTTGCATCCTTGATTATTTTGCAATTATTTAAATATGTAAATTTCTATTTCATGAGATGAAAATCAGATATTTTTAATTTAGGAAACTTTGAGGGTTGTGTATGCTCTGTAACTATATGCCAGATTTGGTGTGGCTATAGGTTTGGGCATTATCCCAGAGAAGTTTTTTTTTCATCAGACTTTGAAAGATGTCTGGGACATAATGGCTAAGAATACTGTGAGGTTTATATGGTACAATAAGTGGAATAGTTTCTCCCTCAGTGTCTCCAGCTTCTACACTACTTCTGGTAACTTTATTAGGTAACTATCAAAATAATTACTCTAGTAGCTTTGGTTTGAAAGATTTGTTTCTAAAGGTTAAAATTTGAAAGACAGCACTTTCCTGCTGTCAAAGCAAATTTATAATAAGGAGAAATTATCTTGGATGTGGTGAATAATGTATGTACTGTGAAGCAAGTATTGTATGGAATTTTCTTTTTTCTTCTTTTGCCACTGCCTAAGAAACAAGACTTTCTTGTATGTTTTTTTCCATATTAGTGTTCTTCAAACTTTTTGGTCCATGACCTGCTGTAAGAAATATATTTTAAATCACAATATATTTTAAATCAGCATACCTACAAACCTCAAAACATACACACACAACGGAGAACTGAAAGAGAAATATACATTGTAATGAGTGCAGTTCTTGCCAAGAATTCTTGAAATGTTGAATTAGTTATGGTACAAGGAACCTGAAATAACAAAGAGCCCTCACATACAGGGACTAAGTGAGATAGATTTTTCCTTCTCTCCCACCAGCAGTCCAGCATGGACACTCCAGAGCTGGCAGGGTGACACTGTCCTCAGCATGTGCCTTCCATCAGTTCACCATTTCTCATCAGGGGGAAGGGGAAAAAGAATGATGTGCAAGTGTCCATTTCTCTTCAGGGAACAATCCAAAAGTAGCATTTATCACTTCTGCTCACCTCTCAGTGGCCAGAACTTAGATATATAGCTTCATCTAGTTGCAAAGAAGGATGAAAAAAAGTCTTGGTTTGGACAGCAATGTGACCAGCTAACACTCAGGAGTTCTAGTTTAGAAGGGAAAAGGGGCATTCAGATATTTGTGGGCAATTAGTAGTCTCTGCCATTGTGTCTCATCCACACCAGCATTCTCTCTTCTGATTCATTGTCCTAGAGGACAACATTGTTGTGTTTTGTGGAATAAGGGAATAACCAGATTGATTAATATATTATTTTCCCAAGTGCACTAATATGGCATTTTGCCTCTAAAAGAAAATGAAGGTTTTCATAATACTTCCCAGTAGACAAATTTTAAATAAAACATTTCACCAAGACCTAAGGCAAAGAGTTCACCAAATACCTAATAAGATTACCTTCAAGTTTTGACAGTGCCTACCACTTTCAGGTTTCTTTATGTTTAACAATTAGTTTAGCTCTATAGCAATACATATTCTTATGTTTTTTCATTTAAAACTTTGCCATCTTCCAGTAAGTATCACTACACTTTTTTTAAAAGATTGGTATCTGAGCTAACATCTGCTGCCAATCTTCTTTTTTCTTCTTCTTCTTCTCCCCAAAGCCCCTCAGTACACAGTTGTACATTCTAGTTGTGAGTGCCTCTGGTTGCGCTATGTGGGACGCCACCTCAGCATGGCCTGATGAGCGGTACCATGTCCACCCCCAAACTAGCAAAACTCTCAGCCGCTGAAGTGGAATATGCAAACTTAACCACTCGGCCACAGGGCTCACTGCACTTTTTCATCTTGTTCTTTTTTAATTCCAGATTCCTGAAGATAAAAGAGTGAGATGACCAGTGACTTTCTTTACTCATAAGGAATTTAGCATACAGAATCGTCTTATAGTCAATTATATCATGAGGCTGTATTTACCTTGTGTTTTGAAATATATTTGCCTGATATTTTTGTAACCCTGCCTTCTGCAACTAAGTACATATGAATCACCATCCCTTCCCCATGCCAGGGCAGGAGAATTTTCAGAATACCAAAACCAATTGCAGTACACTTTGAAAGAAAGAACTTTCTTAGTTGAACAAAAGAACAAGCAGTTTGTTTTTGCAAATGATAAAATAATTCACCTTTTTTCTATGTGCCTGTCTTATATGCCTGTGTCCAACTTTACCATTAAACTTTTACAGGCTGCAATAGGATCCGTGGCCTTGGACACAGCAAGGTCACATGGAGAGAAACAATTAGAAGAATATGGAATGGATGTGTTGACAGTGGCATTTTTGTCCATCCTCATCACAGCCCCAATTGGAAGTCTCCTCATTGGTTTGCTGGGCCCCAGGCTTCTCCAGAAAGCTGCACATCAAAATAATGATGGAGAAGTTCGAGGAGAGCCCTCTGAAGAAGTTTAGAGGTGAAAAGAGAGAATGCTAAATATATGATTAGAAAGCTGTACCAGAGGCTGCTTTTATCAAGATAGATATTGAAATATATAATATTTAAGCTTAAAATGTAACAGAACTTAAAGTGTGGTTATTTCTTTAAACAGCATTTTCAGCCATTACCCTTTCCATGTAGGTGGTAATGTTCTACATTTCTAGCCTGATTTCTCTATCTTCTTCTTTTTGCTTCAAACACTCCATCATTATCTTAATCTGTGTGGGGAGAAATACTCTTTAATGTACTACCACGATATCAGATTAACAGGGGAAAGACCGAGTTCGGTGTGGCGTTCTGCTGGCCAACAGCTCGCTCTGAGTGACTGTTGCCGCCACAGTTTTATGATGCGTGGCCACCTAGCCTCTCATGCCTTGAGTTGTTTTTGGATCCTCTTTTCTTTTTAAATACATTGTAATCTCTCATCAGTTTCTCCCCTCGCTTTCCCTGTTAATCTGCCTCTTCTCCATTTCTGCCCCTCTTACTACCTTTCTGTGAAGTATTGTAACTGATTGGCCCCACCAAAATTTTTATGTACACAAAGTATCTTCATTGGCTCTTCCTCTTGCACCTATTTGGATGACAAAAGCCCTCATTCAACTTCCTGCCTGGCTCCACAGAGTCCCCCACTTCAGTGGCCCCTCTGAGTTTGCCTCCCGCTAAGACGTGCCCTGGTCTAGCCCTTTCTTAGTTGTTTCTTGTGACCCACGTCTTCAGGCTCTTCCTGTTCTCTAGGTGACAGAGAGCCAATTTTCAAATCTATGCCACTCTCAAGAATATCATATTAATCAGGGTAAGTTAAGCTGCTATAATGAAGAAACAAGAAATACAGTACTTAAAAGAAAATGGAAATTTATTTACCTCTCATGAAACTGGCTGCCTGGTCGATGCTGACAGGGTTACTCTGCTCATGAGGTCTACTGAGATTTGTGTCCTTTTTTTTTCGGAGGAAGATTAGCTAACATCTGCTGCCAATCCTACTCTTTTTGCTGAGGAAGGCTGGCCCTGAGCTAACATCTGTGCCCATCTTCCTCTACTTTATATGTGGGACGCCTGCCACAGCATGGCTTGCCAAGTGGTGCCATGTCCGCACCCAGGATCCGAACCAGCGAACCCTGGGGCCGCCAAAGTGGAATGTGCGAACTTAACCGCTGCGTCACCAGGCCAGCCCCGATTTGTGTCCTTCTGTCTTGATGTTCCGCCACGCCCTAGCTTAGGACACAGGTTGGAAGTAGATCTCTCCCATGTCTCCTTTCTAGCCTTCAGGAAGAAGGAAAAAAGAAAGTCCAAGGCAAGCAATTTATTTTTAAGAAAGTTGTGAGGAAGTTAGACACATCTCTTCTCTTACCTTCTATTGGTGATAACCACACCCAGCTATGAGGAAGCTGAGAAGTGTCTGTCAATAAACATTCACATTCCTATGAAGATGGAAAGATCAGATTTGGGAGTCAGAGGTACCATTGTATTGGGTGTTACCATCACTTAGTAGCATGTTCTTGCATGTTAACAAGGGCTTTCTAAAGATAGTACCTTTGACCAAAAAACTGACTTCTGTGGCAGGAATTTCAGACGTTGTGACATGACAACAGAGATGATATTAGAAGAAAGGCTTATCTGCATAGGTCGTATTTTATCCCACTTATTCAACAGACCATCTTGGCTTTTGTGTATCACCCGTAAGTTTCTCTTTAGTCTAGGTCAACTCCTGCCTAGTTTGCTAGAATAATCACGTTTAAATACAGTTTACACCTTTTATCATGCTGTATACCTGAAGCATTTATTACTTATCACTTCCCATCTAAACTCTTTAATCTAGAATTTGAAGTTGAAGCTAATCTTGAAGGAGATATTAAATACGTATTAAATGAATGAATTAGAATCTTCTGATCCCACCAAGCTGATCTGCATATGGCCTGTCCACTCCTCTCGTCATTAGACTACCATTCCAGCCACTGCCACCATGACTTTCACCCCTGTCCAAAACTAGCTTAATTCTTATTAAGCTAACACAATATGAAGCCTTAACAGGCTTAATTTTTATGTCAGCCTGACACTGGTTACTCCATGGTAATATATTCCCTTAGTGTTTGTGCTGTCAGTTTGGACTGGGTTAATTCATGCCGAAGTTCAGACAGATGTTTCAAACTGCACTTCGTTGGTTAGGTGCCCCTTGGTGGTACCATAAACCGAATGCTCATCTGGTCCTCCACTTTCACAGACTCTGAAACTAGATCCATTCAACAAATACTTACTAAAGGGCTTTGGTGACCCAGGCACATTATTAAGACTAATATTGTTCGTGTCCTTAAGGATCTGACAGTCTGATAGAAGAGAGAGACAATTAAACAAGAGATTGAAGAATGGTGTGATAAGTGCTGTGAGGCAAGAAGTACAGGAGTGCTAGGGAGCTCGCAGCAGGAGCCCCCAGCTAATCCAGGGGGTGGCCTCGGCTGGGACATGGGGGACGATGAGGACCTGGACAGCAAAGGGCACGTGAGACCGAAGGGCGCAGCAGTTAGCGCTCGTTCCCACCTTCACCAGTAGTTTAAGTACCAGGCTTTGAATACTTACTAACTTATACAAAGTACAGTTAGTATAAGTAAATGAGAATGTTATTATAAATATCCAAGTCCCCAAAGAAGTATCAGAAATGGAACTTCAGTGTGAAGAAATAGTTGAAGAGCCCACTAAGCCCCTGCCGATAGCGTGTTCCATTTTGCACAGCAGGCAGCAAGCTCTTTCCTCCCTCTCCTCGGTGGATGGCCACTGTCTAAATCTCTGTGACTCTGTCCAGTACTGGCCTCTGCAGGGCTCACCGTGTGAAGTCTCAGGTTCATCACCACATCCTAAGTCACAGCTCTTGACTTGGTTGGTGAACTCAGAGTTAACTTGATACAGAGTGTTGACTCCCACCAAGCTAATTTACTCCACCCCAACCACAGATAGAAAGGGTTACTTTAACCTCTGGGTGCCTGAAAGAAGGCTGTATGTACCCTACACACACTTCTGTCAGAGGACTTAGAACCTTTTTTCAGTTTTTTTTTTTTTTTTACAGGTTTGTCTCCTATTAAATCAGCCCCTTAGGGGTGGGAGCCTTGCCTTGGTCATCTTTGAATCCTCAGCACTTTGCACAGGGCATGGAACACAGTAGGCATTTAATAAATGTTTGTTGACCAAATCAGGAGATCCTCTTCCAGTATCAGAAAACTCCTTGCCACTTAAGAGTTCAGATCTTAGACTGCTTCATCTGTCTCAGTCAGCGCGGGCTACTACAGCAAAACACCATAGACGGAGGGGCTTAAACAGCAGACGTTGACTTTCTCACAGTTCTAGACACTTGAAGTCCAACAGGAGGGTGCCAGCACGATTAAGCTCTGATGAGGGCTCTCTTCCTGGCTTGCCGATAGCCTCCTCTCCCTGTGTCCTCACATGGTGGGGAAATAGAGGGGTTTGGGGCAGAGTGTGCAGCCTCTCTGGTCTCTTCTTATAAGACACTAATCCCATCATGAGAGCCCCACCCTCAAGACTCGTCTAAACCTAGTCACCTCCCAAAGGCCCTACCTCTAAATACCATCACACTGGAGGTTAGAATTTGCTGCGACACAATTCAGTCCACAGCAGGGGTGTCAGAGTTCCAAGGATGGTGCTAGATAAACAGAATAAATTCTTGTTCTTCAGTGCCCTTTTCTCCTAGGGCTGGTGTCATCCATCTTCCCTCTGAGAAGCTCTTTTTTTTTTTAAGCAAAGTTTCAGCTCTTTAAGTATTAACTCCAAATAACCCTGATGAGATTTGAGTGTCCTCAAAATTTCCTCAGCCATAGATTTGCAAATGATCTCATCCATTACATTCTTTAAAAATAATATTATTTTTTCTGATTACAAAATAATATATTTCCATTGCAGAAAATTTAGAACACAGAAAAGTGCAAAGAAGAAAACTGAAACTACTCTTAATGTAAACACCCATTTTATGATTCTTTTAAATTTTGCTCTTACAGTTTTGGGAGGTGTCTTATTTTCAGAAAGATATATCATCCACTGAATTAGTTGGGTGAAAGGTAACATAAATACTTTATATTTGAGTTCCGTGAAGATATATAGATTGAAGAATTTTTGTTGTCTATAATGAATGCTAAGCTTTCCAAAAAAATCATTTATTCACCTGGTAATATTCAAATATTCACTTTGCAATGAATAAAACAGACAAATCCCTGCCTTCATGGAGCTTATGTTTTAAAATCCATTCATTCACTCACTCGAAATATTCTCATAACATGCCTACTATGTGCCAGGCATTATGGTTGCTGGGGAATACAGTGATGAACATGATAGTCAAGGGCTCTGTTTGGTGGAACTTGTATTCTAGTTGGGAGATTGACCCTGTGGGGAATACAAATATGAATGAGACATGATACTTGCCTCCAAGAACCTTACAAGAAAATAAAATATGTACAAATAGCTGTAATCCAAAGGAAGGATTCAGAGTCTGAGTGAGGGGAACTTCTTAAAGGAGATGACACTTGAATTGGACCTTCAAGGGTGGCTATGGTTTGCATTGGTGGGTTAATATTAGGGAGTAAGGTGAAGAAAGGATTAAGTAGGTGGAGGGCCAGTATATTAGCAAAGTTTAAAAACAGTAAAGCTTAGGATATAGTAAATGATTGACACTTAAGGTTGATAGAATTAGTGAGAGGTAAGACTGGAAGAGAAGATTGGCACTTAATTCATACCAAATATATCATTAGCCAAATTTCTATTTTTATTGAAGTGCTTTCAGAAGTACAGAACCATTTATATAGAAGATATTTTAAAAACTATTTTTGGGGCCGGCCCCGTGGCTGAGTGGTTAAGTTTGCGTGCTCTGCTGCGGTGGCCCAGGGTTTCGCTGGTTTGGATCCTGGGCGCAGACATGGCACTGCTCGTCAGGCCACATTGAGGCGGCGTCTCAAACTCCACAACTAGAAGGACCTGCAACTAAGATATACACCTATGTACCAGGGGGGATTTGGGGAGATAAAGCAGGGGAAAAAAAAAAAAAAAAGATAGGCAACAGTTGTTAGCTCAGGTGCCAATCTTTAAAAAAAGAAAAACTATTTTCATCATATTAAATTTATTGAAAACTGCTGTCATGAATAAGGTTCTCCTTGTTCCTCAGAAGTTTTTTGCTTTCAATGGCATTGATGCTAATATAAACAATTTAATTATTTTTAAGTTGCTGTTAATTTTTTACGAGAAAAAATATCAGATGTTTCTTTAGATGTTGTTTAATCCATTATTAGATGTTCATCACATTGTCCTTAAATAAATGAAGGACATTATTTTTTAAACATTTCTGAACGTATTTCTATATGAATAATTTCTGTAGTTCTCCGTAGCAGGTGGGAATTGCTTCATGCCATTTTGGGAGCAAGTAACATCACAAGTGTTAGTTGACTAACTCAAATCTGGCCTGAGCCCTCTGACCTGGTGAGAATTCCAAAACGCCATTTGTTGATGTGCCCTTCACTTCTTTAGATGGACCCGGAAGCACTTCACCTCCAGCAGTCCACTGCATCTGAGGCACAGAGCCGTGCCCTGGAGGTCATCGGACTTCTCTCAAAGGTCCTTCCTCCCAGTATCCTTGGGGATCTACCTGCTTTCCCTTTCCCTACCATGAGAACAAAGCGTTTAACCCTATAAGCACAAAAGACTTTGTCTACTCTTCTAAAACAAGGAGGAAAATAACTTTCCATCTTTGCTGAGATGTCTACACCATGCTGAAGGTGGGAGGGGGTTACAATGAAAAGAGAATTTCTCATTGTCACCCAAGAAAGAGTTGTAATCTGAATCAGATCTTAAGTGATAAATAGGAAAAGGAGAAAGAGAACACTGCCGATAGACAAACTAGAAAAAACACAGAGGCAAAAAGGAGTACTGTCTGCAGGAGGAAAAGTTCGGATTATCACAAGAAAAATTAGATACAAAAGAGCAGTTTGTCCTTCTAAGAAGTTTGGATATTCTCCCATAATAGTTGTTTTTGTCTATATTTTAGGAAGCTTGGAGATTCCATTAGAGGAACCTTATAGACAACCTTTGGGATTGAGAAATCAAGGCTTCTGGGCCCACCTTCAACCAGAGCAGTTCTGCTTTCATTTGTTTCCTATGAAGGTTATTTTGTGAGGGGGGAAAAGCCAAAGGTTCTATACTGATAACAGGATATTGTGTTTACTTTGTACCAAGCCCTATTCCAGACACTTGCCAGGTATCAATTCATTTATTCTCACCACCACATCCTTTACAGTGAGAAAACCGAAGCTCAAAGAGATCATGTAATTGCCGGTGGTCCCATAGCTAAAAAGTGGCAGCGCTGAACTTTGAACCCTGACGGTCATGACCCCACAGACTATGCCCTTTTACGATTGCACTATACTTAAGCTGATTTAAGGGGAAATACGATCTGAGTTTTGATAAATTACTTCTGGCACGTGCAGCCCCTGGAGCTGTTTTTTGGCTAACGGGCTCTGTGACGTCAACTCTGTCCCTGGACTTGTATAACCCAGTAGGTCAATAGTCAGAAAAGACTGAAAACACATCAGGCGGTCCCAGGTGATCCTGGAACCCACGCCTCCGCAAGCCGAGGCGGCCGCCAAGCCACTGGAAGGCGCCGCCGCCGCCAGCCCCGCCCCGCCCCCACCGGCCTGCACCCTCAGGCCCCGCCCCCGACCCCCGACCCCCGACCCCTGCCCCCTGCCCCGCCGGCCGGCCCGCCCGCTCAGGCCCCGCCCCCGCCCCGCCGCCGCCACCCGCCCCGCCCCGCCCCGCCCCGCCGCCCCCGCCGCGCCCGCGGCCTTCAGCCTGGCCCCGTGACCCTCGCAGAGGTCCGCTCCTGGCGGCTTCTGCCAGAGCGGCGCGCGGTCTCCGCGGCGGTTGCTGGGTGCCAGGGCCGCTCCTGGGGCGGCGGGGGATGCTAAAGGAATTGTAGGTAGGGTCCATTTTTCTCGACACTGCCCCTTTCCAGGCCCCGGGGCACCAGCGCCTCGTCCCCCGCGCTGGTCCCTTCCGGCGGCCGCGGGAACGCCGCTCCCCCTCCATTCGAGGGAGCGCCCGTCTTCTCCCCACGACGCGGGGCACAGCCGCGGACCCCTCCTCTCCCCCGACTCGGTCCTTCACGCCCTCGCGTCCCTCGCATCGCTGCTCCTGTTCGCTGCCTCCTCTCTCTCGTCTTACAGGTACTCACAAGTAAGAAAAAAGCGGGTCTGTCAGTCCAGACCGCACAATCCATTTTATTCAGCGCAGCCTGTTGTACAAATAGTGAATACCTGCACAGGAGCCTTCACGCGCGCCTGTGACTGGAGACGTGGCCCAGGATTGGCTGCTGATGCAGGGAGAGCGCTCCTCCGTGCTCCTTCACCCTGCCCCGCTCCCGGTGTTGGCTTTCTCACAGTGGACCGCGCTGTAGCTCAGTGCGTTTAGAGGATGGGAGAGCTGTTGCACATGCACCGTGTGTCAGGCGCATCATTTAGGAGGCCGCCCAAGAGCTCTGCAGGCCCACGCCAGGCCCCTGACGCCCTCCAAGTGTGCCCTGTAGTCTGTGACAGATCAGACGCAGTGATGGAGAGGGCGATTGGCCCGGTGGCACTGAGGGAGGCCACACCCTACTCCCTGGTTTTTCGCAGGGAGGTAAATAGAACTGTTATTTGTGCAATACAAATGCAGAAAATTAACAGATTACTATCACATCTAAAACATTAATGCGCCAAACGTCTTAGTCGTTTGGCACATTATGAAAACCTATGAAATGCTATTCATATTTGTTACTTTCTATGAGTACCAGAATTTATACTTGTGTTTCTGTCAGTTGATTCTCTCTTGTCATAAGCTCCTGCCCATTACCAGACAAAAAGAAAGAGGCAGGTGCAGGGATAGTAATATATAAGGTAACATTTTGATAGCAGTCCTCTTTTTGTGCATAATTTTCATACTCATCCTGTTTATACACTCTGTGAGATAGAGTTAGTTAACAAAACTCCATTTTACTGAAGAGGGAACTACATAATGACATTGAACAGGACCTGGAACATAGTAAAATATGCATTCAGTATATATTTGTTGAAGAGATAAATGGATAAGATTCTCAAGGAGCCATGCCTTATTCACCTTTGTAATCCCGACACCCAGAGCTAAGTCTAGCAATAGTAGCCCCACAAATATGAGTCAGAGAAGTTGAGTGACTTGCTCAGAGATGGGCATATGTCACATCTTTTTAAGGAATCTACTGCTTTGCCAAGCGTTGTGAATACAACGGTAAGGAAGACTGGTAAGATTCCTGTTCTCATGGAGGTTAAATTCTGGTGAACAAAGATAGAAAATAAACAGGTAATATATGAACAAGGAAGTGTTGATAATGGTGAGTGCAGTGAAGAAGTAAAACCGTGTGAAGTGAGAAAGACTAGGGGAGGGGTTACTTTAGATTGATTGGTTAGGGAAGGCCTCTCTGAGGAGCTGACATTTGTGCTGGCCTCAGTGATATAAAAAAGCCAGCCACAGGGGCTGGCCCCGTGGCCGAGTGGTTAAGTTCGCGCACTCCGCAGCAGGCGGCCCAGTGTTTCGTTAGTTCGAATCCTGGGCGTGGACATGGCACTGCTCATCAGACCACGCTGAGGCAGCGTCCCACATGCCACAACTAGAAGAACCCACAACGAAGAATACACAACTATGTACCGGGGGGCTTTGGGGAGAAAAAGGAAAAAATTAAAAAATCTTTAAAAAAAGCCAGCCACAGAAACATTTGGGGCCAGAGGATTTCAGGTAAAGGGAACTTCAATTGCAAAAGCCGTAAGGTATGAAAGAGCTTGACTCTTTCAAGGAACATCATAAAGACCGCTGTAGCTGGAATGTAGAGACAGCGGTACAGGATAAGCATGAAGAGATAGGGAGGGGCGAAATCAGGTAGTGCTCTGAATCAGCCATGGCAATATACCCATGGTATACATTTGGAATGTATGTAAAGTGTGATGAGAAACTAGTACAGAGTGTTTCGGAAGGGAGTAATCTGATTACTTTATGAAAAGGTTTGTTCCACCTGTCATGTGGTGAATGGGTCATAGGGATGGGGAGCAGATTAGTAGCAGAAGACACTTGCAGTAATCCAGGAGGGAAGGAAGGACAGTAGCTTGGGCTAAAGTGGTAGGAAGTAGATGACTGTGAGATAGATTTGGAGGCAGAGCCTACAGACTTGATGATGTTTTAAATATAGAGGTGAGAAAAATAAGGGGAGCTCCTGATTTTCATCTTGAGCTTGAGTGGATGGTTGTGCCCTTTACCAAATGGAAAAGACTAGGGAAGAAATAGTGTGTGTGTGTGTGGGGGGGTATATTCTTGTTTTGCTCACCTTAAGTTTGATGTGCTTATTAGAAATCTAAAGTAATTTGGGAGTCGAGTTCTGTGTAAGGGACGAAAGATAAAAGTTGAGAGTCATCAGCATGTAGGAAAAACTACCTAGAGAAAGTGTGTTTGTAGAGTATTCCAATGATCAGAGGTAACGCCGAGGAAAAGAAGCAACCAAAGGAGATGGAGAAGGAGTATCTGGTGAAGAAAACCTGAAGAGTATGATGACTTAAAAGCCAAGACAACAAAGCATGGCCAATGGTATTGAAACATGCTGAAGAGTCACGTAAATAAAGAGATCTGACCATTGGATTTTGGCAACATATGGTGATGTGCTCTGACAAGCACAATGAAGACGAAACGTGACGTGAAGAAATGGACATAGCACAGACTTCTCAAGATACTTTACTATGAAGAGTTGAGAAACGGAGGTAACAGAGGAATATGTGGGGTCAAATTAGGGTCTTAAAGATGGGGATAAAAAGGCTGATGGGAACGATCCAGTAGAGAGGGGGAAAAATTATAGTATAACAGAGAATGTGTATATTAGAGGAGTAAAGTCTTTGAGGAAACAAGAAGGAATAGGATCCAAAGAACTTGTATGAAGTATTGGCTTAGAAATATGAACATAAAATTTACAGTAATAGGAAGAAAGGTAATGAGTATAAGTAGAGATGCAGGTGGATGGGTAGATTCAGTGATTAGAAGGTGAGAGAGTTTCTGCCTGATATTGATTCACTTTTTCTCAATGAATTATGAGCATGATCAGTAAGAGGAGACTAGGGATGTTTGGGTAGGCAGTTTAAGGGGCAAAGGGAAAGTAGAAAATAATCATTGGGAGGACAGAAGGCAATCATACTTGTCTTAGTCTGGGACGCTGTTATAAAAATACCATAGGCTTATAAAACAACAGAAATTTAAGAATTTTTTTTTCTCTAAGTATACTTTTTTGGTGAGGAAGATTGGTCCTGAGCTAACATCTGTTGCCAGTCTTCCTCCTTTTATCTTTTTTCCTCCCCACAGCCCCAGGACATAGTTGTATATGCTAGTCATAGGTCATTCTAGTTCTTCTATGTGGGATGCTGCCACAGCACGGCCTGATCATAGGTCCACACCCAGGATCCAAACTGGCAAACCCCAGGCCACTGAAGTGGAGCACACGAACCGAACCACTCAACCCTGGGGCTGGCCCCTAAACAACAGAAATTTATTTCTCACAGTTCTAAAGGCTAGGAAGTCCAAGATCAAGGTGCCAGCCTATCTGCTGTCTGCTGAGGGCCCAATTCCTGGTCCATGGATGGCCAAAAGGGGCAAGGGAGCTCTCAGGGTCTCTTTTAATAAGAGCCTTAATCCCATTCGTGAGGGCTCTGCCCTCATCACATGATCACCTCCCAAAGGCCCCACCTTCTAACACCATCACGTTGGGGGTTAGGATTTCAGCCTAAGGATTTTGAGAAGACACAAACATTCAGTATATAGTAATACTAGAGGAGCATGGTAGCATCGCTGGGCTCGATGGAGTGGCCATTTGATATTTGTGGCCTTCTGAGTGTGTGGCTGAGATAGGGTGGAAAAAAAGATGATAGGAGCCAAGGAGATCAGGAGCTGAAAGACCAGAGTGTGGGGTGGGTAGACTGCCTGGGGATTAGTGGTTAGGTTCGTAGCTAAACTAGTTCTTGAACCCAATCTCCTGACTTTGCAGCTCAGTGGGTTACCATTTTACTGAGAAGTGATTCAGATCATTACTCTTTTGTGCCACTTACCCTTCTAGTTAATATAAAAATAAAAAAGTAATTGTGGCCTGATTTTTTTTGGTCCATATATCCAAATTCTAGACTTCATAGGCTGGTGCTTCTGTCTCTCTTGTCCCTTTAATATTTACTTGTTAAATTTTTTGGCTTGGTTTTCCTGGTGTTGTGGGGTGTTTTTTTTTTAACCATTTCCATCAATATGTGTTTATTAAAGTACAGAAGCCTACCTCTTAAATGATAAAGGGAAGGTGAAGGATGAGATTTGGAAATCTCGTTGCCTGTAGAGCTGGGATGACCAGTGACAGGGAGGCCTGATCTGTGTTCACTCTAATAACAATCGTAATAATGGCATTTGGATAGCCCTTTACATTTTGTGCTATGCTTTTATTTTCTCATATCTCATTTGACTTTGTAACTAACTTTTTCAGATGAGGAAACTGAGGCTCAGAGGGGTTAAGGCTCTTGGCCATGGACACAGCCTAGTAAGCGGCAGCATTATTACACTGTTCTGATACTGAGGCTCACGTTTTTCACTGCAGAAATTTGCCTAAGTGTTTACACTCCATTATATCCAAAGTGATATCAAAGAAAAACTCTGCTAGGTAGAAAGTAATGGCTGGGTGCAGTCCTCTTACAATGCAAAAATTGTTTGTATATGTTTAAAATCCAACAGTTAATGAGATTAGATATTTATCTACCATCCACTGTGTTAGGTAATTCAAAGAACTCGGAAATGATTATGAAATTTAAACTGGTAGGGAAATAGATGGAAATGCAAGTCATTAAGAGACATTTCTTGGACCGTCTCCCACATACCTTATGTGCTTACACAATACCCTGAATTGACTAAATTCTATATGCAGAGGAGAATGCAGTACCAGTGACATAGCGGACTCTCAGTGAATATTTGTCAAATAAAAGAATGATAATAGTTAAACAAGCAATTACAGTAGTAAGGTGGATGCTGTGAGAAGGGGTAGATGCTATGATAAGGATGCATCCTGGGGGCCGGCCAGGTGGCATAATGCTTAAGTTTGCACACTCCCCTTTGGTGGCCTGGGGTTCACAAGTTCGGATCCCAGGCATGGACCTATACACTGCTCATCAAACCATGGTGTGGCAGCATCCCAGATACAAAATACAGGAAGACTGGCACAGATGTTAGCTCAGTGGCAATCTTCTTCAAGCAAAAAGAGGAAGATTGGCAACAGATATTGGCTCAGGGCCAATCTTCCTCACCCCCCAAAAGAAAAAAAAAAAAGAATGCAAAGTGAAGAGAGCTTCCACAAGAAGGACTTCTTACACTGACATAGAGTTTGCTGAGCAAAAAGCAGGGGTGTGGGGTTAGAAGGCAGCATACAGAATGTAAAGTCTCAGAGATGTGATGCATGGCAAGTTTGAAGAACTGAAATTTCATATGCCTGAAGTTTAGAATGTTAAGTGAAGAATGAAGAGATAGGCAGGGACAAGGTTAGCCCTTATTACAGAGGGCTCTGTAAGCTATGTTTAAGGAATTTGGACATTTTTCTTCTATGGGAAGCCATTGATGAATATTAAGCAGGAAGTTCTCATAATTGCCCTACATTTTAGAAGATTACTCTGGATTGTGGAAATTCCACTGGGGAGGACCAAGACTGGAGGCCCTTATGGTGTTTTGGGGGAAAGGTGCTTATGGCCTGGACTGAAATAATGGCAATTTATATGGAGAGAGATGGACAAAGTTTTTAAATATTTAGGAGCCTGATTTAACATGATCGAGTAACTCAGTGGATGTCAGCAAGGAGGGGTAGTGCATAGAAGGAATGACTCCTCGGTTTCTAGTTTGAGCAACTAGGTAGATGGTGGCTCCAATCTCTAAGACAGGAAATTCTCTGAAGAAGGAATAGGTTTGGTGGGGAAAGGTCTTGAATTCAGTTGTGCGTATGTTGAGCTTAAGATACTTGTAAAGACAATCAGGTAGAGATATCCAATGAATAGTTAAATATGCTGGTCAGAATCTCAAGAGAGCTTCTCTAGGCCAGGCTCATTAGCATACTGGTCACCATTAGAGCCACAGGAGTGAAATACATTGCTTAAGAAATGTATGGAGAGCAAGAAGAGAAGAGGGCATAGGGCAGAATGCCGAGGAAGTCTACCATTTCAGTGCGCATTGAGGAATGGACAGAGGAAAAGAAGCCTGTAAAGAAGACCAAGAAGGGACAAGCAGAGGGAGAAGGAAGACAGAGCAAGTGACAAAATGATGTAAGAATTCCAAAGGGGAAGACGACTGCCAGTTTGGTGGTACACCTGCAGGAAGCTTTCCTTGGAGTGACCCTCAAGCGATAGACAGATATCATTTACAAAGAAGAGATGCGGTGGGAAGGTATTCCGAGCAAATAAAAGAAAACAAATAATGCGTGGGAGAACATGTAACAGTTTAATTGACTGAAATGCAGGGTCCAGAGAACTCAAGAGAAAGCTGACAAGATAGTTTGTGCCATGTTGTGGAAAACAGATTCTGGGTAAGTTGTTGGCAACTGTTCTATAGGTGAGAAAAACCAATGTGTTTGGTGCTAAGGGAAAGAGAATAATATAAAGCATACTCTGAACCGTGGAATGCCATTTTATTGTGGAAACAAGATCTAGGCACTTGAAAAGAATATAAATTCAAGATAATATCTGATTATTGAGAACAAACACCAAATACTATAGGAATTTTAACAGTAGCAAAGTCTATTTGAATTGGAATAGTAGTTTTGCCCAGAGTTGTATTTTTCTGATTGAACAATAATGCCAGCTAGTCATTATCTTAAAAAAGAAAAAATAGATCTAGTTTGAATGCTCTTTATAAAGAATATTCTGTTTGTGGGTATGACTCTCAAATTCATTTGTTAAAAGATTTATACTGTAGTTGTTTTTAGTTGATGACCTTTGATGTAAACTCAGACTTGTCTGAAAGACAGCAACAGTTCCAAAGACTTCAAAGGAATACAGCCTCACAAACACAGAATTGATGCACATTGATTTGATTTTGGAATGCTGATACAACCTTGCATACCTGAATAAATTTCCTCTTTGTCCTGGTGTATGATTGTTTTACATTGTTGGCTTCAGTTTTCTAATATTTGTAGAAGACAGTAATTGCTCATTTCTGAGACTTGCTGTTCTCAAGTTTTCCCTACTTTTAAACTCTAGTTTTGCTTTTAGGGTACTGCTGGGCTCATAAGATGAGTTGGAAAGTGTTGTCTCTGGTTATATTTTCTGGAACAGATTGTTGGGAGCACTAGGTTTCTGGAGGGAGACCTGGCTGAGGCCCTAAAAGCTGCATCCCACAGCTTTCCCCTTGGATAGGCAACAAGCAGGAAATGGTATTCGGAGTCAGGGACCAGAAGCCCAGGGGGATCCAGTCTAGGTCAGAGGTGAACAGGGAGCCCCTAGTGGGCCCGAGAAGGAAGAGTCCTGCCTGCCCATGGTCCATGTCCACAGGACCTTCCTCTGGCCTCGTCCTCTCTATGTGCACGTTTTGAGCTTTTGACGGTATTTTCCCCACTTAGAGCTGAAGCCATTGCGGAGACTGAATCAGAAAACAAGGTCCTAATCTGTGTGCAAGAGAAACCGGGAAAATGTTCCCTCTTCCGGCAGAGTGTCGAAAGGCAGCCACTGTCCTGGGCAGGACGTGTGCTAGGGACAGGCACGTGCTAGTTTGACAGACACGCCCAGCTTAGTGGTTGTGGCTCTGCCTGAGAAAACGCCTCCAACCGCTTAGTCCCAAGAGGTCGGAGGGGCCCTCTCTGCTCCTGGACAGGGTGAACCACACTGCAATGATCCTGTCCTCGGCGGGAGGGGCACTTGGGCACGTCCTTCAGTAGCCAGGGAGGGGACTGGCACTTCTCCCTTCTCCACATAAACTGAGCCGCTCACTCTGGGAGATTTCTAAATTCGAGGAGGAATGTGAGTTTCTGGATCTGGTTTCCATGAGCGCTGCGAGCGAAAGACTCACACCTCCACTCCCAGGATTAGAAGGAAGCAACAATTTAATATAATACTCAAACGGAGCATTTACCATTGACAACAAAATATGGCCCCGCCAAATAGGGAAATAGGTGCTGGGCAAAAGGGGGGAGGGGGAAGAGGGGTTGGTGCCTTCCCTCGTGGCCAACAGGGGACCCCAAGAAACGGATCACAAAGTTCTCCTCATCAGAATCAGGGGAGGTGGCCCTGTGCACCCTGAGTATCAATGCTGTGTCCCCGCTGTAGCTCAGCTGGTCTCAGGAGGGTCATCGACCACCACCACTGGGCCCTTGGTTGGGGGTCTGGTGTCTGGAGAAAGAGAGGCATTTCCTGAGCGGCCTGCCCTGGAACCACAGTGCACACCGCATCCCGGCCCCCACTGCGCTCTGTGCTCCAGCCCTGTGCTCAGTGCTCAGTCAGCCAACAGCACCCCATCTGTCCCTGACACAGGGGCTGATATTTAGCGTCACCCACTTCACAGAGGAGGAAACCAGTCCCAGAAACGTGAGTGCAATCGCCCAGGACGGGACTGCTCAGCAGTGGAGCTGGAACCCAGGGCCAGCTGTCTGCCTCCCCAGGCCCACGCTCAGCCTGAATGTTTCCTGAGCCCATGGTTTCAGCCACTGTCGGTCTGGACACTCACTCTGGCCTGAGCGGTTCTTCTTGCCTTTGAAGAAGAGTTGAATCTTTCTGACCCAGTGGTATCGGGGCTCCAGCTGGCAGGACAGGCTGTAGCTACGGGACAGAGCGGAGCTGGGAGCTCTCAGGAGCCACACATCACATGTGCGTCCTGGAGCCTGCCAGCAGCTGGGGTCGAAGGGCCCCAGGGGTCGCCATGCAGTCAGATCAGGGGCTGACCATGGAGCAACGGCCATGGGCTCTGGAGCTGGTCAGCAGAGAGAGGTTGCCCTGCCCTCCCCCAACTCCTGACCCGACTCACCTCTCCTCCTTGCTCAGGGGCTCCACGGCCTGGAAGCAGGCCCCAAAGTGCTCGTCGGGCTGCACGGTGTACAGATTTGCAGCCTCCTGGAGCAGCTCGATCTCGTCCATCAGTTTGAATTGCTAGGACAGAGCAAGCACAGGATGCCCACAGGGCCTGAGTGGGGGACCCTGCAGGGCTCGTGGAGGGGGTGAGGAAGGGGGCAAGGGGCCAGTCTGGGGCCTTTGCCCACTTGGGAGCCCTCCCTCCCTGCGATTCCAGTCAGGGCTTGCCTGCTCTCACACTTGGCCCAAAATAGCTCCTCCTCCAGGAAGGAGTCTTTGATGCCAGCCCTTCCCCCACCCGCCAATGCCATAGGATCCCTAGCTCTGTATATCGAAGTGGGCAAATAAATGTTCCACCCTGGGGATTGGGCCAGAGGGGGTCCTGCCCACTGCGGGGGGGGGGTCTCTGATTTCCAACCCCCACCCTCCCCACCGGGAGGCCGCAGCCGCTTACCTCATTCCATTTCCGACAGTTGAGCACATTGCCCTGGAAAGCAGACAGCCGCAGTCCATCAGAAACAGCCCCCTGGGGCCAGCACTAGCCCCCGTCCACACCTCTTGCAATGTTGCACTACTGCCAGTGGGCAGGCCCATCCAGAGCCCGGACTTGGACCTGGGCCAGTCTCTGGGCTCCAGAGCAGGGGGCGCAGAGCAACTGAGGCAACAGACCTTGTGACCCAACCCTCTCTGATGACACGTGGGGAGACTCAGGCCTCAGGCAGGAAGGGACAGCTCAGCGTCTGATGTGCTTCCTGACTGGGAGGGGCCCGACTTCTCTTCCCTCACTGGCAGGGCCAGAGGGAGACGCTGAGTCCAGCTCAGACACCACCTCCTGCGGCCACACAGTCAGGCAGCTCTGAGCCTCATCAGCCCAGGGAACCTGGACGGTGGCTTATGCAGAGCCTGCATCACCCACTGGGGAGATGGGCCTGACACCCCAACTCCCACACGAGGCTGGAGGCCCTGCTGAGAGGACCTTTGCCAAACGCAGAGAGCTCAGGGCTCAGGACAGGACTCTCTCCTCCCCACCCTCAGGAGCCTGAGCCCCCGGACCCACCTCCGGGCTCACTCACCTCCACATAATCCTCCATCGTAGCGTCCAGCAGCTCCAGGGAATGGAAGAACGTCACCAGGGAGGGGACGACACCCTGTGCCGCCATCGGGATGGGCATGGCGATGAGCTCCCGCTCTCAGGTGCCCCCATGAACCTTCCCCTGAAACCCCTCAGCCCAGCCTCCTGCCCACCCCACGCTCCCACACAGAGCAGCCTAGGATCGTCGGGACACCCCAACACACACAATTCCCTCCCCCGCTCCCCGCCAGGAACACCAAACTCCATCAGTCAAGTCCCAGGGCTGGCTGTTGGCCCCTCCCAGGGGCAGTGGCCCCTGCCCTTCCCCACCCAAAATCTGCCCTGCTGCCAGCCCTTCCAGGCCTCCTCCTGCTCACTGCCACTGCAGGCCCGTCATGCTTGGCAGCCACAGCAGATTCGCCTGAGGAGGAAGGCCCCTCTCCTGAGGGAGGTCTCCAGCTGGGAGGGGGAGCCCCCTCTCCTCTGACTCCTAGGCCCCTCCCCCACAGTCACCCTCACCTGCTGCCGCTGCCTCTCCTGGGCTCCCTGGCGGGCCCTCTCTGCAGTCTTTAACACGGAGGTCGCCTCCTGTCGGGGCCGAGGACAGGGTCAGTGCGCCCACACTCCCCTCCGCATGTCCCCCAAGGCCCCTGATCTCAGACCCTGGCCATCGGCTCCAGTCCCCTGCTGCCTCTGCTGCTCCCACCTCCAGGGTGCTCTGATTCTAGACCAGTCCCAGCTCCAGGACTCAGCCCTGTGTGACCTTGGGCCTGCCCAGGCCTCCCTGGCCCTCTTTCCTCAGCTGAAAAGTGTGAGGAGAACGTCACCTGCTTCCAGGAGTCTCCTGAGGACTCAGAGTCATCTGCGTGTCATCACTGCTCTCCCCTCACCTCTCGAGGAGGAGCCGGCACAAATCTCCTTGCGTTCCTGTCCTCCCTTGGATGGTAGCACCTCGCTGGGAGGCCTGCACCACTGATCAGTTCCCTCCACTTCCCAGAGGAGGAGATGGAGGACCCCAGAGGGGCAGTGACTGGCTCAAGGACCCACTGGGAGAGGCTGCTCCCCGTGCCAGCTACAGGCCCTGTCCCCGCTGCCTTCACCCCAGCCCTGGCTCCAAATCTGACCAAGGCCCCGACCTCTGGACTCCAGGGGTGCGTCCAGACCCCAGCTGAACAGACAGGGAGGGGGAGGGCAGGGTGTCTTGGGGGACCTGGCCGAGTGGCCCCGGCCTGCCCCACCCTCACAGGGCTCTCTGACCCCCAGCCTGGGCCAAGCCTTGCCATAGCCTCACCTCCTAGGATCCCCTCAGGATGCTCCCCTCCCCTCTCCTTCTGGCCTCCTTCCAGATCTCCAGCCTCCAGGTTACCTGCACTAGCAGCTCCCTGCTCACGCGTTTCTCTCTCCTGACCCACTTCTTCCAGGTTCGAGAACTCTCCCTGCGGGGTGGGGAAAGAAAGAAAGCAAGCAAGCAAGAAAAACTGTGGGATGCTTGAAGGCAAATCCGATTTGTTTGAGAACCCAGCAGATCCAAACTGCCTGGGGCCTGGATGAGGGATTTCACTGGGGTGTTCTGAGCTCTAAGGTCCCCATGGGACTGCGGAGGGGCCTCTCCTCTTGTCCCTTGGGGCCTCCATTCCCAGATGTCCCAAACAGATCTCTTTGGAACAGTGTTGGTTTCAGCTGCATAGAGGCTTCTGTTGCTGCAAAGGAAACACCTGAGAATCTCCACCTGGGCTCAAGCCAGGATCTGGTCTGGAAGGAAATGAATCCCTGGGACAGAACTGCTGGCTTAAGGGCGCTGAGAGACTCAGAGACCCAGCACCCAGGTCAGTCCCTGTGCCCGGCGTTCGCTGTCTCCCAGGTGGTCTCAGCTGACTTTGGGGGACATGCCGGCCCAAATCAGGCTGCCTGGGCCACCTCACCCTCATGGTGCTTGGCTGGAGAGCAGACCACCCACTACCCACCTGGAAACTTGTCCCCAGGTGTCTTGGAGATGGGCAATGGCAGGGCTCTGCAGGGCAGAAAGGATTGTGTGGAGGGAACAGAAGTTCCCGAGGCCTCGACACTCCTGGGGAAGCGAAGAGTTGGAGCCGTGAGGGGGAGCTGAAGCTCTGCTGCCTCTGGTTTCTGTCCCCTCACGGACTTCCCCTGTCCTGGAGGAGACACATGCCCAGGGAAGCCAGGGAGGGCACACCTGCCACCCGATGAGTAACACTGCCAGGCACAAGGATTTGTAGCTCAACACAAGGGAGGAAGTGAGCTTGTCCCCACTGGGACCTCAAGTCAAGGTCAACGTGGCCCTGGCATGAGGGTCAAGGGACAGTCCAGGGACTAAGACCCCAGACTTCAATCCTGAGAGCTGAGAAACAAGAGGCAATTCCCACGCATCCAGACAGAGCGTGCCAAGGCTTACCTCAGCCACCCTGATCCACAGCTCAACCACCCTGGCCCTGTCCCGCGCTGTCATGCTGGGGTCCCCAAGGCAGGTGACGAGGATGCAATTGGCCACGGTGTTGTCGTGCATCACACTGTCACGGACAGTGGGTGCCAGGTACTCTCGTTCCCTGTTGTCGCACTCGGACCAGATGGAGCCGAGGCAGTGGGCGGGCACCAACGTCTTGAACAGCTCCTGCAGAAGATTCGGAGTGTCACCCGGTCCTGCCGCACCCCAGCTCGGCGTCCACAGTCCCCCATAGGCCCAGCAGGGTGAGATCAGAACTGGAGCTCAGGAAGCAGAGCATGTGGCCTGAGGCTTGTGGGAGTCCCTGGGTTTTGTCTGTGTCCACTGAATGCACCCAGTCCAGGATGACCCCGGACACAGTACTGTGGGGAAGGGAGGGGACATTTGCTCCCAGCCCCGTCTCACTTCCTCCAAGCTCCAGAAGGCAGCCCACACATGCCCACCAGAAGGGCCATCATCCACCCATCCCAGTGCCCCTCGGGTCCCACTCCCCATTCCCATGCACATTCCCCCTGAGGCAGGGACAACCCCCGGCTTTGTTTGACTGTCTCCACTGGAGTCAATACACATCACCTTCCTGCTAAGTGCTGAGGCTGTCCGGGCCACCTGCACAGATGGGGGATCCACCCAAGGACCTGGCAGCACTTCAGTGAGTGCCCATCCCCCACCAAAGGGCCAGACTCTGCCCACCTTCCACTCTCTCCCACCTCATTCACCGGCACAGCCACCCTGTACAGCAGGTGCTCTGAGTGTCCATCTCTACTGTCCCCTGTTCTCTAGGGGACAGCGAAGGCTTGGGGAGAAAGAAAGCTGCCCAGGTCACAGTGTTGATAAGGGAGGGAGCAGGGATTTGGACCCAGATCATCGGAATCCCGAGCAGGGAATGGCAGGTGTGGGGCGGCTCATGGCACCGGGAAGGCAGGGGCCACCCGCCCCGCGAGCTCCTCTGCTCACCGCAGCCATCCTCGTCAGCTGCTCTGCCACCAGCTGGGGAGGGAAGTCCAAGATGTGCAGCTTCTCCTCCCGCAGCTGGTCCTCGGTGGTCACGGCCCAGGGGCAGCTGGGCTCTGGGGCTGCCTCTAATGGTGGCCCTTGCTCTGGTCCTGGACTGGCCGACTCAGGGGCTGCTGCCTCCAGCTCTACCACACGTGGTGAGACTGGAGGTGCAGCTGGCTCCAGCCCGGGGGCTGGCACTGGCTCTGGCTCTGGAAGTGGCAGGAGCTTTGGAGCTGGCTCTGGAGCAGGATAAAGAGAAAGTTGCACCCACACACCTGACAGTTTCTGTGCCTTTCCAAAGATAGGAAGGGCTCCACTGCCTCTAAGGGAACGCTAGCCCATGAACCTCAACACAGACAGTCTTCCCAGACTCCAGTCCCCTCACCTTTCCGTTCGGCCTCAATGGCCTTGAGATGCTCCAGGTGGCCTGGCAGAAGGTAGGCATGGCCCTCCACGTGGGAGCCACCAAAGCTGATGTGCAGAGTGGCCAGCTGCAGGGTCCAAGAGGGAAACCGCAGGGGCTCCCTGCAATCCTGCCCTTGGCCCAGCCAGGTTCCCAGCAGGAAATAGATAGCACTGCATGGAGGCAGATGGGCCAGAGAGTCAGTGGCCTGGCCTTTCCTTAAACACCGTCCTCCCAAGGAACTCTTGTTAGCATCTGTGCCCCTTTGCCAGACCCTCCCCCTCCAGAGGAGGGCCCCATCCCAGCCCTGAGCCCTGGCTGGCTGTCCTGGCTGTGGCAGGCCTGCTCATCCAGCAGGCTGAACACAGAGTCTGTGAGAGTCTCTTGTTCCCACCGATACTCTCCTCCCCAAGGGTCTGGACAGAGCCCACCCAAGCCCTGCATGAATGTGGGCCACTGGAATGAAGACTCCAGCAGATTTGGGAGCAGCTTGCTCACACACCTCCTACTATGGACCTGGCGGTGGTGCTCACAAGGTGTGGATGTGGAGAAAGGGAGGCAGGAGGGGCTGGGACTCTGCTGGGAGTGGGTCTCTTGGGGACAACGCAGCCCAGCCTCCCTTCCAATTCTCAAGGGGCCTGGGACCCATGCACAGCTCTCTTTGAGTCCAGTCCTGCCGGAGTGGAAGCCACCAGAACTCAGCCCTCCCATGGGGATCAAAAGATGGGTGAGATGCAGGGTTCTCCCAGGCCTGACCCGGCCACAGCCTCCATCCTCTCCCCGCACCCTGTTTGCTAGAGACAGGAGGCCCTCCTTCTCGACCCAAAGACCACTCACTTTGGGAGGTGGTCCTGTCCTCCAGCATCCCGCACGCAATGGGCCAAGCTGCCACCATGTGTCCCAAAGGGGATGAGGGCATCGCCCGGGATGGAGGGTAGATGGGACCTGTGAATGCTGTCAAGTGTGACTGTCTGACTCTCAGATTAGAGGGGAGGGCCTGGGAGGCTGTCTGCTTCAGTCACTGAGTGACACTTAGTGTGTCCAGAAGTCCTGCTCAGAGTAGGTCCTTCATAGACATTGTTGAATGACCTCCAACCAGAACCACCCCGGGTGTCTGAGTGGGCCTGTGGCCCCTCTGTGGCCCTAGAGATCCCTAAGTGGCTACACCAAGGACAAGCACCAGGACCAGCTGGATGGCATCTCAAACTCCTTGACAGGGTGCTCTCCAGGTGCTTTTCCAAACTCAAAAAGCCACAAGCCAGTGAAGGGAGAGGAAGACTACTTTCCGTGGGGGGGCAGAGAAATAATCACCACCAGCAACCACAGCATGGCCCACCACCCTCTCTGCAGAGCCGGGCACCAGGGCAGCACCTGGAGGGCTGATCCCATTCATCCCTGGGAGAAGCCTAGCAAGTTCATCCTCTCCCACCCCACGTTTCAGAGGAGCCAACTCAGGCTGAGAGAGATGCGGTGACATTCCCAAGGCAAGACACACAGCTGGCAGTGGGCAGAGTCACCACTGTGCTGAGGAGGAGGCGGGCAGTCACCTGGGAAACAGCTGGTCCAGCACCTGGTGGGCTGTGCTGGAGCCTGAGTAGCTGCAGAGGGAGGTGATGACACTGCAGAGGACTCTGCTGGGGAAGGCTGGCAGCACAGTCTCTGAGAGCCTCTGCATCATGCCTGCCCGGAGGGCACGCATCCTGCAGGCCTCAGTGACAGACGGAGTGGACTCATCTTCACTCTGGGTGGGACGAGGAGGGACACAGAGTCAGGGTCACCACTGCCAACCACCAGCGTTATCAGGGTCTGCAGCTGACCCAGGAACTCCTAGCCCCTCCCAGACGTGTGCGACAGGAGAGACAGGGGTCCCAACTCAGCAAAGTTCTGGGCTCTCAAAGCACAATCTGACTTTGGTCCTGCGAAGGATTCCACATTGATCTCCCTCAAGGCCATTTGCTCGCTGAGGGACAACAGACCTCCGTCTGTGCAGGGCACCAGCCCAGTGAATCCTCAACAGACACCCCTCTCTAGAGAGGAGAACAGAGGCTTAGGCATGCCAAGTGGCTTCTCTAGGTCCTGTGGCTCAGAACTGAGAACCGCCCAAAGTGAGGGCTGAGGGACATCCCCTGTAACTGCCTGAGGCTTCATCAGACCCTGACCTGGAGGGAAATGTTATGTGGCCACCTCACCCCTCCCAGGTCTGGAAACAGTGTACAGGGCAGTGACACATTCTGAGAATCCCTTTGACTTTCAAACACGCTGATGGTTATTTCTTTTACATTAAAGGGAGTTTGGAGACCCTTGTTATCCAGGTTTCATTTTCCAAAAAAGGCGAAATTCAAAGATACTCAGGGCCTATTGGGAAGTGACAACGACATCAATGTTTTCTCTAATCTTCCTAGGAAAATGCAAAGAGTGCCCTCCTACCCTCCTATGCAGCTGGTGGGGAGGAGCGGAAGTCCAGATTCCTTTGGGAATGGGACTGTGGGACACTCATGGGGGACAGCCCTGTTAGGGTCCCAGGAGAACGGCAGTTTGAGGTTGGATTCTGGGCCGGCCCTGGTCATCTCAGGGGCCTGGGTGGGAAGACCCCTCCGTGCCCACTCTCACCTCAGAGCAGCCCTGGTTATTGATGGTGGCGCGGTGCAGCTGGTCCCTGTCCAGGGAGATGGAGTACCCGAAGCCATCCGTCAGCTCTTCCACCACCTCCTGCGTGCAGCTCTGCAAAGACAGTGCCCGAGAGCCGGGCCGGGAGGTCTGAGGGGCATGCCTCGACTTGGCCACAGGAGGAAACCCCAGCACAGATCAGGTACCGAGCAGCATCTGCATAGACCTCTAGCCAGGGAGGGAATGAGATGACACCTGGAGGGCTCGGGACTAACCTATGGGTAGAGGAGCTTGGTTCCCAGCACCCACTCTCCCATCCTGCTAGCCACCACCTAGGCTGGGGACACGACACACTGCCAGGCTTCCAAACACCGAGCAAATGGCTCCTGCCCAGGGTGGGTCCCCGCTCAGCACCGCCGTCCGTCTCTCACTCCCCTCCGACACACAAGAGGCTCAAATTGTTGTGCGGGTGGCATCCAGTTGTGGCCTAACCCGGTTGGCTTTCCCTGTGTTACCTGAGTGCTCCTCCTGCCAGTTGGACAGAGGCGGTGCAGGTGAGGGCCAAGCCAGTGTCTATAGTGACTGAAAAGGCTCTTTTTCTTGGCTTTCCTGAAGCCAGAGCCTCCACAACTCGGGAGACAGCAGGAGAACATCCTCTTGTCTTCAGTGTCGCCACTCAAGTGGGCTCAATAGGATGCTATGTCTAGAATGTGGGCGCCTGGAGACCAGTGTGCTAAGTTCTGTTGGGGTCTGTCTCCAAGGAAGTGAGGTCACTTCCTCAAGTTTCCCTTACCTGGGCGCCTTCTTCAATCACACCCACCGAAAACCTCTCTGGGATCTTGGCTGCTCACCCTCCTTGCCCATGTCACCTCCAGAACTGTACACAAATAGCCAGCACAGATCCCAACACAGGACCTTGAGATGGAACCAGGGTTCCAGCTTGAGGACATGCAGCTGAGTTCCGACCTCTTTTTTCCTACAAGCTCTGTGTCCTGGAAATGCCAATGGGCCTCCCAGGGCCTCCTCAATCACCCAACCTGCACAATGGGGACGAGGCCAGAAATATCTCCCTCGGGACGTCCTCAGGTGTAGAAGAGACAATAGCAACAACACCTGTGGTCTGGTTTGCATGTGTCTGATGCACACACTTAGAGATGAAAGAATGACAAGAAGGGGTGGGATGTAGTGTGGAGTACCCCTCAAAACAGGACTGGGTTCCAGCTCTGTGACCTTGAGAAAGTCACTGCCCCTCTGGGCCTCATTTCCAGGTCTGCACCTTTAAGAGGTGGAAATTAGGGGAAATTCAGATACTTCCATTCACTGGCATGAAACCTTGCAAGGTCTCCTGTTTGACTTAGAATCAGACCCAAGTGCCTCGTGTCGGCCTATGTAGTGGGCAGCCTCCACTATGGCTCCTGGTGCTCACTGTCTTCTGCTGTGCACGTCCTTGTGGAACCACAAGTGGTCAGGAGCTGCCTTCTGAATAGAATGCAGCCAAGGTGATGGGATGGCCTGCAACCCAGGGTTAAGAACAAAAAGCCTGGCCCTTCCTTCTTACTCATTGGCTTTAGTCCCCTCCATCTTTCCCTCCTTCTGTTTCCATCTCTCTCTCTCTCTGCATCTTATATCTCTGGAACTGGGGGAGCAAGTGTGCATGTTTTCAGTTGTCCTATGAAGATGTTCCATAGGAGAGAACGGAGGGAATGATTGGCCAACAGACAGGCAGGAACTCAGACTTTCAGTCCAAACAAACCCCGTCAGCATGCATGTGAGTGAACTTGGGAGCAAACCCTCCACAAGTCGAGCCGCAATATAGCCGCAGCCCCTGCTTCACAGAGACCTTGAGGCGGAGGCACCCAGCTAAGCTGTGCCCCATTCCTGGCACACAGAATTTGTGAGATGTTAAGGATTTGTATTTTCTAGGTGCAATGTCTTAGAGCAGTGTCATCAGAGAGTGACGGGAAAAGCACAGTCTGCCAGTTCCTGCCCTCTGGCCCTGCCTGTCCCCATCTACCCTCCTCTCTCTTCTCAGGCTCCTTCCAGCTACACTGCCCTCTTTCGGACATTGTCTGGTCAGACCCACTTCTTCCTGTGAGCCTCTGCGCCAGCGGTGCCTTCTCCTTGACAAACTGTTCCCAGACACAAGCAGGCGTGCCTCTCATCTGGCACCCTGCTGACAGCAAATGTCACCCCTATGATGCCTTTCAGAGCCTCCCAGGCACAGGCTCCACTGTCACAGGTCTCCCACCTGCAAGGGCATCTCATGATGTCCTCCTTCTTGGTCTCATCTGGATAAAGTGAGTCCATGAAGGAGGGCTTTCTGCTTGGCGGACGAGGAGGCAGCTTCTTCTGGTTTCCTCAGGATCATGACTGTCTCTTCTGGGCTGAATGTTTCCCCTCCCAAGTCCATCGTGAAAGGAAATTCTCATTCCCTTGCTTTCAAGGGTCTGGTTTCCCCAAGAACACAGGGAGACTGGCCTCTCCCTGGAATGCGGCACCAGCCCCTACACCCAAAGCCAGAAAATTAGCACCCAGCTTGAAACACCACCAGATCCTGAAGTCAATTCCTGCTGAGGTCCCCCATCCATTTTGTAACCCCATAGTATCTCCTGATCTCACCTTTCCGCTAAGACACAGCTCCCAGCCTGCCCTTGGCTTCTTACAGGAACCGTGGGATTTCCCAGAAGCACTCCCAGCCTGGGCAAGAAATGTTTTGAAATGTTCTCTATGTATTTTCCAGGACATGGGATATGGGGAGAAGTCATTTTGGTTGTGTATGTGCAACAGTTTTGATGCGAATAGCATCTTTTTCAGACAGAGATCAAAGAGTGGGGCTACCGGGTGTAACAAGAAAATGGATACACTGAGCCAACGTCTTCATGGTGTGAAGTCATAGGGAGCAAAGAACATGGTTAAGAGCAGAGAATATGGAGCCACAACTTATGTTCAAATTCCACCTCAATCACTTCCTAGATATTGGTAGAGGGCAAAGTACTTACCTCATTGGTGCCTCAGTTTCTTCATCTGTTGTTGGCAAGAAGGATAAGCGTACCTAATTTGTGAGGATATGGAGACTGCTAAAGGAGTTAATGTTTCAAAACACTTGCAACATCCAGCACATTGCATGCCCTGTACGCATACATTACAAATGAAATGTAAATGTTCTTCTGACGCTGTCTGTTTGCTCCAGACGGGAGACTAGGGGCTGGAAGGATGTAGACAGCACTCCCTGAGACAGGATGAATCGATGAATGAACAACCCTGTTGAAGTCATTACCAATGGCAAATCCGCCTCCCTATGGACATTCCCAAGGACAATCACACCCAAGCATCCCTCCTCCGTCCTGCATCGTCTTCTGGGCTTCT
Source organism: Equus asinus (assembly GCF_041296235.1). Lineage (NCBI taxonomy): Eukaryota > Metazoa > Chordata > Mammalia > Perissodactyla > Equidae > Equus > Equus asinus. The sequence continues at coordinate 739,395 of NW_027224738.1, forward strand.
ATCCAGGAATCACGGGGGCTTCTTGAACCCTGGGACCCACACCCACCACAGGTTCTCTTCTGTCTGACAGCAAACCCCAGGCCTTGTCCTAATGGCTGCAGCCCACAGGCTCTGAACTCAGATCCTTTTCTTCACTTGAGGGAGACGTGTCATTCCCAGAGCTGGGCACACAGAGTGTCAGCCTTGGAGGAAATGCCTCCCTGGCCAGTGGCAGGTGGAAGAGCGCCGTGACGGAGTAGGATTTGTGGAGAGTCCTCCAGGTGTGGTCAGAAGGGGCCCAGCCAGGGCATTTGTCAGCAAGGTCTGGTTGGTGGACCTTGGTGGCAAAAGAGTGGTGGGGACAGCATGTTTTAGAGTTCCTGGCATGAGACAATCCACAGGATGGTCATGAAGTCAGAATCAGCCTAATGAGGTCCAGCGCAATGCACTGTCATCTGTTCCCTGACTGGCTCACTAATCCAGGAGTGATTTACAAGGGCGATATTCGTGTTCTACCATCTTTTCGTTGATTGGCAGGAGCTAGTATTCTTTACAAAACTTGTGTACTTTTACTTAGGAAAGGATAGGTGAGTTCTGTAACAACCCTTCTTGCAAAGTTCTCACTAACGTATTGAGTCTCTAACAGAATCCACCGCTGGGAACTTCACCAAAGATCCTGACCTTTACTCTCTGGTTTTAGATCTTCCTGGTTGGTAAATTTTCTTGACTCCTGGCTCCTTTCCTGAGGTTCGTCCACTTAGAACAATGTAGGACTGCAAGCTCTTGCCACTTGAGAAGTAGTGGTTCAACTCTATGATGATGTTGGTCTTGCTTTCTAAGTGTGTGTGTGTGTATGTATGTGTGTATGAGACTGTTGTCTGCATCTTGCCACGTGGGTCAGATTGACTCCTTTCCTTGGAAAAGTTGTCCCTAACCACTTTCTCTGGGCTTTATTTTCACGTCTTGAACAGTGCTGTCCAACAGTAGAATTTCACACTCTATCTAATGAAATTTAAACTTTTTTTAAATACTGACATTTAAAAAAGTAAAAATAAACAATTGAAACTAATTTTTAATGGGATATTTAAACCCATTATAACCAAGATATTACCATTTGTCCAGGCAATCTATATAAAAATTAATAGTGAGATAGTTCACATTTTTTTTTTATTGGGATCAACAAATCCATTTACATAGTCTCCGTTTGTAAGTTGAAACTTTTTACATATGCGGTTTCTGTGTCCCCCACTCAGAACCTGGGCTGACGTGTTAGAGATGAAATAAAGCAGAACAGGCATAAGTAACGATCACTGTCAATCCAGCTCAGCACGAACACTCACCACCGACAAAAAGGCTGTCCCTGAGCAGGGAGTAGAGGCCCCTCGGGGTGACAGGGTGGATCAGCTGGTTCCGCACCCAGGAATGCTGCTCTCTGTCACATGGGGTCTCTGTCACACTCTCCATCATGAGCCATGGGGTCAGGGTGGTAGGTGCAGACAGCTTCCATGCTGGAGGCTGCCCCTTCCTCCGCAGGCCCGGGGAGAGAGGAATGTGGGGACTCTAGAGAGATGTCCCAAATCCTCTGATAATGGGGGCCAGAGGGAGGGAGGAGCAAATTGGCAGTCAGTGGGAAGAGTGAAAACTGGGGTGGTCACCGAAAGTGTTCATGACTCTCAAATGCTCAGAAAAGGGACTTCCCTGAGGGAGATCAGTCTACAGCCCAAGACAAGGGGCCCAGGCTGCTCTTCTTGAACAAGGATCCAAGCAGGGGAGGAGGCAGGAGGAGGACGAGCAGGAGAGACAGCAGGTGGGGTGCGGCTGGCTGGGACTCATCCTGCCGGGAGCTGCTGGCACCAGGGTCTCATCAGGTGCTGCAGGACTCTCTCAGTGGAGTTCAATGTGGCTGAGCTCTTGCTCATGTCTGTCAAATACTGGATGTTGGAGATGGTGGAGTTGAGTGTGAGGGCCTTCAGGTCGTGCCCCTTGGCTGCAAGAAGAGAGGGAGAGAGATGGCCATCACTGAGAGCTGGGCTGAGACCAGATCAGAAGCCTGAACTCAGTATCATCTGTTGCCTTTGCTCCCAGTGGAACCACCACCCAATGCTGCGCTCATCCAAGTTGAAGCCAGCATATCTCTCAGCTCCTCCTCCCTCCCCTGCCGGTAACACCAACTGCACCTACAGATTGCTCCTCAATGCATTCCTTCTGTTCATTCACGTCCCAGGTAGGTCTTATCTTTTCTCACCGGAACCAACACCCTAACATGCTCACTGGATGCATTGTCTAAAGGATGTTCTCTGCCTTGAACATTAGAAGCATTTTTCTGAAATGAAGATCTCACTAGAACACTCCTGCTCTAGCATCACCCGTGGCTCCCTAAGGCCTTCAGGGTTAAGTTCAAACTTCTTGACCTGGCACTCAAAGCCCTTGCACATCTGGCTCCTGCTGACTCTTCAGCCTTATTGATCCATTCACTCTGAGTTAGGCTTTGTGCTTCAGGCAAACAAAATTCCTGTCACTTCTCCCATACACTATGCTGTTTTTGCCTACAGGGCCATTGCTCATGCAATTTCCTCTGCCAGGAACACGCTCCACACCTTATTTCCCTATATAACTCCTACTCCTTCTTAAAGACCCCAATTGGGCAAAACTCCCTCCAGAGAGCTCTTCCAACCCAAAGGATGCCAGGTGCTTCTCCTCAAAACATCCCACCTTGTATTAGAATTTTCTGTTACTTTCACAAGACCAGGGGCTCTCTGAGGGCTGCATCAGATTGAAATATTGCTATAATCCTTGTGATCAGCATGCTTGCCCTCAAAGCAGAATTGCACACCTCGGCTTCCCAGCTGCCCAGTAATAATTGGGCAGTGGAGTTGTGGGGCTGGAGAGCTCCTCTGGGGAAGGAAGAGGGGCCCCCCTAGGCCTGTGGTGGCTTCTGGTTGCTCAAGCAATGAGGAAGTAGGCAGGAACGTGCTGCCCGGCTCAGGAGCTGTGGAAAGGGCTGTCGTCTGGGAGACACAGAGACCCCACACAGTGGGTGAAGCCCCACAGGCTCATCTGCACTCCAACAGTGGCTGTCCCAGGACAACCATTCACAGGTGAGCCATAAATGTGAGTGACAGAAGGAGGGATTGTGTGAGTAGCGGGATGTTCGAGCCTGTGAGTGAGATGAACCCAAGAGAGACAGTGTGCTTGAAGAAGAGAGAGACGCAACAAAGAGACAGGTAGAGGCACAGATAGAGGGGATACCTGGATGGACAGAGGAAGAGCGGACAAATGGAGGGTCACAGGGAAAGCAGGAAGAACAAAGACAAGGAAGAGAAGTTGAGACATGGGAGGAAAGAGGATGGAAGGAGAGAAGAAGGACAAACCGGCGAACAGGCAGGAGGACAGTTGGACAGATTGATACCTGGACAGATGCTCGGGTGGATAGATGGAAGGAAGGAAGGAAAGAATGGAGGGAGCGAGGGAGGGAGGAATGAAGGATAGGAGGAAGAGAGGAAGGAAGGAGTCTGAGAGGAGGGAGAACTGGGAAAGTCACCTGCCCACGTTCAGAGGGTGCTTTAAAGGGAGGGTAAGGCTGAGAATACAGGACCCCTAACTCCCAGGCTTGTGTCCACCTGTCCCAATGCTGCCTGTTATTACTCGTAGAGACGGGCATATGGATGTAAAGGAAACCTTGAGCCCTACCCTCACAACACACAAAACTCAATTCCTGGACACTTTGACCTAAAGGGGAAAGGTAAAATAATGAAACTTCTAGAAGACAACATAAGAAAACATCCTCGGGACCACAGGGTAGAAAAAACTTCTCAAAGAAGACACACACACACTCTCCATACAAGAAATATCGGTAAACTGGGATTCACTAAAATTTAGGCTTTCGGTTCATCATAAGACACATTACAAGAGGGAATTTGCAAGTCACAGGATGCGAAGAGATTGTCCCAGTTCCAATATTCAACAAAGGATTCACATGCAGAATACAGAAAATCTTCAGCATATTTATTAGATAAAATGCAGTGAAAGAGATACATATTAATGCTGCTTATTTTAATGAGCCACATTTATTTGACAAGGACAGTGAACAAAGCAATCTGAAAAGCAGGGGGTGAAAAACGAACAGTAGATAAATAGAATCCCAGGAGGGTTTGGAAAAAGCAAGAGAAGCCCCTTACATAACAGTTCATTGGCCTTAGAAAAGGAAAGTACTACTGGATTCTGTTAGGAAGTCAGAAAGATTGAAATATCTAGTGGCTTCAGCGGAAAAATAAGATAGGAAAAAATAACTATGATAGTTATTTGATTTTCCTCCAAATGACTTTATCCCTTAGAGAGCAAGGCACTTTCCTTTTCAATCATCAACACATCAAAGTTTAATTTCCCTCCATTTAGCCTTTTTCGTGGCCATAGGTTAGAAGCAGCAAAGGGGCTCAGCAGGCTGAACCAGTCTGCAGACATACTCTGTCCTGTTCCACACTGGCTCACACATGTGCAAAGTGGTCGCTTCTCACAAGGGAAAAGCCTGCAGGGCTGAGGGGCAGCCACCCCTTGGACCCTGTTTGTTAGTACCATTGGAAATTTCTCCTGAGTCCCTACTCAAAAAGGAAGTGGGTGGGGGGTAGAATAAGAAGGCCATATATTTGAAGGAAATAGGAGAAAATATTTCATTGTGAAAGTAATAAATGTTGCTTTTCAGAAGTCATGTGTATGTTGAAAGTCTATGTCTTAAGGTACCACAATGAAACAACGTACACCTCATCTTCTCCCTCTTTTATCTGAGCATTAGGTTAAAATCCATGAAATTCCTAAGCTTAAAAAAACACACAAAAATCACAAGGAAAGTTTTGGAGGTCATGGATGTGTTCAGCACTTGGTTGTGGGGATGATATGACAGGTGTATGCATATGTCCAAACTAATCAATACACATATAGAAAACGTGTGCATTTTTTGTCTATTACTCATACCTCAACAGAGCTAAAAATTCAAATAAATTCCTAAGTTTACTTTTTGAGGGTGCATAAAAGTCAAAATTTCTAATAAAATTCAGATTCTTAATTTCTGAACATAAATACCATTCCTGCTTTGATGGGTGACCCCACGACTCTCAAAAAAATCAAGAGCAATTGCTACTGTCAATCTCAGTGGAAGTTATTTTCAACACCTCACCCCCTCCTTTACACCTCATTATTTAAAAACCAAGGAAATAGTCTTCAGCTTTTAAAATGAAGGAGTAAATGAGTCAGCTTGACATTATACTTTATTCAAGATTTAATGTTAAGTAAAGGAAATAACTGAGCATGAGCAGAATCCCTTCCATAACTCATCTTTTCTCCTATGCTGATAATAAAAATGACACTCTACTGAAACATAGTTTGCATGATATATTCTCAAGTAAATACACTTAACTGCTGGACATTTTATTTTGAGATTCTTATTCAATTTCTTCATATTTATCTATAAAACTTATTTGGCATCTTTCATCTTTTTACCATTTTCATCTTTTTAACTTTCGAAGGTTTAACTTTCCAAGAGACTATTTTTTAATGACGAGCTAACTGATGAATTTGTGCACCAACTGTTTTTTTGAGACTGAATATACAAATGGACAAAGGACAGATCATATATGACAGTATAACTCTGACCCCCCAACGTGGGAAGCAAACATCCCAAGAAGCCAAATCACAGCCCCTGCAGCATTCAGCACAGAACAGTCAGCACTTGGTCAGTAACTGCCAGTTTCCAAAACTCTCGTTCTGCTTTCAACACAGGACCGCCAGAGAAAGCCACATGTGCTCCCTAAACCATCACATAGGATGCCTGCCTTCTACTTAGTGAGCTCCAGCTTCCCCGTGTCAACAAATTCCAATCAGGCCACCCCTCCCCCACTCCCCTGACCTCTGCCACCCTCTCCCCTCCCTTTCCCTTCTCTCCTCTTCTTGTGCATGCGACAATCCTCTCCTGTCGCATTACAGTCTCTGCAATATTTTTAACGTGTGATAGACCAGCTCCTCCCTCAGAGTTCTTCCTGGTCCATATTTTCCTAGCTTAGCTTATGCGTTTATTTTTTCCATGTAGGATCATTTATCTAACTCAACAGAAAAGCTCGTTAAAATTTTTATTGGCATTGTATTCAATTTATAAAGTAATGGGACTGACCATTTAATGAAACTTCCTAACTTAAAACATAGACTGACTTTCCATTTGCCAACTATTTTTAATTGAAATTTATAGTGTGATCATTGTAGATTCTACACTGCTGTAAGGAATAACTCCAAAAGTTCCAGTGTACACTTTACCGAGTTCCTTACAATGATAACATTCTGCAAAACTATAGGACGATACCACAGCCAGCTTGTTGGCATTGATGCAATCCACTATCTTATTCAGATTTCTCCAGTTTTACTTGTACTAATTTGTTCCTGTGTATTTAGTTCTGTACAATTTTATCAGATGTGCAAGTTTCTGTATCCATCACAGCTAAAATAATGACCAGTTTAATCACTACAAGGTATTCTTGCATTGCCTATTAAAAAATCAATGGATGTTATTTTTTAGAGCAGTTTTACGTTTACAGCAAAATTTAATGAAATACACAGTGTTCTCATATAGTCCCTGCCCCCACATATGCATAACCTTTCTGTTGTCAATACCCCTCATCAGAGTAGTATACTTTTCACAATTGATGAACATACATAGGCACATCATTATCACTCAAAGTCCATAATTTACATTAAGGTTCACTCTTGGTGTCAGAGATCACTAGGGTATAACTCTGTGGTCCATTTCTGGATTCTCTACTCTGTTCCATTGATTTATGTAGCTGTCCTACAATGAAAATGATGATGCTGTGATTACAGTATGTACAAGGCAATACTAAATATTGTTAAAGTGTTTACTGCCGCATTATTCTTCCTGTCATGATTGTTTTAGCTACTCTCAGCTATGTGCCTTTCTATATAAATTTTAGAAAAAGGTGTCTCTGTCTACAAACTGTGGTGGAATTTTTATTAGAATAATATTAGACCTATAGATCAATTTGGGGATAATTGAGACCTGTCCTCATTATTCCATCCAGTAACATGGTGAGGACTGCAGAATTCTCAGCACGTAACACCTCCTTCCAAACCCCCACACCAGGAGGAGACTCAACCAAACTCTGGCGTGGCTTCTAGCTGCATAAGTCTGTGTAACCGGAATGACTCCAGCCCACCATTAAAATGCCTTCCTGAGAGCTCAAAGCTGACAGAAAAATTTGCTATTTATTTTAGTCAACACCCAATTATAGGCCTCTGATCCCCCTTCTTAGAGTATTTACTAAAGAGGGCTTACAACTGTAGATATGTATCTCTCACAATTCTCTAAAGGACCTAAGAGCCACTCCTTTGAAATACGATCATTAAGACAGATAGAGCCTCTTTCTCTCAACTTCTGAGTGAGGATAGAATCCTAACTTTGATAACTGCAAAGTAACGAACACAGTGGGTCTAATCACAGTTACACTGACCAACCTTTGTACTTTTTTACTTCTTTGACTCTACTGAGCCCTTGAACCCTGCTCCTTCATTCCGTCTTTAAAATTCTAGATTCACCTCCGTACAAATCTGAGCGCAGCTCAGCTTCTGTCAGCTGTTACTGAATAAAATCTGCTTTCACCACTTTAACTAATTTCTGCTGCATTTGTCTTTGACAATAGTAAGGCTCTCAATTTATTTGCATCTTCTTTAATCACTGTAATCGGTATTTTATAATTTTCAGCATCAGATCCTGTACACATGTTCTTGAATTTATGCCTGAATATTTCATGTTCTTCGGAGTGGTTCTAAATAATACAGCATTTTCAAGTTTATCATCTGCAGGTTCCTCATTAGTTGTAGAAATAAAATTGTCTTTTGTGTGTTGATCTTGTACTTTGTACTTGGTGAACTTTTTGTACTCATGTATTAGTTCTGATTTTTTTTTTTTGTAGATTCCCAGAGTTTTTTTACACAGACAACAATGAAACTAGGAATGGTTACATTTTTTCCTTTCTAAACTCTATGGCTTTTATTTCCTTTACTTCTGTTATTGCCAGAAGCTTCAGTATTTTGTTGAATAAGAGTAGTGAAAGTGGTATTCCTTTCCGTGTTCCTTATTGTGGGGAGAATCATTTAGTCTTTCCCTGTTAAGCATGAAGTCAACTGTGCATTTTCTGTAGACGACCTTCAACAAGTGAAAGTAGTTTCCATCTATTTCAAACTTGCTAGAAAATTTTATGACAAACAGGAGTTGGATTGTATCAAATGTTTTCTCTACATCTCTTGCCTATTAACAAGTCTTGCCCTTAAACAAATAGACAGCCAGTTATTTCTCTGGCAAAAATTGGTTTATCTGGGATTAGCAAAGAATAGCCATTTGGAGTGTGCAACCATGGCAAGCCATGCAGGAGCACCCAGCAAGGAAGAGAGGAGAAGCTCTTTTATCTCAGAGTGGGGAAAACTGTGGGGGCTATTGGACACAGTCTTGAGGGCAGTGGCTTTTCATTGGCAGAGTTGTGACAGTCTCTCCTTGGGTTAGTTTCTGACTGGTCAGGAAGAGAAAGTCTTTATTCTTCCTGTTGCACTGCGCCTTTGACATAGGGCATGAGAACTCCCTCTATTAGCCTTCCAACACTATTTCAACTACGTTTCCGTTTATTAACTTTCACATGTCCCCATTTTGATTGCCATCTTTCTCTGAAAGCACTGTTGATCTGCAGTCAGATTTTTCCACTTTCAGTAGCCTCTCGTCCCTTGAGGCCAGGAAGGAGCTTCTCTGGGAGTCATGTCCCAGGTTGGAGGAAAAACACACAGATTGGAAACCTATTGTGGCCACATTTGAGGAACACGGAGTGAGAGGAGGGAGAACTCTCTGGCACTTTTTACCTGAAGTTTGCATGTTATCAAGATCATAGGCATTGGAGATGATCTGAAGTGTCATGTCATCCTCAAAGGTTTGGCAGACAAACTTCCAACAGACCTGGTCCAGACACCTTGGAAACCTTCGCATCAGATACTGTCTGCTTCCATTTGGAGAAATCTTTATTTTTAAGTCACCAAATGATGTGCAGTTCCCCCCAGAGTTTGTGCTTTCTTCAGGTGTGTCGCATGAATCCAAGTCTTGAGTTTTGTGGCAAAAAGCTTGGCTAGCAGCGCCCGATTGAGGAAAATACTATCATCTTGGTTGAGTTTTGTTAGTTTGAAATTTTTGGTAAGTTGTTCCTTGTTTTCAAGTTGTTAAGTTTATGAGAATGGAACTGTTTATATTATTTTCAATGGCTGAAGAACCTGCAGTGATCTATCCCTCTCGTGTGTCTCAGGCCTTTGAGGGTGAAGAGGCTTCCCCAAAGCTTCTTGAGGCAGAACCCTGTTTGCTGTTGGCCCCTAACAGCTTGACTGCATCTGGGTTGGGGAGGAGACAGAGACTTCCAAGAACAAGTTGTTTCTTCTTGAAGGAATGCTGAAGATGCCCAAAGTATGGTACTTTGACATACAAATTATTTGGAGCCAAAAGCAATCGAGAGCCCGCAGATGCAGGAAAAACTCTTGATCTCCACCTTGACTGCTTTAAATGAAGGATAGACTTCCTCTTTGGAAAGGAAATTTATGTTTCTAAAGGAAATTTCCATTAGTAAAAGCATCTGCACCAGAAAGAGAATGACTCTTAGAGAATTTTTTTTTGAGGAAGATTAGCCCTGAGCTAACATTCCCCACCAACCCTCCTCTTTTTGCTTAAAAAGATTGGCCCTGAGCTAACATCCGTGCCCATCCTCCTCTACTTTATACGTGGGATGCCTGCCACAGCATGGCTCAATAAGTGTTGTGTAGGTCCGCACCTGGGATCTGAACTGGTGAACCCCAGGCCATCAAAGCAGAATGTGTGAATTTAACCCGTGTGCCACCAGGCCAGCCCCTACAGAATTTTTTTTTTTTTTTTAGGAAGATTAGCCCTGAGCTAACTGCTGCCAATCCTCCTCTTTTTGCTGAGGAAGACTGGCCCTGAGCTAGCATCCACGCCCATCTTCCTCTGCTTTATATGTGGGACACCTGCCACAGCCTGGCGTGCCAAGTAGTGCCATGTCTGCACCTGGGATCAGAACCGGCAAACCCCAGGCCACCAAAGTGGAACGTGCGCACTTAACCAGTGAACCACCAGGCCAACCCCTAGAGAATTTTTTTAACTGAGAGATTTATCTGCATAACAAGGCAAGCTTTATTTATTATACATTTTCTCCCTTCATCTTCCCATAATTTTCCTTCAGCCACTTCCTGCTGCTGCTCACCCAGATGGCTTCCTGCTTCCAAGCTCCCCCATGTGCACCCAGTGTGGACTGGACTTGCAACTGGCAGCTGGTGTGGAGCTGCCTGCTCGAGGGCTGCAGAGCCCCATCCTAAGTCTCATCCCCACCATGACCTACCTGGCCAGCAATACTCAGGATCTGCCTCCACTGCACAGGATTGGGGCAGCTGCACTGATGGTTCAGATTGTGGGCAGTACCCAGCCCAATTCCCACTCACTTTTGTTGACCACACGCCTGTGCTGTTTGCAGATGGTACAGATTTAAAAGAGAAGTCATATCCTGCTGTTAAAGGGGAACTGTTGGACTGACTTGAGGGATTTTTCAACACCTGTAAAACTAAAGAGAAGCTGGGAGAATTATCAGAAGAGTTCTACAAAAATGAACTACTATCGATTGAAATGTTGAATATACATGTCCCTGCAGTTGCTAAATTGAGACGTCTTTTAGACAGTTCTCCTAGGGAAGATTTACTAGACATTCTGACATCACTTATCCAAACAAGCAACAGAAATGCTCCAAATTTTAGATACTGTGACTCTGGAGGATACTGTCCAAGATGATGATACCACTGCTGGTGAAACAAATGCAAGAATTGAAATTGCTTTAAAAAAACAGAAAACTTGGGGCCGGCCTGGTTGCACAGTGGTTAGGTTTGCGTGTTCTCCTTCAGTGGCCTGGAGTTTGCCGGTTCAGATCCTGGGTGCAGACCTATGCACCGCTCATCAAGCCGTGCTGTGGCAGGAGTCCCACATATAACGTAGAGGAAGATGGGCATGGATGTCAGCACAGGGCCAGTCTTCCTCAGCAAAAAGAGGAGGATTGGTGGCAGATGTTAGTCAGGGCTAATCTTCCTCAAAAAAAAAATTATAACAATAAAACAGAAAAAGTGAGAAAGATGATAATAAATGCATTATATGAATATGCCTCAATAGGATTTCACACATCCTAGGTACTTTATTTTCTGGCACATTGTTATGGGATATCATGCAGGTGATTTCGACATATCCTGTGTGTTTTCCATGCGTGTCCGACACCTGATTCTGGCGTGTCCGGCAGGTAGTTTCAGTGAATCAGGCACCTGGTTCCGGCGTATCCAACAGGTGGTCCCGGCATGTCTGGTAGGCGATTCCAGCACATGTGACATGTGGTTCCGGCGTATCCGGCAGGGGATTTCGACGTGTCCGGCAGGTGGTTCCAGCATGTCCAGCACCTGGTTCTGGCATGTTTTGCAGGTGGTTCCGTCATGTCGGCACCTGGTTTTGGCATGTGCGACACCTGTGTCTGGTGTATCTGGCAGGTGGTACTCACAAGACTGGCAGGTGGTTCAGATGTGTCTGGCACCTGGTTTTGGCATGTGCGACACCTGCGTCTGGTGTATCCAGCAAGTGGTTCTCACAAGACTGACAGGTGGTTCAGCTGTGTCAAGCAGGTGGTTCTGGCATTTCAGGCACCTGGTTCTGGCTTCTGCTGTACCTGTTTCTGGTGTATCCATCACATGGTTCCAGCGTGGCTGGCACATGGTTCTGGCATATTCGGCAGGTGGCTTCAGCGTACTGGGTGCCTGGTTCCGGCGTATCTGACAGTGGGTTCCATGGTTTCTGGCAGGTGGTTCCTGCGTGTCTGGCATGTGGTTCCGGTACGCTCTGAATGTGGTTCCAGCATGTCCGTCTGGCGGCTACCATGTGTCCAGGACCTGATTCCATCGTGTGCGGTTGGTACTTTCAGAGTGTCCAGGTGTTGGTTCCAGCATGTCTGGCCGTTGGTTCCTGCATGTCCAGGGGTGATTCCGGTGTGTCCGGCAGGTTGTTCCCGCCTTTTCCAGAAATTGCTTCTGGTGTACCCAGGACCTGGTTCTGGTGTATCCGGCAGGAGATTTTGGCGTGTCCAGCAGGTTGTTCCAATGTGTTACGCTGATGGTTCCGGCCTCCGTGGCAGGTGTTTGTGGCATGTCTGGCACCTGATTCTGGCGTATACGGCAGGTGGTTTCAGAGTATCTGGTACCTGGGTGCGGCACATCCAACAGGTGGTTCCGAAGTGTCTGGCAGGTGGTTCCGAAGTGTCTAGCATGTGGTTCTAGTACGTTCGGAAGATGGCTCAGGCGTGACCGTTGGGTGCTTCAGGCATGTGCGGGAGTTGGTTCTGGCGTGTCAGAGTCATGGTCCCAGCATGTCCGTCATTTGGTTCCAGGTGGTTCTGGCTTGTCTGGTGGGTGCTTCCAGTGTGTCTGGCGGGTCGTTCTGACATGTCTGTGTGGTGGTTCCAGAGTGTGTGGCGGGTGGTTACGGCATGTCTACCAGGTTTTTCCAGCACCCAAGGTGCCTGGTTCCAGCGTATCAGGCAGGTGATTTTGGCGTGTCCAGCAGGTGGTTCAGGTCTGTCCGGGAGATGGTTCCGGCGTGTCCAACATGTGGTTCTGGCATATCTGAGAGGTGGCTCCGGTGTGTCCGGCAGGTGGTCCCATTCTCTCTGGCACATGGTTATGGGGTATCATGCAGGTGATTTCAACGTGCCCTGTCAGTTGTCGAGGCCTGTCTGACACCTGGTTCTTGTGTGCCCGGCAGGTAGTTTCAGTGAATCAGGCACCTGGTTCTGGCATATCTAACAGGTGGTCCCGGCATGTCTGGTACGTGATTCCCGCCTGTGCAGCACATGGTTCCGGCGTATCCGGCAGGTGATTTCGACGTGAGCGGCAGGTGGTTCCAGCATGTCAGGCACCTGGTTCTGGCATGTCTTGCAGGTGACTCACTCGTGTCTGGGACTTGGTTCTGGCATTTCTTTAAGGTGGTTCATTCATGTCCAGCACCTGGTTTTGGCGTGTACAACACCTGTTTCTGGAGTTCTTGGCAGGTGGTTCTCACAAGACTGGCAGGTGCTTCAGGCGTGTCCAGCAGGTGGTTCTGGCATGTCGGGCACCTGATTCTGGTGTGCCCAGCATGTGGTTCCAGACTGTCTGTCAAGTGGTTCAAGCTGGTCTAGCAGGTGTTTCAGGTGTGTCCAGCAGCTGTTTCAGGCGTGTCCGGCACCTGGTTCTGGCCTGTGCTGGACCTGTTTCTGGTGTATCCGTCACATGGTTCCAGCGTGTCTGGCACATGGTTCTGGCATATTCGGTAGGTGGCTTCAGCATACTGGGAGCCTGGTTCCGGTGTATCTCACAGTTGGTTCCATGGTGTCTGGCAGGTGGTTCCTGTGTGTCTGGCATATGGTTCTGGTACATTCGAAAGGTGGTTCCGGCATGTTCAGCAGGTTGCAACAGTGTGTCTGGGACCTGATTCCATCCTGTCCGGTTGATGCTTTCAGAGTGTCCTGGCTTTGGTTCCGGCCTGTCTTGCAATTAGTTCCCACATGTCCGGTGGGTGATTCTGGCGTGTCTGGCAGATTTTCCAGCCTTTTCCAGAAATTGGTACTGGCGTATCCAGGACCTGGTTCCGGTGTATCTGGCAGGTGATTTTGGCGTATCCAGCCGGTTGTTCTGGCGTATTAGGATGGTGGTTCCAGCTTGTGTGGCAGGTGTTTGTGGCGTGTCTGGCACCTGGTTCTGGCATATTTGGGAGGTGGTTTCAGTGTATCTGGTACTTGGTTCTGGGATATCCAACAGGTGGTTCCGAAGTGTGTGGCATGTGGTTCTGGTAGGTTCAGAAGATGGTTCCGGCCTGTCCGTTAGGTGCTTCCAGCATGTCTGGAAGTTGGTTCTGGTGTGTCAGACTCATGTTTCCAGTGTGTCCAGTGGGTGGTTCCAGGTGGATCTGGTGTGTCCGGTGGGTGCTTCCGGTGAGTCTGCTGGGTCATTATGGGATGTCTGTGTGGTGGTTCCAGAGTGTTCGGCGGGTGCTTTCGGCATGCCTGTCGGGTTTTTCCAGCCTCTAAGGTGCCTGGTTCAAGCATATCCAGCAGGTGAGTTCTTTCTCAGCTTCCTAAAGAGCTGGAAGCAAGACAGTTTGTGGCTTGTCTCCGCTTGAGGGATGGAGGCAGTGCTTTGTGCCGTCCACCTCTCGAGCAATATAGGGCATGGTTGAGAGCAAATGGGCCTTTCTGACATAGGGGCTTTCTGACACTCTCTCCACGAATGCACAAGGACAGTTGGTTAAAAGCCTCTTGTCTCTATCCTCCTAAGCTTGTGGAATCACAATCATTCGGGCCTTGGCCCCCTTGCTTAAGGGGAAGATGTAGCCATTACCCCTGAGCCGGGTTGGCAAGAGGGAAATGTGGCAGAAGCAGAAGTTCTAAAGCAGCGAGTTAAGGGCTGGGAGGAAATGGCGTTCAGCTGCCTGTGTATGAGAGGTTCCCAATATGCTATAAGAGCACTGTGGAAAGCGACTTCTTTCTCAGCTTCCTAAAGAGCTGGAAGCAAGATGGTTTGTGTCTTGTCTCCCCTTGAGGGATGGAGGCAGTGCTTTGTGCCTTCCACCTCTAGAGCAATGTAGGGCACGGCTGAGAGCAAAGGGGCCTTTCTTCCATAGGTGCTTTCTGACACTCTCTCCTCCAGTGCACAAAAGCAGTTGGTTAAAAGCCTATTGTCTCTCTCCTCCTAAGCATGTGGATGCACAATCATTCGGGCCTCAGCCTCCTTGCTTAAGGAGAAGATGTAGGCATTTTGTCTGAGCCGGGTTGGCAAGATGGAAATGCCCCAAAAGCAGAAGTTCTAAAGCAATGAGTTAAGGGCTCCAAATAAACAGCATTTCAGGTGCCTTTGTATGAGATGTTCAAGGTACACTATAAGAACAGTGTGGCAAGTGAGTTCTTTCTCAGCTTCCTAAAGAGCTGGAAGCAAGATGGATTATTGCTCATCTCCCCTTGAGGGTTGGAGGCAGTGTTTTGTGCCTTGCAATTTTAGGGCAATGTAGGACTCTGCTGAGCAAACTTGGCCTTTCTTCCATAGCTGCTTTGTGAACACTCTCTCCACCCATGCACAAGGGCGGCATGAGAGGTTGCCAGTATGCTGTAAGAGCACTGTGGAAAGCGAGTTTTTCTTAACTTCCAAAGAGTGGTTGGTTAAAATCCTATTGTCTCTCTCCTCCTAAGCATGTGGAAGGACAATCATTCGTGCCTCAGCCGAATGATTCGGGCGGGACTTGTGTGACCCACCTGCCTTAAATGCTGGAACCAACTGTTGGACACTTCAGAAGCATCATCTGGAAACGGTGGAACCACCCATCGCAGATGTGAGAATCAGGTCCAAAACGTGCCAGAAGCACCTGCAGGACACACCAGAACCATCTGACTCAAACGCCAAAATCACCTGCCGGATACACAAGAACCACTTGATGGACACTCCAGAATCACATGACGGGCATGAAAGAACCATCTCTCAGAGTGCCAGAACCATGTGCTGGAAATGCCGGAACCACATCACTGACAGACATGAACCACCTGCTGGACACGCCTGAACCACCTGCTTCACTCGCTGGAACCACCTTCTGGACAAGCCAAAATCACCTGCCGGATACACTGGAACCAGGCCCCTTAGAAGCCGGAAAAAGCCAACAGACATGCCAGAAGCACCTGCCGCACACTCTGGAACCACCATACAGACATGCCTGAATGACCCGCCATACACACCAGAAGCACCCACCAGACACGCCAGAACCACCTGGAACCACCCACCGGACACACTGGAACCATGACACTGACACGCCAGAACCACCTTGCAGACATGTCAGAAGCACCCAAAGGACATGCTGGAACCATCTTCCGAACGTACCAGAACCACATGCCAGACACACAGGAACCACCTGTCACACACTTCGCAACCACCTGTTGGATATGCCGAGACCATGTGCCAGATACACTGAAACCACCTCCCGAATACGCCAGAACCAGGTGCTGGCCATGCCACAAACACCTGCCAGACAAGCCGGAACCACCAGCCTAACACGCCAGCACAACCTGCCGGACATGCCAAAATCACCTGCTGGATAAACCGGAACCAGGTCCTGGATACGCCAGAACCAATTTCCAGAAAAGGCCAGAGCAACCTGCCAGACAGCCTGGAATCCCCCGCCAGGCATGCGGGAACCAACTGTCAAACACGCCGGAACCAACACCTGGACACAGTGAACGCACCAACCACACACAAAGGAATCAGGTTCCGGACACATGGTAGCCACCAGTCGGACACGCCGGAACCACCTTCAGAACATACTGGAACCATATGCCAGACACACAGGAACTACCTGCCAGACACCACGGAACCAACGGTCAGATACGATGGAACCAGGCGCCCAGTACGCTGAAGCCACCTGCTGAACACGCCCAAACACTGTGCTGGACATGCCAGATCCATATGATGGATACACCAGAAACAGGTCCAGCACAGGCCAGAACCAGGTTCCAGAAACAGCTGAAACAGCGGCTGGACACACCTGAACCACCTGTTAGACCAGCCTGAACCACTAGATGGAGAATCCTGAACCACATGCCAGGCACACTGTAACCAGGTGCCCGACACGCGAGAACCACCTTCTGGACACGTCTGAACCACCTACAAGTCTTGTGAGAAACACCTGCCGGATACACCAGATACAGGTGTCGCACACACCGAAACCAGGTGATGGACATGACTGACCACCTGCAAGACATGCCAGAACCAGACATGCCAGATGGGGAAGAGGTGATTTTGGGGGAGAGGAGCTTTGTAGATTTCTCACTTGGGCACTTACCTGTTTTGTTCTCCATCCAGGGTTTTTCCTGGGAGCAAGTTCTTGAGAAATCTATAATGAAAAGTATGAGCTATCTACATAGGGAGAACTCAGACTTCGTTCAGCAATTTCCTGGGCGTCTGGAGACTCGATAGAATACTTTTTTCTTTTTCCATTGCCAACACCCATGCCCATTCAGGCCTATGTGAGTTTTTACAATGCTCCTCCAACTGGTCTCCAGGCCTCCAGCGTGCCTCATTTCTCTTCATCGTAGAGGACAATAGCAGATCAATGTTTCTGAGGCATGGCTCCACCAGTGCCCTCTCTGATGCGGAAACCTTCCTCTCACTGCCTACCTGATAGACTCCAACTCTCTGCCTTAGCACTCAAGGGCCCCTCCGCCTTTCATGTATCCCACAGTCCTGCCAAACCGAACAGTACCCACTACCCAAAAACACACATTGCATTCTTCTCTTTCACCTCTGCCTGATCAGATGATGGACTTGAAACAAAGCCATCATTTGCTAGTTAAGTGACTTTTGCACAGGTCATTTCACCTCCCTGACCCTCAGTTTCTGCATATATAAGTGATGAATAGTAAGAGTCACCTCATATTGTTCTTATAAAGAATTAAAATTGACTTAGAGAGCATATGCAAAAACAGCTGGCTCCCTGCCTGACATGCTGCAGTCACCAATAATTATTCGGATCTAAATATTGGCTCATGCCATGCCCTGCTTCTTTTCCTATTAAAACCTTATCCTTCAAAAATCGGTGTGTACCCTTTCTTGAAGACCAGCCCAAGGTGTAAACTGAAGTTCATTTTCCTAAGCTGCTCAGTAACATTTATAACGCAAAGTCTAATGCGTTAGACCGTTGTTTTTTTTTTTTAAGCAAAAGAAGCTAACTCTGGCTAACTTCAGTTTTCTTATTAAAGAAATTGACTAGAAGGATTTACGGTAACTCACATAACTGAAGGGAATTTTTGAAAAAATCAACAAACAAAAAGCAAAAATAAGCTTTGGAAGACACAATAGAGCACAGTGTATAGTTATTATTACTGCCGTTCACCAAATATTGTCGGCTCTTCTCTGGCACACAGAAGGGATGTATCTTCTTGGCCCCTTAAAGTCAAATGTGACTTTGTGAGCCTTTGGCAAATGAAACTTGAGCAAAAATGAGGCTGTCTCTTCCAGACAAACCTTTGGCAAACAGTAGGAGTGTGTTTTTCCTGCCTGGCAGTTGTGCAAGAAGTTGGATCGAGCATCTTTTAGCTGCCATCTACTCAATCCTCCAGACTGAGCAAGGATAATACAGAGCCAGCTCCTGATGACATGGAGCATGTTCGAGAAATAAACCTTGGTTATTTTTAGCTGAGACTTAGGAGTTTGTTGTGAATACAGCACAACATGGACTATCTGACTGGTGAAAACATATGTAGGGGAGGAAGACATTTCCTCTTCCCAAATGTGGGTTCGTCTGGCTGGAGAACGAATTAAATTCACATGAGACAGAAAAGCAAGAGAAAATTAAACAAAGCTTTATGAGGAACCGTGGCCCGGTGCCTTTCTTCCCGAAGGAAGAAAGGGCACCAAAGAAGTGGGGTGCACATAGTGGTTATATACCGCCAAATGGGGTGTTTCACATGTGATTGAAATGTCCCTCCCACAATAGTCACAAGATTGCCCTGTCGGCACTTGATGGACACAGCAGGTAGTGGGTCTGCTATCTCAGTGGGCATAGCAGGACTCAAGTCGATTGTCTGGAGCTGGGCGGTCACAGGTGAGCTCAGCAATCAGTTCCTAGCCTAAGGAAAGATGCTTAATCCTTAAGAAATGCCAACGTTGGGAGGGGGAGGAAAGTCAGTTACAGGAGGTTACCAGACTAGCACAATAAAATGCAGATTTAAGTCCTTGCCTTTGGTATTGATTAAGAGTTTTTAGAGAGAAGGTCATCTCCTTTCTTCTTCCTGGTACAGGGAGGGAGGCAACTTTTACAGATAGAGATTTACCTTACAAATGTAAATGTGCCCTAACAAAGGGCAAGTTCCATTCCTCCTTCCCTGTCCCAGTTTCTCAAAAGCAATCAGCCTCAAATAATCCTGATGCCAAAGAGACATATCTTGGGGTGGCCATTTCCAGGTCCCCACACATACATATTACCAATTTCCTGTGCTGTTGACCAAAATGACTTCAGTGAGCCAATATTAGAATTCCTTTTCACAAAGGTGGATAAGTGACAGATTAGAAGTCTACACTGTCCCAGGAGTGTAGACAGATACCATGCTTATATATAGCAAAAATATTTCCTCATTTTGTCCTTTACCTGTCAATAAAAAAGCATATCTATAGAAATTTGGAGGTAAAGCTCCAGACAAAACCAACATGGTGACAAGGAGGAACATTACATACTTGTAAAAGGAGCGACAGATGAGAAAATAATAATAATGGCTGGGAACTTATAGAACCTTGCATTGAAAGGGATCTCATATGGAACTCAGGAAATATTTATAGCTGAAAGCACTACATGACAAAATCTGGTGGATGGAATTAAACAATACTTAGAAGAAAGATACCTTCAACATACGTATCTAAAAAGAAAAATTAGAAACCAATGAGCTACTTGTTCAAGAAGCTAGACAAAGAGCAAGACAGTAAAGTCAGGAAGAAAGGAAATGAGAAAGAGAAATGCCAAACCTTTGTTTCTATTTATTTGCTCTTTATTTATTGCTATGGACTGAATTCTCTCTCCCCACCATTCATATATGGAAGCCCTGACCCCCCCTTGTGACCATGTCCAGACACAAGGTCTTTAGGAAGTAATTATGGTGAAAATGAAGTCATAATGGTGGAACCTAAATCAGATAGGACTGCGGCCTCATCAGAAGTGGAAGAGATCTCTCTTTCTGTTTCTTCACACGCATACACACACCCCACCATCTGAGGACTCAGTGAGAAGGGGACCTTATGCAAGCTGAGGAGAGAGCCCTCGCCAGAACCTGACCATGCTGGCATCCTGCTCTCAGGCTTCCAGCCCCCAGAATGGTGAGAAAATAAATTTCTGTTGTTTAAGTCACCCACGCTATGGCATTTTGTTATGGGAACCCAAGCTAAGATGCTTATCTTTCACAGTTTGTTCCTAGGTTCTGGTACCAATTCCAATGTGTGTGGGGTTGTGGGTCGGGGGAGTCCCCCCCACCAACAAGCAATTCTTGGGACACCAGCTGGGTGTCCTACAACTCAACTCGATTCTGACACTATGTACCCAGAGACAGCATCACACCCCACAGGTTAAGGGTTCAGCCCCACAAGACTGCCCCCACTGCAGGTGCCAACAGCAAGTCTAGGTTGTCGCCTATGCTTCTGAGCAACTGGCTGTCAGTAGGAGGTTCCCAAGACTCTCTACTCCGGTTCGACGAATTTGCTAGGGTGGCTCACAGAACTCAGAGAAACCTCTTACTTACTAGATTACCTGTTTATTAGAAAAGGATATGACTCGGGAATAGCTCGATGGAACAGACGCATAGGGCAAGACATGGGGAAAGGGCACTGAGCTTCCACGCCCTCTCCAGGTAACCACTCTCCCAGAACCTGCACGTGGCCACCAACCTGGATGCTCTTGGAAATCTGTCCTTTTGGGTTTTTATGCATAAGCCGTTTATTTATTCTCTTACCCTCGGCTGCTGTTTTTCCTTCCCCATTTATAGCCCAAAGCCAATCAAAGAAGGACATGTGCAGTGTGATGCTGTTCCTGCACATTTTTTAAGTGCATAACAATGTAAGAATTTGTTAACGGAGACATACACATGTATGTCTTGACTCTGCATAAAAATGTAATCTTTTGTTAATGGAGCCATGCACATGGATATTCTTGGAATCATAAAGAATGTAATTAATTTTAGGATATTGATACCTATGATGAGGGAGGGAGGAGAACGGGATGGAAATGTGAATTTTAGGTGTGACGGCAACATTTTGCTTCTTAAAAACAGAGATATCGTTGTGGGCTGAATCATGTCCCTGAAAATTCATATGTTGAAGTCCTAACTCCAGGACCTCAAAATAGGGCTGTATTTGGAGAGAGGGCCTCTAAAGAGGTAATTAAGGTAAAGTGAGGTCACATGGGTAGGCTCCAATCCAATGTGACTGATAGTCACGTAAGAAGAGAAGATTAGAACTCAGACACACACAGAGGGAAGACCGTCTGAGGACACAGGGAGAAGCGGCCGGGGAGAGAGGCCTCAGAAGAGACTATACCGGCCAACGCCTTGATCTTGAACTTCAGCCTCCAGAACCGTGAGAAAATAAATTTCTATTGTTTAAGCCACCCTACGTGTGGTATTTTGTCATGGCAGCCCCAGCAAATGAATGCAACATCGGAAGCAAATAGGGCAGAATTTAACGTCTGTTCTTTCTGGGTATTGGGGCCGGAGATAGAGGTCATACTATGTACTCTTCTGCATATTTGAAATATTTCCATAATAGTTAAGAAAATAACAAGCAGATCCCAAAAAAGAATAACCAGAGAGTAGAAATTTATGTGTGATTACCTTACAGGCCAAGGTGGGTTTCGTGTTGGGCAGGTGGTTCTCTTCCACAGGGTGTGTCAGTCACCCATGAATTCCCGTCTCTTGGCTCTGCCATTCCTGATGCCTGTATCATTGTCTGCAACCAATCTGCACAAGGAGAAAGAAGGAACACGGAGAAGACACACCTGCTTTCAAAAGTTCCAACCTGGAAATGGCACACACCACTTCCACTCCCATTGCATTGGCTGAAACATAGTCACACGCCACACCTCACTGCAAGTTGCTGGGTGACTGCCTTCCTGGGCACCCAGGACAAGGATGTGGACAAACAGCCAGTAGTCCCACCCACAATGTCATCAGGTTGACCCTGGTCTTCATGCTGCTGCTCAGTCTACAGCGTGTCTGCCAGCTCTATGGTTAGGGTTTAGATATTTTACAAAGTCGCGGGGTTGGGGGTCATGGTTTGGGACTTCAAAGAGGAGGAAGCCGATTCACAAGGAGACAGGAAACCAAATGTTTGCTGGGCCATCTCTAAACAAATGAGAGAGAACTTGTGTAAAATGGGCCCGGCTAGGTACCTTCTTCTCTACCACATCTAGAGTTCCCTACGTTGACAGCTCCTTCCTGGAACAGGCCTTCTGTCTTAAATTCTTTTAGGCAGTTAGGGGCGAGGCCAAAGTTTCTTTTATATATAAATTTTATGTGTATATATGTAATTTATAGAACTAAATAAATGAATTTAAATATAGATACAATGGATTATATATTCTATTATATATCAATATTAATATATATTATATATATACAGATAATCTCCTTGGTTCTCCAGAGAACCCTGACAAATACAGGAGGAGTTAATATTCTTTTATCGATGGCATTTACATTTAATCATTTGAAATTCTTAGTTATGACATTGTTATGGCTTGCAAGGAAGTGTCCTTTTCAGTGTTTCATTTAGAGGCCTCAAGATACCAATTTTAAAAAGTTTCCCATTTTATTTGTTTGGTTTGATAGGCTTTTTCCAATTGAGTGCACAGATAAACCAATTTAGGTATTTCAAAGGAGCCCCATTTAGGCCAGCGAAGCTTTAAATCACCCTGAGTAATCTGAGCCCAGTGGGACAGAAATCTACATGTAGAAGGTCTGTATTCTTTAAAGACAAAACCAGCAGGAGTCCCAGAGTGGGGCTGTTCTTCGGTGGTCCTCTTAGAAAATGGACTTCTCATTTGTATGAACTTACCAAAGGATCAAAGGCCCAGAAAAGGAGTGAAAGAAACAGAAGTTTCTAACAAAGCTGACAATGGAAGGATGGCCAGAACCAGTATCAAAGGACGCCTACATAAAGAGTCTGGACCTCTACCAAAAATGGGTGGTCCAGGCCCAGGAGGACTTACCACCAGGAACCAGAGCCACCAGGAGGAGACGACAGAGCACAAAAGATTCTTTGCAGGCACCTTGCTTGTGTCTGTGAAGTGGCACCAGAATTGAAGGTCAGTAGCTAGGGATCCCACTTCTGTCACCAAGTAAAGTCAGCAAATAAGAGGCATAAACTGCAAAAGAACCAAAAAGTTTATTTGGGGTCTCAAGAATTGCAATTCAGGAGATGTAGATTCGAGTAGAAGCTCAAATGTGCTCCTAGGAAGACAAAGGAGGCAGGGGTATATAAAAGGAAAGGACACAGGCTTACAAAGGTCTACAGTGAACAGTTAATGACTGGTTCTGGCATGGGGTGAGCTGACTTGCCAGAACATAGTTGGTCCTAGGCAGACTGCCCCTTCTTGGAATGAGGAAATACTTCAAGATGTGACCTCTGCTGTCAGGTAAAGCTCAAAAGTTCAGTTAACGTCTGGTGGTGGATGTGGTGTACAAGCATAAGCCCCACTTCCTTAATGGCCTCCCAGCTCCATTTTAGAAGCCTTGAAAATGGTACTCCATTTTGTCATTGTCATCCACCACAGTCACGCACCATGTAACAATATTAACGATGTTTCGGTCACTAATGGACCACATACATGAGAGTGGTCCCATACGGGTAGCACCACATAGCCTGGGTGTGTAGTAGGCTCTACCACTTAGGTTTGTGTAAGTACACTGTGTGATGTTCACACAACAGTGAAAGTGCCTAATGATGCATTTCTCAAAACACGTCCCTTTCATTAAGTGAGGTATGCCCGTACTGATTTTAGTCTTGTGAATGTTGAATAATGAATTATTCATTTCAATTATTTGAGCCAGCCCCACTGGCTGAAGACGGTAAAGGCTGACTGAAGCAAAAAACTAAAATTTGTTATTCAACATTCACAAAACCAAATGAGTAAAGAACTTTAAGTTCTATATCAGGGTTCATGTAAGGCAAAAACATTCTAAAGGAAAGATGGATTTGAGGACATATATGATTCTGAGTGTAAATGTCTGGGTACTAGCAAAAATTCCAGGGAGCATTTCAGACTTTTGAGGCAGTGGAATTGGTGAAACCAAAGTCAAGCTCTCCAAACAGTCAAGGGGGCCCAGGCAATATCTGGAGTACAGGTGGAACAGGCAGAAAATTCCATTAATGTAATTGTATGATATGATGAACGGACAGAGTTGGAAAATAGGATGGCAGGGTAGGGCAGAGGGACCTGGAGGGCCCAGGATGGATGGAGAGATCAGCTGGGCTGGTGGGGGGAAGGGGCCATGGGCACACCCTCTTCATGTCCCCTCCCTCACCCTCTGAAACCCTTTGTGACTCTTCAGTGCTCTGTGATGCAGGCCTGGGATTATAGGCAAGTGTGGACACTCTCAGAGCTCAGTTGCCTCAGGCAGCCTTGCGATTCAGAAAATGGAGTTCAGTCAATGGAATGTTCTCTCATTTCTGAATAGCCATATTGAGTTGTTGTTGAGCATCTGCTCAACATTCTTAGATAGTGACCACAACCTCACCATCGTGTGTGGGTTGTGGTTGCTTCTTTTGTTCCTGTGCTTCCTGGTGGGGATTCCATCTTTACCAACCTTCTGGAAAACCAAAATCTACCAAAAGGTAAGGATCCCTGGGCAAGCCACCAACAGGGATTTTTTATTATTGTTTCCATTTCTAGTCCCACATTTTTAAATGAGTTGGTCCAGAGAGACTCCTAAGATGGCAAGTCTGAATAGAGGATAGAACATCATCCTTCTAGGGGAATAGGCCAGGCAGGACTAGGGGTTCAGCTGGGACTGTTTCCCATTTAAAACTCACAGACCATCTGGGTGTGGTGGAGGATTCCTGGATAAAATCCCATCACTGATTTCACGGCCCTGCATTAGGTTATTTAGAGAGTTTGGGATCTGTGTAGGAGAACACTGTTCCCAACACTGGATCATGAGTCACGTTCCCATGTCGGGCGTCATTCGACCAAACTGTCCTTTGTATTGGGCAGATCAGGAGAGCAGGGCTGAGCCTCTGAGCAGACACTGGAGTGTGAGCTCTGTCCCAGGATACAGGGTCCTATCTGAGGAAGCACAGATGTGACTGTGGGCCTCAGAGTCTATGCCTTCCTTGAGCAGAGGACTTCTGACTGAGAATATCAAGTGTGGACTCTAGCCAAAAATCCTCCTTCGAGTTTTTCAAAGAAGGAAAAATTGAAAGTATCTTATCACCTTTAGAAATTCAGAAAGGGAAAGAACACAAAGTGCTAGTAATAAAAATGGAGAGTGACATTAATCTTGGATGAATATCTGAGTTTCCTAGAGAGAGGAGCAAGCCAACTAAGTCCTCGCTCCTCATTCTTTTCTTTTTGTTCTCAGCGTCAGGGCAGAGCCAAGAGGAGAAGAAGAGGTGGAACATCAAGTGGTAAGGTTCCACCTATCCCACCTGAGCTCTCCAAGGGTGACCCTTCCTGTCCTCTCCATGAGGTCCCAGGTCCATGGTCTCTGAGGATGTCAGTCGCTAGATAGAGTCCCTCTCAGAAGATAGAGGCCTCAGAGGAAAGGCTCATGGGAAGGTAGTCAGAACCCGAGACATTTCTCAGATTCCTGCTCTGCCCAGCTCTGGGCATGAAGCAGTGATGGGCCTGGACAATGGGTGTTGCCCAGTGGGTGGCCGTGGGAGACGTCAAGAGTCAGAACTTCTGTCTCCTGACCTTGTAGAAACTACGTTGACTTCCTGGATGATCAGACTCCTCGAGGTAACCATTGACCTATGTTCCTCACATGGTGGTTTTGAACATCCCATGGGATAATGTATGTGACAGTACTTTATAAATGAAGCAACAAACACATGTGAACCTTATTAATATTATCATTGACCGTTTGACCACATCTACTGGTTCTTGGGGCTTTCAGAGTGAACAGCCCGTTAATATCCCAAGGGTCTCCCCTAAAGGGACTCCTGTGTAACACCTATGCTTCTGCCTTTATTACATGTAATTCACTCTTCTGGTTTCCCAGGTTGGAGAAATTACCAGAGGGAAACAGAGGAGAAAAGGAGGCTAATTTCTATTCTGAAAAGGTGACTAGTCTTTTCTTTCCTGATCCCTCTTTGACATGTTCTCTGCAATTCCAGGGATTCAGTACAGCCTGCAGTAGTCATGGGAGGGGTTTGCCGTAGGAGTGGGTATGTGAATGAAGGCCTTGGGGTGAGGGCTGCTGAGTGTATGGTGAAGTCATAGACGTGGGGCATTGTGAAGGGGCAGCAGGCTTCAGGTGGCCCCTCCCCTGACAGGCCAGCAGGTCCTCCTTTCCTTGTTCTGGTCCGGGCTACAGTTTTCTACTTCCTGTCTCCCGCAGGCCCCTAGGCCGGCCTCTCGATACCACCCGCTTTCGTCAACTATTATGCCCAGACCCCTCCTGTGAGGTGTGTAATAGCACAACTGCTGAGATCAATCGGCTCCTGGAGGACCTGGAAGATGATAACGCCTCTGTGTCCTCTCTGGCTTCCACAGCTTCTGGGACTGAGTCATCATTCACTCTGTCCTCTGCCTTCTCAGAAGTCCCTCCAGGAGACCTAACACCATCCCCTCCACCTGACCCTTCCCCACCGCCCCCCTCCGTCCTCTCACCTAACCCAATGACACCCTTAGCTGACTTTCTTTCACCCTCACCACCGGGTCACTCTATGCCACCAGAGCCTTTTCCTCCCTTGGAGTCCAAATTCCCAGCAGACCGTTCCCCACCCCAACCCCTTGCCCTTCCCCCTCTGCCACCACATGACACCCAGGCAACGGGTCCTATTCTCCAACCAGAGGCCACTCTGTCTCTGAATACGATCTTCTCTCTTGACCGCACCCTTTCCCAAGATATTAACCCCTTACCAAATTTGTCCCAGATAATCAATCCCACTGATTCACTGGCTTGTCATCACACACCACCAAGGCTGTCTGTCTCACCACCGACAGACCACCCTTTAACTGTGACTCAATCTAAATCGGTTTCCATCTTATTGAAGTCTGTTCCAGAGAACTCATCTCCAGATAGCCCTGGTGGGTTGTCCACTTATGTCCCAACAGTCAGAGGCACTGACCATTCAAGCCTGTCAATTTCAGAATTATCCTGGTGGCAAGCTTCTGCCAAAGACTTGTTCTTAGCACCTTCCACCTTGGCACCATGTGATTTTAATCGAGAGTTTCTTGCCCTCCATTCTTCAGAGTCCTCTCTGGAGAGACACCCTACAGCTAACCTTATAGAGCCTGGTAACCTCTCATTTCTCAGCCCTCATGTCCTGGCACTCCTGGAGAGACAAGTCCAAAAGAGGAGGGATTTCCTGATGTGGAAGGAAAAGGAGAAGGAGAAGGGTTCTTTTCCAAAAAAGCTTAGGCCAGACTACCAACTAAATCCTTCGGGAAAATGCTAGAGTCAAATGCTGATGAGTGTGACTCAGCATTCTCCCTTCCTTTTTGGAGCAGTGCAGGCAAACCAAAGGAGCTTCACATGCATGAGCAGCCCCCATATCCTAAAATCTGGGAGGACCATTTACAGGAAAAATGTATGCAGCTCTTCTGGGGTCTCCCATCTCTGCACAGCGAGTCCTTGCCCTCTGCTATCCGTGACTCAAGTGACTGCACCACAATCTTCCTTTTCAATACCATCTCAAATGCCTCCATGGGCCAAGAATCCCCAGTACCTCTCCAGCGCCCACCTCCATCCTTGCCTGAGATCCAGCCCCAACCCTTGCCTCAAACCCTGCCCCAATCCCAGCCCCTACCTCTCACTCAGGTCAAGTCCCAGGCCCACCTTAAATCCCCACTCCCAATCCTACCATCTGGTCCTCTACCCCAGATAAGGATCTGTGGAGTGTGTCACCATAGACCCCAGGATGAATCAGAGTCTCTCACCTCATCTGAAATTCAACAGCTGGAATGGAAAGTGTTGCAGAAGCAACAGGAAAGTTTGTGGGGTTCCCCCTCTGTAGTCCAAAGATCTCAGGAAGAATTTTGTTCTTCAGCTCCCAACTTTCCTTACCATCGGGCCTCCCAGGCCCATGCCTCCATCTCCATCCTTCCCGTAGAGTTTCCTCTCAGTGATGAGCTGAGGAAGAAACTGGAACATCACCTTCGAAAGAGGCTCATCCAACACCGGTGGGGCCTGCCCCGCAGGATCTGTGAGTGTCTGTCACTGATGATGCCTCCAAGAGATTTCTCAGAGATAGCTAAGGCAGAGAGCAATCGTGGACTCTCACGGATCTCGGTGAACAAAGATCTAAATGTTGGATTGAGCCAGTCCAAAAGCTTCCATGAGAGGGGTTCAGAACTGCTTCAGGTAGAGAAGGAGATGGGGAAGGATCAGGGGCATGGCCCAGAGAACGGCCCAAAAGCTCATCTGTTGAGTGACCCAGAGAGCTCTTCAGATAAGGATCCGGCATATGACTCTGAGAAAGACCTAAATAGTCACGTGGCAAGTCTGTCAGGGAAAAATTCAAGGGCCTTGGAGGAAAGTCTAGATCAGAAACAACTTGAAAATGTCCTGAAAGCACATTTGAGCAAGAAGTTTGAGGAAATCAGTGAGGCTCGGCTCCCTGGGACGGTGCGCAGTTCATGGCATGCCAGCAAGCAGACATTGCTGCTTTCTGACAAATCCCGCACCCAAATAACACAGAGGAGTTTGCCTCCTTCAGTGGGTGGGGACTCCTCCCTGAATACCTTCCAGGAGCTTTGCTTCATTGATTCCAGTGCGCAACAGATGATGGAAACCCATATTAAAAGCTTTCGTATGAGAATGGAGTGGGGCCTTCCCTGCAGGGTCCTTGAATCCATACAGGCGTTTAAATTGGAAGATGCTGCATCCCAGTCCTTGACCTATTTCTACTGTCCCCCCTCAAATAACCCAACTTTGGAAGTGGACTCCAAATCCGAGGGCTTCGAGCCCCATAGAGGAAGCTCTAAATCTGTTCTTCAAGAAAAAGCAGAAACAACAAATTCAGCCCTGGTCCTGGATCGTCTTTGCCCTGCTACTTCACCTATGGGTAGGCAAGGACAAGGGGTGCCGAGACAATCACCCTCTGGTATCAACCAAGAGATTGCAGAGGTTGTTCAGAGGAGTAAGGGTGCCAGGCAGACTCATCTGCCTGTCACGTGTGGCATCACAGGCAAACCGAGTCAGAAATTTACTCAGCTAGGCAACAGATGCCCCCCAGAGCTGCCTGCAAGGCAAGCTGGTGCCAAACATGAGACAAAGGATGAGAGAGTGAGTCCCAGTGATAGAAGAGAAGGGCGACAGGACAAAAAGATGAAGTCGGAACCCTTTTCCGTGCACAGCACGGCCAGGGACATATTCAGGGCCAAGGAGCTCAACGCTCTGCAGTCAAAAACTGCTAATGTGTTGACAACCAGCAAGCCAGGAAGCTCCCAAAGGATACGTGAGAATCACAGTAAAATAGAAATTACTGGGACCATTGAAAGCCCTGCACCAAAAAGACAAGCTCCCCAAGACCCGAAGTCATCGGATCTTAAGGAACATCTGTTTAGGGAATTAAAGTCGAAACTAGAGAAGAGGAATCAGAGCCAGGTCCAAGGCCAACACACTGACAGGTCCCCTGCCTCAGAGAGCTTGACTTACAAGGCCTCACTGACTCATGCCCACGGTGTCTCCAGTGGGGACATGGGAGCTTCCCAGGTGCTGCATGTCCATCTGGAGGACACTGGGATCAGCAGGCAGCAGCGGCAGGAGCCTTGGGTCCCTAAGAAAGACCGAAAGAGGTACGAGGATAAGAAATTCCCACCAGCTACAATGAGAGTGAGCCCTCTGGGCAGCAACAAAGAAGAGCTTGGTGGAGGGGATGCAGGGTTGGGGACATCCCAACCTACAAGAAAGAGTTTCCCTACTCAGATCACAGCATCAGAGGAGACGCTTGGGAGCAAGTCTTCCCAGACCTCATCACAGAAGGCACAGCCGCCTCCTGAAAGTCTGTTCAGAAAAAAGATGAACCACATTTTTCAATGGCTTCGTCCTGGGACAAAAGGCAAAAACCAAGAACATCCCCAGGAAAAGGGCAGCCCCATATCATCTGCACAGAGCAGAGGCCTGGTTAAAGGGAGAGCTGCCGTTACTGGGACCACCACGGCTCAGAAGACCAGGACGGTCCCTGGGAAGTTCCCAGTGGAGAAACTGGGGCAGCTGTGTGCAGCAGAGGTCACCCGCCCTCAAGAGCCCCTTCCTTCCCTGAGGAAGTTTGTGAAAACTGACCAGAAGGCAGAAGAGCAGGCCCAGGCAGAGCCCGTCCAGGGGCATCCTTCCAACTACAGGGCTCCCTCCTGTAAAGTGCCAAGCACCAAGTCCCGCCACCAAGAAGTTGTCTTTGCTGGCCAGAATTATCCTACATGTTCTAGACGGATCAGGGACCAGAACAGACACCCTCAGAAAGTCATGGCGTTTAAAGATCAGCTATTGGATCAGAAGCGTCCCTTATCTGTGCCCCGCAGGGAGCATGTGCCCCATCCAAGCTCCACCTGCAGGCGTCAAGCCGGCCCAGGGGCCTCCAGCTGTTCTCACCACTGCTAAAGGCACTATGTTTAGGGATCCGTCTCTATGTCAACAGAAAACGCTTTTCCAGCGTTTCGAGAGCGGAAAATTTCCCACCGCAAAATAATTCCTTCTTGTGGAGAATATTAATTCTCCCCAATAAATGATTCTCTAATAATAGTGATGTCTTTTCTGTGTCCTGTGTTGGGGGCATGGGTTTCAGGTAACTCAGGGCTTGTGCTTAGGGAAAAGGAGGAGTGAGTTCAGCTCTTACTGATTGCTTCCTCTGGCTTCTAAAAGGTCACCAGTGCTCTGGAGCTCTTGTTGACAAAGAGATATCACGTGCCCCCAAAAGCCCATTTCCTCCCTGATGAAGTTTGAGGAGGTGGGCTCTACCTCCTGCCTCTTCGCTTAGCCTTAACGAAAGTGTAGAGCAGCTCACACCTTCCGCTCACTGAATGTTTTACATCCTTCAGAGAGTAGGGAAGACAGGTGTTCTCTATCCGAAGAGGGTCAAGAATAGGTATGCAATTCATAAAACAACAATGAAGAAAAAACAGTGGCTTCATCATGATTTAGAGGTCAGTGACCAGAGGACCCCACAGGTGGGTGAACCCTGAATGGGATTTGGGGGGTGGGGGAGGGTATTGCTGCAGTGGATCCTGGGCTGGTGGGGGAGGGGCTAGGAACAGCACAGACGCGGCTTAAGAATCTGTCATGCGAGTCATATTAATGTGTTAGGGAAGAATACTTTAAACTTTACATTGAGGTTTCCCTACTGGAAAGGCACCTGGGGGAAGTGGTTCCCCTCTGTAGGTATTTCTTCAGACTGCCAAATGATATTTTGTTGCAGAGCAAAAGCATCACTCAGCTGCCAGTAGTAACAATGTTGACCAGGTAGCCACCTACCTCCCAGGATAAAATAAAGCGGAGAGTGAGGAAAAGATGACTTGGAGTAAGCGAGGAGGGAAGAAAAAATGAAGAGGGGAAAGGAGGACCTTGCTGGTAGAACAAAGCTTTATGCCTCATCATCCATATGGTGACCCTGTCCTGTTCCCCCTGCCCCCTCCTCAATCTGATCCAGGCATCACCACCTTGAGGCTGATCCAGGCACTGCACAGCACACTGATGCCTTATTCCAAAAAGGCACTGGGCTGTTCTTTGAATACTAAACAATATCTGCAGGGAGGTCATCAGGCATGGCATCCCCCTCTTTGGGGAAGGTGATCTTGCTGCCTTCCTTCCATCTATGCTTAATAGGAATATACAAGATCTTGCCCTTAGTGTGTACAGTTCACCTATCAGGATGGAAGTGCCGCCTCTGATATTCACGGCCTTGGTGGAGCCATGGCTGGTCTCCCCCAGAACACCTGCAGCTCATGAACCAGAGGTGAGTCCCAGACTGTGCACCAGGTTACAGATATATGGGGGTCTCACCATGGACTGCACACATACCCACCCTTACAATAGGGGTTTGGAGGAAAGGCAACTCCACTTAGACAGACTGGGACTCAAAAATTGGCTGAGTGTCAACTGGGGCAAAATTCAAACAGCATTATGATGGTGAGCGTTAAATACATTAAGTTGTAGACGTCTAAGTAAAATAAAGATGGCTACAAGGGTGGAAAAATAAAATACCAATTTTGTTTTCTAAAAACAACATGATTTTAAAAATGGAAGGGAGGAGAAAAAGGGAAAAATAGAATAAAATGATTGTTCTATAAGTAATAAGAGGGGGTCAAGATATAGGTGACAAACGAAATAAGACTCCGAGTAAGGGAAAGGAATTTGAGGACATTAGAAAAGATACAAGTATAATGGTAACTATTGTAACAAAACCGAACACGCACGCGCGCACACACACACACACCACACAAATGGGGTGAGTATCCCAGAGGGCACTGGAGGTAGTTTTCCCAGAAAGGCTTGTGAATGCTAGGTGTTAAAACAAAAACCAAAAACAAAACCGGTGTCCACTACAGCCTCTCTCACTCCACACTTGTATCTTCTTGTCCAGAGTTATGCCATTGAACCCACAATGTCTGAAACTTGAGGTCAAAGAAAGAATGCAGATTCTGTGGAGGTCCTGGGAGGGGGATGGGGCCCAGGGCAGGAGACTTGAAGAGGTGAGGCGGCCATGGAGGGCTCTACCATCGATGTGGATAGACCAGCCAAAGACCAGCCTCTCAGTTTCTACATCATCTCATCTTAGGGTCCTTTACTTCCATTCCAGTGTAGTTACTGCCACACTGCAGAGCTTATCACCAGGAACACTTCAGCCATCCAGATTATTACAGTCGGACATTCCACCCCTTGGCCTCGTCTCTCATTCTTCTGATTCATATGCCCCTTGTTAACTTTTCAACTCCAGGCCCTTCATTTTTCCACTTACTCCTTGTCTGTCGGTCAAGCTCTTGTTTACATTTCCTCCCTCTCCGGGGTAGACTCGATGGTCTGTCAGCTAACCAACATTTAAAAAGCTCCACTACTAATGGGCCCCATCCAATCCCTTTTAATCCTGCCTGTCTGGCAAAATCCCATCTCTCTGCCTTTCCCAGAAATGCCTTCCTATAACTAACTGATCACTATTGGATTAAATCTCACAATGGAGTCTACCGATGCCACAGTAAATTCAGCCCCAGCACTAGCTGGAAATCACTCACTCATTCCACAAAGAATTATCCCATGCTTACTAACATGAGAACAAGACAAATGGAGCTTAGGTCGCTGTTTCCTTATTCCATTCTCTCTCCAGGGACACTCAAATTTATTTCAAATCTCCTTCACTTTCCTCAAATTTAGGCTGTCTCCATTTGCTCAGTAGATGTGCTGGACCACTGATCACAGAGGAACTAGAAGTCAGGAGACAGGAACTTTCCGTCAATAAACCTTCACAAAAACCTTTTCCCGTTCCTCCTTTCCTTCTTTCCTGTTATATGAAAAGAGGTTTCCTTCCTAACCTCAATGATTACACTTCCTGAAATGTCCTTATTGAGAGAGCTAAACCCTCGTCTTGACGGACTGAGCCCCCTTGCCAGGTATCCTCTCGTCCCCTCCCTCTCTTTAGGAGACACCCAGCTTCTTTCATTATTTTAAGCTTTCTATTACAGAAATGTTTAAACATGCACAAGAGCAGTGGGACTTCCCAGGTACCCCTTACCCCACTTTCACAGTTATCATCTGGCACGTGTGATACGGCCCGTCTCCTACAGTACGGTTAAGGGGCAAAAGCCCATGGGAACATCCTGCCATCCGTCTCTCAGGTGTATGCTTTGTGCCCATGTCACAGCTCTCACGTTTCTTTGACATTTACTACCTGTGGAGCTCACTGACCCAAAACAGATGGACAGAGCCATGGGGAGGAAACGCACTGAGCTTCAGATGCTCTGGCCATCAGTTCTGCTCAGCCCTGTAGTCAAGCCTGAGAAGTCACTGAGTTAACTCCTCCCTCCACCCCACGCAGAAAGGAATCTTCCTAAGCAAATGCAGTGCACGGTGTTGCAGTCCCTCAGTCACACAGTGACTGCAGCACGTAGAGAGCACAGAAGGAGAAAACTGTACATGTGATAAGGACTTCACATCACCATGCAAGTGTTTTCAAAGATTTAGAAGAAAGTTTCTTTCCTGTAATACATTTAAAACGAGCTACTGTATGATGAGTTAAACACAGGAGATCAAACACTTTTTTATCTCCTCTCCTTCCCCAAAAGTAAAATATTACATGAAAAGATGCTCCACATCATTAGTCACCAGGGAAATGCAAATCAAAACCACTGTGAGATAGCACTTCACACACAGGATGGCTAGAATCAAAAAGTTAGATAATAGCAAGTGTTTGAAGGCCGAGAAACTGAAACCCTTCTATGCTGCTGGTGGGTATGAAAAATGGTGCAGCTGTTTTGGAAAACCATCTGGCAGTTCCTCAAAAGTTAAACACAGAATTACCATATTACCTAGAAATTCCACTTCTAGCTATACACTCAAGAGAAATGAAAACATATGTCCACACAAGAACTTGTACACAAATGTCCATAGCAGTATTATTCATAACGGTCAAAAGACGGAAACAACCTAAACGTCCATCAACTGACGAATGGGTAAATAAATTACGGTATATCCACACAATGTAATATTTTTTGGCAATAAAAAGTACTGATACATGCTACAATATGCACAAACCCTGACAACATTATGCA
This sequence comes from Equus asinus, assembly GCF_041296235.1. NCBI lineage: Eukaryota > Metazoa > Chordata > Mammalia > Perissodactyla > Equidae > Equus > Equus asinus. The sequence goes on from NW_027224738.1 coordinate 773,965, forward strand.
GAAGTGAAAGAGGCCAGTCACAAATAACCTCATATGATTCCATTCATATGAAATGTCCACAACAGGGAAATCTAGAGAGAGAGGAAGTAGACTAGTGGTTGCTTAGGGCTGGGGGGATGAGAGGACAGGGGAATGACAGCTAAAGGTTATGAAGTTTCTTTTTGAAGTCATGAAAATGCTTTAAAATTGACTGTGGTGATGGTTACCCATCTGTGAATACACTAAAAATCATGGAATTGTACACTTTAAATGGGTAAGTTGTATGGTATGTGAACTATATTTCAATAAAGCTGCTAAAACAAGTAAAGGATTTAAAAAGAATAAGGCCCTTGAGGATGACAAGAAGGGGAGAAGATATGACAAAAGATGTCAACACAATTTTTGAAGACGGAAATCCGGTGCAGGAGTGGTAACTGACTAGCAGAGCAGAGGCAGTGCCGGCAAACCAACTCACACCACAAAACCCCAGAAGACGGACGACCCAGTGGCACCAGATAAGGAAGAAATTAAGGGTTTCATGCTGTACACATGTTGAATATTTTGTTCTTTCCTTTGGTTCTTGTTTTATATTATGTATAATTTTTTAAAAAAAAATTTGGGGGGATGCTCTTTTCCAGTATTTTGTGAAACCCTGTTGAAATGTTAGCACACTTTAAATGTGCAAAGAGGATCCAGGGTTTCTTGCCTGGGACAGAACCTGCGACAACTGTTTTAAAGTCACCACTGCACACTTCTGGGGTCTGGGTAGGCTAGCGATGGCAGGTGCGGGAATCAAAGCCAGAAATTTCAAAGGTTAGGCAAAATTTGGGACAACAGCCAATGGTCCATTTATAAAATGTATTTATTTAAAGATAAACTTGTGGAAAAGTTGCATGGATGGTAAACAACCATATATCCTTTATCCAGGTGTACCCATTAGTATTTTGACCCATTTTCGATATCTCTCCACTTTCTCTCTGTCTCCGCTCCCTCCCTCCCCTTTCTCTCTATATCAGCACACACACACACACGCACACATGGATGTCCATGAATGAGCCATGTCCGCGCCCGGGATCCAAACCGGTGAAACGCTGGGCCACCAAAGCGGAGTGTGCAAACTTAACCACTTGACCATGGGGCTGGCCCCACCTGAAACTATTGTTGGTGGAGCTGATCTTGCTCAGACTTTAAAGGATGATTTGACAATCATGAGTCCTGGGGACCTTAGGGGCAGTCAGGACCAGACTTGCTATAAAAAAAAAACAATGCCAGAGAAGCAAAGATACATAGAGGGATTTGTCTGAACAGAGACCTCCTGCAGTCGAGGGAGGGTACATGAGAGGGGTGGGCTTGAAGTGTACCTTCCTTTTGGGTAGAGATGATGGTGAAGCTGTGGATGAGGGAGAAGACAGGGAAAGAAAGGAGCTGTCATTACTGGTAAACCCTCTCACATGGGAGGGAAAGGATTGGGTGTCTGCGGCCAAGATAGATTCATCAGACTCAGCGAGGGAATGCGGGCAGGCAAAGGGAGGACATGACACAGGGCTTCATTCCAGCAGTTTAGCACTGAACAATGAAGCTGTAAAAGTTATAACTATTAAATGACTAGCTAGTGTGGGGGGAGATGAAATAAACATATATACACCATCAACAAAAAGGACATTATTGTTTAAAAAGCTACAGAGATGTCAATGGGAATTTTGGGGAAAAGATAGAAAGTACATGGGGAAAAAAATCATAAAACCTTTCATGGAAGAAGTAACCATAGGTGTGATTCAAAAAAAATCTAAAGGTACTGTCAAATATGATTACAACTGTGCTCACTAGAAGTTATGCTAAAGAGAAGCCTAGTCCCTAAATCAAGATGAGTTTGACCCTGCAGGTCATGGTCCAGCACAATTGCTCTGTAAAATAATGGAAAAGTTTAAAATTTTGCTGGGAGGACGGGCTTTGGCAGAGAAAAAGAGGGAGCAGCAGGGTGAGACACCGTATGGGTGGAGGGGGCCAGATTTGAGAACCTTTAGAGGCTGACTAGCCTAAGAGGGATTCGGGGAAAAGAAGAACTACCAAACATTTTCAAGTTGTTTGCCCTGGGTCCACGGATGTGCCACGCCCTTGTGGCCCTCTTTCTCATGCTTTCTGTTGGTTGATACAGACTACTCTGTTCTCTCATGCTTTTGGGTGATAGTGGATTCTTTTGAGGAGATAACGGGAGGTGGGGCTGCTGCTGAGTGTATTTGTGGTTTCATACAGGTAAAAACACATCATGTATGAGGGGAAGTTTTAGTTGAAGGCCGAGTAGATCTTGGGGATGTAAATCCCTGGGCACAGGACCGACTTTCAAAGATGACGTGGGGGTCCAAAAGGAGATCACCAAGCAATAAAAGGCTCTTAGGTAACAGCTGGGTAACAGAATAAATAGAAAATTTCACCAAGGTGAAATATATGCTATGGTGAACATGTGGAGTTGGAAGGTAAGTTGGAAGGATCTAAAGGGCCTCAGAGGGGTGGACTGATTTGCTGGCCTGGATGGTGGGGGAAGGGTTGTGGGTTCATCACTTCTGTGTTTTCCCCTCCCCGACCTTCAAGAACCTTTGGTGTCTATGCTAAAGCTCTGTGATGTGGGCCTGGAACTCTAGTCTAGAATGTGCACTCTTAACGCCCAGCTGCCTGAGGTGGCAGTGCACTTCTGGTGATGCAGATCACCCTCTTTGTCTGAGGAATGTTAATGCACCATGGCTGAGCTCCAGCTTGAGTTCCTAGGTATTCCCATCCCTGCCTTCCTGTGTGGGGTGGGGCTCCTTCTTCTGTCACTCTGCTACCTAAAGAGGAGTCCATGTTTCCCAATATTTCGGAAAGAGAGAGACATCAATCAGGTAAGTAAATCAGGTCCCTCAGAAATATCAAATCTTTCTTTTCAAATAGATGCATTCAATGCTATCAATTTCCCCCTAAGTACTGCTTTTGCTATACCTTATAAATTTTAATAAGTTCTATTTTAATTTTCATTTAGTTTAAAATACTTTGAGACTTCTTCCTTGACCAATGTGTTTAGTAGCATGTTGTTTAATCTCCAAACATTTTAGGATTTCCAGCTATCCTTCTGTAATTGATTCCTAGTTTAATTCCATTATGGTCTGAAAACATACTTTGTACAATCTCTATTTATTTTTGTTAAAGTGTGTTTTGTGGCCAAGAACGTGGTCTATCTTGGTGAATGTTCCATGAGCGTTTGAGAAGAATGAGTATTATCGGATGAAGTACTCTACAAAATGTCAATTAGACCACGTTGACTGATGGTGCTGTTCAGGTCAACTGCATCTATACTGATTTTCTGCCTGCTGAATCTGTCCATTTCTGAGAGAGAGGGTGAAATCTCCAAACATAACAATGGATTCAGCTATTTCTCTTTGCAGTTCTACCAGTTTTTGCCTCATATTTTGACACTATGTTGTTCGATGTATACATGTTGAGGACTGTGTGTCTTGTTGGAGCATGGACCCTTTATGGTTATGTAATACCCCTCTTTATCCCTGATAGTTTTCCTTGTTCTGAAGTCTGCTTTGTCTGAAATTAATATAGTTACTCCTGTTTTCTTTTGGTTAGTGTTAGCAGGGTACATTTTTTTCTGTCTTTATTTGTAATCTATCTGTATCTTTATTTTTAAAGTGGGCATTTTGTATACAACATTTAATTGGGTCTTGTTTTTTTATCCACTGACAGTCTCTGTTTTTTAATTGGTGAATTTACACGATTTATATTTAGCGATTTTTTTAAAATACGGTAGGACTCATATCTACAATGTCTATAACTGTTTACTATTCATTATATCTATTCTTTTTTCTTCTCTTTTTCTGCGTTTTCTGGTTTTAGACAAGCATTTTCTATGATTCCATTTTCTCTCATCTCTTACTATATCAATTGTTCTTTAAAAAAAATTTCAGTGGTTGCTGTAGAGTTTGTAATATACGTTTATAAGTAATGTAAGTCCTCTGTAACATTGTTTTCATTCCTTTCACTTATCCATATACTATAATCACCCAATACATCGTCACTATTATTATTAGCTCAATTGAGAATAAGAAAAATAAAAGTTTCATTTTACCTTAATTTATTCCTTCTCTTCCTCTTTTTAATGAAGATCCAAGTTATCATTTTCCTTCTCCCTGAGGAACTTTTAAAAACTATTTATTGCAGAGCAGGTCTGCTGCTGATGAATTCCCTCAGTTTTTGTTTGTCTGAGAAAGGTTTTATTTCTCCTTCACTTTTGAATGATAATCTCACTAGATATAAAATTCTAGGTGGGTGGTGTTTTTTCTTCTTTCAACACTTTAAATATTTCACTCCACTCTCTTCTTGCTTGCGTGGTTTATGATGAGAATCCCACAATTCTCATCCTTGTTCCTCTAGATGTAGGGTGTTTATTTTCCTCTGGATTCTTTCAAGATTTATCTTTTGGTTTCCTACAGTTTGAAGACGATATGTCCAAGTATAGACCTTTTTAGTATTTATCTTGTTGGGTCTTTTCTGAGCTTCTACAATCTATGGTTAACCTGTCATTAATTTTGGAACATCCTTGGCCATTATTACTTCAAATATTTTTCTACTCTGTTCTTTCTCTTTTCTCCTTCTGGTATGCCAATTACACATGCGACATATTTTGAAACTGTCTCACAGTTCTTGGATAGTCTGGGCTTTAAAATTTTTTTTCTTTTTCTCTGTGCATTTCAGTTTGCAAAGTTTCTATTGACATATATTCAAACTCACATATTCCTTCCTTGGCCGTATGCAATCTACAGATGAGCCAATCACAGGCCTTCTCCATTTCTTGTAGTGTTTTTGGTTTCTAACATTCCTTTTTGATTCTTTCTTAGAATTTCCCTCTGTCTGTTGACATTCCTCATCTGTTCTTGTGTGCCATCTATTTTTTCCATCAGAGCCCTTAACATACTAATCATGGTTATTTTGGATTCTATGTGTGATACTTCCAAAACCTGTGTCAATGTGAATGTGGATCTGATGCTTGCTTTGTCTGTTTAGACTGTTTTTTCTTGCCTTTTAGCATGCCTTGTAATTTTTGGTTGAAAGCCAGACATGCTGTATTAGGAAATAGGAACTGAAATAAATAAACCTTTAGTGTGAAGTTTTATGCTCATCTGGCTAGGTGTTGGGCTGTGTTTAATATTTACCGTAGCTGTGCATGTCAGAGGCTTCAATTTCCTCTAGTGTCCTTGTTTTTGTGTTTCCTGTGTCTTTAGGTTCCCCTAAATCTCCTCCTTAAACAGAGCCTATGCCTTGCAACTCTTTCAGCTATGATCCCATCACTATACTGCAGCCCTGGGGACACGGTAGGAAGGTGTTAAGGGAGGGGATATAATTAAATCTTTTAGTGGGCCTGTGTCCCTGGGTTGTGAACTTCACAAGTGTTTCTAAGCTTTTTTTTTCTTTTCTTTGAACTCTTTAGATGAGACAGGAAGGCTACAGGGGGCTGCAGTTGGTTAATTGCCCTTCACCCACGTGGGATAAGGCTTGGTACTCTTTTCCCCTGCTGTGGAGGCTTCTATTACGGATCACACTCAGGGGATATTTCAAAATCCTTTCAAAATGGTAACCTTTCTCCCCCACCCTCCCGTGCCAGAAACATCAGAGTTTCTTCATGGTTCTTCACTGTGAGAACTTAGTAGGGTTCCTGGAAGTAAAACTCATGATGCTCCAAATTTAAGATACTGTGACTCTGGAGGAACTGTCCAAGATGATGATACCACTGCTTGTGAAACCAATGCAAGAATTGAAATTGCTTTAAAAAAACAGAAAACTTGGGGCCGGCCTGGTTGCACAGTGGTTAGGTTTGCGTGTTCTCCTTCAGTGGCCCGGGGTTCACCAGTTCAGATCCTGGGTGCAGACCTATGCACCGCTCATCAAGCCGTGCTGTGGCAGGAGTCCCACATATAACGTAGAGGAAGATGGGCATGGATGTCAGCACAGGGCCAGTCTTCCTCAGCAAAAAGAGGAGGATTGGTGGCAGATGTTAATGAGGGCTAATCTTCCTAAAAATAATAATAATAATAATAATAATAAAACAGAAAAAGCAAGAAAGATAATAATAAATGCATTATATGAATATGCCTCAATAGGATTTCACACATCCTAGGTACTTTATTTATTTTTTTTATTTTTTGAGGAAGAAGAGTCCTGAGCTAACATCTGCTGCCAATTGTCCTCTTTTTGCTGAGGAAGACTGGCCCTGAGCTAACCTTCATGCCCATCTTCCTCCACTTTACATGTGGGATGCCTACCACAGCATGGCTTGCCAAGCGATGCCTGGGATCCGAACCTGCAAACCCTGTGCTGCTGAAGCGGAACGTGAGCACTTAACTGCTACACCACCGGGCTGGCCCGCATCCTAGGTACTTTAAAAGATGAACATGAGGAAGAAGATAATCATGATATTGTCATGCTAGAAGAAAAAGTGAGCATCCAATATGTCAGAAGAAGCCCATTAGGTCTGTGTCAAAAAGAGAAAAAGACTAAAAAGATGCTTCAAGCAATGCCAGAATATGTTCAGATTAGAAATTATTTAGAATTTATGGTGGAACTTTCTGGAACAAAAGTACAACCGACCATCCAGACATTCAAGAAGCCCAAATTCTTCTGGATAATAAGCATTTTGCCTTGAAAAATTGAAGGACAGAATTTTGGAATATTAGGCTGTCAAACAGCTGAAAACCAATCTGAAGGGCCCACTCTTTGCTTTGCTGACCCTCCTAGAGCTGGTAAAACAATGTTGGAAAGTCTGTGGCCAAGACTCTAGATCGAGATTTCCACAAGATTGTATTTGGATGAGAACGTGAATAGTCTGACATTGGAGGACACAGGCACACCTATGTTGGCAGTATACCTGGTCATACAATCAATGACTTGAAGACCGTTGAGGTTAACAATCTGGTGTTTCTATTAGATGAGGTTCACAAATTAGAAAAAATTGTGTCCAGGTGATCCTGCAGCAGCTCTGCTTGAGGTATTGGATCATGAACAAAACCATAGCTTCACAAATCATTCTCTAAATGTGGGCTTTAACCTCTCCCAAGTTATTTTAATGACTATCGCCAATACCACTGCTACTACTCCACCTGTCTTCTTGGACAGAATGAGGACATTCAGGTGCCAGGGTATACACAAGAGAAGATAGATTGCCAGCAAGCACTTGATCCCAAAGCAACTGGAACAGCATGGGCTGAGTCCTCAGCAGATTCAGATCTCTCAGGTTACTCCTCTTCACATCTTCACCAGGTGTACCAGAGGGGCAGGGGGTCATTCTCTGGATAGCTGGTTTGGGGCCATTTGCCCAGCTGTTGCTGTGAAGGTGGGAAAAGAACAATATAAGGAAGTCAAGTTGGACCATTTTGATGTGAATGAGAAAGAAATTTACAGAGAAAACATCTTAGAAGACGCAAAATCTGAATCTATCAATGACAGCACTTACTTGGCCCTACCACCTGAAATGCCAATTTTGATTGATTTCTATGCTCCAAAAGACATCTTTGGGCTCCAGATAGATAAAATGGGCATTTGAGTCAACCAGGAATGGCAATAAGTTTGGCTTGGACTCCCTTAGGTGGAGAAATCATATTTGTGGAGGCAAGTTGAATGGATGGTGAAGGTCATTTAACTCTAACTGCTCAGCTAGGGGATATCATGAGAAGAGTCTGCCCATCTTGCTATTAGCAGGCTCTGCAGCAATGCCGAGAAATACCATCTGCCCTGTGCTTCTGGAAGTTTTGATCTTAACAACACAGACATCCATGTGCACTTTCCAGCTGGAGCTGTCACAAAAGATGGACCCCATGCTGGAGTTATCATAGTGACTTGTCTTGCCTCACCTTTTAGTGGGCTGCTTTTACATTCAAATGTAGTTATGACTGGAGAAATTTCAGAGGGGTCTTGATCTTCCAGTGAATTAAAGAAAAAGTGCTGGCAGCACACAGAGCAGGATGGAAGTGAATCATCATTTCTCAGAGGAATGAAAAGGACCTTAAAGAAATCCAAGACAATGTATGATAGCATTGAAGTTTTGTCACAGCAAACTGCCTGGATGAAGTTCTTAATGCAGCTTTTGGTACTGTCTTTACTGTCAAGACCCACCTGCTCTCTTAAATAGCGTTTTGTAGGCCCAAATCTCAACTTTACAGAATTTTCAGTTATGACGTGCCAACAGCACTGACAAAATTGATTTTATTCACAGCAGTAGGGGTAAGTAAACTGTCTCTAATTTTGAACACAATCACAAGAATGATTATGAATCTCACTCAAGTGGCGGTTAGTGTTTATTAGAGAAACATTACTTTAATAAATTGGTAAAAATTGAAAAAAATCTGAGTCATCTGGCTACATTCTTGAGTGTTATATTTTATGAAATTCAAGCCATAGTTAAATTACTGTGTAATCAATTTATTTTCTTTTGTTAATTTGTCTCACGCAAACTTAATCTGCAGAGCAGCCACAGAACCTAAAAACCTAGGAGGAAGTCATTTTGTCCCCTCCAGTGGGCAAAGTGCCTCTTGCTGCTGCCCAGCAGGCTTGGTACCTCCAGGGAAAGGAGGAAAGTCTCATGGGTGACAGGGCAGGAGAATCTTCTCTTTGTTTCCTTTGTTAGTGACACTTTCCAAAGACCCCCTTGGGAGTGTTGCTGTGCTAATTTGGAACAATTCCTGAGACTCATTACATCTGGAGGAGGACAAGCCTACCTGCGCTGAGTTCTGTTGGCAGGTCAGGATCTGAGATTACTGAATCTGGGTCTCCTTCTAAAGTTGGGGGGTAAGACACCCTGTCACTGTGTTGTTCCTCCAGTCCTGAAGTCCCAAGTCAGTTTGCCTTCTTCTTACCACCTTTCAGAGTTCTCACTAAATTTCTTCTTTTATGGTTGTCCAGGTTTTATGGTTGAACTTAGCAGAGAGGACCATCCTGTCTCTCTGTTTGTTATGCATTTATAGGTTATTTTGTACTTTTGAGTATAGAGGTCCAGGTCATTTCTTGGTAGCTTTTTCAGTTTATCTTTCCTTATTTCTATTGTAAATAAGGTCTATTCATCTATTATATGCTGTGGCTACTGTTTGTTACATGAATGCTACTGACTGTTGCATGTTAGTTTGACATTCTGCTACCTCATTGGATGTTTGAACTGTTGGCATTAGTTTTAACATTGATTATCTGTGGTTTGCCATGTTTCATATCACATCATTTTTAAATGGAGCACATATAGGAGAGTTCACCAGCCAAGGGGAAGCAGGCCTGTCATAAGGAGTCACATACAGTTCACGCCTCCCTCTGTTTCCTTCACTTGTCCTCTGTGGTGTTTTCACACCCTTCAAGAGAAGGCTGAGCAGTTGCTGTGTACAATTCATTTTTTCATGGAAGAGGGGCACAGCCAATTACTTCTTGAACCAGGAGGGCCACATTTGTATGGAAAAGGGAGAGCCCTCCACTAAGTCCCTGGGGGATGGGAGGGAAGGGGTCTGGCAAGGGGTGGCCCAGATGATTGTGCAGGTGGATATGGTTGCCGACTGAATACTCTGCTTATAGCGAGCTTGAACCAGACTGGAACAGCTGGCTTGCAAAGATCCAACAACAGGAACATCCCCCCACCTATGTATCACCTTTCTCCCCCACTTCCCATTATGCCTTAGTTGATTTCATAGCCAGATTATAAGGAAGACCGAGTTGCAGTCTGCAGAATGGACTTTGAAGCAGTGTCTCCTGCTTGTTATCATACTATCTTTGTCCTGTGATGTGAGAGCGGCCAGGACAACCAGATGTTAAGCTGCTACGTGTGGTCAGAGAGCCTGTGTGGGGGGTTAGGGTCTGCCTTCTCCACTGTCTCTGGTTGGGTGTGTTTCTGAGACTAGTTTTTAAGTTGATTATGGGAGAGAAGCTTATATAAGATGCTTACCACCCTGCTTTCACCCTCCCCTCAAAACTTGAGGGAACCTTTTGTTCTTCAGAGAAGCTTTGAGGAAGAGTGAAACAAGACCATAGACAAGATTTGGATTTGGAGCTGTGCTGGAGTATACACTGAATAGTTTCCAGGTTTGTGGTGACTTCTCCTTCCTTAGCATAGGAAAGAACTTGTCTAGTGTCCCAGCATATTTGGGGCCATTATCACCAGCTTCCCCTGGTGAGCGATCAGAGAGACCTTCTCCTTATGACCCAGACATTCCCAGCTCTGAACTGTTTCTACAGTAGGCCCCAAAGCAGCAAATTGTCGACATTGCAGAATTTCTGCATTCCGCAGTTTCCCTGTCTGCACGTCTACCTTGTACTGGGGGCTGTGATCTTTTCCAACCTCTCAAAGGATACTTTCCTTGGTGTAAGTCCATTCAGCTGCTATAACAAGAATTCACAGACTGGGTGGCTTAAAAAACAAAAATTTATTTCTCACAGTTTTGGGTGCTAAAACTACAAGATCAGGTCTTGCAGATCTGATGTCTGGTGAGGGTTCATCGATGACCATAGTCTTGTTGTGTCCTCACATGGTGGAAGGGGTAAGGGAGCTTTCTGGCATCTTGTTTACAACAACATTAATCCCTTTTAAGAGTTGCCTCCTTATGACATAATCATCTACAAAAGTATTATATTGGCAGCTAGGATTTCAACATATTCATTTGAGGGGATACAGATATTCAGTCCATAGCACTTAGTTCAACAAAAGGGCTCAGATTTGGGCAGAATCTCCACACGTGAATGGAGTACAATAGCAGGTATTCATACATGCATGCATGATCTCCCCTCTTTTTGCCACAAAAATAATTTTATCTGTGGCATTTTCCTTTAATAGGCTTCATTTTTTCCCAGGATGGAAGAACTGTCATTCTAAACCTAAAGAAGGAACTTCCACCACAGAGTGAACCTCATACGGCAGTATGCCAGAGTGTGACCAGTGAGAAGAGGGGCATGAATGAGCCCAAACTGCCAAGTTGAATTAAAATCCCTACAGAGAAGACTGGTTCAGAAGTCGGGGCTTAGTAACACAACTGGACTCCATTTCCCGTCTCACCCCCTCCCCACCACCATCTCTTTTTCAGGTCATGGTGTCCGTCCCAGGTAGGCCGAGTGATGTTTATGATGGGCTTCATGGTGCCGGCAGAGAGCTGAAGATGAGGAGGTTTTCCCTCAATATTTAAGTGCATATTAACATAATTATTGCAATCAGCAGCAATAACAACTAAGACAACATATTCAAAGTCAAAACACAAAAGACATATCAGAAGAAAATATAGACAACATACGTGATGGAAAAAGGATTGGTATAAAGAACAAGCCTTTTAAAACTCCAAAAAATTCAATAGGAAAAGATGAATACCTAAATAAATAGGAAAAGAGAAATGGATACCAACATGCAATTCACAGAAGAGGAAGATCAAAATGTTACCAGACATTTTAAAAGCATGTCAAGCTCACTAGAGGTCAAGGTGATGCAAATTGAACAAACGAGGGATTCAAGTATGCCCACACATTACTTTGGCAACAATTAAAATTCTAACACTGCTGGAGTTTGTGTAAATTGGAGAGAACTATTTTGGGGAAAAATGTGCCTCAAGACTTGATACCCTGTGTACTAGATTCGACTTTTTAGTTTAATACAAGGAATAGTGCAAAACGTGCAATGGAATATTCTATAAAATTGATAATCACAAACAGAGCAGCATTAATGAACCTAAACGAAGAACACAGACTTGAAGTTGAGTATTAAAATCAAAATATAAAAGAATACTTTATTGCCATGACATTTATAAGACATCTCCAAATATGAAACTAAGCAGCATACAGTTTTAGCAGGATATCTTGTAATCTGTATTGATATTCTAGGTGATGATAAGCAAAAAGAACCATATTGGAGGCTAACAATGGGGTTACTTCGGAGTATTATTTTAACTTTGGGTTTATGCTTTTATTCTTCTGGATATATTATCAAAAGTGAAATTGCTGAATTATAATGTAGTTCTATTTTTAATTTTTGAGACTCCTCCATACTGTTTTTCACAGCGACTGTACCAATTTACAATCTCACTAACAGGGCACAGGCATTCCTTTTTCTCCACATCCAGGTCAGTATCTCTTAACTGTTGTCTTTTTGACCATGGTCATTCTAACAGGCATGAGATAATATCTCCTTGTGATTTTCCTTTGAATTTTCCTAATAACAAGTGAGGTTCAGCATATTTTTATGTACGTTGGCCTTTCGTATATCTTGGGACAAGTGTTTATTCAGATCCCTTGCCCACTTTTTAATTTCGTTGTTTGTTGCCACTGAGTTGTATGAGTTTTTATGTTTTGGATATTAATGCTTTATCAGATACATGGTTTGCAAATATTTTTTCCAATTCCAAGTGTTGTCTTTTCACTTGGTTGATGGTTTCTTTTGCCATGCAAAAGCTTTTTTGTTTGATGCAGTCCCACTTGTTTATTTTTTATTTTGTTCCTGTGCTTTATGCGTCAAAAAAATCCATATACAAAAGTTTATTGCAAGATCCATGTCAAGGAGCTTTATTCCTAAGTTTTCTTCTAGGAATTTCCTTGTTTCAGGTCCTACATTTAAGCCTAATCCATTTCAAGTTAATTTTTGCAAGTGGTGTAAGACATGAGCTCAGTTCCATTCTTTTAAATGTGAATATGCAATCATCCCAGCACCATTGATTGAGGAGACTGTCTTTTCACCATGGAGCATTCTCAACTCCCTTGTCAGATATTAGTTGACCACACAAGCTTGGGTGTATTCTGGGCTCTCAAAGCTCTTCTACTCATCTGTTTTTATGCCAGTATTGTAATATTTTGGTGACGATAGCTTTATACTATATCTTGAAATCTGGAACTGAGATTCTTCCAGCTTTGTTCTTCTTTCTCAGAATTTCTTTGGCTATTTGGGGTCTTTGGTCATTCCATGTAAACTTTAGGAGTATTATTTCTATTTCTGTAAAAATCGCCATTAGAAACTTGATAGTGATTCCACTGAATCTATAGATAGCTTTTGATAATGTTGACATTTTAACAATATTAATTCTTCAGATTCATGAACACAGAATACTTTTCCACTTGCATTCTTTGATTTCCTTCATCAATGTTTTGTAGTTTTCAGCAGAGATCTTTCACCTCCTTAGTTAAATTTGTTCTTGAGTATTTTATTGTTTTTGATGCTATTGTGAATTGGATCAATGTCTTTGTTTCTTTTTCAGAAATTTTACTGTTTGTGTAAGAAATGCTACTGATTTTTGTATATTAACTTTGTATCCTATAACTTTACTCAATGTATTGATTAGATTTAACAGATTTTTGGTTGGATCTTTAAAATATTCTCCATATAAAATCATGTCATCTGCTACTAGGAACAATTTTATTTCATTCTTTCCAATTCTGATAATTTTTGTGTCTTCTTCTTGCCTGATTGCTCTAGCTAGGATTTCCAGTACTCTGTTGAATAGGAGTGGTGAGAGTGAGCACTCTGGTCCTGTTTCTAATCTTAGAGAAAAATCTTTCACCCTTTTGCTATTGAGTATGATGTTAGCTGTGGACTTGTCATATATGGCCTTTAATATGTTGAGATATGTTCCATGTTTAAATTGTTGAGTTTTTATTATGAATGGATGCTAAATTTTGTCAAATGCTTTTTCTGTGTCTATTGAGATGATTACAGGATTCTTTTCTTTCATTCTATTAATGTGATGCACCACATTGATTGATTTGCATATGTTGAAACGCTCTTGCATCCCAGGGGTAAACCCAACTTTAACATGGTGAATGATCTTTTTAATGCGCTGCTGGATTCAGTTTACTAGTATTGTATTGATAATTCGTGCATCGATATTCATCAAGGATATTGGCTTGTAATTTTCTTTTCTAGTAATATCTATTTCTGGTTTTGGTATCAGGTTAATGTTGACCTTGTAAAATGAGTTTGAGAGTGTTTACTTCTCTTCAGTTTTGGGGAAGAATTTGAAAAGGACTTTTTTAAAGTTTGGTACCATTCACCAGTGAAACTATCTGATCCTGGGCTTTTCTTTGCTGGGAGATTTTTGATTACTGGTTCAATGTCCTCACTAGTAATTGGTTTATTCATATTTTTTAATTCTTCCTGATTTGTTCTTGGTAAGTTGTATGTTTCTAAGAATTTTTTTTTATTTCTTCTAGGTTGTCCAGTTTGTTGACATATAGATATTCATAGTAGCCTGTTTTGATCCTTTGAATGTCTGTGGTATCAGTTGTAATGTCTTCTCTTTTAATTCTGATTTTCATTATCTGAGTCTTTTTTTTTCTTGGTGAATCTAGGCTAACTCCTTTCTAATGTATAATTTTCTTGATTTGGGTTCTTTCTCTTTTCTCCTTGGTTAATCTAGCTAAGAGCTTGTTTATCTTTTTAAAGAATCAACTCAGTTTGGTTAATCTTTTCTATTGTTTTTCTGTCCTCTTTAATTTATTTCTGCTCTAATCTTTATGATTTTCTTTTTTTCTGCTAACTTTGGGCTCAATTTGTTCTTTTTCTTGTTCCTAAAGATGTAGAATTAGGTCATTTATTTGGGATCTTTCTTGCTTCTTAATGTAGGGGCTCATTGCTTTGAAGTTCCCTCTTATAACTCTTTTTGCTGCTTCCCATAAATTCTGGTATGTTGTGTTTCCATTTTCATTTGTCTCAAGAAACTTTTCTTATTTCCTCTTTGATTTCTTTTTTGATCCATTGGTTCTTCAGGATAATGTTATCTAACTTCCATGGGATTTTGGATTTTCCAGTTTTCCTCTTGTTTTGATTGCTGGTTTCTTGCCATTGTGGTCAGAGAAGATAGTTGGATGATTGCAATCTTCCTAAATTTACTATGACTTATTTTGTGGCCTAACATATGATATGTTGAAAAATATTTCACGTGAGCTTGAGAAAATTTGTATTCTGCTGTTGCTGGACAGAATGTTCATTATATGTTTGTTAGGTCCATTTGATCTATACTGTTGCTCAAATTTACTGTTTTCTTATTGATTCTGTCTGAATGATCCATCTGCTGTTGAGAATGTGGTATTAGAGTCCCCAATAGTTATTGTATTGCTGTTTCTTTCTCTTTTTAGGTCTGTTAGTTTTTGTTTTATATATTTAGCTACTCAGATCTTGGGTGCATAAATATTTACAATTGTTCTATCTTCTTGATGTGTTGATCCCTTTATCATTATGTAATAATCTTATCTCTTTTGATCATGTTTAGTTTAAAGTCTATTTTGTCTGTGATAAGTATAGCTACCACTTCTTTTTTTGTTTAACTTTTGCTGAAATGTCTTTTCTCATCCCTTCACTCTCAGCCTATGTGTGTCCTTAAAATTATGATGAGTGTTTTGTAGGCAGCATATCACTGGGTCTTGTTTTTATCCATTCACCCTTTCTTTATCTTTTGATTGAAGAGTTTAATTTGATTAAATTTTAAGTAATTATATATAGGTAGGACTTACTATTGCTATTTTATTAATTGTTCTCTGGCTGTTTTATATATCCATTGTTCCTTGTTTCTCTTCCTTTTCCTGCTGTCCTTTTTTTGTGTTTTCAGGTTTTTGGTAACTGTATGCTTTGACTTTTTATCATGTTCTTTTGAAGAATTACTATGAGATTTTTCTTTGTGATTACCATGAGGCTTACATAAAATACCTTAAACTTATAACATCCTGTTTTGAACTGTTAACAATTTAACATCAATATATTTTACATTCTTTATATTTTGGTTTCTTCTCCTCCTCAAATTTTAGATTTTTGCTGCTACAATTGAAATTTTTTTAGTATTGTGTAACTAATGACAGATTATTGAATTTTTGGTTATTTTTGCCATGTTGACTTTTTTACCTTGTAAACTAGAGTTGTGAGTTATACACCACCATTACCATATTGCAGATTTAACTATGGCTATACATTTACCATTACCAGGGAGATTTGTGCTACTTTTTTGAGTTTTAATGATTTTTTTCTTTTGAGGAAGATTACCCCTGAGCTAACTACTGCCAATCTTCCTCTTTTTGCTGAGGAAGACTGGCCCTGAGCTAACATCCATACCCATCTTCCTCTACTTTATATGTGGGACGCCTGCCACAGCACGGCTTGACAAGCAATGTATAGGTCCGCAACTGGGATCCTATCTGGCAAACCGCAAGCCGCTGAAGCAGAACATGTGAACTTAACTGCAGCACCACTGGGCTGGCCCCTAGTAGTTGCATTTTTAATTTTTTAAGGAAACTTCATAGTGTTTCCCATAACGGCTGATCAATTACATCCCCAGCAACAGTGTTCAAGTGGTCACCTTTCTCTAGATCTTCACCCATATGATGTATTTGGACTTTTTGATAGTAGCCATCTTAGCAGATTTGAGGTGATGTCTAATTGTGGTTTGGACTTTCATTTTCCCTATGATTGGTGAAATTGAGCATCTTTTCACATGTCTGTTCGCCTTTTGTGTATCTTCCTTGGAAAAATGTCTATTTATGTCTTTTGAGTGTTTTTTAATCAGGTTATTTATTTATTTACTTAACTTTTGAGTTGTATGAGCTTCTTATATATTTTGGATAGTAATCTCTTATGGTATATATGGTTCACAAATATTTTCTCTCATTCAATAGATTACCTTTTTATTTGTTGATTGTTTCTTTTGCCATGCAGAAACTTTTCACTTTGATGTAGTTCCATTTGTTTATATTTTTCTGTTTTTGCTTATACTTTTGTGTCGAAACCACAAGGTCATGGCCAAGAACAATGTCAAGGAGTTTTTCTCTGTTTTCATCTAAGAGTTGTTAGCTTCAAGTCTTACTTGTAAGTCTTTAATCCATTTTGAGTTGATTTTTGTACATGGTATAATATGGAGTCTAATTTCATTCTTTTACATGCAGATATTGTGTTTTCTCAACATCATTTATTGTAGTGACAATCCCTTCCCCACTGTGTATTCTTAGTGCCTTTTTCTTTTTAAAGATTGGCACCTGAGCTGACATCTGTGGCCAATCTTCTTTTTCTTCTCCCCAAAGCCCCCAGTACATAGTTGTGTACTCTAGTTGTAGGTCCCCTGGTTGTGCTATGTGGGCCGCCACCTCAGCATGGCCTGAGGAGTGGTGCTAGGTCTGCAACCAGGATCCGAACTGGCAGAACTCTGAGCTGGCAAAGCTTAATGACTCGGCCATGGAGCCAGCCCCTTCTTAGTGCCTTTGTAAAAATGTTAGTCAGGTTTATTTCTGTTCTCTTTTTTTCTTTTTTTAGTGTCCTACGTCTTTTTTATGCCATTACCATATGGTTTTGATTACTATATCTTTGTAACCCAGCTTGGAATCGGCTTTGTTCTTCTTGATCAAGATTGCTGTAGCTATTTGGAGTCTTATGGGTTCCATGCAAATTTTAAGATTTTTTTTCTATTTTCTTGGAAAAATGCCATCGGATGTTGATAAGCATTGCTTTGAATCTGTAGACCATTTAGGGTATAATGGACATTATAACAGCATCGATTTTTTCCATGCTTGAGCACAAGATATCTTTCAGCTTATTTGAGTCTTCTTCAGTTTCTTTTATCAATATTTCATAGTTTTCAGTGTACAGATTTTCACCTCCTTTAGTAAATTTATTCCTAAATATTTTATTCTTTTTGATGCTATTGTAAATGAGATCTTAATTTCTTTTTCAGGTAGTATATTGTTAGTGTATAGAAATGTAACTTATTTTTGCATATTAATTTTATATCCTGCAAGTTTATTGAATTCATTTATTGGTTTTAACAGTTTTTTGTGGAGTCTTTAGGGTTTACTATATGTAAGATCATGTCAACTACAAACAGAAAAAATTTTACTTCATCCTTTCTTATTCAGATGCCTCTTATTTATTTTTCTTTCCTAATTGTTTGGCTAGGATTTTAGTCCTATGTTAAGTAGAAGTGGCAAGAGTGGTGCCCTTGTCTTGTTCTTAATCTCAGAGAGAAAGTGTTCAGCTTTTTCTGTTGAGTATGATGTTAGCTGTGGGTTTGTCATGCATAGTCTCTATTATGTTGAATTGCATTCTTTCTATATCTAGTTTGAGAGGTCTTTTTTCAGTTTTATTGAGATATAACTAACATACATCACTGTATGAGTTTAAGGTGTACAGCATAAATGTTTGACTCACATATATTGAGAAGTGATTACCACAATAAATTTAGCTAGCATTCATTATCTCACACAGATACAATAAAAATACATGGAAATAAAATAATATTTTTTTCTCGTAGTGATAACTCAGAATTTACTCTCTTAACAACATTCGTATATATCACACAGCAGTGGGAACTATAGTTATCATGTTTGATCCTGAAATGATGGTAAGTGTTTTTCACATACTTTCTCTGTATCTATGGGAATGATTGTATGATTTTTATTCTTCATTTTGTTAATGTCACATTTATTGATTTCCACATATTGAAACATCCTTTCATCGCAGGGATATGTCCTACTCGATTATGGTATATGATCCTTTTAATATGCTGTTGAATTCAGTTTGCTAATTTTTGTTTGAGACTTTTTGCATGTATGTTTATCAGCAATATTAGCCTGTAATTTTCTTTTCTTCTAGCGTGCTAATCTGGCTTGGTAACAGGATAATTCTGGTCTTATAAAATGAGTTCGGAAGTGCTCCTTTCTCTTCCGTTTTTTGAAACAGTTTGAGAGGGATTGGTGTTAATTCTTCTTTAATCGTTTAGTCAGATTCACAAGTGAAGCCATCTGATCCTGGACTTTCATTTGTTGGAGGATTTTTGATTACTAATTCAATCTTATTCCTTGATATTAGTCTGTTTGGATTTTCTACTTCTTTTTATTTCTACTTTTTTGTTCAATTCATTTAAACGAGACAAAAACAAACAGCAATTTAACTATTTCTCCCATCTCCTTCCTCCCACCCCTGGCAACCACCAGTCTGGTCTCTGTATCCATGAGCTTATATCTATCTATTTATCTATCTATCTATAGTATATAGCATACATATCTAGCAGACATATTATAGAGTATATACATGGTGTATAGTACATAGTGTGTATAAATAGTGTGTGTTTGTATAGATATATTCCACATATAAGAGAGATCCTACAGTATTTGTCTTTCTCTGTCTGACTTATTGTATTTAGCATAATGTTCTCAGGGTCCAACAACATGGTCACAAATGGCAAGATTTCACTCTTTTTTATGGCTGAATAATATTACATTGTATATGTAGATATCATTTCTGTTTCCTCATGACAGTCTTGGTAGATTTTACATTTCTGGAAATTCATCCATTTCTTCCAGATCATCTAAATTGTTAGCATATAGTTGTTCATAATAATATGTAATGGGCCTTTTTATTTCTGTGGTATCATTTGTAATGTGTAATCTTTCATTTTTGATTGTATTTTTGACCCCTCTTTCTTTTTTTTCTTGATTACTCCAGCCAAATTTTCGCCAATTTTGTTTCCCTTAAAAAAAAGAAGCATTTCTCAGTTTAATTGATCTCTTTTATTGTTTTTAGTCTCAGTTTTATTTCTACAACAAACTTAGGACTTAATTTATTCTTTTACTAGTTCTTTGGAAACTTCAAGGTTAGGTTGTTTATTTAAGGTTTTTTTTTTTTTAATGCAGACATTAGCTCCTATAAAATTTCTCCTTTTAACTATTTTCATTCCATCTCAAAAGTTTAGTATGTTGAAGTGTAGTTTGAGATTTTAAAATTTATTATATAAATTTATTATACTAAACAGAATAATTTCAACTAAAGCTTGCATGGTAATAACTTTATATTAGTCAACTTTCTCTTTCACCAGTCCCCTCTTTTCTAGTGTTAAAAAATATACAAGATGTTTCCATTTCCAACATAAAAACAAATTAATCAAAAATGGTCTAAGTTTTGGGAATTGTTACATTCAATGACTTGAATGAATCTCCAGACAATTATGCTCAGTGAAAAAAAGCCAATCCTGAAAAATTATATAGTGTATAAAACTCCTCTCATATAATATTTATGTAATATACATAAATTCATGTAATTCATGATGGAATTATAGAGTTGAGAATAAATTAATGATTTCCACGAATTAGGGGAGGGTGTGTTGGTATGGCAGTAAATGGCAAACTGATGGACTCTCATGGTAATGAACCTGATCTGTATCTTGACCACAGTGGAGGACACTCTAACCTACATTCATAATAAACTTACATAGAACTAAACGCACACACCCACACACATACTTTCGAGAAAAGTAAAACTAGGAAAATCTGAGAAATATTGAGAAATTTTATCAATGTCTCTGTGCTGGTTATAATTATTGTACTTTAGTTTTATAAGATGTCATCCTTGAGGAAAGATGGGTAAAAGTTACTTAGTATCTCTCTGCATTATATCTTACAATAGCATATGAATCTAAAATTAATTCTCAAAAGAAAAGAGTTTAAATTAAACAACAACAACAAATCAAGTATTTATACAAACAACATGGGTGAATCTCAAAAACATGTAGAATGACAGAATTCTTACTCAAAACTGGATGCCATAGAACTCCACTAGTATAAACTTCCAGAAAACAAACTAATCCAAGATGGTAAAAAGTCAGAACAATGTGGAAGCTTCTGGGGTTTGGGGCAAGGATTAACGGGAATGGGTGTAGGAGGAAGAAATTTTCTGCAGGATAAATTCAACACACTACGTGGGTGTATGCATTTGCCAGAATTCATTGAGTGGTACATTTAAATTTGTGTATCTGACTGTATTTAAGTAAAAATATAGCATATGTAGTTTTACATACCAATTTTTTAAATTGAAAATATAGAAATAAAATTTAAAAATAAGCAAACAACTCTAGTTAGTTAATATTATATATCTATCCTCAGATGTTCAGGGGCTAAAGTGTACCAGTGTCTGAAATTCACTTTGAAACAAATAAAATAAATAAAATGGACTAAATGGAGAAAGGCATTCATAAATATATAGATATGTGATAAATAAAAAACAGTTAAATGAAGATAGAAATATGAGCATTGACGGTATATAAGTCTTTCAACTTATTCATTTATAAAGTAATTTTCATACTCCAATGTTGGGAGAAAAACAAAAATATCAAAGAATATATAAAAACAAAAGATGTAGCAGCGTGGGCGGGTCGCGCGGGCTGCGGAGAGGCGGGCCGGGCGCGGAGCAGGGGAGAGGCCCGTGGCGGCGGCGGCGGCGGCGGCGGTGGAGACTGGCCCTGGCGGCTCGGGCCTCGCATCGGAGCAGGCCTCGCGGCGCTCCCCCAGCCGGCGAGCTGGTCAGCGAGGCCCAGGCCGCCCGCGTGGCGCGGGGAGCGATTGTTACTTTAGCTGATGGGTGCTTATCGGACGGCCCACATGGAGAAGAGCTTCATCGCTGCAGAAAGTGCTGTTGGACAGCGCTGATCTGGACTCCTGTCTTAGCCTTGGTTGTGGATGTCATGTTCTTGAAATCATGAATCCTGTTTATAGCCCTGGTTCTTCTGGGATTCCCTATGCAAACGCCAAAGGAATTGGTTATCCAGCTGGTTTCCCCATGGGCTACACAGCAGCGGCTCCCGCCTACTCCCCCAACATGTACCCTGGAGCGAACCCCACCTTCCAAACAGGTTACACTCCTGGCACACCTTACAAAGTGTCCTGTTCCCCCACCAGTGAGGCAGTGCCACCATACTCCTCCCCGAGCCCCTACCAGACCGCCGTGTACCCCGTGCGAAGTGCCTACCCCCAGCAGAGCCCATACGCACAGCAAGGCACATACTGCACACAACCCCTGTACGCAGCACCTCCTCACGTCGTCCACCACACCACGGTGGTGCAGCCCAATGGCATGCCGGCGACGGTGTACCCTGCACCTATCCCTCCACCTACAGGCAACGGGGTCACCATGGGCATGGTGGCTGGGACCACTATGGCGATGTCAGCAGGTACCCTGCTGACTGCCCACTCCCCAACTCCTGTCACCCCTCACCCAGTCACGGTGCCCACATATCAGGCCCCCGGAACACCCACCTACAGCTACGTGCCCCCTCAGTGGTGATCACCCTGCAAATGTTTGAGGATGGAGCTGTGCGGTCACATAATGGAGGTTCCACAGCTGGTGCTGCAGGCCTGGCGCCTCCAGCCCGGACTTTCTTCCTAATGCTCTGACACTTAGCTAGCACTCCTGCGGCCCGCCCGGCAGGTCCCAGCGCCATGAGTCTCCAGCTGACTCTGGGTTGTTCTTACAGCAAATCCTGTTTTGTGGGCTGCCTGGCAATTTTTTAGCTAACTATAGTGATAAAAAGGGAGTATTAATCTATTCAGAATCATATCTAGTTGAATGCATGTTTAAAAAAACAAACACAAAAACAAAGCTTGCTCAATCTACCTGCAGTGACTGATGCAAACCCATCATATGCAAAATCCAAAGGAATGGAAAGTGTTTTACAGCTTGTATCCCTAATGCACTGTTGTAACGTATGCAAAGTCTTAAAGTTGTGCGTGTTAAAGTGAATTTCTTCATAGAGCAAAAAAAAAACAACAACAACAACAAAAGATGTAAAGATTTTGAATAACTCAGTTACACAAATACACAATTTATTAAATGACTATTGATTACAACCCATAAATAAGTTAAAATAAATTGAATATTTATAAGGAAAAAATAAGAAAGAATTATGCATTTAGAAATTGAGAACAAGTCTTCTAAGTTGCTATAGGTTTAGGAAAACGTAAAAAGAAATATATCAAGAGTTACGAAAAAGAAGGAGATGCTTTTCAAACTTGTAGGATACGACTGAAGACATATCATAGAAGGGACATAAATTGTGGCCTGGATTTAATATTTAGTCACAGAAATACATTTACAGGAATATTAGGCAATATATCTGGGGAAATAGGAGATATCTGAGAAAAACAAACTAAAAATAAAGTAAAACAAAACAAAAGTCTTGTGCCATATAAAAAATGATTAATTTACCATAAAGTAAAATTTAAAACAAATAGTAAACAGGTTCTGGAAGTTAAGGATAAAGATTTTATAAGAAACACAAAGGGAAAAAAAGTATAAGGAAAACTGGATGAAAATGCCAGATACAAAAATTAATTGTTAAAGAATATATAACTAAAACAAAGTGCTAATTAACAGAACAGACATAACCAGTTACTGATTATTCTGCTGAATTGTCACATAGTGTAACCCTCTCAGACAACATCCAGGTAAACAAATTGCTTTAACATAATAAGCATCACCAAAATAAAGTAAATACACAGGAAGAAATATTTGAAGAAATAATGAAATTTTTTTCCCAGTTGAAGCAAGATTATATTTCCCCCTCAAAATTGATATGCAATGCCAAACATAATATAGTAAAAAAAATCTACACATGGGCATATTTGTAAAGTTTAAGACCATAAAAGGTAAAGAGAAAATTCTAAACTTTCTCAAAAGAATGCCTTAGAAAACAAAATAATTATGGTCTCATCTGACTTTTCCGTGGCAACACTGATACAATTTTAGCCTCATTTTTGCAATAAGGAAACTAAAAGCTTCAGTTATTTTCCCAAAAATACAGCAAATGGGAGAGCCTGTCAATGTTGTCCGAATTTATTCCTAAGTAGTTGGATCCCGAGTTTCCTATACTCATCACCATATACACTTGTGTGCGCTGCTCTATATGCGTGACTTTTATTTGTCCTTCAACTAGTATCTACCCAGTTGAATGCAAGTACAATATGGCAAGCAATGTCCTCAGCACTTTGGATGCATCAGTGAAGAACAAAGACAAAAATGCTTATGGGTGCATTAGATACTAAACGTAAACATAATAAATAGGTAAATTCTATTGTATGCTAGAAGATCATCAATGCTACAGTGAAAGGAAAAGTGGGACAAAAGTGAGGCCAATCAAGAGTGACAGGGGTGATAGTGGGGAGCTCATGCTAGGCCCCACTGAGTAGCTACCTTTGGAGCACAGACTGGAAAGAAATGAGGGAATTCACCCCATAGATTTTTGGAGAAAGAGCAGTCTAGTAAGAGGAACCTCCAAGTGCACCAGCCCTCAGGCATGACTGTGGACAGTGTGTTCTAGAATCACATGGATGCCTGTTTGGTTGGAAGGAAGAGGAGAAGGTGAGAGCAGTGAGAGATGAGGTCAGAGGGTAAGTAGGACCTACACTGGTAGGGTCCTGGAGGCCTTCATGGGGACCATGGCTTTGGCTCCAAGGTTGCTGGGAAGCTGTTGCAGGGCTTTGAGCTGGGGAGTGCCATGATCTGACTCTCACATAGGACTCGGGCTACTCTGTTGAGGGTAGGTTGCTGAGGGACATGGACTGAAGAAGGGAGATTAGGCAAACATTTCAGAAATTCGAGTGAAAGTTATGAGCAGCTCAGAGCAGAGTGGTAGCTGTGGAGGTGCTGAGACGTCACCAGATTCTGGGTGTGTTTGGAGGTAGAACCAACAGAAAAGCTGGTGGACGGGACACAGAGTGTGTGCAGTGAGAACCCTCATGGGTGACCTCAAAGCTTTGGGCTTGAGGCGCTGAAAAAAGTCACTGCCATTCAAAGTACTGAGGAAGGAGGTGCTGGGGCAGTATGGGATGGGGGATCAGGATACAGGTTTGGACTTATGATGTCGGAGATGTTTAAGAGCCATTCAAAGGGAAAGGTCACCTAGACAGGTGGATGAGTGACTGAATCAGCAAGCAAATATATATGAAATCTTTAGGAACCATCAAAACAAAGGCAAACAACCCACTAGAAAAAAAGTGTGCAAAAGGAATGAACAATAGTGTAACAGAAATTGTGGATGACCAATAAACATATCAAATACCACTGAGTATAATTAATAATTATGGAAATGAAAATGAAAGCATTAGGTAGTATTCCACACCTGCTATTTTTTTGTCAAATACTCAAGTGAGCGAACGGACCAGGTTTGGATGCTGATGTGACACACAGTGAACTCGGATGCATTAGGGGGAGAAGCATAAATCTGTGCAATCACTGAAGAATAATCAGGAATTACCTGGTAAAAGTTCTACAATCATTTATTTTTGTCTTAAGTGTTCACTGTAAAACAATTTCTACTTTCATAAGGAGACTTGTCTAGATACACTCATTGAACTCTTATTTGTAATTGCAGCAAATTAGAGGAAAACACCTGAGTAGATTGTGTTTAAACAACGTAAAACTATACAGAAGTTATCATTTTAAGTGATTTATAAACATCAGCACATCAGCGTATCCCAGGACAAAAGGCAGGAAAAGAAAAGACGAACACTTTCAGTGTGATTCTTTGAATATAAAGCTCAAAAGAGGCACACACGTATTTGAGGATACAAACACTTATGATAAGGTTATAAAGAAACCAAAGGATTGACTGAAACAAATTTAAAAATGTAGCTCTCTGGGAAATGTAGGAAGAGGCCACCAGGGGTTTGAATGGATTGCTGATGTATATTTCCTATATATGTGATGATCACAGGTTATTACATTTTATTTTAAATGTGTAAATATTAATAAGATGTATTCTCTGTGTGTACAATATATTTTATAATAAGAATTAAAATAATTTTAATTTTAAAAGTTTCAAAAATCAGCACAAAACCACTAAGGAGACTTCACCTTGTGGTTCTACTTCACCATATTAACGAGTACACTATTGTCATCCCACTCTCGATATACTTGCAAACACAGACCTGCTTCTGTTAAGCAAATGATCCACTCACTGCGTTCCAGAAATAACCTAAATATGGCAAGCACTCAATAACATTTGCACCAAAGTAGACCGGAAATCAGCAGTTGATTTGAACATTCACAGCAATGGGAAGTCCAATGGCTAACAAATACGGGAGGAGATGATCACTTCCATACCTAATCCATAGACAGCAATAAAATATTACTTTATTCTCACCAGAATGATGATCAACGGTTGTGGGATCCCAAACAAGCAAAAAGATGATGGAGGACGTATTACTGTAGATGCGACAAAAAAAGTGCATAAATTTGGACCAACTTGTGGAAGAATCTTAAACAATTTCTGCTCCAGACACACCCCAAAGACTAATAGTATGCATATCAAATACATGTGTATTTACACGTTTGGAGAAAAGTTTTCTGTGACGAGAAACTCTAGTTAAATATATCTGCAGATCTGAAACAGGTGAAATGTTGCAGAATGGGTGGATCTGAACTACAGGCTCTGTCACTGGGGCAGAGGGCAGCAGCTTCCCAGAGATAGAGATGAACTGGAGCAAGACCCTTTATGTGATGTCGGAGGACGTGGTGGGCTTTTGCCTTTTGCAAAGGGCTAATACATATTAATCAAACTGATATCTGTGGTTAAGCTTTTAATGGGAAGTTTTGAGGTCAGGAATTTGAGGAGAAAGGCTCAGTATTACTGCAAAGGAAATAAGACAAACTGTCTTCTGGCTGTGGACCTGCTATGTCCACAATATCTGAATGGGGAACACAACTCAAGTCATGAATCATGGGAACCAGGTTTGAGTTTGAACCCCAGACGTCTGCTGAGAGGAAGTTATAAGCTGCTAGACAGAAAGGGTAAGCACAGATGGTGGGAGACAGAATATAATGTGTAAATGAGTTTGTCTGTGTATTTGTGTGACACAGAGAGAGAGATCCAAATAGTTGAGTCTAATGTTAAAAAAAAAATAACCCCAAACTACCATAGAAATAGGAACTTGTTACAGGTTGAATTTATATTGTGGATAAGAAAAGTCTTGCAACATACACATGCACACTTGAAATTTAATGAAATAGAAGTATAACTTCTATTTTAAAAGAACAGGAAATTTTGAAACAAATCAGGAAGGATGAAAGGAGAAAAATGAATGCAAAATAAACAAAACCAGAATCTTGGAAACGTAAAATATATGCACTGAAATAAAAAATAAAATAAATGGAATGCATTCTAGAATCAACATAGCCCAATAAAAATTTAGTTTACTAGAAGACAATAATGAGATATCTGCCCAGTATGTGACAAAGAAAAGAAGGTAAGAAATATAAAAAGCTGTTATAATATGGAGAAAATGAAGAGCGCATGGAGGTAAGGGGTAATAAAAATTAGCTATGAATTTTGCACCCTTTAATAAGATACACAAAGACTAAGCGCCATACAGTATGTTAGAAAATTGTATGACTTTCCAAATCATAATTAATTATCTGAAGTATTATTAACATCTGTTATATAATGTTATAATAATGATAATTATGTTATTATTATCTTAAACATTTATTGGATCCAAATACTTTCTTTCAAATTAGCACAAGAAAAAATGGGGGTGCAGAGATTGTGGGAGGCCTCAAACATGTTTCAATCCAAACGCTGTCTTTAAGTAGCTGGGAAGGTAGAAGCCCCCGTAGAAGACGAGGAATTTAATCTTGCGCTGGTGCATTACCAGAGCAGTAGGAAGGAGAGACAGCTAACAGCACTTTTCTTATCCTAGAAGTTCTCCAAGATAATCAATAATTTTCCTTCCATGAGTGCTGAAATTGAAGTACTGACTGAAATAAGTCAATTCATCCTATCCTATGATTTTTGTATTTTTTACTGACTTGACTGAATGTTTTACCAAATTGATACCATTTGTTGGGTTTTGTTTTTGAATAGTCTAGCCTCCATTCTTGGGCTTTATGAATAAGTGAAATGTGTGTAAACTTTAAACAATCAAATACCTTCTTATGAA
Organism: Equus asinus; assembly: GCF_041296235.1. Taxonomy (NCBI): domain Eukaryota; kingdom Metazoa; phylum Chordata; class Mammalia; order Perissodactyla; family Equidae; genus Equus; species Equus asinus. Next base: position 801,652 of record NW_027224738.1, read on the forward strand.
GTAAAAGAGTTGAATAATATGTATTTCTACATCCAATAATATACCCAAGTATATTTTTATTTCAGTGATAGTTTTGGCATAAATGCTGACATGGTCAAAATATTGAAATAAAGCTATTATGAATCTGGAGTGATGACTTCAAGATACTGAAATAAGTGGTAATGTTGGAGAAAACAGTGCATCCTTGGAATGATGAACTTATTCCAACCGCCAATCATCAAGTACGGAAGAGCCTCAAGAAACATGAGCATAGTTGTTAAACGAGCCCACAACCACCCAGTGAGCTCATTTTGATGTTCTACTACTTTAAATTGAGCACACTGTTGTCCTTCCACTCCCAATATGCTTGTCAACACAGAAACACACCGAGTTTAATCAGACGCGAAAGGTCCATCCATTGTGTATGAGAATTGCATGAGGCAAACCTAAAACTTGTTCTCAAAGTTTCTTTTTTATCTCATGTTGCCAAATTCTCCTTATGTCCATGTGGGACCTCATTACTTTCCAAAATGCCTGGGAGAGCTGAGTTGGAAACCCTAGGGATGTTTTAACAAGCTTTTGTTTTTGGATCCAAACTACAGGTGCAAGTGCTTGTCATTTCTTCTACTTTGTTATACATTGTTATTTTTATAGTGCAGACTCTAACAAGTGCCCTGGCCTGTCCAGAAAGGAGTTGAACTGGCAGGGCTCCCAGCTCTCGGAAGTTGGTTAGCAAAGGAAACAAAGCTGCTTTCAAGCCTTTTTTTCATGTTATGTGACAGACAATGTATATCTTTACTCAGTCCCTGAGCCTTTAACCTGCCCTGTTTTTCGTAAATAGTCTCTGTGGGAGGCCAGGTGATGTTCAAGTTGGAGAAAACAAACCTCCAACTGGAAACTCCCTGTGAACAGTGTCCTGAGAACAAAGCAATCACACTGTGAATTCCAATTACTGGGTAATCCTGATGCCTTTTCTTTGCTCCCAAATGAAAGTTTTTTGGTTTTATTGTCGTTGTTCCATAAACCCCCTAACTCACCTTTGAAAAGCAGACAGAATATATTATTGAGTCCTCCGTTAACGCACAAGCCTCAGGAGAAACGACACTAACATTTATCAGCCCAATCATCATTGGAAAATCAATTTTGATTTTATAATCTACTTATACCCCACTCCTCTTCCATATTTTCTTACCGCCAACTCCCTTTAAACAAAGACTGGTCGCAGCACACAGACTAAATTACTTAGATAACTGATTACTGGTCAGACCACACACACAACTGTGGTTTAGCAACCGGCCAACCAGTGCCCCTGAGTTATCGATGTTACTTTGTAACATTCACAGAACAGAGGGTTCCTTGTGGATATTGAAAGCCTCGTCTAAGGGTTTCCTAGTTTCCACTCTTTTTGAATAGCCACCACTTTCATTTTGTCCTTACATATTTGTTTTGACAGGCATCTATAACAATCTTCTTTTTCCAAGATATATGTAATAGTATACAGATAATATAGATAACATACACATTACATATAAATATATGTAAAATATTTTATATATAAAATAAATGTATATAAGAAGTGAAACTATTAAATATTTGGATAGCTTTGGTGTATAGTGTGTCAATATTTTAATTACAACTTGATATCTAACATTTACTCTATCTTCTAGATGCATACCAACAAATGCAGTTCTGAGATCTGCCCTCCAAAGCACATTTCTTTTATTTGCTATTTTAAAAATGTAATATTGTCATCCCAACCATATCCCTTGCTTGTCTCCACTTGATCTAATACATTCCATAAAGTAGATCTTATATGAAATCTTACTTCATCAGAGTTGAAAAGTGCATATTTAAAAACAGCCATTATAAAGAGGGACAAAAAGACCAAACGGGCCTTTCTTGTCTCACATCATTTGAAATTATTCAGGATAAAATATATAGAAATATAAGTTTTGTCAACTTTAAAGCTAATTTTATTATTTTTACCGTCAAAATGAGTTTATTTTGGAATAGCCAAAAGAGTTCCCATTTGGGACGCGCATGCTGTAGCGAACCACAGGCAAATCCAGACAAGAAAGGAGAGGAGCTTGCTTTCATAATGAAAGAAGAGAGTAAGGATGGTCTATTCTAAACAAAGTTCATTGGGGGAAAGTAGAAGTTCGGGGTGACAACAACTTCTCGTTGGCTGAGCTGCGGCGTTTCTTATTGGCTGGGCTACTGGCAGGTAGAGAGAGAACTCTCCCTTCAGAAGTGAAGTAGCTGTACTTTCTGTCAGACGTTGAAGCTTCTGTGTCTTCTTGTTTGGAGTAATTGATGACATGTGACAAGGTGTGAGAGCTCCCCCTACAGGTCTCCCCGACTCCAGTTAGTGATGATCAACAGGACCCCGTGACCCCGCTGTTTAATCAGACAAGCTGAGTAGACAACTGTCAGAGTCTGCTTTTTTCTCTCTCGCTTCTTTAACATTAAGCTCATAGATGATCTCTCTTAAGCTCTCTTCCTTGTCAAAGAAAGTCATATGGAAGTCAAATCAACAATGTAGGTTCATTTATTTATAAAGAATAAATGTGAAATAATTGTCAGAATGTGTCCTTATAATTGAAGTAAGGTAGCAATAAGCATGATTTGAAATAGTGAGACCATCATTTGAAACCTTTAAATTTATTTTCATTCAGATTTTTTATTTTAAGTTGACAATTTTGAAAAGAAACCAATTCTGAATTCCTTCCTCTCAGAACTTGTTCCACCATGGCTTCTACATTTTTCTCACTCATTGTAGCACTGAACACTGCACTTTGTTATGTATATATATGAATAGTACATCTTTATATGTGGACTATCTTGCACAATTCTCTACCTAACCCGTTATATTGATACATACTCCTCATGCAGCATAGAAGAGACTTAACTTTCTGTATACCTAGTTGCCTAGAAAATCTAAGAAAAAAATTTAAATGGAGGCTATAAGATTTGTGTTTACATCTGTCTGTGTCTATATACGTATGTTGTAAATATTTTACATATTTTCTACCTCTAGATGGTATTACCAAATTTAAGAGCTCTATTTAATTGCGTTAAAGGTGAAGCACTTATAAGAATTGAGCACTTTACTCTTCTCAGAAATATAACGGAAACTAACCCATATGTGTTTTGCAAGTAAATGCGATACAGAATAATTTTTGGTAAATGAAAGTTTATTTAGATTCCTTGGTTTGGTTGAAATAGGCATGTTCTCTGAGTTATCAGCATTGGGTATGATACAGACTCCATGTCTATTCTACTTGGGTTTATTGATGAAATAAGCTCATGTTATCCTTGTTACAAAATTTGCTAGCTATAAAAATCACTTATAATAGCGGATTTTGTCTAATGTTTCACAAGTTTTTGTAGGCAATCTAAATATAATTATTAGGAACAAGTGAACTAAATAGATATAAGAAATATAAAAAGTTTTTAGGTGAAGTTTTTATGTGTTATGGTAAATGTACTTAAAAATAACTTCAAAATCTCTTGGTAACTTGAAACATTAGAGTTTTTCTAAATTATGTACACCCATGAAAATTTATTGAGTAAGTAGATCATTTCCAAATAAGATAAAATATTAGACATTAATTACTAAACATAGGTTTACCTACTTTTTGCTTCTTTTTACAGAAAAACTAAAAGGTGTTTGCGTCTATTAATGAACATGTCTTGTGACTCATTAAAAATTTATCCTGTGATAAAATGTATGTTTTCAATAAAGAAGGTAAAAGGGATGGAGGGATTTTTTTGTTAAGAAAGAAATTTTGTCCTAAAGTAAAACTGGTTATGGGAAAGAGGAAAAGGCATGTTCTGAAAGTAAAAAAAAAAAAAGAAAAGTTATAGGTTTGTGGAAGAGGCACCTTGGGTAAAGAGTTTTGTGCATGGGCAAGTTGGCTAAGCTTGGAATTAATTTCATTAAGTAAATGGTTTAATATCAACAGTAAACTGGTACAAAATTAGAAATTGCCTTTCTCTCTCTTAAAATGACAGTTGTTTTCCTGCTCTTGAGAAAGAGGTTATAAAAGATTTTTCTTTAATTTTATGTAAGTCTACCAAAAATACAGGGATTCTATGTTTTCTCAAAATAATTTCCCATGTTCAAAAAGCTGAAATCTTTCTTTTAAGAGAGCCTTTTTTTTTTTTTTTACAGTTTAAGTTTCTGTGTTTGCCTTTGACATCTTCTGTTGTCACTTTAGTTAAATGGATAAGTAAGCATTGTTTTATCATGACCTATTATCTTATTTGACCAGGTGTGTTAAAGCCTTTTGATATTTCCAACAAACTTCCCAAAAATTTAAATCATAAGCAAAATCTTTTTTTGCCCTACAAGTACCTTTGAGAACTACCAGAGAGTCCATGGGACTTCTCAGAGAATTTGTTCTCTCTTCTCATAATAACAGACATGGCAATCTAATTATGTTTATTTGATATGTCAAATTACATGTGAAGCATTATCAAACAAGTAAAGACAAACTTTCTTTATGGATATCCTCATATGTGTATGTTGTTAATATAAACGTTCCAAATACAGTGCCAAATTTTTAAAAATCTATGTCCTCATATGTTATCTCCCGTAATTCTAGTTACCTAAAAATATTATATGTCACAGGAATAATCAAATTTTATTGTCAATTTTATTGTAATCAAATCTTTAGCCATGCCATTTTAAGTCTTTTGTCATTTACAGAGTTATTGTTTATTTGATGCTTTTGCAATATGTTTCACCTTCAGAGAGATTCATGGAAAAGATTTTGACACAGTCTACAATACAGGTTTCTGAAAAACTTTCACATCATAACACTGAACTGGGTAGGTAATTACAGACACTTAATGGAGAGAATGACGGCTTCAAAATATCCTAACAAATGATCAAGATATACGTATTAATTACATGAGATTATGTGAACTGAAGATACTCTAAATGATTTGTTTTTCCAGAATTTAAGAATTCTTTTTCCTAAGCTATCAAAAATTTGGTAAGACATACCTTTGTGAAAAAATATAAAACATTTACTTTTTCTTTCTACCTTATCCTTCAGGAATTCAGAAAGCCTCTGTCAGTATTTTTACTTATATAAAAAATTAGGCCAATTTTTTTTAATATAAACAAATTAGTTTTAGTGGGATTTTCTTTGGTACAAAAATGAGGGTAATTGTAAAGAGAAAAACTATGTTTGCACTTTTGTAGATGTCATATTTCAGTCCTGTTCATTGTCCTTGAGGCTTTGTTACATACATGTGGACTGGACTTCCCTGGGCTAAGGTAATGCCTTTGGTCACACTAATTGTTCAAAGTAACCTCTTTCAAAAGCATCATCTCACTCCACACAAATTAGTCACCATTAGATCAATGTCTACCGATATGCAATCTTCAGCAGACCCTTTGTTGTCCTATGCTGGTACGACACAAGCTACTGTGACTCTCTAATGTCTTATACTCAAGCGTATGATCAAGAAGTTAAAGAAGCTTCTCTGGATTCCAATTTAAAGGATCTTATGGTCACAGTCTAGAGCCTGTAGACTGGATATTCTGGAAGCATCATCAGAGAAAGAAAGCTCTCAAGCCCCGCTGGAAAGGACCTTACCAAGTGCTCCTAACCACTGACACTGATACAGAACTAGAAAGCATTCAAATTTGATGATACATCTCACAGCTAAAGAAGGCTCCACCAAAAATATAGTCATCAGACGCTGGTGCAGATGCTAAACAAATTCCGGAGGACTCCAAATCTAATTGTACAGGAGGAGAAGCAACTGACATCTGAGACAGACAGCTCTTCCCAAACGGTTGGACCAGGACTGTACGCCTTTTACTCAATGTGTCTCTTACCTGATTTATCTCTCTCTCTTTGTTAGAAAAATAATATTCTTCTCTGCATCTCCCAATCTATTCAAAAAGGGGGAAATGTTTCTGACTGTTGGGTTTGTCCTCAGGAGCACCGTTCTGTACATAAGTCTAGAGATTCTTTAGTACATTTAATTACCAATCTCTCTGCCATTCCTCTCCTAATTCTTTGTCCTAAGTGTCTAGAATTCTTTGCCTGACCAATCAAATCCTTGGTTTTGTCAATTTCATTATAATGACTCCATGGTATGTACTCCCTTAGGGTCTAGCTTCTCTTACATTTTGCAGAAAAGCCTGTGTAAATCACATTGTTTAAATTTCTACCAAACTAGAGGTCATTATGCAACTGGATTGTTGGTTAAACTTTTTTCATTATGTGACCAATCAAAAACTCTGTATTGGGCATCACCATTGAGTTTACTTCACAGACTAAAATGTAAAATTAGTTACACACATAGTCAAGGGTGTTCAGTGCCTGTTGGTAGAAACCCCAGCACAGCTGCCAGATTGAAAAAAAACCTATTTCCTAGGATAGGCACCGTCATGGATAAATATATGATCATAAATTTCTCTAAATCCCTGACAGATATTGCTATATCTGTCACTAAAGAAATAGCTGCCAAAGAAAAGTCTGTGGATCCTCTTGCACAACTTGTATTAGGTAATAGAATTTTTTGTGCTTATCTCCCAGCTGAACAGGATGGCTTTTTCCTGCAGTAAACGCCTCTATTCCTTGGTATCTCTTCCTTGGCAAACACCTGTATTGAAATAAAAACTGAACTAGACAAAATCTGAACACAAACCGAATTGTTAAATGTTGTGCCCACTGACACTCCATGGTTTTTGATCACTTTAACTGGCTACCCTCAGGAATGGCCTGGTTTGGGTCTATTCTCCAGTTTCAACTTAGTGTTTTATTTATTATAATAGAAATTCTCACTGTTGTAAAACTGTCTCCTGTGCATAACTCAATGTTATAAGAATACCACTTGGATAATAATCACTCAATGCATTTATATGACTGCTAACACTTATGAGCCTTCACCTGAGAAAATTCAAGGAACTATAGACAGTATTTGCCCTTAAAGAAATATGATGGTGTCTGCTCTGGTGCTGTTTTTGCTCAAGTAGGACTTAAAGCTCTTAAGGAAATTGTGTTTCTCCTTGTGTGGGACATGACATACTGGGAATGAGCTTTCCTTAAAATGAAGGATGGAGGATGCTATGATGACTGATCAGCAATGTTTTTTAACAGTTGATCAGCAATGCTTTCCAATAGTTGATCAGCAATGCTTTCAAAGAAAGATCTCAATCAAAAGGGAAAAATGTCAAAATCGACTATAATGGAGCCATTTTAATATGGAGTTGGAGCTGCCTTTCAAGAGAAACAGCCTTGCTGTCTTAAACATTAGACTGGGCCAAACTCTCAGACTGTGTCAAAATGGCAGTTGTTTCACAAGCAATTGTTTGAGAAGTCAGCAGGAGAACAGACATCCAGACCACAAAAACTGAAGATTGTGGGCTGACCCTGATCCAGTGCTCCAGGCTCTTTGCTCCAAAAATTCAAACTTTTTTCATCTTGCAAAACTAAAACTCTGGGACATCAGCATCATGGCAGAGTGAGCTTGTCTGGTAATCTCGCCTCTCCACCGCACAACAAAAAGACATTCATACTACAACAGAGGGCATCCAAACACAACACAAAAGAACTCTGGGGGACACAAACAGCCGTACAATGGAGGGCAGAGAAGCTGGAACTCCCTTCAAAGGAGGTGGAAGAGAGTAAGAGAAAACTTTTCTCCCTCTCCAAAAGACTAGGATCTGGAACCATGGGCAGCCTCCAAGAGGGAAGGAACTGGGGAGGGGACACTCATTTGCAGGAACACCAAAGATCCCCAAAGGTCCTCATGGCCAAGGGGAAAGCCCCTACTGAGGTGAATACTAAAGCAGGGATGACCTCATCAAGCCAACACCACAGGAGAGGAGACAGCAAGGGTAGAGGGAGAAACTCCTGAGAGCATGTGGAAGAAACTGCCTCTCCCTCCATCCGCCCAGGCCTGACTCCAGTGCTTGGGATCTCAGCAAAATGCAGAGGACTCAGAATATGTGGCTCTTGACCCCCACCCAGTGGTGATAGGAGGTAACTGTGACCAAATAATACCATGATGCAGTAAAACAGAGCCACACTCTCTAGCAGTATCAAAAGTTATAGTAAATCTCCAGAATAGAGAGAAAATGACAAGTATGCAGAAATCAGTCCTGAAGACAAAGAAATATGTAATCTAAATGACAGAGAACTCAAAGTAGCTGTCACCAAAAAACTCTACAAGTTAAAAGAGAATGTAGAGAAATAATTCAGTGTGTTCAGGAGCTACTTCACAAAAGAGATTGAAACTATCAAGAAGAATCAATAAGAAATAATGGAGATGAAAGACACAATGGAAGAGAAATATGGATTCCCTGAATCCTCAGGTGGACATCATAGAGGAATGAATCAGCATAATCATTGTGGATAGACATGTTGAAATGCTCCAAACAGAGGAGGAGAGAAAACTAAGACTTAAAAGAAATGAAGAAAGTCTCTGAGAAATGTCCAACTCAATTAGGAAACGCAACATAAGAATTACAGGTATTCAAGAGGGAGAAAAGAAAGAGAATGGAGCAGAAAACTTGTTCAAAGAAGTAATAGCAGAGAACATCCCAAACCTAGGGAAGGAGATGGAAATCCATGTGAAAGAGGCTACCAGATCTCCTAAATATGTCAATGTAAAAAGACCTACTGCAAGGCATATTGTAGTGAAACTGGCAAAAGAGAATGACAAAGAAAAAATGCTAAAGGCAGCAAGGTAGAAAAAATAACCTACAAAGGAACTCCTATCAGGCTTTCAGTGGATTTCTCTGCAGAAACCTTACAGGCTAGGACAGCCTGGAATGACAATTTCAAATCTTTGGAGGACAAAAACTTTCAGCCAAGAATACTCTATCCAGCAAAAATATCCTTCAGATAGCATGGAGAAATAAAAAACATTCCCAGATAAACAGAAAGCTAACAGAGATCATAGCCATGAGACTCCTTCTACAAGTAATCCTCAAGAAGGTCCTCATACCTGAAAAAAAGGGAGAAAAGGCTTACAAAACACAGGGTAAGGAGATAAATAGGTAGATGAAATCAGAAAATTGTAGTTGTACATCAGAACAGGATGGCAAATACTCAAGTATAAGATTAAAGATAAAGAGAAGGAAAACACCAAAAACAAAGATAATCTTGTCACTTTAATCACAAACTCACAACACAAGATGGAATAAGATGTGAGAAAAACAACCTAGGAGGGGAAAAGGAAAGGGACTGAATCAGTTTAGTCTAATGAAATAAGAGGCCATCAGAAAATGGAGCATCTTATCTATGAGGTTTTGAATACAAAATTCATGGTAACAACGAAACAAAAAAGCAGAATGTAGACACAAATAATAAATCAGAAGGAAACAAACAAACAAAAAACACAACATAAAAAACTACATAACTCAATTGGTAGACCAAAATACACAGGACAAGAAACAAAGGAAATGCAGGAGACCTGATAAATGAGTGATAAAATGGCAGCATTAAGCCCTCATATATCGATAATCACCCTAAATGTAAACGGATTGAATTCTCCAATCAAAAGAGTGGCAAGATGGATTAAAGAACAAGACCCAACAATATGCTGCCTCCAGGAAACACATCTCAGCTCCAATGACAAACACAGGTTCAGACTGGAGGGATGGAACATGATATTCCAAGCTAATGGCAAGCAAAAGAAAGCAGGTGTTGCCATACTTAAATCAGACAAAGTAGACTTCAAGATAAGGCAGGTAAAGAGAGACAAAAGAGGGCAGTATATAATGACTAAAGTGACACTTCACCAAGGCGACATGACACATAAATACCTATGGCCCATAAATAGGTGCACCAAAGTACATAAAGCAACTATTAACAAGCATAAAAGAAGATATTAACAATAACACAATAATAGTAGAGGACCTCAACACTCCACTCATATCAACGGATAGATCACCCAGACAGAAAATCAACAAGGAAACAGTGGAATTAAAGGAAAACCTAGACCAGTTGGATTTAATAGACGTATATAGAACACTCCATCCAAAAACAGCAGAATACATATTCTTCTCAACTGCGCATGGAACATGCTCAAGGATAGACCATATGTTGGGAAACAAAGGCAAGCCTCAATAAACTTAAGAAGATTGAAATAATAACAAGCATCTTTTCTGATCGCAATGCTATAAAGCTAGAAATTAATTACAAGAAAAAGTCTGAGAAAGGGACAAAGATGTGGAGACTAAACAACAGGCTATTGAACAACCAATGTATCATTCAAGAAATTAAAGGAAAAATCAAAAAATATCTGGAGACAAATGGAAATGCAAACATACCATACCAACTCATATGGCATGCAGCAAAAGCCATATTAAGAGGGAAATTCATCACACTACAGGCTTGCTTTAACAAACAAGAAAAAATCTCAACTAAGTAATCTCAAAGTAATCCTAACTGAATCAGAAAAAAGAAGAAGTAGCAAAGCCCAAAGTCAGCAGAAGGAGAGAAATAATAAAAATCAGAGCAGAAATAAATGCTATTGAAACAAAAAAGGCAGTAGAAAGGATCAATGAAACAAAGAACTGGTTCTTTGAGAAGATAAACAAAATTGACAAACCCCTAGCCAGACTTACAAAGAAAAAAAAGAGAGAAAGCTCAGATAAATAAAATTAGAAATGAAAGAGGAGAAATAACAACGGATATCACAGAAACACAACAGATTATAAGATAATCATATGAAAAGCTATATGCCAACAAAATGGACAACATAGAGGAAATGGATAAATTCTTCGACTCTTACAACCTCCCAAAGCAGAACCAGGAAGAAATAGATAATCTGAATAGACGAATCACAAGGAAAGAGATTGAACCTGTAATCAAAAGCATCCCAAAGAATAAAAGCCTGGGATTAAAAGTTTCCCTGGGCAATTCTACCAAACATTCAGAGAGGATTTAATACCTATCATTCTCAAGCTATTCCAAATAATTAGGGAGGATGGAACACTTCCTAATATATTCCACGAGGCCAACATCACTGTGATACCAAAGCCTGACAAGGACAACACAAAAAAGGAAAACTACAGGCCAATATCACTGATGAACATAGATGCAAAAATCCTCAACAAAATATTGGCAACCCGAATTCAGCAACACATCAAAAGGATCATACATCACGATCAAGTGGGATTCATACCAGGGACACAGGGATGGTCCAACATCCGCAAATCAATCAATGTGCTACACCATGTCAACACTGAGGAATAAAAACCACATGATCATTTCAATAGATGCAGAGAAAGCATTTGACAAGATCCAACAGCCACTTATGATAAAAACTCTTAAGAAAATGGGGATAGAAGGAAATTACCTCAACAGAATAAAGGTCATTTATGACAAACACATAGCCAACATCATAGTCAATGGGCCAAAACTGAACACCGTCCCCCTGAGAACAGGAAGAAGGCAAGGATGCCCACTATCACCACTCTTATTCACCATAGTACTGGAGGTTTTGGCCAGAGCAATTAGGCAAGAGAAAGGAATAAAAGGAATCCAAACAGGGAGTGAAGAATCGAAACTCTTGCTGTTTACAGGTGACATGATCTTATATATAGAAAACCCTAAAGGATCCATCAGGAAACTAATAGAAATAATTAACAACTACAGTAAAGTTGCGGGGTACAAAACTTACAAAACTTGTTTGCATTTCTATACTCTAATAATGAACTTACGGAAAGAGAAATCAAGAATATAATTCCATTTATAATTGCAACAAAAGGAATAAAGTATCTAGGAATAAATTAAACCAAGGAGGTGAAGGGCTTATGCAATGAAAACTATAAGACATTATTGAAAGATATAGATGATGACATAAAGAGATGGAAAGAGATTCCATGCACATGAATTGGTGGAATAAACATAATGAAAATTCCATATTACCCAAAGCATTCTACAGATTCAATGAAACCCAATCAGAATCTCAATGACATTTTTCATAGAAACAGAACAAAGAATCCTAAAATTCATATGGGGCAAGCAAAGACCCTGAATTGCTAAAGTAAACCTGAGAATGAAATCAAAGCTGGAGGCATCATAATCCCTGATTCAAAATGTACTACAAAGCCATAGTGATCAAAACAACTTGGTATCGGTACAAAAACTGGCACACAGATCAAGGGAACAGAACTGAAAGCCCAGAAATAAAACTGCACATACATGGACAGCTAATCTTTGACAGAGTTGCCAAGAACATTCAATGGAGAAAAGATAGTCTCTTCAATAAATGGTGTTGGGAAAACTGGACAGCCACTTGCAAAAGAATGAAAGTAGACCATTACCTCATGCTATACACAAAAATAAACTCAAAATGAATCAAAGAGTTGAAGGTAAGTCCTGAAACCGTAAAACTCCTGTAAGATAATACAGGCAGTACACTCTTTGACATCAAACTTAAAAGGATCTTTCAAATACTATGTCTTCTCAGACAAGGGAAACAAAAGAAAAAGTAAACAAGTGGGACTTCATCAGACTAAAGAGCTTCCTCAAGGCAAAGGAAACTAGGATCAAAACTAAAAGACAATCCACCAAGTAGGAGAAAACACTTGCAAATCATATATCCAACAAGGGGTTAATCTCTGTAATATATAAGGAACTCAGACAACTGAACAACAACAACAAAAAACAGTCTGATCAAAAAAGGGGCAGAGGATACGAACAGACATTTTTCCAAAGAAAATATACAGATGGCCAATAAACACATGAAAAGACGTTCGATGGGAAAAGAACAGTCTCTTCAATAAATGGTGTTGGGAAAACTGGACAGTTACATGCAAAAGAATAAAAGAAGACCATTACCTTACACTATGCACAAAAATCAACTCAAAATGGATTAAAGACTTGAGTGCAAGACCGGAAACCATGAAACCATGATAATTCTAGAAGAAAACATAAGCAGTACCCTCTTTGACATCGGTCTTAGCAGTATATTTTCAAGAACCAGGGAAACAAAAGAAAAAATGGACAAATGGACATCAAATTAAAAAGCTTCTGCACAGCAAAGGAAAGCATCAACAAAATGAAAATACAACCTAACAATTGGGAGAAGATATTTGCAAACCATATATTAAATAAGGGATTAATATCCAAAATATACAAATAACTCATACAGCTCAACAACAACAAAAAACCAATAACCCAATTAAAAAATGGGCAAAGGATCTGAACAGAGATTTCTCCAAAGAAGATCTACGGATGGCCAACAGGCATATGAAGAGATGCTCAACATCATTAGCTACCAGGGAAATGCAAATCAAAACTACAATGAGGTATCACCTCACTCCAGTCAGAATGGCTATAGTTAACAAGACAGGAAACAACAAGTGTTGGAGAGGATGTGGAGAGAAGGGAACCCTCACACACTGCTGGTGGGAGTGCAAACTGGTGCAGCCACTATGGAAAGCAATATATATCCTCAGAAAATTAAGAACAGATCTACCATATGATCCAGCTATCCCACTGCTGGGTATTTATCCAAAGAAGTTGAAAATGCAAAGGTATAAAGATATTTGCACCCCTATGTTCATTGCAACATTATACACAATAGCCAAGACTTGGAAGCAACCTAGGTGCCCATCAAGGGACAAATGGATAAAGAAGATGTGGTATTTATACACAATGGAATACTACTCAGCCGTAAGACAGGATGAAATCCAGCCATTTGTGACAACATGGATGGTCCTTGAGGGTATTCTGCTGATTGAAATTAGTCAGAGGGAGACAGTCAAATCAAAGTATGATCTCACTCATAAGTAGAAGATAAAAACAATGACAAACAAACACATAGCAATGGCAATTGGATTGGTGGTTACCATAGGGGAAGGGAGGGGAGGGCAAAAGAGGTGATTAGGCTCACATGTCGGGGGGTGAACTATAATTAGTTTTTCGATGGTGAACATGATGTAATCTACACAGAATTTGAAAGGTATTACGATGTACATCTGAAAGCTATATAATGTTATAATCCAATGTTACTGCAAGTAAAAAAATGAAAAATTTTTTTACAAAGATGTTTGACAACACTAATCATCAGGGAAATACAAATCAAGACTACACTAAGATACCATCTTACGCCTGTTAAAATAGCTATAATCACTAAGACTAAAAATAGCAAATGTTAGAGAAGGTGTGGAGAAATGGGACCCCTCACACACTGCTGGTGGGAATGCAGCTGGTGCAGCCACTATGGAAAAGAGTATGGAGAGTCCTCAAAATGCTAATAATAGAAATACCTTATGACCCAGCTGTCTCACCTCTGGTATCTACCCAAACAACTTGAAACCAACAATCCAAGGTAACATATGTATCCCTATGTTCATTGCAGCACTATTCACCATAGCCAAGACATGAAAACAATACAAGTGCCTATCGACTGATGATTGGATAAAGAAGATGTGGTATATATATACAATGGGATACTACTCAGCCATAAAAAAGACAAAATCATCGCAATGGCAACAGCATGGATGGACCTGGAGGGAATTATTCTAAGCCAAATAAGCCAGACTGAGAAAGACAAACAGCATATGATTTCACACGTATGTGGAATATAAACAAACGCATGGACAAAGCAAATGATTCAGTGTTTACCAAGGGAAGGGGGTGGGGAGTGAGCACAGGGGTTGAAGGGGAGCACTTATGCTGTGGTAGACAAGAAATAATGTACAACTGAAATTTCACAATGATGCAAATTATTATGAACTCAATTAAAAATAAATTTTAGAAAAACTGAGAATTGTGGACTCTTGGAAGATAGAATTAATAGTTAATGTTAAGCGCAGGCTAGCTCTCTGTCTCCAACTCCAATTAAAATTCTTTGTAATACAACTTCACTTCTTCGCCTTTAAATGCCCCAGGCTTTTACTCCCTAGAGGGTGTCAATCTACAAAAACAGAAACCAGTTTATGAGGCAAAGTGTTTATTTGGGATCAAAGAATTGCAATTTGGGGAGCACTGATTCAGTGAGAAACCCGAGTAACGTTCTGATTACAGCAGAAGGACTCAGGGTTTTTATGGGAAAAAGGGAGGAAGATGAGGTGAGTTGTATCAAAGACGAGTTTATTGGTGCTAGATGAGGTAAGGCTCGGTTTGTTCTTTATAGACTGCTTTGAGATTTGATCATGAGGCAAAAGGCTAGATCGGAACTTCATTCATTGGTTATCAATGCAGTCATCAGGAAAGCCCAATTTTATCAGTCCTTACAAACAGGATCTTCTTGCTCTTACTGCCTTCTTGGAATGTTGGCAGTTTGATTTAGTTTGGAAGATAAAACAAGACATGCACAACAATTTCTTTAAAATGGCCATGCTGTCTCTATTCTAATGTGGCTCCACTCATGTCATCTTTCATATAGGATATTATTTGGGTTTCTACCTGAATCTGTGCTTCCAAAATTGTAATTATTTGATTCCAAGTAAACACTCTACCTCTTAAACTAGTTTCTGTTTTTGCAGATTGACATTACTTTTTGATTACCTCAATATTTCAAAGTGTTTGAAACTCATTGTCAGTCTTTTTCTGTTTCTTTTCTCCTTTCTCTCTGATCCTATCCTGAGCTAATTACATTCAACTTTCTGTTTGGAGTTTTGCATTTTCTCCACCACACCCTTCCTCATAATGAACTCTATGCTGAAAATATTTTGCTATTGAGTAATTATTTATGTGTGTACGGCTATTCTGGGAGAAGGTGACATGTGACCTCTCGGGCACTTAGGGCTAGCTCAAGAAAGATCTTTTGTTAGATCTCTCTGAAATTTTAGACTTTCAAAGACTGCTTTTTTTTTTTTTGAGGAAGATTAGTCCTGAGCTAACATCTGCTGCCATTCCTCCTCCTTTTTGCTGAGGAAGACTGGCCCTGAGCTAACATCCGTGCCCATCTTCCTCTATTTTATGTGTGGGATGCTTATCATGGCTTGATGAGATCCGAACCTGTGAACCACAGGCAGCTGAAGCGGAAAGTGGGAAATTAACCACTGCGCCACCTGGCTGGCCTCAAAAGACTGCTGTTTTAATTATTTAGGTAAGAACGAGGTATGCCTCCCTTCTGGAGCACCTAATTTACATGGACGTAGACATGCAATCTCACTTTTCAACACAGATTCAGAAATTCAGATAAGAAGACTTTGACACAAAATGTCTCACGTAATCTCACTCTGTAGTTCCAGGGAAAAGCACCCTCGTATCTAATGTACAGCCCAGATATAACGTTGACCATTTACACGGAGTCTTGCTTTTCATTGAGCCTCTACAAACCCACCATTCTTTAATTTTTACCTAAACTCCACCCTTTCCTCAAATATAGAACACTCTTATTTTGTTTAATGAGACACTGTCATTTCTGGCGCTTGTCGCCCTTGTCATTGCAGTAATTTGGTAAAGCTGCCTTTACTGGAATGGATGTGTCCCTAGTGGTCTTGAGCTGAGCTAGGACAGAACTAAAGGAAGAGTTCAAACACATGCAGTTTTTTTTCTCTTGCACAGTGCGTACCCGGTGGCAGCAGCTGGGAGTTTTCTGCCAAAATCCCAATGGTAATCTCTGGAAGATGCTCATGGGCTTTCGCAATAAGCTCCAGGCTGCACAAGTATGGGTGGCAGTCACTTCCAAAATTATATTTGAGTGGGTGCCATAAGGGCCCAAAGGCATTGGGAGAGCCGCCTTCTTTTATAATTCAGACATGGCCTACTTTTGTTCAATTCCTCACACAAATATAGCTTTCTTTCTGGTAGTGTTACAGGTGGGAGCTAGCAATATTCCCAGATGTGGAATATGTGTTCTCCAAAATCTTAGCAGAAGGAAGAAAATGACACATATCATAGCATAAATAAATGAAATAGAGACCAAGAAATAAAGAAAAAAAGTCGATAGCACTAAAGGTGGTTTCTTGAGGAGATAAAATTGACAAACTTTTAGCTACACTAAGAAAAAGTCTCACATTAGTAAAATAAGAAATTTAAGAGTAGTCATCACAACTGAAGATACAAAAATACTTAGGATCATAAAACACTTCTATGAATAACTATTATGCCAAAAAATCAGACCACCTTAAAGAAATGGATGAATTCCTAGACACACAAAGCCTGCTAAGAATGAATTAGGAAGAAATAGGAAATCTGAACATATCAATAAGTAGCAAGGTGATTGAATCAGTAAACAAAAACCTCCCAGAACAGAAAAGTCCGGGATAGCTGTCTTCATTGGTGAATTCTACCAAACATTTAAAGAGTTAACATCAACCCTTCTCAAGCTCTTCCAAAAACTTGAAGGAGAGTGGAGATTCCCAAACTCATTTAAAAAGTCCAGGTTTACCTTGATACCAAAGCCAGATAACGACACAATAGACCAGTTTCTTTGATGAATATAGATGTAAAAAGTCTCAAGAAAGCAAACTGAACTCAAGAACATATCGAAAGGATCAGTTACTGTGATCAACTTGGGTTTATCCCTGGGATGCCAAGTGTCCAGAAACCTATCTTGAAATCATAGAACTTTACAATCTAAATGACAAAGAAATCCAAAACAGTCAGAAAACAACTAAAAAGATGGTGATAGTGAGCCCTTACCTATCAACATTACTTTAATGATAAATAGATTAAATTCTCCACTAAAAAAAAAATATAATGTGCAGTCAGCCTGGTGGCATTAAGCTCCTGTGCTCCGCTTGGGTGGCCCGCAGTTTGCCGGTTCGGATCCCAGGTGCGGACCTACACACCACTTATCAAGCCATGCTGTGGCAGGAGTGCCACATATGAAGTAGAGGAAGACGGGGACAGATATTAGCTCAGGGCTAACCTTCCTCACAAAAACCAAAAACATAAAATGGCTGAATATATAAATAAAACAAAATTTAACGATATGCTGTGTACAAGAGACACAGTTTAGCTTTAAGGATACACAGAGACTGAAAGGGTAGGGACGCAAAAAGATATTTCAAGTAAATGGTAAGCAAAATAGAAGAAGTGTAGATATACTCATATCAGACCAATTAGATATTAAGCTAAACATTGCCAAAGAGATCAATAAGGTTATTATATAATGATAAAGAAGTGAATTCATCAAGAAGATATGAGCATCTAAATATATAAATATATAAAGCAAACACTAACAAAACTAAATGGAGAAATAATCAGCAATATAATAATAGTAGAGGATTTCAATATCTGACTCTCATCAATGGAGAGACATGCTGATATAAAATCAATAAGCAAAGACTTGAACAACAGTCTAGAAAAATGTTCTAAAAGACTTACACAGAACATTTCATCCAACTACAGAAGAATATACATTTTTCACATATGTACTCAGAACATTCTCCAGAGTAAATCAAATAGACCAAAAAACAGATCTCCTCAAAGTCAAGAAGTTAGAAATTATATTAAGTATCTTTTCCAACCACAATAGTACGAAGCTAGAAATCAAAAAAAGCAGGAAAATGAGAAAATTTTAAAAAGTATGGAAATTAAACAACACATTCTTGAATAACTAAAAAAATCAAAGAAGAAATGAAAATGAAAATCACAAAAAAATATCTTGGGGGCAAATGCAAACACAGCTCACCAAAATTTATGGATTGCAGCAAAAGCAATACCAAGAGGCAAGTTTAAAAATATAAACACAAACATAAGAAAATATATCAAATAAACAAGATAACACTACTACTCAAGGAACTAGAAAAAGAAGCAAAAACTAAGATCAAAGTTCACAGAAGGAAGGACAGACATATTAAAAAGTAGAGCAGAAGTTAGTGAAATAGAAAATAGGAAAACAATTTAAAATATGAACAAAAGTAAGAGCTTTTTTAAATGATTAGCAGAAGTGACAAAACTTTAGCAAAACTAACATCCAAAAAATGGAGGACCCAAATAAATATAATTAGAAGACAAGACATTACAAATGATACCATTAAAATACAAAGATCAGGGCCTGGCCCCGTGGCCGAGTGGTTAAGTTCGTGCGCTCCGCTGCAGGCGGCCCAGTGTTTGGTTGGTCCGAATCCTGGGCGCGGACATGGCACTGCTCATCAAACCACGCTGAGGCAGCGTCCCATATGCCACAACTAGAAGGACCCACAATGAAGAATATACACCTATGTACTGTGGGGCTTTGGGGAGAAAAAGGAAAAAATAAAATCTTTAAAAAAATACAAAGATCAAAAGAAACTATTATAAACAATTACACGCCAAGAAATTGGACAACACAGAAGAAATGGATAAATTCCTAGAAATGCATACCTACCAAAACAAAATCATAAAGAAACAGAAGATGTGAGCAGACTGATAATGACTAAGGAGCTAGAAGCTGTGATCAAACAGCGCAACAATGAAAAGACCAAGATCAGATTGTGTCACTGGTGAATTCTTCCTCACAAGTAAAGATGAATTAACATCAGTCCCTCTCGAAATTTTCCAAAAATTTGTAAAAGAAAGAAAACTGTCGAATTTATTTTACTCAGCTAGCACCACTATGACACTAAAGCCAGATAAGTACACTAAAAAATAAGTTCAGGCCAATGACTTTGACAAATATAGTTGCAAAAATTCTCAGCAAAATACTACCAAGCTGAACTCGGTAGCACACTTAAAGGATCACACATCACTATGAGGTGGCACTTGTCTCTGGGATACAAAAATGGCTCAACATACGCAAATCAACAAGTGTGATACACCGCATTTGTAAAATAAAGGGTAAAAATCTTATTCTTCTTTCAATGATGCAGAAAAATTACTTGAAAAATTTATCCTTCTTTTATAATAAAAGCTCTCAACTAATTGTGTAAAGAAATAATGTACTTGAACATAATAAAGTTCATATATGTAAGGTTCGTGATTAACATCAGACCCAATAGTGAAAGTTTGAGAGCTTTTCATCTAAATCATGAACAAGTGAAAGATGCACATCTTCATCACTCGATTTCAAGATAGTATTGGAAGTCCTAGCCAGAGCAATTCATTGAGAAAAAGAAATAAAGACACCAAAATCTGAAAGTTAAAGTAAATTTTTTTCTGTTTGGAGGTAACATAATTTTATGGATGAAAATCTTAAAGACTCAACCAAGAAATCCTTAGCATAATTCAATTCAGTAAAGCTGTTGGGTGCAAAATCAATCAAATTAAATTAGTCAATTTTATTTCTTTGCACTAACACCAAAATATATGATAAAGGTATTTAAAAAACCAATTTTATTTATAATACCATCAAGAAAATACTTAGGAATAAATTCAAGCAAAGCGGGGAGTCTATACACTATAAAGTATAAGAAAAAATTTGAAGAAGACACAAACAAATGGAAAAACATCCCATAATGATGGATCAGTGAGTTAATATTAAAATGTCAATACTTATCTAAAGCCATCTATATATTCAATGCAATCACTATCAAAATTCCAAGAGCATTTTTCAGAGAAATAGAAAAAATATCTCACAGTTTGTATGGGGATCACAAAAGATGCTGAATATTCAAAGCAATCTTGAGAAAAAATAGCATAGCTGGGAGCAACGGAAATCATTTCTTGATTTTACACAATATTACAAAGCTATGCTAATCAAAACTAGATGGTACTGATATAAAAATAAACATATACAACAATGGAACAGAATTGAGAGCCAAGATACAGACTCATGCATATATGGTCCAGTAATATTTGACAAAGGAGCTAAGCATGCTTAATGAGAAAAGGATTTTCTCTTCAATAAACAGTATTTGAACTACTGGATATTCACACACAATTAAATAAAATTGGACACCTATCTTACACCACTCACAAAAATTAACTGGAAATGGATGAAATAATTTAATGGAACACCTGAAACCATAAAACTCTCAGACGACAAGGTCTTAGAAGACCTCAATGTAGGTTTTGACATTGATATTTTTGGACATGACATGAAAAGTACAAGCAGAAAAAGCAAAAATCAACAAATAGGATGGCATTAAACTAAAAGCCTTCTTTACAATAAAATACTCAACAAAATGAAAAGCCAACATACTAAACATATAAAATATTTTCAAATTATGTGATGAGAGGTTAATATCCAAAATGCATATGGAACTCCTACAACTTAATAGCAAAAATACAAACAACCTGGTTGAAAAAATGGACAAAGGACCTGGATAGACATTATTCCAATAAAGACTTACAGATGACCAAAAAATACATGAGAAGATGCTTAATGTCACTAATCACCAGGGAAAAGCATATCAAAACCACAATGGGTTCACCTCACATCCGTAAGAATGACAATCATGAAAAAGACCAGAGATAACAATGTTGCTGAGGGTGTGAAGAAAAGGGAGTCTTGTGCACTGTTGTTGGTAATGTAAATTGGTATAGCTTCTATGGAAAACTGTATGGAGATTCTTCAAATAATTAAAAATAGAACTACCATATGATCCAACAACCCAACTTATGGGTATATAGCCAAATAAAATGAAATCAGAATCTCAAAGAGATATCTGTACATCCATGTTCATTGTAGCATTATTCACAATAGAAAACACCTGCAAACAACTTGTTTCATATGTATATATGTATTAAGTATATGTGTGTGTATACACACACACACACACACACACACAATGGAATATTACTAAGCCACAATAAAGAAGGAAACCCAGGCATTTGTGACACACAGATTGACTTTGTAGGTACTATGCTAAATGGAAAATCAGAGTAAGAAAAATACTATATGATCTCACTTACATGTGGAATCTCAAAAAGCAATATGGATGAATCTCCAAAATATAGTATTGAGTGAAAGAAGCATGGCAAAATTAATTATATGTTCAAATAATGATTAGCTTCTTGGAGTTTTTGATTAGGAAAAAGCAAAAGGAAGACTCCAAGAGTACTAGAAATATGAAATATTCTAAATCTTGATCTTTGTTGTAGTTACATAAGCATATATATAGGTAAAATTTGTAACCTGTATGCTTGAGATTTGTATTAACTGCATTAACTAAAAACTGTATCAGCTGTAAGTAAATAATGCCTTGAAGATGATATGTTCAAGGTAACTCCCCACTTCAAGTTTTCTTACTGTTCCTGATTTTGCACATACAGCTTCTGCATGATGTTCCTCTGTTTTTAGACATCGATGGAAAACACATCAGTAGTGCCTTTTGAAAATTTTCTACAGAAACATTTATTTAGAAGCTAAGGGTAAAATCTCTGAAAAACAATCAAAAAAATAAAGAGACAGACATAGAATTTCCAAAACTATTTTGAAATTTTCTTTTTAATTTTGATTTCATATTTAATTTAACTGTCATCAGATAACAGGTCTATATTATTTCCCTGAAATGTATTGTTATTTTTGGTGCCCATATTTTGCATGATAAATAATTCTAGTTATCTGGACATTTGCAGATGTGAGGTGATCCACATAACAGACGGCTGACTTACTCAGGTTTGCTCACTCACTATCATCATGTGTTCTATTAAGACTAAGCATGTTTATGTGTCTGAATTCATATCCATGGACCCCATGAGCATCATGAATCAACATAACATTTAAGCATCATGGACACAATTAATTTCAAGAGAGAATTTAGTCATGGTGTACTTTAAAACAGATTGGCCATTGCAATTACAACTAGAGCCTGGGGAAAGATATACATTACTTAAACAAAAAGTTACATGAATTAAAATGGCTTGCCTTCAAGATCCAGATAAAACAGATTGTGAAAGACTGCTTACAAAAACAGTGAAAATATAACATGCACAGATCAAAGACATAGAACATAGTGTTTAAAATAAATTCCTGGACAGAAATCAATATACCAACTTAAAGGACAAGTTTGGGAGTCACATTTTAACACTTATTTGCTGCGTGATACTGAGAACAATATTAGTTTCCCATGCCTCCATTTTCTCACTTAGAAGATGGGTGTCAAAGTACTTATATCATATAGTTGTTAATAGGATGCAAAGTAATGTATAAAAATTGCTTGGTGTGGAGCATAGCAAATAGTAAGTGCTCAAAAAATAGCCTCTCTTAGTATGGTAGTCTCAAGTAATTCTTAACAACTTCCTATTATACTGATCAAAGAATTTAACTTTCTCTTCAAGCCTTATTAAAGGAGAGAGAATTACCATATGTTTAAATGTTAACGACTTCAGGAAATTAGACTCGTTTAGCATTGAATAATTTGAAGAATGAGACTAAGTTTGCTGTCATTTTAAATTTACACATTTCCCCAGCCATCTTTCTCAGGGCCCCCTTGACCTCGCTGTTCCTCAGACTGTAGATGAGGGGGTTCAGCACAGGGGTGAAGACAGTGTAGCATGCTGACACGACCTTATCAAGGTCAGCTGACCTGTAGGATTTGGGTCTCATGTAGGTGGAAATGGCAGCTCCATTAAAGAGTCCCACCACAGCCAAATGTGAGGAGCAGGTGACAAAAGCCTTCTTGCAGGCTTCTCTAGAATGCATCTGGAGAACAGCTGCGACCATAAAACTGTAGGAGGTCAGGATGAGGGAAAAGGGGACCAGAAGCATTAACACACAGCAGATGTACATTACATTTTCGAAGACTGATGTGTCAGCAGAAGCCAAACGCACCAGCATGGGGGCCTCACAGAACAAATGGTCGATCTCACGTGCACCGCAAAATGGGAAGCTCAGGGTAGCAGCAGCCTGCATGAGCCCATCAGCTGCCCCCAGGAACCAAGACCCCAAAGTCATTCTCAGGCATAATTGCTGGCTCATGAGGACAGGATATCTCAGTGGATGGCAAACAGCCACGTAGCGGTCATAGGACATGGCTCTAAAAGGAAACTCTCGCCGCCACCCAGTGTGAGTGAAAAAAGAGCCGCAGCACACAACCAGCAGGGGAGATGGACTTCTTGCCAGTCAAGTAGTCAGCAGCCATTTTGGAAATGATCGTGGCAACCAGCATCACATCCATGAGGGAGAGTTGGCTCAGTAGGAAATGCATGGGTGTGTGGAGCCGGGGGTCCCAGTAAATCAGGAGAAGCATGACGACATTGCCCATAAGAGAAGCAATGGCCGTTGTCAGCACCACCATGAAGAGAAAGAGGTGGGGTCTTGTATGTTTAAAGAGTCCTAGAAGAATGAAGTCTGATGTTGTGTTTCTCTTCTCCACGATTTCTTCTGGTGTGATTCTGCAAATGGAAAAATAGAGAAGGAAGGGACTTTCATCATCTACAAACCTTAGTTTGGCTTCATAACTTCTGCACATGTGCTGGATATGGAATCCAAGGTCCTGACTCAAAGCCCTACATCCCAGTTAAGATGGTTCTGCTTGACCTGTTATTCCACTTCTCTGTAACTCAGCCTTTCACTGTTTTAAATAACGTTAGTCTATGTATTTCACACAATGATATATTGGTTGGTTGGTATAATAGATCAAAATGAATCAAAAGTAGAAAAAAGCTTTCAAAGATTATAGAATTGTAAGTAGTTAATTTGGCTGTGTTTTATATTATTTAATAATTATTATTATTGTGCTTTTCTTATGTGTACTGAAACCAAAATTTAACCAAGTTAGAAAATAAACACTTATTTAAACATTTGCTATTTATATTTCTTTGAGTCTTAGATGAATTCTTTTCAAATTTTGGAAATTTTAACATACTCAAATTAGTTATTTTTTTAAGAAACAAAAAATTACAGCTATTTCACTGTGGGTTACAAGGGCCACAGAAGGGAACAGATGAGTATAACAAAGTTTCCCCACTGAAGGAACATAATATCCCCAATAATTGATGAAAATGTTACTTCCTCTCGTTAAATAACTATTTTTATTACCTGATTTTAAAGTGCGGCTATGCTAGTTCATCACTCTCTGCTCTGAAACCTTCAGTCTGTTTCCATCACACTTGGAATAAAATGCACATTTCTTTCCCCAGCTTACTAGGACTTGGAGCCATGCCCTACGCATCGTTTCACGACACAATGTACCGTCATGGAGGCTTGCAACGATCAGGTGAGTATGAAAGGCAAGCATGAGAGGACCTTTGATGAGAGTAAATGCTTGGAGAGCATAGCAATAACTATAACAACGAGTAAGGTGATTAAAAAGAAAAGGAAGCAGTTTTAAAACAACCATATTACATGAAGCATAATTATTAGTCACAGGTGAAGTATAAATATATCTGAGAGGAAAAATATTTTAAAAATGCTTAAATTACATATTTGGCCTATCTTCTGAGGATGGTTGTTTAATATTTAACAAAACAGATCTATTTTCTTTGGAGACACAAACAAAATGACTGAGCCCACAGAAATGAGCATGGCTTTATGAGGAAGGGTTCACAGATTGAGAGCTGCTATACACTGAACATAAGTAAGATTTTTTAGTGTTTGACATCGTTTAAACTCCATACTAAGAACAAAACTTGTAAATTCATGAAGAGCAGAAGAGCATATAGGTGCATGGAGCCAACTCTCCTCTTTTATTAGCAGAAAAATGCACAAATTTGCCAATTTTGTTTATGGACAGGTTTGCAGACCTCTTTATTTCTGACATGGACAGTCCAAAAATATTTCATCCGAAGCCTTAGAGACACAATAACCTCTGAGCCTGTTTTCTGGAATTGTCTGGTAATTGATTGGTAATTGTTTACTACAGAGACAGAGATAGTGATGATGCTTTATAACCCGAAGGGTTTGATTTTGTGAATACTCTAATACTATAAAAATTAGGCGGCAGACAGAGCCCATGTCTTGCAGAGCCATTTAACACATAGGCAGTCTCTTTAAGAGACCTATGGAAAGTCAGTGCTAATGGCTCATTAAAGTGCTACCTCCACCACGTCAGCATTCACGTTTGAACGGATACAACAACACACAGGAACACCAGCACCTTTGCGATGGCTTGTTTAACCACTGATACCAGACACATAAGCAGTCTACCTAATCGAGGCCTTGCCAAGCCTTAGTGATTTGCACTACCTCCTATCTAGTGCATTCAGCTCCTTGTTTTGTACACTATTTAAGATATCTTTCTCCTCTTATAGCCACAGACCGTGATTCCTTGCCTGCAGGCTCTCTCAGCCTCCATTATAACTTTAAACCACCCTCAGACTGATCATATTGATGTGGGGATGTATGGATAAAGAACTCTGGGCTCAAGATACAGAACTCCTGGTTTGAGAATCATTTTCTATATATGTGATGAGGAGTCAGTTACTTAACCTTGCTGCATTTATATGTTTTAAATTACAAAGCTTCTTAACAGATTACTAAAATAATTAAGATATTTTGTGCATGAATGAATTTTGAAGTAATTTCCAAAGTCATTTTGCACATTGAAACAAAATTATTAATTTCAATTTTATTTGTTGGTCTATATCATTAGTTGCTATTTTTCCCACATAAACAATAGCTAGAAAGCCATAGCACAAAATGTCAATTTGATCATTTAACTGAATGCTCTGGAAATGTGAAGATGAAATAGATAGATGATAGAGAGATACACACATGGACACACACACACACGCACGTGTGTGTCTAAATAAATAATAAATTTGGAACCATGACTCTTTAAAACAAAAGTGTAGTAAATAAATAAGTAACTCTGTAATATCTTCCTCTATTGTGAAAAATTGTGATGTATGGTATTTTAGTAAATTAGGCTTTGCAACATACTATAATAGATAATTTAATAGGAAGGTCAATATAAAGGTATTACTTAATTTCTTGTACATAACTAATGCAGCTTGATCTTTTTCACTAAATATCATACAAAGAATTTTTAATAAAGAATTTATTGGCTTTATGGATATATAAATGCATTCACTTGCTAAGTGAAACATTTAGCCTTTAACTAAAAGTCCATATTAACTCAGCAAATTATGAGAATATTATAAGCATTTCTTCTTTACATGAATTGTGGACCAAATTAATGTTAGGCTATTAAATAAGGTGACTGAAATTGAGTGCAGTCTTTTTTTTAAATGTGCGTATATATTTTCGTGAAGTGAGAGAAATACTTCCCCTCCAGGAATAGGTTATGGATAGTTTTCCAGGTATACATGTACACATCCTTCAGAGAAAGAAAAGGAAACTGTTCTTCATTATTCTTAAAGTAACAAAATAGTTTGCCCCCAGAATTTCTCTTATTTATTCTAGGCCCTTTATTTAGAGAATGTTTGAGGAATTCTGTGTCTATTAATCCCAAAATCACGCCCTTTCTGAAGCTCGTAGGGAAATTGATTACAGTCTCCTTCTCCACATTGCACTGACTTGTAAGCTCTAGTAGAGATCATCGTCATAAACTGTTGGAGTTTCCTTCCACAATCTCCTTTTCTCTTCCTTCTGCCATTCTGCCCTCAACAAAGAAAGTGCCTCTATGTCCAGAAGATATTGATATAACATGGTTAATTTCTTGAAACAGCCACACAGTTCATTGAAACAATCCACTATCATGAGCTCAGTAATTTGAATGAATTGATTGCTTATTCAAGAAGATCTATTAGCCTACTGGTTTTGGGTGGACCAGCCCACAACTTACGTCTTCAGAATATATGTGGACAATGGGGAGACTTTTATTTTGTATCATTTGTGAATAAAGTCTTACAAAGTTTACTCTGCAACTCAAAATTCAGATGTGGCATACTAAACACTTCATAAATATGAATCACCTGAAATTACTTACTAATATAAAGGGAAAATAATTCTCAAATTAGACTCACCTCTATGGTAGACAGTCAGAATCCCTGAGACATGGACGTGGTAGTGGATCTTTCTAATAGGTTGACTACAAATCTTTGCTTACATCAGTGTTGAGGGTACCTCTTCCTCCTCCTGGCCTCAGGCCATACTTATTTGGAAGTCCTACGTGACCGCTTAAAGTTTCGTACACAACACAAGACCTTCCCCGGGGCAATGACACCTTCGAAGGCAAGTCACCTTTTTCAGGGGAACACAGATTTAACGGTTTCTCAAGAGTAAGTGGTGCAATGAACTAATTAAACACCCAGGTTTTACTAAAGGCAAAATAACCCTGAATGGGAAGGTGAAGAGAGGTGGAACTGTGAGGACGACAGCGAGTGCAAGGACTTTTCAAAGGCGAAAACAGGAGCTCCACTCCTTGAACTGAACAAATGTGCCTTAATTGCCTGAAATATAGATTGTTCCTTTTTCTGTTTGATGAGAATAATAATAGATTTCATTTATCAAGCATTTCTACATGCTGGCAAATATGCTCAGCATTTTACATATATTTCATCTTTAAAACAGCCATTTGATCTATGAACGTCTGCATTCGACCAGAATGCAGTGTTAACATTTTTAAACAACATACCTATATTTAACTGTCCTGAGGTAGCAGAGTAGAGGAATTTATGTTTAAATCACCTCATATTTGTGGTTCTAAAACTTTAGGGAACATTTGAATCACTCAAAGGGAGCCTTAGTTACACGTTGAGAACTATGTCCTTAAATTAGTCATGTAAAGTTGAATTTTGACTCCTCTATCCTTAACTGGTCTCCATTGCTTTGATAGCCTCTAAACCCATTGATTTCCAATTTTGTGTGTTTTTTTAAATCCTTTTTCTATTTCTTATGCATTTCCTGGTCTTGGATTAGCATTATGAGTGAGCTTCATGCTCCTCTTCTGTAAAATATGCATAATAACATTGCTTAGTCTGTAGGATTATTAGAAAGATTAAACAAAATATTTGTAAATTACTTGGAAGAATATCTGGCCCTTTGTAAATCATGTATCAATATTCATTGTTATCCTCATCGATTGTTTCCAATGGGGAAAAAATGCATGTTGAAAGCAGGGCTTATGTTGATTCTGGCCCAAGTGTTATGAAACATTATCTAAAAAAGAAAATAAGCAAAGAGAGAGAAGTCTGCCCTTTTAATGTTATACATGGACGTTGTATAACAGGACGGCTCAAAGATTATTTAGTTCTCGGGGTGAAAACAACTGTGTTTGACTTACTATTTACTAATAATCAGGGCCCAGAATCTGTGACACTGCAGATTAATGTGTATGCAATGTATGCAATGTATCTGTAATGTGTCCAGTACAGACGCAAATAATTTATGTCCAGTAATGAAATAAGAAATCAACCAATTTTACATAGGTAAAAACAAAAACTCAAGCAATGAGAAGATTTTCATCTCCTGACGCCAAATGTGTGGTGCCTTTTCCAATACCACTTTTCCAACATTCTGACATCAACTGGATAGCCTACAATTTAGTAAATTCTGATACTACCTGGAGTCTGTACAGACTCCACAGACTTAAGGGCTCACTCGCAGAAGACTGCCTCCGTTAGTTGCTAGTCATAAGTATCAGGTTTTCTGGTAACCCACCCTTCTGTCCAACTTGGCTACAAAGTGTTCCCATGACCCCTTCCTCGGGTTCTATAATTTTCTAGAGTGACTTACAAAAAGCAGAGCAACGCTATTATAATGATTACAGCTTATTATAAAGGATAAAAATGTACAGTCAAATAAAGTGGTCCATGGGTGAGTTTCAGGAGGGTCTTGAGTGCAGGAGCTTCTATCCCTGTGCAATTGAGTTGCACTGTCCTCCTGGTATGTGTTTGTGAGCTCAGAAGCTCTCTGAATCCTGTCTTTGAGGAGTTTTGTGGAGGTTTAGTTACATAGGCATGCTGATAGCTATTGGTGATTAAGTAAATTTCCAGTCTTTCTCTCTTCCCTAGAGATTGGGGAATGGAACTAAAGGTTCCAAACTTCCAATCACGGCTTGGTGTTCTGGCTACCGGCTCCCATCCTCAAGCTATCTAGGGGCCCACCAAGAGTCTCCTCATCAGAACCAAAAGCAGCCCTATCCCACTTCCACTCTGGAAATTCCAAGGTTTTTAGGAGTTCTGTGCCAGGAACCTAAGACAAAGACCAATTATTTCTATGTTGTAAAACAAAAAACAGAAGTAAAAATAAAAAATAGTGTTTATTTCAGTGTGGTCTTCTCACAGGTCTATAAAAAGCCCTGTTAAACTCAAATGCTCTTTGCACCACTTCTGACACCTTCTTTTTCCCCTCTTGGATAAGTTAAACAAACTTTGAATAGACATTCATTTATTTCCTATTTTTGTGAGCATTACGTATTTGACTTTGTGAAAATCAAACTTTTGCACAAGATTCATCTGATTATGTCTCAAATTTGATCACATCAAAGGGAATCTGGTAAGAGAGTAAGGAACTATTACATAGGCCTTGTAAGCATACAACTCACTTTCCCATATTCCTCATATGGAACCCTGGTACCATCTGACCCTCTTTCACCTCAGGTGTCAGAAAAAACATTTGGAACATGAGACACCACTGTGTAGAATACAACCAACATCTGAAAAGCACTGGAAATTGAGTTAGCAACGTCAAAGAATGCGGTTTGCTGGTTAAGGTTGCCGGACCCCAGAGCGGGCAATACATGAAGACATTTTGACCTGTTCATTGTCTGAACCCAACTGGGAAAGCATGGTGAGAACTTGGTCTTAAAAGCTGAAATTGGCCTGAACGAGACGAAAGGAAAGATGAGGCACAGGAAAAATACTCTTCTAAGATCTGTTGACAGCCTGTAGGCAACCTACATGAGCTCTCCAAAACAAGATGACCCACTGACCGAATAAGCAGATGTCAAAACACAGACAGGGAAAAAATTAAGTAATTAAGGGACCAGTGACCCATGAAATAACTTACATTTAGGTGTGAGCACACTCCTTTGAGGGTGCTCAAAGATGGTTGAGTGGCCCTTGGCTGTGTCAATGGATAAAAGTGAGAGGGAAACATTAATGGTCAGTGGTCTTTGCTGCCAAACACAACACACATATAAGATGCTCCAAACTGTCAACAGAAAGCACTGTGAGTACCGGTGCTCACAGATACATCTGGAGGATTGAGAATCTCTAATTTTAGCGTTTATCCATCTAAAAGTAAACAAGTTATGTGAGGTGTATGAAATTATGTATTGTTTTATATCCGTTCCAAAGCTTGAAATTGACAAACTTCCAGTTTTACGAATCTCTTGACCATGGAGGAAATCATATTTTACATATAACTTGCATTTGCTGGATTTCTAATGAGGTTAAATATCATTTCATTCACTCAATTGAAAATCATGGTTTCTTTTATTTTAAACTATTCTTGCCATTTACCCATTTTTTCTTCTGAGATTTGAGACTATTTATTCGTAAGTATTCCTTATATGCTGATCATTTATTAATTACAAATGCTACCTATTTTTTCCTAGGTTATGATGGTTATTTATTGTTTTAAGTTTGTTTTTAATTGTTTAATAAAAATTATATACTTTTCAGATGTAAAAGATGCTTTTATATACATATACATAGTGAAATGACTATGATTATCTAATTAAGATATCATCTCCTCACATAGTTAAAATTTTTTTATAGTTACCACTTTTTGTGAGCTGAGAGCATCTGAAATCTACTCTTTTAGCAAGTTTCCAGTATTGAATACAGTATTATTGACTATAATCATCATACCTTGCATTAGCTATCTAGATTTATTTATCCTACATAACAGCAATTTTATACCCTTTGACCAACATTTCCCCGTTTCCCCCAACTTCCCACCACTAGTAACCACCATTCTATGTATTTAACTTTTTAAAATTCCACATCTGCATGAATTATTTAAGCTTTGTTTTTCTGCGTCTGGTTAATTTCACTTAGCATAATGTCCTCCAAGTTTATCCCTGTTGTTGCAAATGGAAGGATCTCCTTCTATTTAAATGATGGAGATATATATCTCAAAATTTCTTTATCCCTTCATTTGTCAACAGGCTTTAGTTTGTTGCCAACCTTGGCTATTGGGAATAACGCTGCAATAAACATGGGAATATGGATATCTCTTTGAGGTGTTGATTTTTTACTTTGGTTATGTACCCAGAAATAAAGAGTGCAGGACCATCTGGTAATCCTATTTTTCAATTTTTGAGAAAGTTTCATACTGTTTTCTGTAGTGGCTATACCAATTCTCAACTTCATATGGAAACACAAAAGATCCTGAATAGCTAAAATAAGCTTGAGAAATAAGAAGCGAGTTGGAGGCATCACATTTTCTGATTTAAATTGTATTACAATGTTATATTAATAAAAACAGGATGGTACTGGAATAAAAACAGATACATAGACTATTAAAACAAAGTAGAGACGCCAAGAATAAACCAAAGCATAAATGGTCAACTTAAATTTCCACAGGGCACCAAGAACACACAATGGGGAAAGGATAGTTTCTCCAATATATGGTGTTGGGAAAACTGGATATCCAGATGCAAAAGAATTAAATTTAAATCTTATCTTACACCATACAAAAAATCAACTAAAAGTGGAGTAAATATTTAAATATTAGACCTTAACTATAAATTTGTAGAAGAAAACATGAGGAGAATGACTCCTTGATATTTGTCTGAGCTTGACTTTTTGGATATCACACCAAAAGATTAGGCTACAAAAGCAAAAATAGACAAGTATGACTTCATCAAACTAAAGAATTTCTGCACAGCAAAGTAAGAAATCAAGAAAATGGATAAGCAACCTATAGGTTGGGTGAAACTGTTTGCATATATCTGATAGGAATTGATATACAAATATATAAGGAACTCAGACAATTCAATGGCAGAAAAACATACAAACCAATTAAAACATTGATCAAGGACTTGGATAGACAATTTTCCAAAGAAGACATAAAAGTAGCCAATGGGTATATGAAAAGGTGCTCAACGTTTACTAATCATCAGGGAAATAAACATCAAAATCACAGTGAGATATCACCTCACAGCGGTTAGAATGGCTAGCATCAAAAAATAAAAGATAACAAATGCTGGCAAAGATGTGGAGAAAAGGGAACCAAGTCTTGTGCATCGGTGGTGGGAATGTAACTACGGCTTTCATGTCATAATCTTTGCACTGCTTTTTGACAAGGTAAAATTATTAATAAAAATGCATTTCTCAATTGTTTCTTTTGTGGTTTGAGCTTCTATCTTCTAAAAATTCAATCTTTTCTCTGTGACTATGAGATTATCTCCTCTAATGTCTCCTAAAATTTACTATGAATTCAATTAGAGTATAGTGCTTTGTTCTTATTTTTTATCATTTTCAAGTAAATTTTCTGAAACTTTTGTTCAGTTAGGGAATTTGAAAATTTATCTAAAAGATTTATGTTTTCTTATTTTACATAAATTTATTTTTATTCCCTTTAGGATTTCAATTTATACTATTATGTTCTTCAATAATAATGCATACTGACTTCTAGTCTTTGTACAATTTTTCTCCTCTTTTTGCTTTTGGGTTAGATTTAAACTGAAATGCAAATGTGAATAGAAGTGAAGATAGCAGATATTATTTTCTTGTTTCTCTTATTAAGGAGAGTTTATGGAAACTTTCAATATTTAATGACTCATTTTATCTAAAAGTTTTTGAAGTTTATTCTCTTTTTTTAATGTAAATTATGTCTGTCTTTAGTCTCTGGTCATTTGAAGAGTGTTTCCTTTGTGCTCATGTAGCACAGCTTCAATCAAATATACCTTGGCTTCGATTATTTTTACCTTACATTCTTGGGATAAAATATATTGTAATTTCTTAATGTGAGGACTCATATCGTTTATTATTTGTAGCCATTGGCTTTTTGAACATTTTCTTTTATATGTTAAAGAAAGGGCAGAATTATTTTGCATTTTTGAAATATGTGAACATATGTATGCCATTTTAATACATATTTAAACCACTCTAGTTTCCATTATTTTATTATTTTCATTATCAACAATGTCAGCATGCATTATGCACTTCCCATCTATAAAGGTACATTCTGATTTGAATGATACTGATGTCATGCTGTGGTTCTGTGGGCATCTGTGTGAAACTGGGTAAAGAGTGGGGAATTGTTTCAGGTTGTTGTCATTGAAATTGCAGAAAAAACCTGTAAGATTAGTCTGCAAAACATTTGAATATGTAGAATCCAGGATGTTCATACTTATATTTGGAGTGAACAATTAGTTCTTCGTCAAGATAAGAAAATCTGAACTGAGATGTTGAAGGTTAAATGACTTAATCAAACTCACAAAATAACTGATGGCAAGCCTTTGTCCATGAGGACTGTAGGTTTCTGTAGACTTTTGATCACAAGCTTTATTATAGGAATATTTGTATAGCCTTCCTGAAGTGTCTTATTGTAACGTAGTAAAGAAAGGAAGCTTTAGTATGTAAGAAGATGCTTCCAAAACTAAATGGAAAGAATAAATAAATACACCTCTGAGCACCTCTCCAAGTTGAATTTACACAAAGGCCAAGGGAAATCAAGTAAAAAACTGAGTAAAATTCCACAAATAATGAGGATCCCTTGGAATTATGCTAACATTTCACATTTACTATATAACTTCTAAGGGCTTTAGAAGCTTTAAGACATTTAAAACATTATACCAACCATATGAGTAAGTACTGTTATGGGTATGGTTCTCATTCTGCAGCTGTAGGAACTGAGGCACAACGAGGTTTGTAAGTACTTATTCTGAAATCTTCCCCTTGCTAACAGATGGACCCTTGATTCATACCTGTGCTGTCTGAGGCCAAGTGTCTGCTCTGCTGGGGCTCACTGTCCTGCAGGTGTTTAGTGGAAGTTTCTATCCAAACATTGTTTTTAAGGAGTAAGAACATAAATAGTGCTTTTCAACAGATTTCCGCTAATTGATGGTTGAGAGAATTCACTTCTGGTATCTTTGGGTGGTATGCCTGTATTTTGCATTGGAAGTTGTAACTTCTAATTGAAGATGGTAAATTTTATGGCTTCTTTTTTTAAAACTATTAAAATAATTCATTTGGAAAAGATAAAGTGGAAATAGACTGTAATTTTACTAGGCATTTCATTTGAAATTAAAATTTAATCAGAAATATTTGTTAAAAATTGATTTATATGAAACAGAAAATAAAGATAAATTAGATTAGATACCTTATGGCATGTGTTTATCTAAGGTATAGAAATTGCACAGTGATGTCTTTCTTTGATGATGTTCAAAAAAAAAAAAAAACCGCTATAAAACAGGAGTCAGATTCCTGGCTGTGTAACATGATAGATACAGTAATTCTTACTACAAGCCCAGAAATGAGCACAGTGATATTGCCACCGTCTCATGGCAAACTTGAAGTTGTGAAACATTTATATGTATTTTATAAATTATATAACACTTTTAATATAAATTAAGACAAACATTGAAATTTTATGTCCGTACCTGAAAATTGGGAGTCAAAAATAGAGAAATAAAACACTATATGAATACTATTTTTGATTCAAGATTTCAGTACTCGTTAAAATACAAGGAAACGAGATGTCCCTGGCTGAGCAAAAGAAAACATATCGGCCTGAGTTAGTCAGAGTTTCCATCCATAGGCTGTGGGTATATGTGTGCATATATCTACTTAGTAGAGTATATATATACATATACACGATTTATTATTTATTTCAAGGAATTGGCTCACACAGTGATGGAGGCTGAAAAGGCCCAGGATCTGCAGGAGGCAAGCTGAGACCCAGGAGAGACGCTGCTGTGGTTCCAGTCAGAAAGCTGGCAGGTGGAAGACCCAGGCAGAGCTGATTTTTCAGTTTGAGTCTGGAAGGCAGGAAAAAATGATGTCCCAGCTTCAAAGCAGTCAGGCAGAAGAAATTCTCTCTTATGCAGCCTTTTGTTTTCATTCGGGCCTTCAGCTGATTGGATGAGACTTACCCAGATTAGGGAAGGCACTAGGTTTTACTCAGACTACAGACTGAAATATTAATTTCTTCCAGAAACACACTCAGAATAATATTGACCAAATATCTTGGCCCTGATGAATAAATGACAAGATAAATTAATATTGAGGTATATGAGGAAGCCATTTGGTTTAAAACTAAGTCAGCCTGACCGTGTTTTCCCAGAAAGGCCTCACGTGGGCTGCCAAACATGCATTGTACATACGCTTTAAACTTTTACAATATTGCAAAGCAAAGAATGGTGCCTTTAAAAATACGGGTGTATGCTCTCTCCCATATCAGCATTTCTTTAAATATAAGCATTTCTTCCTAGAAACTAAGGGTCAAACTGACCTACTGTGTTTATCTTGTGGCCACTGACCTGCTGTGCTAGTAAAGCATCTTGCAACTGTAGTAAAAGGAGATATCCCTGCCCTGTGTTCCTTGTTCGAATATGCTATATAACCATGCTGTCCTCCTTGCTTCTTTGGAGTGCTTCCTTCCTTGGTGAATGCCATTCTTTTGGGCTATACAGTCCTCAGATTGGCTCATATAATAAACTCACCCCAATTTTGATTTATAGATTGAATTTTTATCATTTATGTGGACAACCCAATCAAGTTGACACATAACATTAACCATTACAGGTCCAAGAACAAATCTGATTTATACCTTTGTATAAGACTCGCTGTTAGGATTTTAGTAATCTCTTGGGAGAATTCTGACATCTGTTCCATGATTAAGGCATTTAATTAAAAATAAGGAAAGCTAACCTTTGACACAATGTTTTCTTCATTATTGTTCATTGAAGATTTTAGATTAAACATGACTAAATTGAGATCCAAAGCTTAAGAAACAATATGGCTTTAAAAAATCATGCAGAAGCACCTGTTAAAGTCTGTCAAGGAATCACTCATTTTTGTTTAATTAAGCATTAGCTCAGGGCCAGCCTCGTGGCCTAGTGGTGAAGTTCGGGCGTTCCGCTTTGGTGGCCCAGGGTTTCACCGGTTCATATCCTGGGGGCAGACATGGCACCGCTCATCAGGCCATGCTGAGGTGGCATCCCACATGCCACAACTAGAAGGGCCCACAACTAAAATATGCAACTATGTAAGGGGAGGATTTGAGGAGAAAAGGAAGAAAGAAAAAAAGATTAGCACCAGTTGTTAGCTCTGGTGCCAATCTTTAATAAAGAAAAACAGAGAAAGAATTAGCTCAGAGCATCAAGTCTTTAGAATGCACTTTAAGGCTATCAATCCACTTTCAATGTGGCCAGAAAAGGTCGCTAATAGAAGTCTCAGCTCAACTTATGACATATAACGTAAATGTGCTCCCGTTACTACCCTCTGATTGAATACGCCTCCTTCCGATTTAGTAGAGCTCAGATCATCTTCAAACTACTGCTTTTATGAAGGGGCTGCTACTGCATACACTCACACACACTAGCAAGAGAATTTAGAGAGGAGCAGACAGTGGTGATGAGGACAGAGTGGTGCATCTATTCATTCATTTAGTCATTCAGGTGGTGTCTTTTTTCAGACCCTACTACATTCCAGTCTCTAGGTATAAATTCAGAGTAGGAAAACATACTGACTATAAGGATGTGTTGACAAGGAACATTCCAGACAAGAGGATGCAGGTCGGATCCCTGAATCCTAAGTGTCTTGTCATTGTGAGAAAGTGAGATGAGACTCATAGGTCATAGTGGAATCAACCAAGCCACAACACAATGTAAAGCCAGGCAAACCTTTTAAAAAGTGAGATTGGAACCTTTTAAGGAGACAACTGTGAGCAGAGCAATGAAAATATATGATTCTAAAGGACAAAAAAGCATTTGCCAGGCCATGATTCCCTCTACATTCTTAAAGCATCCATCAGTGCAAACCACACCTGCTCTGCTTTGCATGCCATAGGTTCACTGTTTGTAAATATTTTCCTCTAAAATGGCCATATATCTAGGTACTTGGGCATAGGCAGTAGTAAGCAATCTGGTACACCCCTGATGTCAGGCAAAATTCCAATAGATTCAAGTCAAGAAACTTCAATTCAATATTCTTAATCTATTTTTTCAGAAATTTGAACCAATTTTCCCCTATTTAAAACTAAGAGAAATACAATAAATATTAGTTTACCCTGTAAACATGCCTGCATTATGGGAAAGGCCATATGTATAAAATTATACATTGCACAATTGTTTATAATAAAAAGGAATCCAAGTTTTTATCAGTAAGTTTCTGGCTATAATATTTATGAATTAGTATACTCCACATTCATATAATAGAACGCTATGTAGATTTCTTTAAAAATTAGAAATACTGTATGTAATTATATGTAAAAACCTTGATATATTACTTGTTGAATAAAAGCAAGTTGTACAACAGTAAAGCTATTGAGGTTTTCTTTTCTTTCCTGACTTTATTTTCACTTTCAAAAGATTTGTAGGATTCCTGAATTCTCTTTAGCATCAGCTCCTTTGACTATTTAAGTCCTCTTTTGTTAATTGCATAGCCACAGCTTACATGGAGGAATTAAACTGGAATCAATCAAATAATTTACATAAATTTTCCCAGAAGTATGTTATAAATTTTGAAGGAAGCTCAAATCATTGAAATGTTTTTTTTTTAGGTACTGCATTTGGCAGCAAGTAACAAAAATGCAGGCAGTGTCTGAAACACTTAGAGAATCCGTTATACTTAAGTAGCAAGAAATCCTGAGACTACAATTTCTCCTTCTTCCAGCAGCTTAAGGATGTGTGGTTGCAAGTCTATGAAATATTCATGATCTTATTCTGTTGTCCTGATAAAGAAGCTGCTTCCATGGGCATCAGATCTGCATTTCCTCAAGGTAAGTATTAAAAGAATTAGGCCCTTTTAAAGAGAAATCATCTCAATGAGAACTTACATTTTTGAGGAGACTGGGAAAGTAGTGTTTTTCCTGGTTCCATTGTCATCCACAAAGCATAGTGTTACTGTTAATATCAAAAGGATAGCACAGAAACAGGGTAGGAAACTAACGGTCTCTGACATACTCTGCTTCATAAACACAAGAAAACCTTCAAAACAGTTTTTCATGATAAAATGAGTGTTTAAATAGAATCTTTGAAAAAAGTGGTGAGATCAAACTCTCTTAGGATGAAGCACACCTTTGCCTGTCCAACACCTATATCTATCCTTTTTCCCATTCATAGAAAACACCTACCCCCTCCCCAAAATAACAAGAAACACCAAGTCCAATCAGTTATTGTATTCTTCTCAATATCTAGATGTCTGGATGATGTGTAGTCCTCTTGAAGACCTCTACTTTTAGTTCCTTAGGTTGTAAAATTCCTAAATTAAGTAAGAAGTGCTTTAAAATCCTAATATTCAAATACAAAATAATGCATATATAACAAGAGAACTTCAGTATAAATTCACTCTCAGAAGTGGGTAGAACGAGAGATAGAAAGTGGCCACTTGTTCATATTATCAATTCATACTAGGTGGGATAGTTTAAATCTTTATTTTTACCCTGGTGGTAGTGTGTTGGCTTTCTTCCTTAGCCCATGAAATATCCCCTGAATCTCTTCTCTTGTGGGTCTTCCTGTCCATTATCCATTGTGGACCTGAACTCCACCCTCTGTGATTTTTGCACAGTTTGTTATTCTCCAATGTTCAATTTGAGATGAATATTTCTGAGGGAGTCCTTCCTGGCATCATGTGGGCATAGGTTCAAGGTCCTAACAATTACTTTGAGATGGAATTGTGAGAGAATGTGGACTACAAAACTTGGAGTTTCTGAGGTTTCTTTAGTTATAAAGTCTATCTACTGAGGTGGAAAAAATTTAAAAAAATAAATGAAAAAGTCTAGTCAATTCTATATATCATATGTGTAATACAAATATGACTGAGCTTTCACCATGCATTTCCACTCTTGTGTCAGGACAGGTATTCCTAGGTCACGGTGCATGTGATAAAAACCAGGAGGTTCCATGGGAATGAGTCAGTTGACAACTTTCTTTTCCATAAAAACCTGCCTACTGGCCAGAAATCATATACTATAAGATTCCACGGGTAAGGTACTATATATGTCCATGAGTGATGGAATTGTATAGGTTCTTGGAGGGATCTATTATCCAGAAAGGCAAATACATTGGCTACCAAATACAGAGGCTAAAATATGTGCGTATATTATGAAGAAAAAATTGCTGCCCCTCATAGTATGGAAGAGTTCAATATAATCAGCTTGACTCCAGGTAGCTGGCACATCCCCTCAGTGAATGTTGCAATAACAGTAGCTTAGCTTTGGCTTACTTTGTTGGGAGATTGGGCCTTAACCAAATCAGCCTTGGTGAGGCCAAGTTCATTTCACTGAGACCATGTATTGACTCCACTCAAGCCACCACAATAGTCACTGTGTAAAGGTGCCCATGAAGTAAGCACCAAGTTGCCTGGAGAAAGGGGCTGGCATATCCTGGGTGGAGGAAACATTTCCACCACATTATTGGGCCCTTCTATAAAGTGATGCTCTCCTGAGTGGAGCACTTACAGCACATGGATATATGCACCATCTGTGCCTATCCCAAACA
Source organism: Equus asinus (assembly GCF_041296235.1). NCBI lineage: Eukaryota > Metazoa > Chordata > Mammalia > Perissodactyla > Equidae > Equus > Equus asinus. The sequence goes on from NW_027224738.1 coordinate 841,901, forward strand.
GTCACCATTTTTAATATTTTTTCCTCAAATCCCTGAGTAGGCATCCATAAATTATTTATAAGAACGATCTCATACTAATCTGTACCCTGCTTCATGTAGTCTCTTTACCCTGTTCTCCCAGACTTCCACAACCATCCACTATATTCCCCCAAATAAAGTCTGTTGTTACTAAGTTTCCCTGTACTCACAAAATCTTCTCAGAAAGTCTTCTTCACTCCAGGCAAGCAAAAAACTGGTTATTCCTTAAATAACTATGAGGAATCTCTCAGCTCATTTGAAATCCCTGGGCTCCATAGAGATATCATCTCAGAGTAATTCATCTCACTCTGGATTCTCTCATTGATCACAACTCTGCAACCCCTTATCCATAATACTGCCACCCCTCCACCTTAAAAAGGAGCAAGTTACATTTCCACAAACAGAAAGAGATGCTCAGTCTCAGGTCAGAGTGTCCAATTTTTATTTTAAATGTACATTTAGCTGAATTACAAATCTGTAGATTGAATAGGATGATAAAAGATGCTGAAATCTATGGAGCCCTTCCTCTGTGGTAGGCACTATGTAAGCATTTGACACATATCATCCCATTTGATTCTTAGAATATCCCTTAGAACAACTTCAAAGACTTGTCAACAAGCTAGACTCTTAAGTAATTTTCCCCAATTGACTTCTTAATCAGTGGGGAGCTAGACTCTTCTGTCTGAGACTAAATGCTCATTTTATTTCATTATCACTAAGAGTCAACTTGCTACTTCAGTAGAGCAGCTGACTGCATTAAATTTTACAAGGATCAATTGTTTCACCCCTATACAAATAGAAGGAAATATTTGACAGCGAAAAATTTAATTTAGTACAGTCACCACTAATTCCCTCTGAAAACGCACTGGACATAGGCAGAAAACTGTCCCTGATACTAGTTCTGCTATTATTTAGTACTTCTTTAATCTCTATTAAAGAGGATTAACATTAGTTCTCAAACTGAAAAAATTCCAGTAATGATGACCTGACATCTCTTATAGCTCTAAAATCATATTCTGGAATAATCAAGTTCATCCCTTTTGTTTTAATTCTCGGGATCAACAGAATTCAATGGTACTAATTGGATTGATTGCTTTGCTATATGTAAGTGCAGAACTGAGTGGGTCTGCAAATAAGCAAAGTCCAATGAGTTGCCCAAGATTTTGACCCCCATAGACATTGAGGGTCAATTAAGGGTAAAGAGGAATATCTAAGACTTGATGATGCAATGTTCTGCATACGGAATATAGCAAGTCAGCTTACTGTCTTCCAACACTAGAACCTGAGGGAATTAGGTATGAAATGTCTTAGTTGGCCTTTATTGAAACAAAGTTATAGGAAAGGAAATATATTAAATAAGCAATGCACATGCAAATGGAGAAATATTTCACTAGGGTGTGAAGTTGTTTTCTGATTCCAAGAAGTCCTGGACAACAGGACCCTAAATGTGGCCATAGGTTTTATGTTAAAAGAGAATGATGAGCAGTAGGAACAGAAAGGAAAGGATATTACAAAGTGTCCTCAGGCATTTTCTTTTCGTGAATTTTAGCAAGTAAAGAAAATGTTCTCATGTCAGAAAGAGAGTTGTGGTTTGATGCAGAGCCTATCGATGAGTGACATGATCTTGTAGCATAGCCTAAGAGACTATGTCAGCAAAGTTTGGTGCTTAAACATTTTAAATAATTCAAGGGACTGTTAGCAGAAAATGATGTCATTAAAAATCTACTTCCTCACCCACAATACAAAATTAGGAAGAACTTCAGACAAGTTGAGTGATAGTAATATTGTTAACTTAAGTTGATTTGAGCTAGCTTTAACCTAGAGAGATATTTGGGAGATATGGTTTTCCTATCTTAGAGAAATATTTTCTGTTGCACAGAGAATAGACAGTTCCATAACAAATTGGAAAAGCCAAGGGTAAAGTTAAAATGTAAAAAGAGGTAACACGAGTGAGTTAGAATTTAGTGATGCGCAGCCATGGAGTGATATGTGTGATCTTAATTAAGACACTTTATTTCTCTGGACAAGCGGCCACTCAATGGTTCAGTTACAGAATAGACAAAGAATATTGACACTTCTTGAGGACCTACTGCGTGCTTATCATACAGAACTCAATTCCATTTTCACAGCTGTTCTACAAAGTTGTTGGGATTGAGTTAGCTGAGGCTCAAACAACTTGCTTATTGATCTTACACTTATTGTCTATAAAACTTTTTGAAAGTATACTTAAACTGTAACTTTTGCAAAATAAATTTAAGACCCTGAGATTGGCATATTTACACATAGTAGATTCTGTCAGTGTAGTAATTTTCCTTTTAACTCTATAATTGTCAGCCATAAGCTTCTTAAGATGATCAAGGGAGACATTAATGATAGACTCAACTTGTAGCCACAGGAACAATATTCTCCAAGTCATAAAGTAACCAGAGGGTGGTGCTTCATGTAATTTTAATGCAGTAAATAAGTCTCATACACAAAAAAGAAATCTTTGGGCATCAATGAAATAGATCAATAGAAAATAGAGATCTAGCTCCTATGTTTCACGTACTAGAAGCTTTAAACCCCAGATTTACAGGATCTGAAAGTAACTATCGGTTTCCATTGCCTGAGAAGATGACAGTTTTCAATATAGGAAACAAAATAGTTATAACTATCATCAAAGAATTTTATGATACTCTTTGTTCCAATTTGTGCAGCTGAGCATCAAAATGCAAATTTGCATCTCTTATAAACATGGAATACATAAACTTAGATCCAGCTATATTTGTTCAGCACTTGCTATTGTAAACATACTTCCTGGGAGGACTGGTTGTAAGCTTTCTCCCCTGAATTTAAACCTAGATTAAATAAAAGGATGTGGAAAGTACCCCAAGTGTCACTTCTCTCCTATTTCCAGGACACACATGCTAAAGACTGATTTTTAAATTAAACTAGTCATCTTTTATCAGTATGAAATCATATTAATTTAGTTCTAATGCAAAACTTGGGTCCATTTCAGCAGGCAGATAAAATCCTGAGAACCACTATGCAATAGTCACCGTGCAATGCCATAGATAAAGATCAGTTCATCAGGTGCTACCCTAGCTCTGAATAGTGACCAACTATCCTGATTCACTCAGGTCTTAGAACTTTCCTTTTTAAAATCAGAACAATACTCATATAAAAGGGACAAGATCAAACGTCAGGAGAGGGAACCAGACATATACAAATGATAAGATAGGCAACCATTTCATGATGGTCTGTATCAACACTGTGGTAAGGACATAATAGGTTAGGATGAGGATCACTAGGCATCTTGCAGTCACAGCCATGGTCTATGCCAAGGGATGTGCATTTATTAAGGAACTTAATTCTCAGGAAGAAACAAGAACATTAAATAAGTACAGAGTCAACCCCTACCACCATGAATAACTCTGGTGCTATCATCTAGAAAATCTTCCATAGTTTATTTCCAGGGCTGTTTTGATTCCTCCCTGCCTAGACTCCTACAGACACTCCTCCTTGCAGCTCTCTACTCACCCAGAACATGTCATGTGAGTTCTAGAAATATACCTAAGATCATAGCACTCTCACAGGCTTCTCATCTCAACCAAAACAAATCCAAGTCCTTACCATGGTCTGGTATTTCCTACACCAATGCCCTAATGCCCTGTCCTTCAAAATCCCTGGGCTCACAGCTATTGTCCTGAGAAAACAGATTTTAATTTTGCTTGCTGTTTACTCAAGTTGAAAGTTCTTTGACCAGATCTGCTTGAATATTGCCTCCACGTAGTTGCTGTTTTGAGTTCTCTTATCTGTCTGTCTATCCCTTTACTCTACTTTATTTTTATCTACAGTACTAATCACTATATGACAACAGATTGGGAGTTAGAGTTTGCTGGCCTATTCTTGGTACACTTGAACTATGTACTTGTAGATTCTTGCGTGTTTTAATCACCAAAGCATTTCAATACCTGGCTGCACTGACATAAAATAGAAACTTAGTGAATATCATTTGAGGGAATGATTGTATTATAAGGATGGTGACTGTATGTTTTGTCTTTATCTGTTATGTCATCAGTTTTTTAATGGAAAGTTATAAAAAGTAGAGACTGTCTACAATCCCATCTAGCATCCATGCCTAACAAAATTGTGCATGTGTTATGTTCCTGACTTTGTACTTTTCATTGTTAGCATTTGTCAAATAAACAGCTATAAAAGTGAAATTTCTTTTTCATAATTTTACTTGTGTTTAAGTGTTATATGAAGTAATATATGATTTTAACTTACTAAATATGAATAACTTAAGCAAACATTACTTGTTATTCTTTACAGTTGAAAGATCAGTAACACAAGATTGAAACCCAAACCAGTGTCTTCGACATAATGTGTCATTGAATGTCTCCTTGAGACAGATGAGCACACATAAAACAGGAAATCCCACATGGAGACACAGAGAAGGAAGACAGCAAACATATATTGAAATTATAAGAAGTGCAACAATCACAGTTTATGCATGTTTGGGAGACTGAGTGAAGGAAAGAACAAATTGCCAGAATTGAGTTAACATAAGTAGAAAAGGGCTATAAAAAGTTGAGTTACATGTAAAAATTCCCAAAGGAAAGGTATAGGCATAAAAAGGTAGGAAGATTCTCCAGAAAGGAAAAATTATTCATCTTTAACTCTTCTTTATTCTTTACTTCTAAATAGTGGCTCTGTTTAATCAATTAAATCTGAAGAGAGTAAGTACAAACATACATGATGTATAAATCAAGAGGCTCCTCCTGCTCATACCTGCTTTTCTAGTGGAATAACTTTGCAATTGCTTGATTCTGCTTCCACTAACAGCAAAGAAACTAAAATGCAGAGAAAAGATACATATCCCATCTAATTTCAGTATGCTTTGACCTACTCTGAAATATGGAATTAAGCCTGATCTTTTGAAAAAGAGTAATAACTACACTACTTGATTTCAATAAGGCATGGTACACAGAACAAAGCGTTTACCAAAAATTAGGAAACTTGGAATATTGAAATAACTAGAAATTTGAAACAGTCACACAGGCTCAAAATCTGATTGCATCACTAACTATATTTGAGATTACTCGTCACATCTATGAATATTACTTTTCTTATTTGAAAAATAGAGTTATTAATACCGAAGTTAACAGAATTTTGGTTGGCAAAGAATTGCAATAAATGAGATAAGGTGAAAAGCATTTCATATAATTTATGGCAACTCAAAGATATATGAGAAAAAGATAAATATAGATATGAAGAGAGAGTATATATGGAGAGTGAGACCAATGGCCATACTGTTGTACATTTTCATTGTCATACTAGTTATTGCTTGAAGCAGTGGAAAATGGAGTGCAAAAATATATATCATGTAATCTGTGAATTTTGTCATGTGTAACTTGCCTGATGAAGAAAACTATGTATAAAAATATGCGCATTTGACTTTGAATTCTGTAGGGCTTCAGAAAATGGAAACATCATTACAGAAGAAAGAATATTCAAGTAATATTTTATAATTAAGGTAGATGTAGGGCAGACAATACATACTTTCATAGTTCAAAGACATTGATTTTGGGTGGTGGGCACATTTTCAGTAAAGACATAGAAGTTATAAAGTACATGAGAGGTAAAGAATCATGGTTTGCCTGGCTGGAGTAGTGGCAGTGGGGAGGAAAGAGCAGAAACTGACGACGTAGAAGAAACCTCAGTAATAAAGGACTTAGAATTCAAGCATGCAAAGTGTTTCTGAGTCACTTGTTCCAGTTACTGTTGTCAATATGATGTGTCAGATTGACAGACGTTCAGGGATGCAGGGATTTCTGTGATTTGCGGATAAATTGTGAGCCATGTGCTTTGCCAGGAGTTATCTACAGAGGAATGCTTTAGTTGTCTTGTTTATCTTTGCTGGTTATGACATGACTTTATACTTTAAGATCTTTTGCTGAAATGCTTACTAGGAAACTTGGAGAGGGAGCATTCATTTCTGAATTTGATTGAAGAAAAGCTGCAAGATTGAAGGAAAAACAATTCATTCTAACAAACATTAGTAAAGTCAGAGTTCTTTTTACGCTCCTGTTTTGTTTCATGTCCTGTGCTTTGTTTTTGTTTTTTCTTTCAAGGAAGTTAAAGCAGTGAGTTCTCATGTAGAAATGGAATCCAACTTCAAATCACTTCATTTTGCTGGGATTATTTCCCCCAAATCAAGCTGGAGCGCTCCTCTTGTTCTTTATCATCCTCATTTTCTTTCAAACCTTGTTGGATAACTCAGCAATGGTTCACCTCATGCGCCTGGATCCCCAGTTCCACACACTGATGTGCTTTCTCCTCCGCCAGCTCTCCCTTATGGACCTGATGGACATCTGTACCACCATCCTCAAGATGGTGTTCAACTTCCTCCCTGGCCAGAGAGGCATGTCCTACCTGGGGTTTGGGGTGCAAAACTCCTTCTTCCTGACCATGGCACGTTCTGAAGTCTTACTACTGGCCTTCATGGTCTGTGATTGTTATGTGGCTATTTGCGCCCCCTCCATTAGCCCATATGAATGAGTAAAATAATGCATGTAAAGATGATCATAAGATCTTGGTTTGGGGATTTATAAACTCCTTGCCACACCCAGTCTACACCCTCCACATTCCTTACTGCCTTAGTCAATTCTTTTGCAATGTCTCAACTATGTTGCCTCTGGCCTGTAGGGACACCTGTGTCTATGAGTACATGTTTTTTGTGAGCACAAGCCTCTCTTTCTTTTTTTCTTTCCTTTGAATCACTGCTTTCTATGGCTATGTCCCTTTTGCTGTTTACTGTATGCACTCAAAAGAGAGAAGAAAAATGGTCTTCACCACCTGTGCAACACATCTAACCATAATGACATTTTACTATGCACCTTTTGTCTACATCTGTCTTTAGCACAGGAATCTCTGCTCACCAGAAGAATATAAGCTGTTAGCAGTGTTCCACACCAGTTTAACCCACACGCTGAATCCCATTATCGGCAGCCTGAAAATGAGGAAGACCTGGGGCCATAACAGAATGTTTGGGGTAATCTCTTCTATAAAAGAATAGCCATGGCTGCCCTTGCTCTTGTTTATTTCCCTTTACATGTTGACCAGAATACCCTGGAGCTGCACTGTCTGGTAGAAATATAAGGTGACTCACAATTAAATAGTGAAATTTAATAGCCACATTTAAAAAGTGAAGTTGATTTAAAGAGTTTATTGATTTAATGCCAAACATTATAATCAAAATTAATATTAACATTTATATTAATAACATATTAAAATATATTTTATTACATATGTTTGTACATATATTACTATTTATATAGTGATATACTCTTATCGACATATTATAATTTATATATGTAATCAATATAAAATTATTAATGTGATCATTTATGTTTTTTAATTTTTATTTTCTAAAGGTTGGCACTGGAGCTAACATCTGTTTCCATATTTTTCTTCTTCTTCTTCTTTTTTCCAAAGCCCCCCAAGTACATAGTTGTATATTCTAGTTGTAGGTCCCTCTGGTTCTGCTACGTGCGGCACCACCTCAGCATGGCCTGATGGGCAGTGCTAGGTCCACAGTGAGGATCAGAACCAGTGAAACCCTGGGCCACTGAAGCAGAGTGCACAAACTTAGCCACTAAGCCATGGGGCCTGCCCCTTTTATGTTGTTTTTAATGTAGGTCTTCATAATTTTATGTGTATTTTAAATTTAGAGGACATTGAACTTTTGACTATACATGTTTCAAGTGCCCAGTTGCCACATGGTGCCAATGGCTACTGCATTGGACAGCACAGCCTTAGAGCATCACATAAAATAATTTTTAAATTACATATATGCAGTATATAAAATTTATTTGTGATACATAAAATATAGCTAATGGAATATGAAGTAAGAAAAGAAGCATTCAAATGTGATGTTTCTAATTTTGCTTACCTGTTTTGCTTTATCTTAACTGTAATTGATATCTGGAGTCTGTCTTCTCCTAACATACTTTTATAAAACAATTTTGAATGGGATTATTTAATTTGGTGTATTTATCATTTCAATTAAAGTATTGAGATTAAATGACCTGCATGTGGGAATAATCACAATTTATTCTAAATTAAATTAAGAAAATTATATATTTAAATGATGTGAAAGAAGTTATTTGTATTTAAAGGAAATATTTACCTAAACGCACAGAGGCAAATGACTAGGTAGCTACAGCATGCAATATGTGAAGTAATAAGAGAAACTTAGGTTTCAGCTATAATATGTAAAATATAAATACAACTTTCCACAAGTTGAAATTTGAACGTAGAGCAGGCAGAAATATTCATCTACACTTCTAGGTTCCTCTGGCTGGTCGAAGAATTAAATTGACACGAGACAAAATAACAGGAGAAAGTCAAACAAGTTCTATAACATGTAAACATGGAAGAAAGCCAGGAAAACTGAGTAACTCACCAGAATAGCCAAAGCCCCCACTTAAATACAATCTTCAGCTAAAGACAGAAGGTGATGTTTGTGGTATTGGTTTGGGACTTCAAAGAAAAGGAAGGCAATACACATGTAGCTGGAAAGGCAAAAGTTAAATAGACAAATGTTTGCCATACCTTGCAAAGACGATGGAAAATGGGAAGACTGATGAAATGGGCCTTGTTAGTTTCCTCCCTGTCCACCACATCTAGTTCATATAATACTATTGTTATCTGTGTTGGTCGCTCCTCTTTGGAACAGGCAGTTAGGGGGAAGGTCAAAGTTTCTTCCTTAGTCTTTTATTCTCAAAAATACTCAAGCCAAAGAGGAACACATTTTGGGATAGCAAACAGGTAAAAGTAGACATAATGTACCTTTAGAAGCAGTGGAATATGAATCTAAGTTTGGAAAGTCTTGTGCATTCAATAGAAAATTATAGCTTGTGGAATGAAACTATCACATTTGTATTTTAGAAAAAAAAAACTTGGATGACACTGTATAGGATATAATATAAGTTTGAAGCAGACTCTAGTCACAAAAACACTTTAAAAGGTATTAAAGAAGCCAGGGAAAGATACTGGCAGTGTGAACTTGGGCAGTGAATGGAGAGTTTGAAGGATGGACTCTTTCAAGCCTTCATTCTTTTCTATGACCATTAAAACTCCTACGTAACCCCCTTCATAGTTTGAAGTACCTTTAAGTGTATCAGTAAAATAGCAGTAGTAAAACCTTTTTTATACACAACAGGACTGGGGTTAGAGATCTTCTAGGTTGATGAAGTGGAATGTTTCCAGACGCAGAGCCCCAAGCTCTTCTGTTCAGGACCCTTCAAGACTTCACCCTATCTATCTTTTCATCTGGCTGTTCATCCATATCCTTTAATATTCTTTGTAATCAACCTATAACCTAGTAAGTAAAGCAGTTTCCTGAGTTTTTTGAGCTACTCTAGCAGATTAATCACAAATGAGGAGGGGCTCATGGGCACCTCCATTTTATAGGTCACAGGTCAGAAGCACTGGCACTTGGACTTGTGATTGGCATCTAAGGTGGGGACAGCCTTTTTGGACTGAACCCTAAACCTGTGGAATCTGATGGTATCCTTAGGTTAATAGTGTCAGAATTTAGTTAAATTTGTAGGACACCTAATCAGTGTCTGGAGAAAATTGAGTTAATTGCTTGATGGTGTAGAAAAAGACACATTATGTAGTGCCTCCCAGAGAAGAATGGGGTGATATGGCATGCAAATGCTAGGGACATATCTGTATTGTGTTATTTGTGGACTCAACTGAGCATATTGAAATGTGATACAATTTAAGAAAATTGTGAACATGCTGCATGAAACATCTGAAGGAAGAAATAGCGAGATAATTTCTCTACACAAAAGTCGGGATTCATCCCCTTCTGTCTCCCTTTCCCTTTCAGATGAGCAATGAAATGTGAGTCAGACTCCTCAGTCTTTGATACAATTCATTTATTTGCTTTCCTGGAGCCTGTTTTTCTTCTTGGATTAAAAAAAAATGTATGTACGTTTTCCTGCTCTTCATATGACCTCTGGGATTAATTTTTGGGTTTTGGCTTTGGTGTTCAGGTCTTTCTACCATTGATTTACCCTCTAAAAATCACCAATGATACAATTTCTCATTTAGTAAAAAATACACTATTTCCAACTATATCCTGGAGACATTCAACAATCAACTCACTTTTATACAACAGTAACAACAATAGGTGCTGATGAGATAATGACAAACTGAAAAAAATAGCCTCCAAGGTTCGCACCAGGCACAAGCAATTGGGAGGATTTCATGGAAATTCATTCGCCTCCATTTACTCTTTATTAATTCAAAGTACGTACTGAGCACTTTTGTGTGATGCTCATCATTCTTGTTACTGTGGGTAAAACAATGGACAAGGAGATACAGCCTCTGACCATGTGGAGCCCAAATGTCAGTGTGAGCGATAAACACCTAAAGCCCACATTATATAGTCACACTGGGCATTGATGAAGTCAGGGAGATTTATCACATAGAATCATCAGGGAGGCCACCCTGACATGAAGAAGAGACTGGTCATGTCAACCTCAGGGAAAGAACTCTCAAAGACCTCAAATGACTGAGGAAAGAGAGCAGCAGGAAGCTGTGAGTGGGAGAAAGTTAGGACATGCAGATCAAAGAAGCTTCACAGACGGGTCAAGGTAAGGGATATGGACTTTTTCCAAATATAGTTGAAGCTTTGCATAGAAATATCTTCTAAAGTACAAATGTCCAAATCCACTTGGACATTCAACTGTAGTGATGCTGGGTAAATATTTGAAAGTGCAGGAAAATGGAAACCACTAACACAGCCACTGCTTCCAGAGAATTGTACTCTGCACCCTTGAAAGCATCGTTTATTTTCTCTTAAATTTTAGATTCTGCTCTTACAGAAATATTAAACTATAAGTGCCTCCAAGGAACCACCATTATTTACATCCCCAATCATTATCCTGAAAAATAGGACCTAAAGATGCTATTTCTGTCACAAGGGCAGACACTATGCTCTTCCATCTCAAACTCCCTTCCAATTCCAAGAGCAGGTCATCAACATAATCACAGAGTGAAACAGGAATGGGGTCTTGGGAGCGTGTCATTTCTTTGGCGGTTAGCTGCTGCAAATATGCATTTAAAACCTTTGAGATAAGACAGAACACCAAGGAGACCACTATAATCATTACAAGCAGGATAATTCCTAATGTTTGGAGTGCACTTTGGAGCAAGTGATTTCAGTGATAGGTGAGGAAAAAATATATTTAAAAATATTTAGGAGAGAAAATGAAGAGGATTTCATGATTGACTTCATGGAAATAAGACAAAAGGATGGAGGTTAAGACCGAAATGTGAAATTGGCTCCCAGTTTGTATGACACATACATCTTCGTGTCCCGTAAAATGCAGCAATTAGTAATTATTTAGTGAGTGATAAGACATTTGGTCCAAATAACAACTGTCTTTTTTATTCCAGATTTTGAATGCAACTAAATGAGTAGTTGGGGTTGAACTAAACATTACAAGAAGGCAATTATTACTTTAATCCATATTATCACACAATTCACCCACACTTCATTGTCTGAGAAAGATACTCATCACTAAAAATAGGAAGAGAAATAGAATTTCCCTTTCTGTAAATCAAACCTTGATAACTTAATATATAAGAAAACTCAATGCACACAATGTGCATTATAAAAGCATCCAAATAGAGACCATGTGCTTTAAAATTTGCATTTTCCTGTCATGAAACAATTGAAGAATGAATAAGAAATGAAAGATACGGGGCCAGCCCCATAGCTTAGTGGTTACATTCAGTGTGATCTATTTCAGCAGCCCAGGGTCAGTTCCCAGGCATGGACCTTCACCACTTGTCAGTGGCCATGCCGTGGTGCTGACCCACATACAAAATAGAGGAAGATTAGCACAGATGTTAGCTCAGGGTCTATCTTCCTCAGTAAAAAACAAGGAGAAGAAGTACAAGGTAATATTTATTGGTTAACAACTGGATGATAATAAAAATGGCTAAAAGGAGACATAATGAACAGTGAGCCAGGAACCCTGTGAGTTGAAGACAACTTGGGTATTTCTATCCTGAGAGACTTTATTGTCCAGTTTTTAAAATGATCTGGGGTAGATTCTCACAAACAATGGAGATACTGGTAGAATATTTGAATAATTTGTCTTCTTTCTATATTGCTCTTCCTAATGGTAAGAGTTTATAGGAGAAGGAATGGCCTTCTTCATTTGTGCAGACACAATATCTGTGGGAATTAGTTTACTACTTTCCTGAGCCATGGGACTACTGGAATAAAGAATTTCAAGGTCATTTCTAATAGCCTGGAGTGCTCAGTATTTGCTTTGACCTATTAATCCTCATTTCCAGATTTGTTGCCACGAAAATTTGAATTATCCTTGCTTTTGTAGTAAAGTTAGTAAGAGAGACTTTAATGATGCCATTAAAGGAAAGCAAAATTTGCCACCCCCAAATGTGCCTCTTTGGCATAAAGATCATTATAGGCTGGTTACTTTTAAGAATCAGCAGACATAGAACAACTTGTGAAAACTGGAGTAGAAGTCACCCTTTTGCAAGAGATATTTACATTTATGAGGGAAATTTCCATTTGCAAGGGTTTCTCCCTCTCTTAACCAGGTGGTGGAGGATGACCAGATCTCTAGAAACTCTTATCAATGGAGTAAAGTGGCAGCTCAAATCTGCAGAAAGAACATGCTCTTGTTTACTGTGCCTTTCCTGGTAACCTCCCCTAACTGCTCCTCCCCTTTCCCCCAACATCTTCGTCTTTAGCTAAAGATGATATTTAAGGTGAAGACTTGGCCATTTCAGGGAGCTGATTTTCCTGGGTCTTTCCTATCTATATAGCATGCATATGTTACGAAACTTGCGCTTGTTTCCTGTTAATCTTTCTTTTATTACAGGGGATTTTTTAGCCAGGAACATAGAAACATAGAGGAAACTTATTTTTCCTCTCCTACACCATTTACTGATACCAAAGGGCAAAATGATTCCATCTTGCTCTTGAACAAACTACATCCAGAGATATGGCATGGTTTCGCCTAGGCCATGGTGTTCCAGGGCAAAAAATTGATCCATATCTCCTGATTACCTCCCTTAGTCACTACTTGAAATAGGTAAGGAGTCTGAATTGGGAATCTCTGCTCAACATGACACTCCATCAGATTATTTCCACTGATGATAAATGACAAAAACAGCAGACATTCTCATCATTTTCCTGATTTGCATGATATTATTCCTCTCCTGCTCATTCATTCTACTCTTCTCAGGCCTGCCCTCCCGGGCATGTGCCCTGTTTGCTTGCATAGTGTCTCATGCTCAGAAAGGTTTCTTTCTTGGTTTAATGCTCTGTTGTTAAAACCTTGAAATTGTTAATAACTTTATCTCGGAGTATACACCTGAGCAGCGGAGCTAGGTTATATGGAAGCATTAGGATGCTAGTTTTTGTCCAGCAACAGCACCTGCACATGTGGGCTAAGGCAGCATGCACAAAGGGCAATTGGCCTGGCCTCCTCATGTGCACACACACATCTGTGTTCAAAGCACCACAGGACCCCAAGGGAGTAGCTGGGTTGAGACCTGGAACTTAATTGGTGGTAGCGATGAAAGCAGCAGCTACAGGTGTAACAACAATGATGGAAGTGGCCACTGCCCATTAGAAAGGAGAATCTCTGCCTGGCAGCAGCAATGACCTATGATGGGGGCAGGGGCTGACTTATCCTTCAGTCCCAGAGCCCATCCCTCTGTCACCTAAGAAATTATTAACTATCTCACCTGAGTGCCAGAACAGGAAATGCTAGGTAGCTTAGGAAGCAAACTTGCCAGTAAATTATTTTAAATAAAAGTGTACACATGAGGACCCACAACTAAAATATACAACTATGTACTGGGTGGGGATTTGGGGATAGAAAGCAATTTTTAAAAAAACGTGTACGCATGGTCATTGCACTGAAGCATACAAGGGACTCACAGAATTCATCGAAGAGTCCAGAATCAATGGTTTGAAACTACTGCAACATTGCAAAAGAAACATCCACAGGATTAGAATTGTAAACAAAATTTAAAGGTAATTTGAGGATTTAAAATGTGATATGAAAGATTAATGAAGGAAAAGAAAACTCTTTCCCTTGAAGTTTCAAAAGCCAGTTATTAGCAACAACAAAAAATAGCATGCATTTCACTTGTAATTGAATATACAATGATAAAAGGAATAAACAGGCATTAGAAACATGAGGACACTTCGAATTTTTATACAAAGTCCACAAGTTACCAGAAATTTGAGAGGAATTATTAGAAAGCCATTGATTAAATTCAGATTTAAAATTAAATTTGATTTATATGAAATTGATTTATATGGATTGCTAAGTTGAATTTGATTCATAAGAGAAATCTTTTTAGAAAAAAATTCTCATGAGAATCATCAGCTCCACATGTAGTAAAATTTATATTTTGATACAACATCAGAAATTCAGTCCAAATTTTCACAACGTATAAGCATGCATAATAGCTTCGGTAACTTAAGCAGATGCTTCTCAAAATCAAAAATCATCAAAAGTTAATTGCATCTTAGCATTTGCCATCATTGACTGACAATATTTTCAATTATATTGATAACAAATGAAGTTCTTAAAAGTATAAATTTTGATGAAAATAAATTTGGAGAAAAGTGAGCCAGAAAAATATTATGACCAATACAGGCATTACATAATAAAGTATTACTATTTATTATATATAAAATCATGATACAAGAAATATTGTTTGTAATTTGTATTTCATTTATAGCTAATAAATTAATTTTGAAGGAAAAAACTTTGCATTTTAGGACCACTAAATCACTTTTTCCTGCTTCTAGAACAAGAGACCTCATATTTTCATTTTGTGCTGTGCCCTTCAAATTCTGTAGAGTATGACCTTTCCCCTCCCTGCCATACCTGAGATGATAAAGAACATTTGTGCAGTTATCACTGATGAGCAGTGGCAGCACTTCAACCGGGGGGAAGTTTACATGAGCTGAGGGATTTTTATTGGCCATAAAAGTGGGACTTGTTTAGGATAGTAACTGACCCATATTATCAGTGACTCAAATTTGTACATAGATATTGACTTTTCTCAACCTATTTCAGAGAAACCTATAAGAAGTAGTAAATGAAGAAGAAAATCTCATCTGAGATATTATCTAATACAAGAGTAGCAGTGGCTACTGTTACAAAAGAGACAACAGGTCCAGAATGGAGTCACTTGTGCTAAGTCCCCATCAACAAGCCAAGACATATACCTAACTTAATTACAGTTTCAACCTCTCCAAGGACTAGATTCTCAAACCACTCAGTCTGGAATTAACTGGTCAGCACTAGCGAGGTAAGCCACCTGATGGACCCCGCCATCCCCCAAGGGAAGTTGACCTTGCCTGAACCAATCAGCTCTTTTCAAGAATAACTTCCTTGTCCCACCTCCTTCTGACTATAAAGGTCTTTCTTTTTGTATAGGTCTTCAGAGCTTCTTCCTGTCTAGGTGGGATGCTAGAAGGGATGCTTTCAGATTCATGAATCATTGAATAAAGCCAATAAAATCTGTAAAATTTACTCAATTGAATTTTTTTTTTGAGGAAGATTAGCCCTGCACTAAGATCTACTGTCAATCCTCTTCTTTTTGCTAAGGAAGACTGGCCCTGAGGTAGCATCCGTTCACAGCTTTCTCTACTTTATAGGTAGGATGCCTGCCACAGCATAACTTGACAAGCAGTGTGTAGGTCCATACCCAGGGCCCAAACCGGTGCACCCTGGACCGCCAAAGCAGAATGTGCTAACTTAACCACTGAGACACCAAGCCGGCCCCCAACTGAGTTTGTTTTTTAACATTACTTAGGATGTAAACTTTGTGTGTGCAGAATGTCATGGGCGATTGTGGGAATGTCCTTGATATTCCTAATTCCCATTAATTGACAAAACCTTTGAAACACTCCTCTTAAAATTAACTTCACAATTTCCTTGACTTTTGTTAGCACCTCCAAGTTTTCATTGTTGATCCTGATGTACTCCTGATGTTAAATCACTTCCCTAGGATTCATCACCCTAAAAGAGACAAGAAAGAGAAGTCCGAATCCCTGCTGAAGTTTCAGCTAAGTCCCTGTAATAAGTCTCTCTAAATTGAAAGAAAGATTAACTGGTAAGTTATGGGTCTACCGTGAGAAGACTAAGAAGTCTTCTGAATTTCAGTTAGATCTTGACATTCAGGAAACACTTATTTTTCTGTTTTAGACTTATTTGAAAGTGGTAAAACTTCTATGCTGAATGACAATTTCAGTTAGACAGTTTCCATTTTCCTTTCCATGACCAAGAACCATTTTCACTGACAGCATATCAGCAAAAAATAAATGCATTTGGAAATGAATTTGAAGTTAATGTGAAAATGCACCATGAAGAACAAAGGATAAGGGTTGAAATGATTAGTTTATTGCAAAATAATTTTGTCCAGACATGAGTGATTTTCTTCTGCTCTAATTTTAGTTCTTGCACTCTAGGCATAAAATAATAATTCTAATTACTGTACACTGATACATGAACTTGTATCCAAGTCCTGGCTACACATGCAAAAAGCTCTGCCTACGTTTTTACAGCACAGATTCTCTGAATTACCCTTCTTAGGGCCCCCATCACCTCTCTGTTTCTCAGGCTGTAGATGATGGGGTTTAGCATTGGGGTCAGGATGGTGTAGAAGACAGCCAGAACCTTGTCCTCTGTTGGAGATCTGAGGGATCTTGGGTGCAGATAAGTGTAAACAAATGGAGCATAATAGAAAGTCACCACAGTGAGGTGAGTGCTGCAGGTCGAATTGGCCTTCTTCCTCCCTTCTGGTGAGTGCATGTGGTGGACAACAAGGAGAACCTGGCCATAGGAGCATGCAATACCAATAAAAGGCAACACGAGGAAGAGGGTGGTGCTCACAAACACTGTATACTCATAAACCCAGGTATCCATGCAGGCCAGAGTCAACATGGCTGGGATGTCACAGAGGAAATGGTTGATGGCCCTGGATTGACAGTACGGGATTTGGAGGGCTTATGTGGTGTGGGCACAAGAGTTGATAGAGCCCATGGTCCAAGATCCTATTATCATCAGCACACATACTCTTTTGCTCATATGAATGGGATAGTGGAGAGGAAAACAAATAGCTACATAATGATCATAGGCCATAGATGTCAAGAGCAGTGCTTCTGCAACTGCTAAAGTCAAGAAAAGGAAGCTCTGAACCCCACATCCAATGAAGGAGATAGACTTTTTTCCTAAGAAATAATTAGAAACCATTTTTGGAACAATGGTGGAGATGTAATTCAAGTCAATGATGGAGAGCTGACTAAGTAAAAAGTACATGGGTGTGTGGAGCTGGGTGTCCAGGAAGATGAGATGAATCATGGACAGGTTGCCAAACAGAGCCATTAGGAAAATGAGAACAATAAGAATGAAGAGGAACAGGCCAATTCTTGGTGGTGGAAACAACCCCAATAAGATGAAATCAGTGGATGTTTGATTATAATTTTCCATAGGGGAGCTGATATTATTTTTCCTAGAGTCAAACAAGAGAGTAAGTTAAGTACAAAACTATAAGCTATTTTTAACTTATTATTGTAGTCAGACTGTGTATTACATAAAATTTTATGGCTCTTAAATGAACTGAACTTATCCATTTGAAAGAAAAAAAATCTTATTTTCTAATCCAGACATTGAAATTTGAATATGCAAATATTTGTGGCCAAAGTGTTTTCTTAGAAATCCTTAAAATTATTTCAAAACAACATTTGAATTGTGACTTTATTAGGATAAGTGTGTTTTACTACCCTACACAGACTCACATATCATCAAAATCAGGTGTTGTATTCAAAATGTAAGCATAGAAAATATATGTAACTGTATACATTGTATAGTTCTAGTATCAATAAATGTTTATGACCCATAAGGGATGATTTTTCTTTCGTATTTAAGCCCTAAAACTTTCCTCTAATCCTACAGTAGCCTATCAGCTCATGTTGAGGAGTTATATTTATTTCTTAAATTTACTTGGCCAAGTAATGACAAATCTTTCTTGAAGTTAGATGTTTTCTTGAAGTTAGATATTATAATTTGGCTCATCTGTTCTTAAATATTGCACGAATCCTTATTGTTAAGTGCCACTTACACAAAGTCATTCTCTTCTGCCTCCTCACTCAAGTTCCGAATGCTGCAGTTAAAGAAGACCCTTTACTTGAAAATCTCTACACCATGCTCAGTGTAGCTTTCAGGACTTTGCTCAAGCTCTTCCAAATGACATGTTTTCTATCTCTCTGCTTCTCTAACATTTATATAACATCATACATTACTTTATAACACTTTGTCTTACTCATTCCTTTCTTCCCTTTGTTTTTCTTGTATTTAGAATCATTTCCAATCCTAGATAAGTATGTGAATTTAAGCACACGTATTTATCATCCCTCCCTCTTAAAACTCAATTATTATGATGATTAAGAAATAGACATGTTACAAATTAAAAGTCAGCAGGTGAGCAAAAGGCACAATGAGAGATGAAATAGTTGAAGACTCTGAAAGAAGGAATTTGGATAGAGAAACATTCAGTCACTTAAATGGAAAAAAGGAAATAGTACTCTGAGAGTCCTTCCTAGAGGTAGGAGGAGGAATTCTCCTCCAGAGACATTGTAAGTGAAGAAGCTCCACACAGTATGTAAAGTTCTAGTCTGGCATGTTATTCTAGAGTTGAGTGCTACCAGACTTTTAAGGAAGTTTCCAAAATGAAAGAAGAAGATGAACAAATGTACATACATACACACACTTATTCACACACACTCTGCACGAATATACAGTGAGTCACACATCATTGTAAAAATGCAGAAAGAGAATGTACTTTTCAAAAATGGGAATCATATCATCAAAGAACTGAGACATATTATCCCACAAGATAAATATTATGAGACATGTAAAATAGTTTCAGGTAACAAGAAAGCCTCTTACAAATTAAAAACTATGAAACTGATAAAAAAAGATTGAGTGAAAATTTCAAAGACAAAGTGAAAATATCTATCAGAATGAAAAGAAAGTAACAGCAATAGCAACAGAAAAAGATTGTCATTTTGCAAGGTAGGAGAATTAGAGAATTAATACAGGGAAACCAACATATGCTTATTGTCTTTCTTAGAAAGCACATAGTAAGATAATAATGGAGTTATTATTATCAAAAAAACATTTTTTCAGAATTGATATGTATGATACACCATATTCAAACAGCATGAACAAAACACAGAAAAGTAAATGAGAAATATTTTATTGAAAAATATATTCTTGAAAATTCTAAATATCTTGAGAACATTTTCTGAAAATTTTCAGTATTGCCTATAAATTTACAATTCTAAAAGTGCCTTGACAGAGAAAATAGTAATAATAATGAGAATACCTACATATAGACATAGTAACTAAAAGATCATCAGGTTTTACAATAATTTATATTTTTGTATTTTAGCGATATATACTAGACAATTGAACAATGTTGTCAATTTCACAGCCCCACACACAAAGTGGATGTAATGATGTTGAAAAGATGGGAAAATGGAAAACAAGATGGAGGTGGTGGCAGGTGGAGGGAGAAGGGCTCTATTCTAAAGAGTGCACAAAACATCTCTTAGAACCAACAATCTAATTCAGCAATGTTGCAAGATACAAAATCATTTGTATTTCTGTACGCTAGTAAATGTGCGACCCTAAAAAGAATTTAAGAAAGAATTGCATTTATAATATCGTCAAAAAGAATATAATACTTAGGAATACACTCAACAAGGAAGGCAACATCCTTGTGCACTGAGAATCACAAAACATTGCTGAAAGAAAGTGAAGAAGAGACAAATAAACACAAAGGCATGTTGTGTTCATGGATTGGAAAACTTAATGTTATTCAGATGTCAATACTACCATAAGGAAAATTCCGATTCAATGAAATGTCTATCGTGATTCCAGTGAGGTTTTTTGCAGAAATAGACAAATACATCCTAAAATTCATATAGAGCCTCAAGTACCCCAAATAGCCAAAACAATCGTATAAAATAATTTTCTGATTCAAGACTTACTACAAAGCCACAATAATAAAGTGTAGTATTGGCATAAAGACAGACACAAATCAATAAACTAGAATACAGATACCAGAACAAACCCTTCACATATGTGGTCAAATGATTTTTGACCAGGGTCTCAAAAACATTCAGTGGGAACTTCTTTTCAACAACGTGCAGAGAAAACTGGTTATCCACATGCAAATAATGAAATTGTACCATTACTTTTCACCACACACAAAAATTAACTTAAATGGATCAAAGAGCTAAACAGAGAACTAAAACTACAAAATTTTAGAAGAAAACATAGGGGAGAATTTTCATGACATTGGATTTAGCCGTGATTTTTGGATATGACAACAAATGTATGTACAACAACAAAAATGTAGATAAGTTGGATTTCATCAAAATTAAAAGAAATTCTGTGCATTGAAAATCTTTATCAACAGAGTAAATCAGCAACCCACAGAATGGAAAAATATTAGCAAAATATGTATCAGATAAGGGATTGATACAAGAATTATATAAAGACTTCCTACAACTCAACAACAACAACAGAAAATCTAATTTAATAATGAGGAAAGCAACTGAATAAACATTTTTCTAAAGAAGGCATAGAAGTGGCCAATAAACTCAGGAAAAGATGTTCAACATCACTAATTATTAGGGAAATTCAAATCAAAACTACAATAAGATACCGCCTCTCACTCATTAGGATAGCTACTATTTAAAAAAAGAAAGAAAATAACAAGTGTTAGTGAGGATGTGAAGAATTTTTAACACATGCAGTGTTTGTGGGACTGCAAAATGGTGCAACCCTTGTAGAAGATGTTATGACAGTTTCCCACAAAAGTAAACATAAAATCACCATATGATACAGCAATTACATTTCTGAGTATATGTCCAAAAGGAATGAAATCAAAGTTTAGAACAGATATTTGCACATCCATGTTCACAGAAGCTTTATTCACAATAGCTAAAAGGTAGCAGCAACACAACTATCCATTAACAGATTAATGGATAAATAAATATGGTGTATATATATATATATATATATATATAATGGAATATTAGTCTTAAAAAGGAAGGAAATTTTGCTACATGCTGCAATGTGGATAAAACTTGTAGATATTATGTTAAGTGAAATAAGGCAGTCACGACAAGCCATACACATAATTTCACATATTTGAGTTACCCAAAGTAGTCTAAAGATGAAAGTGGAGAGCTGGTTGTCAGGAGCTGGGAGTTGAAAGGAATGGGTGTTAGTGTTTAATGGATACAGAGTTTCAGTTGGTTAAAATGAAAATGTTCTGGGGTTATGATGGTAATGGTTAGACAATAATGTGAATGTATCTTATTTCATTGAACTATATACTTAAAAATGGATAAAATGGGGGGCCTGCCTCATGGCATAGCAGTTAA
This sequence comes from Equus asinus, assembly GCF_041296235.1. Taxonomy (NCBI): domain Eukaryota; kingdom Metazoa; phylum Chordata; class Mammalia; order Perissodactyla; family Equidae; genus Equus; species Equus asinus. The sequence goes on from NW_027224738.1 coordinate 863,442, forward strand.
GTTTGTGCACTCTGCTTTGACAGCCCAGGGTTCCCAGGTTGATGCTGAGCGTGGACCTATGCACTGTTCATCAAGCCATGCTGTGGCAGCATCCCACATACAAAACAGAGAAAGATTGGCACAGATGGTAGCTCAGCAACAACGTTCCTCAAGCAAAACGAGGAAGATTGGCAACAGATGATAGCTCAGGGGCAAAAAAAGAAAATGGACAAAATGGTAAATTTTATAGTGTGTATATTTACTACAGTTAAAATAAAAAATTAGAATTTAAATATAACTTAAAATATTCCATATTTGGAACTTCAAATATATTATACAAAACCTATAGCGGAGTCCAAATCATGTGCAGATCAATTCATCTTTGAATAAGGTGTAGCTTCTGACATGTTGTAAAGGAAAAATTAGGAAAGCAAATTTTTTCATAAATGTCATTTGGATTCGATATGATATAGCATATTAGACCGATTCCATAGTATATAATTTATATTCGTAACTTAATTATTGACAGGTAAAAAATGTGGTATTTGAAATTACCAATGAAATTATGATCATTTCTATCATATGTATTTTACATGGGGCTGTCCATGACAAAGTTTCCATGAGGGAATTAGTATTATCCGACTCTAAAGGTAAAAAAATATATATCATGGAACATAAAGAACATAAATAATGAATGACACTTCAGATCTTGTATTTGATGCCAGGTATCACGACAGCCAATGGAGTATTTTTTTTTTTATTTTTCTTGTGGTAATGTTCTAATTTGCTGTCATGTGATATCATCCAAAGGACCTCTGTACATGATGGGAAAGCAATCTCAACTATTTACTGTCAGCCTTGAATATTTCAAGGTCTAAAGTGAAGGGGACTTTTTCTTGTAGGTAAAAATAAATCAAAATAGCTTATTTTTGTGATTTTATTTTGTTTTTATCCACTAGAAGAACAATAACCTATTTGCAGCCCATTCACAAAATATTCCATCTTTTTGATTTTTTAAATTTCCCTAAAAACTTTGCAATTTAGACTTCAACATTAATGATGTTATTCATAGGAGGAAAGAACTAGCAGAAAAAATTCTGATGCTGGTTTCATAGTGAACAGAAGAAACAAGCCTTGAATCTGGACCATGTCCTACTTGGAAAATAATATAATTGTGTAAACCTGTATTGACCATTCCCATAGGTCTGTACATGTAATTTGTCAGGATATGTTCTAGGATTAAATTGTATTTAATATTGGCCACTAATTGTTGGGCTTGATATCACTACCCACATTTTATAGATAATAAAATTGAGGTTCAGAGATTTTAAGTGACTTTACCTTAAGATACATAGTTGGATAGCTGGATTCTAAGATCTATCTATCTATCTAAATGAGTCTCTTATATTATCCCTCAAATATTAAGTATTTTGTAGTAATGGGTCTGAAATAAGGATATGTCACTTTTTATCCACCAACACAAAAAAACTGAAAAGGATGGAAAACAAAATAAAGTTATTAAAATAGAAATTCTATATAGGTGGTGAAAATGTCCTTAAAACACAAATATAATTATTTTAGTGCTTACAGTTTAACCATTTCAACATATTCTTCTATTTTCTCATATACACTGGCTTCACTGCATTTTCTCTTGACCACACTGCAACCACACACATTATCTTACAAAAATGTTCTCTCAAAGCCTCTAAGTGAAATCCGGCTCATATCTTGCTCCAATACAAAATTGTCAGTACCTAGGAGATTTTGCTTGCAAATAAACACCCATAACATCTCCTGTGTAATTGGATTTTAGATGTACATATTCTATATGTTGAGTAAAACCATCCAAATCCTGCTCATTTCAAAATGAATTACATATTACTATCTCTTGAAGTCAATATGCATCAATATCATTGAAGACCTCTTTTTTCCTATGGTTGTATTTAGAGTTGAAAATTAAATACTGAAAAAATCCTTATTTTAATGATTTATATATTTATGGAACATACAGTTTTTTAAAAATATAGTCTAATTATTACAATATAAAACAACACTGAATCACAGAAATACAAAATGAGCCATTTAAGCCTGTACAGTTACCTAGTGATGGAGTTGGGAAACGGAGGAGTGTCCTCCAGTCTAGATAATGCAGGATTTTCCACTGAAGCACAGATTTTTTTTTTACCGTACATGCTTCTCATTTTTGATCAAAACTATTCCCGAAGTAAGATCGTTATTGATCACAAAATAAGGTGTGGTCATTTACATAGAGTGAGGACTTCCCTAAGAAGTCTCCTTATGTTGGCTGTGGTGGAAGTGTTATAAAAAATTAGACTTTTAAAAGCCTCAAAATTATGACACTCTCTCCCAAGTTTCACAGAAATTTGGATCACTCCCTATCTTCTCAAGATTCCTTAAATATCCTAAAATGCTGGAAATTCCCTAAAGTGACCTTCCTTACTCATCTGTAGGGCTAGGAAAGAAGTAAACCCGGTTACTAGGTCAATTTTACTGGGAGGGCTTTGAATGCATTACCTACATAAAGTTAATCTTAGTTTCTGAAAATTGGCTGATCATACCTCAATCTGCATGTCTACAATAAGTATTGTTTTACGTTGCCATCAGTTAGGACGCACAGCATTATAAAATGGCTTTCATAGAATCAGCATCAGATACCCAGAGAGTGTCCTCTAAAATGAAGACAAGCATAGTTCTCCACAGTATCCTTAGACGGAGCGCTACATGAGAGTCCACCTTCCTTCAAGTTTTTCACAACAGGTTCTACTAAAGAGAGAAAGAGTATATAATGGTTTATATTAGCTGACTGGATTAGCAATGATGATTCCAGGACTTCTTTACCTGGAGGATTAATCTGGTGTCTTTTTTTTTTTTGCATTCTCTTGAGAATGTCCCCTGAGACTTGGACATTGTGGGTTAAATCACTAATAGCCCAGGATGGCCATAAGCCAAGGTTTGGGGAGGAATTCTGATATTTTCTTTAGATATTTTAACCGTTGTCTTAAGGATTAATTCACTGGAGAAGGAAACAAATGTATTTGTTCAAATTTCTCCAATATTATAATGTCTTTAAAGTTTTATGGATCATGTATTTTATATGTTGTTGTTCAGTAAGAGCATAGTAATGATATCTTCTCATATTAATTTATTTTCCAATTTCCAGAAACTTCTTATATTAACTTATTTCCAGTTTTGATTATATTGGCCTACAAATATAATAAATTAAATGTATTGTGGTTAAATAAATACATATAAGCAGAAATTCTTAAAACATCCCATATAGGATTTATCTGTAATTTATTTTAGTTATTACATATTTTCTAACTTGTTCCATTTTGTGGAAAAATCCATTAAAGTATAAAACAATTTCCGCTTAATAAACTAAAGACAATAATGATATCACTCACTTCATTGCAATTATATTTACAAAATATTTAACAACACAATTTTGTTGTGGATAATACCTTAGTTGTTCTTATATTTCTCATGCTTTCCAGTAACTGAAGTAATTACACCTTTTGCTTGGGAAGGATTATTATTGGTCTAGTTAATTTTTTTTTAAGATTTTTAAAACATTTGAATTTTTAATTCTAATGCGTCTCAGTGAAGACATCTTTATGTTCAATCTATTTTGACGCCTTTAGACTTCATGGATCTGGATGTTCCTTTCCCTCCCCAGATTTGGAGCATTTTCTGTTATTATTTCTTTAAATAAGAAAGAAATAAGGTCCAGTTCTCTGTCTTCCCATTTCTCTGCCCCTTCTGGACTCCCACAATGCAAATATTGGTTTGCTTATGGATTCTTGTAAGTCCTGTAGCCTTTTTTCACTTTTTTACATTCTACTTTCTTTTTCTTTTTCTTTTTTTATGAAGATTAGCCCCTGAGCTAACATCCACCATCAATCTTCCTCTTTTCGCTGATGAAGATTGGCCCAGAACTAACATCTGTGCCCATCTTCCTCTACTTTATATGCGGGATGCCTGCCACAGCATGGCTTGGTGAATGGTGTGTACGTTCATACCTAGGATATAAACAAGTGAACCCTGGGTTGACAAAGCATAGCACATGGATTTTACCCCTGTCACTGGCCCGGCCCTCTCCATTTTCTTTTTGTTCTGCTGACTGAGTAATTTAAAATGATCTGTCTTTGAGCTCACTGAGTCTTTATTTTGCTTGATCAAGTCTATTGTTGAGATTCTCTATTGATTTTTTTTTAGTTCAATCATTGTATTCTTCAGTTCTAGAATTTGCGTTTGCTGTTTTTTGTATTTGTTTTGTTTTTTTAAGGTTTTGATCTCTTTGTTAAACTTCTTATTTTGTCTAAATATTGTTTTCCTGATTTTGTTTAGTTGTCTATATGTGTTCTCTATTAGCTCACTAAGTTCTTTAAGTTACATATTCTGAATTCTTTATCAGGCAAATTTTAGATTTCCATTGCTTTATTTTGTTCCTTCGGTAGTGTCAAGTTTCTCTTACCTTTTGTGAACTTTGTAGCCTTGCATTGTTGTTTGCATATTTGAAGAAGTATTCAATTTCTCCAGTATTTACAGATTGAATTTGAGAGAAAAAGCCTTTCACCAGTCATCCCAGCCAGAGGTTTTGGGCAGAACAGCAGCTGCCTGTCCCTACATGGACCTCCTCATAGGGTTCAAGGGTGAGTGGGCTTGAAGCCTGGGTCCACACTGATATTGCATGCTCACTTGAATCCTTTCCCCTGGGAGAGCCCTTAAGCAAAGGAAATGTCTCTCTACTGCACTGTCTATGGGGAGGGTGACTCAAGTAAATTGAAACTGTCCTTTCTACAGTCTTTGAAATGTCTTCCCCCATTTCTGTGCTCCACTTAAGTGCTATGTTCTCGTATCTGGAATCCAGAGCTCTCCCGAAGGTAAATTCATGCATGGATGGTTATTTATATCCATGTTTCTGTGAAAGGATTCAGGCTAGAACCTCCTATAGCACCATTTTCCTGACACAATAGCCATGTGTAGATAGGCCAAGAAAATTCTGTGCTCAGTCAGAGAATTACTGAGTTCCTCACAGCTTTAACATGCCCCCAGAAACCCATGGAATAAAGTCATCCCGAAATACCCTAATAATCTCCAAGAGTACAGTGAAAGGAGGTGAGAATGTGTGCTGCATACTTCCCCAGAAGACACCTCAAAACCAAGAATAGCATGGGGCTATGAGATTTGGTTTATCCTAAGAGAAGAAAGAAGAGTATGAAACAAACAAAATCCTGAGCTATTTTTTAAAATTTTGGTGTTCAGTTCAGTTGAATTATTCATAAAACACAATTAAAATGAATAATGACATTTACTTCCTTTGAAGAAGAAGCCACATTCTATGACCCCAAAATGAAAGATTTAGGCAATAAACATTTTAATTAGAGGTTTTTGAAAATATGCATGAGCTCATAAAAGAAAAACATGTCTATACTAATTTAATAGAATATGGAGGTGTTTGTAGCCTTTATAAATTGGCATATATGTGGTGAGATATGTTTTGTTAATAGGAAAATAGTCAATATTGAAAAGATTTTCTCTTCTCACAATTATCATACAAACTGTATGGAATCACAGTCAAAATCCCACTTTGTAATCTAATTCTGATAATTATGTCAAAATACAATGGGCTAAGAATAACCAAGACAGTATTTGAGATGCAAATATTCTGAAGTTAGGAAAAGCACTCAATATTCCAGATGTGGGTATATGAAGAAGAAAAAAGAATGTCATTGATGGTTACCAGTTAATGGTTCATTCATATATCAAAGCTCCATGTTGTACAACTTAAATATATACAATTTTTATTTGTCAATTGTACCTCAATAAAGCTGATGGAAAAAAGATAAACATAAGCATGTTCAATGCTCTAGAACTTCCACTCATAGGTCATTTCCAACAGAATTTTTAAAAATATACTCTCTAATAGACATGTATAAAAACATTCATAGCAGGAGCATTTGTAACACTTAGTCTGTACAATATTCACATATGCTCTTTAAGAAAAATGAGTAAGTAAATAGAGGATAGTTACCAAATGGAGAATTCAGGAGCAATGTGAATTAATGATCTACAAATGCACAAATGACTGAAATAAATTTGACAGATATAATATGAAGGAAAATAATCCAGATATAGAGCCAACCCTGACAGCTTAGTGCTTAAAGTTTGGTGCTGTGTCTGTGGCCTAGAATCAGTTCCCAGGCACAGAAGCACACCAATCATCTGTCAGTAGCCATTCTGTGGTGGTGCATCACATAGAAGAACTTACAACTAACATATACACAACTACATACTGGGACTCTGGGGAGGAAATGAAAAGGAAAGAGAGATTGCCAACAGATATTAGCTCAAGGTAAATCTTGCCCCAGAAAAAAATTTAAATAAAAAGATAATAAAACCCAAAACACATTAAAAGAAAAAATAAGCTAGATACAAACAGGCACATGATATAAAGATTTAAAGAAACTAAATTATGAAATGAATCTATGCTATCCATAGTTGTGAAAAGGGCTACTTTTGGGGTGATAGACAATGTAAAAGAGCACAGCATTAGCTTTTCATGTGCTTTTATGTCTACTCCCCAATAAATGTGCCCCTTGTAGTGGTTTCCTTTAATGAAAATCTATGAAGTGTTTGTATACTATGTCTCAATAATATTTTTTACTAAAAACAGACAAAAACTTTTAATGCTCCATGGACTGATAGTAAAAAAAGATAATTACAGAGAGAGTGATGTCAGCATCACGGCATTGTGAGCTGTTCCCTTAGTCTCTTCCCCCTAACTTAAACCCAAATGGGTATTCCTTATTGGACAAAGCATTCCACACAGGGCATGATAAGATGTCTGAGAGACTAACACAACCATACATCTAATGGTGGGGTTGCTGGATCTCCTAGAAACAGTGGAAGAATTTGATCAGATCACCTGCCTTTCCCCAGTTGCAATCATCTAGGTTGTGTGTCTTTGTGTGGCAGCCAGTGAAAAACTTTAGGAAGAGGTGGGGAAGCAGGCAGGCATTCTTGTGAACACTTTCATTTTGAGAGTTCTGCTCAGCATGTAGGACTGGCATACAGTTTGGTGCTCCATACCATCTGGTGCAGGCAGCTACCATGTAGGTGACCCCACCAAGCACAACAGCCCAGGTAAACCACCCATAAGTTCAGAGCAGTGTGCATTTGTGCAAGAAATACCCACCACCACCTGGCACACTAGCTCAGATGGTCCCAAGCCAAGGCAGCATTTCCACGCTAGAGCACTTGCACAGTGTATGTGACCAGCCAGGTGCCTGTGGCCAGCAGGCAGACACAGATGGTCCTTGTCAGCACAACTTTCAGTTGAGGGTGAGGATTCAGAAAGTATGGCACCTTCCCTCCAAGAAGTTGCAAGTGGAATCTGTGGCCTGGTACTACCACTATTTACCATCAAGGGAGCACTTCATCAAACACCACGAGAACTACATTAACACTCCAAAGCAGAAGGAAAATGACAAGTCTCCAGAAATCATGCTTGAACTCATAGTAATTTACAACCTAAATGTCAGAGAATTCAAAATAGCTGACACAGAGAAACTCAGTGAATTACAAGAAAACTCAAAAATACAGTTAAATGAACTCAGGAGTAAAATTAATGAGCAAAAGAAATTCTTCACCAAAGACATTAAAGCTCTAAAAAAAAAAATGAAACAAATTCTGGAAATGAAGAACACAACGGATGAGACTAAAAAAATATAGAAACATTAAAAACAGAGCTGATGTTATAGAGAACAAAATTAGCACTTTAGAGGACATAAATATAGAAATGCTTCAGGCAGAGGAGAAGAGAGAACTAAGACTAAAAAGAAAAATGAAGAGGGGCCTGCTCCATGGCTGAGTGGTTAAGTTCACTGCAGCGGCCCAAGGTTCGGATCCTGGGTGCGGACATGGCACCACTTGTCAGGCCACGTTGAGGCAGTATCCCACATCTCACAACTAGAAGGACCTGCAACTAAGATATACAACTATGTACCTGGGGGTGGGGTTGGGGAATAAGCAGAAAAAAAAAAAAAAGATTGGTAACAATTGTTAGCTCAGGTGCCAATCCTTAAAAAACAAAAAAAAGAAAGATTGGCAACAGTTGTTAGCCTAGGTGCCAATCTTTAAAAAAAAAAAAAATGAAGAAATTCTTTATTATCTGACAACTAGGAAATGCAAAACAAGGTTTATAGGCATTTGAGAGGGAGAAGAGGAGCAGACAGCTTGTTCAAAGAAATTATTGCTGAGAACTTTCCAAACCTGGTGAAGGAGTGGACTTACAATTACATGAAGTCAGTAGAACTCCTAATTCCATGAATGCAAAAGACCAACTTCAAGGCATATAATAGCAAACCTGGCAAAAGTCAACGACAAAGAAAAGATATTAGGGGCAGCAAGCCAGAAGAGAATAATCTACAAATGAATCCCTATCAGGCTTTCAGTGAATTCCTCAGCAGAAATCTGACAGGCTTAGAGAGGATGGGCTGATTGATTCAAAATACTGAAGACAAAAACTTTCAGGAAAGAACTCTATCCAGAGAAATTATCCTTCAGATATGTTGGAGAAATAAAATCTTTCCCAGATATACAAAAGCTGAGAGAGTTCATTGTGACTAGATCTCCATTACAAGAAATGATCAAGGATGCTTTCATACCTAAAACAAAAGGCAAAGCTTTACAAAGCCTGGAGCAAAGAGATAAATAGACAAAATGATAAATTCGCAGCTCTCTGTCAGAACAGGTTAGAAACCACCTAATAACATAAAAGATAAAGAGAAGGAAAGCGTCAATACTAACTATAAACACTTCATTTTAATCACAGAGTCACAACACAAAACAGAATAATTTGTTATGACAATAACTTAGATGGGGAAGAGGAGGGGATGGAACCTGCTTAAGGTAGCGGAGATAAGAGGCTAACAAAAAATGGGCTGTCTCATCTATGAGATCATTTATACACACCTCATGGTAACCACTAAACAAAAAAATCAGTGTAGAGACACAAATCCTAAATAATGCTAAAACCATTAAAGAAAACCAACAAACTGAAATGGCAGTCAGAAATACAGGAGAAGAGAAACAAGCGAAATAGAGAACAATTGTGAAACAAGAGATAAAATGGCAGTGTTCATCCCTCATATATAAATAATCACTCTAAAGGTAAATGGATTGAATTCTCCAATCAAAAGACACAGAATAGCCAAATGGATTAAAAAATAAAACCCAACAATATGCTGCCTCCAGGAAACACATCTCAGCTCTAAAGACAAACACAGGCTCAGAGGGAAGGGATGGCAGATGATGTGGCAAGCAAATGGCAAGCAAAAGAAAGCAGGAGTAGCCACACTTATATCAGAGGAAGTGGACTCCAAGATAAAAAAAGACAATGAGAGACAAATAGGGGTATTATATAATAATAAAAGGGAAATTCCACCAAGAGGAAATAACCCTTATGAATATGTATACACCTAACACAGGAGCACCAGGTATATAAAGCAACTATTAACAGACTTAAATGGAGAAATTAAAAGCAACTCAGTAATAGTAGGGGACCTGAACACCCCACTTACATCAAAGGGTAGATCATCCAGACGATAAGTCAACGAGGAAATGTTGAATTTAAATGAAACACTTGAGAAGATGGACTTAAAAGATATACATAGAACATTTCATCCCAAAACGGCAGAATACACATTCTTCTCAAGTGCACATGGAACATTCTCAAACATAGACCCTATGTTGTGAAACAAGGTGAGACAATAAATTTAAGAAGATTGAAACCATATCAAGCATCTTTTCTGATGACAATGCTATGAAACTAGAAATGAACTACAAGAAAAAGCTGCGAAAGTGACAAGTATGGGGACTCTAACATAATTCAGAATGACCATTGGATCAATGAAGAAATCAAAGGAGAAATAAAAAAAAATACCTGGAGAGAAATGAAAATGAAAATGCATCATACTACCTGTTATGGGATACAACAAAATGGTTCTAAGAGGCAAATGCATAGCAACAGAGGCCCACATCAACAAACAAGAAACATCTCAAATAAGTAATCTTAAACTACACCTATAAGAACTCAAAAAAGAAGGACAAATGAAGCCCAAAGTCGGCAAAAGGAGGGAAATGATAAAAATTAGAACAAAAATAAATGACAGACCAAAAATCAAACAAACAGACATAGAAAGGATCAATGAAACTAACACCTGGTTCTTTGAGAACATAAGGAGAATTGACAAACCCTTAGCCAGACACATTAAGAGAGAAAGAGAGAAGGCTCAAATAAATAAAATTAGAAATGAAAGAGGAGAAATTAAAATGGATACCACAGAAATACAAAGAATTAGAAGAGAATATTATGAAAATCAATATGCCAACAAATTGGATAACCTAGAAGAAATGAATAATTTTTAGACTCACACAACCTCCCAAAAGCAAATCAAGAAGAAATAGAAAAGCTGAATAGACCAATCAAGTGTATAGAGGTTGAAAGAGTCAGCAAAGTCTTCCCAAGAAAACAAAAGTCCAGGGCCCGATGGCTTCTCTGGAGAATTCTACCAAACATTCAAAGAAAATGTAATACCTATCTTTCTCAAGCTATTCCAAAAGATTGAAGAAGAAAGAATGCTTCTTAACTCATTCTATGGGGCCAACATCACCCTGATACCATAACCAGACCAGGACAACAAAAAGAAGGAAAATTACAGGTCAATAACATGGATGAACATAGACACAAAAATCCTCAACAAAATATTGGCAAACCAAATACAATAAACTAAAATGATCATACAACATGATCAAGTGGGATTCATGTCAGGGATGCAGGGACAGTTCAACATCTGCAAATCAATCAGTGTGATACACCACATTAACAAAATAAGGAATATAAATCACATGATCATCTCAATATATGCAGAGAAAACATTTGAAAAGGTCCAACTTCTGTTTATGAGAACTCTGCATAAAATATGTAGAGAGGGAAAGTATCTCAACATAATGAAGGCCATATATGACAAACCCAGAGTCAACATCATACTAATTGTGAAAAACTGAAAGCCATCTCTCTGAGAACAGGAACAAGACAAGGGTGCCCACTCTTGCCACCTCCTGTTCAACATACTAATGGAGGATTTGGCCAGAGTAATCAGGTGAGAAAAAGAAATAAAAAGTATCCAAATTGGAAAAGAAGAAGTGAAACTCTCACTGTTTACAAATGACACGATCCTATATATAGAAAACCCTACGAATCCACTAGAAAACGTAGAAATAACAACTAGAGCAAAGTTTCACAGTGCAAAATCAACTTACAAATTCAGTTGAATTTCTATAAATAATAACGAACTAGCATAAAGAGAAGTCCAGAATACAATCTCTTTTACAATTGCAACAAAATAATAAATATCTAGGAAAAAATTTAACCAAGGAGGTGAAAGACCTACACACTGAAAACTATAAGGCAATTGAAGATATCATAAAAAAATGGAAACATATTACATGCTCATGAATTGGAAAAATAAATGTAGTTAAAATGTCCGTATTTCCTAAAGAAATCTGCAGATTCAATGCAATCTCAGACAGAATTTCACATCAAACACCATTGTGTTTCCCCTTTTCTCCACTCGCTGTGAGCCCTGGGTGTCTGCTACCCAGCTGTTCCTGTGCCAGGCACCTCGTCTGCCAGGACACAGCTGAGCTCACCTGCACATTTCCTCTTTTCAGGAAAAAGCTGGAAATGACTCTGAGGAGTTTAAACTTACCTCCCTTCATTCAGGATGGAGACAGAGCAGCAAGTATGGCTTCCACGTGGAGCCACTCAGCCTCTCCCCACGCCCTCCTGGGATCTGCCCTCCAGATTGATAGGAGCCCCTCTGAAAGGCAGGAAGATGCCTCAAGGATGCAAACACTCGAGTCAGGCACGATGTGTCCACGTGTAGATATGCTTTCCATGGGAAGCAAACAAACCAGACTGCACATGCTCATTTTAAGGTGGTACGTTTCCCTCATCAGAAATGTGCTCCAATTTTTTTTTACAATTTTTTATTGTGGTCTAAATAGTTTATAACATTGTGAAATTTCAGTTGCATCTTAATATATGTCAAATAGCATATAAATGTACCCCTGTGCCCTTTGTGTTCACCCTCCCCCTCCTTGCCCCTGCTAACGACTAAGTTGTTCTCTTTGTCCATAAATTTGTTTATATTTAACATATGAGTGAAGTCATACAGTGTTTGTATTTCTCTGTCTGGCTCATTTTGCTTAGCTTAATGCCCTCAAGTTTCGTCCATGTGGTTGTGAATGGGACAATTATATCTTTTTATGGCTGAGTGGTATTCCATTGTATATATATATATGTATATACCACATCTTCTTTATCCAATCATCAGTTTTTGGGCACTTGGGTCGCTACCATATCTTCGCTATTGTAAATAATGCTGCAATGAACACAGGGGTGCATAAGTCTCTTTGTATTGTTGATTTCAAGTTCTTTGGATAAATACCCAGTTGTGGGATAGCTGGGTCATATGCTATTTCTATTTTTAATTTTTTGAGAAATGTCCATACTGTTTTGCAAAGTGGCTGGATCAGTTTGAATTCCCACCAGCAGTGGATGAAGGTTCCCTTTTCTCTACAACCTCTCCAACATTTGTTATTTTTTGTCTTGGTGATTATAGCCATTCTAATGGGTATGAGATGATATCTAAGTGTACTTTTGATTTGCATTTCCCTGATGATTACAGACGTTTAGCATCTTTTCATGTACCTATTGGTCATCTGTATATCTTCTTTGGAAAGATGTCTGTTCATATCCTCTGCCCACTTTTTGGTTGGGTTGTTTATTTTTTCCAGTTCAGATGTGTGAGCTCTTTATATATTATGGAGACTAACCCCTTATCAGATACATGATTTGCAAAAATTGTCTTCCAGTTGCTGGGTTGTTTTTCATTTTGATCTTGATTTCATTTGCCTTCCAGAAGCTATATAGTCTGATGAAGTCCCACTTATTTAGTTTCTCTTTTGTTTCCCGTGTCTGAGTGGACATTGCATTTGTGAAGATCCTTTTAAAGCTGATGGCAAAGAGTGTACTGCCTATATTTTCTTCCAGAAGTTTTATGGTTTCCTGTCTTACCTTCAAATCTTTGATCCATTTTGAGTCTATTTTTTTGTATGGAGAAGGACAATGATCTACTTTCATTCTTTTGCGTGTGGCTGTCCAGTTTTCCCAGTACCATTTATTGAAGAGGATTTCCTTTCTCCATTGTATGTTCTTGGCTCCTTTGTCAAAGATTAGCTGTCCATAGATGTTTGGTTGTGTTTCTGGGCTTTAAATTCTGTTCCATTGATCTGTGTGTCTGTTCTTGTACCAGCACCATGCTGTTTTGATTACTATAGCTTTGTAATAGGTTTTGAAGTCAGGGATTGCAATGCCACCAGCTTCGTTCGTGTTTCTCAGGATTGCTTTGGCTATTCAGGGTCTTTTCTTGCTCCAGATGAATTTTAAGATTCTTTGTTATATTTCTGTGAAGAATGTCATTGGGATTTTGATTGGAATTCATTGACTCTTTAAATTCCTTTAGGTATTATGGCCATTTTAACCATGTTTATTCTTCCAATCCACGTCCAGGGAATATCTTTCCATTTATTTATGTCATTAGTGATTTCTTTCAGTAATGTCTTATAGTTTTCCTTATATATATAGATTTTCCTTATAGAATAGGTCTTTCACCTTCTTGGTTAAATTTATTCCTAGATATTTTATTATTTTTGTTGCAGTCGTAAAAGGGCTTGTATTCTTGAGTTCTTGTTCTGTTAGTTCATTATTAGTGTATAGAAATGAGACGAATTTTTCCTGCCTAATTGCTCTGGCCACAACCTCTAACACTATGTTGAATAAGAGTGGTGAGAGTTGGCACCCTGTCATGTTCCTGTTCTCCATGGGATGACTTTCAGTTTTCCCCATTGAATATGACGTTGGCAGTGGTTTTGTCATGTGTGGCCTTTATTATGTTGAGGTATTTTCCTCCTAGACCCATTTTATTGAGCGTTTTTATCATGAATGGATGTTGGATATTGTCAAATGCTTTCTCTGCATCTATGGAGATGATCACGTGGTTTTTGTTCCTCCTTTGGTTAATATGGCATATCACATTGACTAATTTGCAGATGTTGAACCATCCTCGTGTTGCTGGTATGAATCCCCCTTGATCATGGTGTATTATCTTTTTAATGTATTGCTGTATTTGTTTTGCCAATATTTTGTTGAGGATTTTTGCATCTATGTTCATTAGCAATATTGGCCTGTAATTTTCCTTCTTTGTGTTGTCCATGTCTGGTTTTGGGATCAGGGTGATGCTGGCCTCATAGAATGTGTTAGAAATAGTTCCATCTTCCTCAATTTTTTGGAATAGTTTGAGAAAAATAGGTGATAAATTGTCTTTGAATATTTGGTAGAATTCTCCCAAGAAGCTCTCTGGTCCTGGACTTATATTTTTGGGGAGGTTTTTGATTACTGTTTCAATCTCTTTACTTGTGATTGGTCTATTCAGATTCTCTATTTCTTCTTGATTCAGTTTTGGGAGATTGTAAGAGTCTAAGAATTTATCCAAGAAATGTACTCCAATCTTGAAGAAAAAGTGTTCTATTTAAGTCAAACAACCTAAATCACTAGCAATTTGACATATTATATGATTTTGCTCATTATTACTGACTCAGGCACCTGAAGCAAAACTTACTAATACCTACACACACATGTAGCCCCAGCAATCCCAAGAATGGCCAGAAAGGATGCCTGAGGGGCGGCCAGCTGGACAGTCTCAGGAAGGAAAGTGCCATCCAGCGGGTGTCTCTGGGGGCCTTGGGTGTCTCAGCCAGGCTACCCTGTCCAACGGAGGGCTCTGGCTGCAAACGGGGTCATCGCATCATAGCCACTCTGACATCTCCTGCAAAACCCAACTGCAAACTTGGGCTTCATTATAAACCGTGATAGTTATAATTCATCCAGGAAAGGAGGAACAGACTCACCCAGACTAGAGCACAGGCCACCGGGGCAAGGGGTGGTCTTCCTGATCTTTCCCTTACTAATCCTTCAGCAGGTGGTCCTGAGGTGCTCTGGGAGCTGGGGCATAAGGGTGGGAATAACAGGCCCTGCCTTGTGGAGGGTCGAGGCCTCTCTCCTCCTCTGTCCCAGACCCAGCACTGCTGTTTTGTCTTTGTATAATCAATCAAAAGCTGGATATCAGTAATAAATTATTCTCTACCCAGATTTAGTAAGAATAATGCCAATTGGAGCGCCAGAAATGCATAGTAAACATTAAGTGCTCTCCATGATTCTTATTCCCCTCCAAGTAAATCTAACCCTCTTCCCACTGCTCCACTCCTGTGCATCTCACTGTACATCTGAAGTGCTGGATATTTATGGCATCACCAGGTATGGGATTCACTCTAATTCCCCCAAGCCATGAATTGTCAAATTAGCTTAAATTAGCATCAAGTCCTCATCTGAAAACCCCATGCACGCCCCTCTGTGAGGTGGAATCCTGTATCTCACCCCATCCCCCATGAGTTCACTCAGATGACTTAGCCCCCCTGCCGCCGCAGCTGGTCCTAGGACGCAGTCTACTTGCTTTTTGGTCCCTAAGCCCTTCCTCCCCTTGGTTGCTCTTTTGTGAATACCTTCCTTAGGACAGTCCTGATGCCAATCCCAGCCCCGGGACTTTGCACGCTGCTTCCTCAGGGTGCTGCTTCATGTAAACCTGGGACCCAGGGCGGGATACACAGATCTCAGGTGGGGATGGCCTGCACACATGTTCCCCCCAGGAAAAGCTTACAAAGAAGGGAGGAAGGGGTATTTGGCTACAGTCACTTTAGTGGCATCTCCGGACGTCTTTCGCTGTCAGGATCTGACCGCAACCTCAGAATCTGTACCGCACACCACATTAGGGGCACCTCCGGAGGAAAAGCTGATTTCTGGTGACTGCAGGCAGGCTGGACAGAAGGAAGGGAATGTCCATGGGAAGGCCAGACCCAAGCTTGCCTGAGAGGCAGGAAGCCCTACACAGGCTGCAACCAGGTCGGAAAGACAGGCTTGGCTTGTCAGGAGGGAGGGAGGCTGGGGAGGAGAGCAGCGCCCACCCATGGGCCCTCCCCACACACACGCTTCACAGAAAATGTGCGGACTGCATATACGATGGTGGTTCCATAGATAGTACCATGTAGCCTGGGTGTGTAGAAGCCTACGCCATCTAGGTTTGTGTGATGTTCTCACAATGACAGAATCACCTAATGACGCATTTCTCAGAATGTGTCCCTGTTGCTAATTGACATGTGACTGAACATAAATGGAGGATGATGGTGGGTTCACTTACTAGTGTCCCTTCTCCCGGAGGTCAGAACTCACACCAGGCCTGTGACCGATGTTCCAAATTCACATAATGGGAAACCAGGGTGGGGCTCTTGGTCATACATAACTTTCGACAGAAGGAAAATATCTAATGAATCATAGCCGTTTGAAATTGCAGTCAGGCAGGTGCCTTAGTGTCGACGGTGATGATCCATTAACACGCTCTAGTCTGGCTGCTGTTGTTTGCTTGTTCAGTGCAGTACAAAAAAACCCCAGCTTATCAACAAGGTTTCTAATTTGTTTTAAAGCATAATAACCACTTTGCCTCACACTCAGTGCAGAATGAGTACGGTTCTCAAAATATCACCAACTCCAGCTCAGAATCAATCCTGCACTCTTTATTTGACTAACTCAATGCTTAATTTAATTTAAAATTACACTGGACCACAGCTACTAACATTGCCTCTAACTTCCTAGAGATAAAATTTCACCTCTGATGCCTCAGATTAGGTTTCTAATTTTAAAAAACAATAATAATTAAATGCAAAATTAATGGGAGGTATACTTTTTCTAAGATTTTTTTTCAGTTCTCTTTGAAAAATTGTGCTTTATCAAGCTGTTAGAACAAACACAGATTTAACACTGCAGGAGACTAACAGCTCTTTTGTTTCTCTTCTTGATGCTTCTTCCTTCCAGCAGTGCTCCCCTTCCCTCTCGGGGGACAGCAGAGGTAGAGACACAGATCTGGTTGTGGTTTTTAAAGCTGGGAGGAGGCCCATCCTGACTCTGCCTCATACAGACGGGGGAGTGGCATCTACTGGCTCATCTGTCCCCATCCCATTGAAACAGCATGACTACCCCAAAGCAAGGGCAGATGAAGAAGACAGTCTTGGCCATGGCCTGGTGCTGCTCTCATGGGCAAGACATTGCCCTCCTCCAGCTGTGCCCCCTTGGAACACTGCATGACACAATGCCAATGCCAAGGCTGACAGGGGCAGAAGGCCAGGGGACACTAGCTTCACTCCAACCTGCTGCTGCTGAGCTTCCATCAGGTCCATGTGCACAGTGATGCAATCAAGAGGACTGTCCACTGGCTAGTCTTCAGAGCAAGAGCAAACACAGGCCTCAGTGCAGGTCAGTAGACGACACCCAGGGAAAACAGGCCAAGAGTCAGGAAACAGGCATGTGCCTCCCTACACACTCATGGCTCCTCCATGAACTCGGTCCTCTGGAAATCATGAAGCCAAAAAGGAGACTATTTTGAAGACACTCTGCTTCAAGCCCCTTTCCACACTCACTGCATATGGCCCAAAGAAAGGTCATCTCCACTTGTGCAGCTTCTCTCCCCTCTGACAGTAAGTGTGCACACATTTGTTTAGGAATCCCGTGGGAAACTCAACTGGAAAATAGGAATGTAAGGGAGCTGGTCACCCCACAATGCCTCACTTTCAACTGAGTGAGGAGATTTCCATGGACTTGAATGTTTCACTGAGTCATCAAAATGACCTGCTCTTAGCTAACACTGGACAAAACCTCTTCCCACACACACCCACATTTGAAGTGAAATGTCCATTGCCCTGCAGTAAATATAAATGGTAACTTAAGATATCTGTATATGTTGCACGATGTTTTCATTGTGGTTGTTTTGTGATTGGAAAAAAGAGGAAGAAACGTTAGGATAAGAAAAACATGGGTAAATTGGGGGCCACAGTAAACAAGGTGCATTTTCATCCAGTTCTAGGGCCTCAGGGCTTCCTGGATCGGCGCCCCCTTGATGGTCAGCCCATGCAGACAGGGTGGGCCCAGTGGCATCCGTGTGGTGGAATCCCATCCAGGTGATTTCTGAAGGCGAGTTCAGGGTCTAAACATCACATTGTGAAGATGTTTGTCCAGGTGTTCAAAGTCATCATTACCAGCTCGGCTATCAGAAATTATATACACGGCAAATGGAAAGAACTATGTTTTTAATGGATTCTTGTTCAAACTCAACTATTGTGATCAATGTGAGCAGGTAATCATACAGACGCACAGTCTGAAGTTGCCACGTAAAAAAAAACATGATCAAGCTCCAGAGCATTTGTCATAATAAGCCTGATGAGCTTAAAAGGATAGCTTGTTTTTGAGGGTGGAAAATGCAAAGTCGTGTTTAAGGATTGTTTCTTTTTTCATCCAAAAAGTTTGACTAGAAAATGACAATTCTTACAAAGAACCAGCATTAAAGAATAATCAAAAATATCTTTCATTTAAGAAGTTTATCAAAAACATGCCATATTCATCGTTTCTCAGTAAAAATACAACAAGCCTTCATTGAGTAGTTACTGAGTCCTGGCACTTACATAGGTTTTATATTTAATTTTCACAACCTAATCTAGGTACATTCTCATTGTACATATACGGAAACTGCGACCTAAATTTTTAAGCAGCTGGTCACATCGGCAGTGTCAGAACTGGTCACTCACGCCTGCCCAACACCCTCTGTCCAATCGTGGAATGCGTGCCCTCAGCCCCCATAGTGTGCTCCACGATTTACCTTCCCCTCCAGTCTCACACCACCCTTCATTTCAAAGCACGAAACCAAAGCTTGAGTTGGTTTCTTCAGCAAATTTGGAAAACTAGACCCTAGGTTTGCTCTAGAAGCAAACTCACGATAATCAGGATTTGTGTCTCACACCATGAGCCCCTCATGGGATAAGTCCTTCATGGGCCACACTGGGAAGGGGCCATGCTCAGCCTCATGCTCTGCAGTCTTGGTATTCCAGACAACTTTTTAAACAGGAACCCTTACTTACTGCATTGTCACTGCCTCTGGGGGTGGGCTGGCCACAGGTCAGACTCTCGTCCTCCTTCCAGGAACAGGCTGGTGGACAGCTCTGGACTCACAGGGTCTGCGTTCAGTGGGGCAGGCCTGAGTTATGAGATGAGCGGTGGCACATCCTGCCCCAGGTTCTCTCCTTGGCTGTGCGGAGAGGTCTGAAGACTTTCCAGCACCAAAGGCTTCCAAATGTCTCATTTCCTTCCTCACAGGCCACAACCCCCATCAAGTAAAGTAGCTGCCTTAGATATCTGCTTATGTTAAAAAGCAAATGCATGCATTAGACAAATGAAGACACAGATCTGATGACTCAGTGTGATCGGAATACTGAGTAATTTTTTCACATTTTAATAAATTATTCTCCCAACATAGGCACTAATTAAATCATCATTATACTGAGTCTAGGACTGAGGATGTCAAAGACTCATCAATTTTAGGGAAAGGCAAAATAGATAGAATAAAATTCTATAGGACTAGGTGTGCATTTCATTTTCTCAGGTATGAAAGTTGCCCAGGTGTAAGAGAAGGATGAATGGCTTCAGGTAATTATAATAGAGAATCCTAAATGACTGTTAGAACCCTAGTCTAAGAATGTCTGCCCCAAAATGTATGTGTTATGCGGATGGCAGCAAGGACACAGCAAACTGTCACTGGCAACAGAAAAGGTTAAAGGAGACTTCTGTCTGTTGCGTTCTCCCTAAAGCTGGCCCTGAGACAGGCCTTGGGTACAGGAGGTGACCCCAGGAAACACCCCAGTGTGGGAAGTGACACTGGGACGGGAGTGGTGTGGGAATACGGGACGGGTAGCAAACTAGTTACCTTGTGGGCGATAAAGGATGGACACCCAAAGGGACCCTCTGAGAGACATGTGAATACGTCCCAGTCACTCTGCAGGGACCGGAAGTCTGGCTTTTATCCTCCAGTTCCTGCTCCTGGTTGTTGTGAACCCCTGGCCAGCACAGCAAGGTGCCCTCGGTCAGGGAAATGGATGCTGCTGGTCATGTGGACTAGTCCCAAGTACCTCTCAGTGGGCAGAAGATGGGGCATGTGAGTGCGAATTTTAGGTTCCAAGTCTGTCCTCTCGGCGTCGAGGAGGCTGGGGCTCTGCGGCCAGGAGCTCTGGGGAGACAGAAGCGGGTGGCTCATCCCCACAGGCCTGGAACAGCATTCTCTGGGGTTATACTCCCTTCCTTGTTTCTCTCTTTACTCAGTTTCCAAGAATTAGATTGAATTCAACTCTCCCCCTTATTCTTTCATGGAGGAGAGTAGGAAGGAGAGAAGCCTCCTGGTCAGACACTTCCAGCATAGGATGTGGTGCTGCTGCTTCAGAGCATCTGGCTTTGGTCCACCTGATCCTTGCAGCAGCTGTCTGGGTGGGAAGTGTGGGGAAGCAGACGTTCCCCGTTCCACAGTGCAGAGAACGTCAGGCTCCTCTTTGCCGAAATCTCCAGACTGGCCATGGACTCTCCTGCTGAGGCCTCGTGGGGTGCCTCCATCCACACCTCCCAGATCCTCCTCCATATGGTGGCCGGCCCACTTCACACCCCCCAGGGTGTGCCCCTTGCTTGTGTCCTCATTGACACTGGAAATCCATGACTCTGTTGCCCACTTTGTTCTGCTGCAAATGGACCCTGAGCTGGGCTAAAGTGAGGCCTCCCCACCAACAGGAACAAATAAGCCACCAGGACCTAAATTTCCACAGAGGACAATCTGTCGTTCCTCCCATAGTTTCCTGTGGAGACATCCTGTGAACTCACCCAGGTGTGCAACCACTCTTCCAGGATGAGACCTGTGTCCTTGGCCACCACCATCTGGTGAAATCTGCCGACGATGCCCCAGTCTCCCGCTCACAGACATGGGTGAGCTGGCGGCACAATTAACCCACACCCAGGTGGGAGTTGGGGCCCCTGGGGAGCTCAGAGCCCTGCTGTGACACAGATGCCAGTCCCATCTGCAGCCCAGCTCCCAGGACCTGGAAGCTCCTCCACACAGCCAGCCAGTGTCTGCTCTGCTGCATGAGAGTCAGTTACTCCAGGACACTCCCGGGCCCTCGGTGCACTGGGCAGGACCAGACAATGTCAGTAAGGTCACGGGGATGTAGACCGTACCCCGCAGCCACCTGACCCCCATCCCCAGCAGAACTGTTCTGGGCACACAGCGACCACCTCTTTCTCCACACCCCTCCCTCCTCACTGCCCCTGCCCACCCAGCTCTCTGCTTGGGGGGAGATTGAAGAGATGGACTCAGGGCTGCTTAAACTCAATGCACAGTCTAACATGACAGCCAGTGTTTTCTATGTCACTGATGGGTTCAGGAACTAGAAACTTATCTGAGGATTCTGTCCACCTCGGGATATTTTTTCTTGTTGCCTACAGAATACAAGAGCTTCATTCAAGTTTGCAACCAGGAGCTGTGGCATCAATAACCAAGCCCACAGGCCTCCCTCTGCAGTCTCCTTCACCAGTCTTTGCAGAAAATACTTATTTATTCTTTTGGACCCTGCACTCCCACCACACACACACTGCCTTTACCTTTGGGAAATGTAGGAGGAGCTCATAACAACCAAGGTCCATTAGGAAGAACAAGGGGATTCTGCAAGTTTTCCACTTATTAATGAGAAACATTCTTGGATTGAATAGGCTTTTGCTTGATTCCAGGGAATAGAATGAGTCTGATGAATTGATTCTTTCTTTTAGTGACATCTTTTTTCTTTGCTAAACTACAACAGTTTGAAAAGCACAACAGGGCTTAACACACGGCCAGTCCAAGGCCTCATCCCAGGTTTCCAAGAAGGAAAGAGGGCAGCAATGGGGGTAAAGGCATGATCCTGCCTGGAAGCATCTACAGGCACCTGTGGGAGCTGGGTGTAGAGGAGAAGTAATGGGCTCTGGGGGAGGGTTCCCAGAGCAGACTGTGGTGACAGGTGAACTGAGGAAGGGGCAGCGAGGTCAGGAGCACAGAGGCCACAGAGGCAGGTGTCTCGGAGAGTGGGAGGCTGAGGTAGAGGCCTTCAAAGATCGGCTGGGAGAGGGTCTTGAGGGGCTTTGAGGCCTTGCTTAGAATTTGGGTGGTGCATGGGGAATGTTAGCGGCTGCATGACCGTCCCTAAGGTCTGGGCAGACAACCGTGCTGGAGGAGCGCAGAGTGGCTGAGAGATCCCAGTGGGAACTTCTCTCCTCTAGGATCAGTCCTCAAGCCCCAAGGTGAAATGGGAAAGTGAGAATCAAAAGTAAAGCTTCTGGGGCTGGCCTGGTTTGCAGCAGTTAAGTGCACATGTTCTGCTTCGGCGACCTGGGGTTCACTGGTTGGGATCCTGGGTGCGGACATGGCACCGCTTGGCACGTCATGCTGTGGTAGGCGTCCCACATATAAAGTAGAGGAAGATGGGCACAGATGTTAGCTCAGGGCCAGTCTTCCTCAACAAAAAGAGGAAGATTGGTAGCAGTTAGCTCAGGGATAATCTTCCTCAAAAAAAAAAAAAATGAAAGTCCAGCTTCTGGGGGCTGGCCCTGTTACCTAGTGGTTAAGTTTAGCACCATCTGCTTTGCTGACCATAGTTCACAGTTTCAGATCCCAGGCACAGACCTACACCACTCATCAGCCATGCTGTGGTGGCATCCCACATACAAAAAAGAGTAAGACTGGCACAGATGTTGCCTCAGGGTGAATCTTCCTCAGGAAAGATAAAAAGTCCAGGTTCTGCACATTTTCACAGGTTCTGTGTGAATCTGGCAGTGGCTAAGACAGGATTCATGAGTGTTTCACACTGTCGTGGCTGAGTTGTGTCCCCCTAAAATCCTATATTGAAACCCTAACCCCAGGAATTCAGAATGTGACTGTATTCGGAGCCTTTAAAGAGGTGACCAAGGGAAAATGAGGTCACTAGGGTGGACCATAATCCAATGGGACTGGTGTCCTTATAAGAAGAGATCAGGACACAGACACACACAGAGGGATGACCATGTGAGGACACAGGGAGAAGACGGCATCTATAGATATGGGAGAGAGGCCTCAGGAGGAACTAGTTCTGCCTACGCCTTGATATCAGATTCCAGCCTCCAGACTGGAGACAACTGATGTCTGTGATTTAAACCGCCCCGTCTGTGTCTAAAGGGTGGATCAGCATGGGGCAGGGTCTAAAAACCTATGAAATTGTATGCAAAATTGTGAGTGTCTCCAGGAACAAAGCTCATTTTTTTCATAGAATAAGGAATGTCATTTTAATCTGATTTTTATATAGCCTTTCACTCCAACAGGTTAAGAACGACTACTCTAAGGTGACCTGACTGTGAGACGTCTGTTTTCTTAGCCTACTGTTAGTTCCTTTCTTAAACGTCCACTGAACAGCAGCAGCAGGACAGAGGCCAGATGCTGTCAGGAACCCGAGATCAATCAGAAGCAAGATTACTCTCAGAACATTTGTTATTCTAAAGCCAGACACTAGAATCTGGGAAATTGGCATCAAGGCAAAAAGTCTCTCGTTTCTGTTTCTTAGTCAAAGATCTTGTCTAGGCAGTGTCTTTGCAGTGACAGGAGGGTCTAATTCATGGGATGGTCCCAAGGGAGCCTCTTGTGGAGTGAGATGGGCTGGCTGGGGAGGATGGAGGAGGAAAGCTGGGAAGGTGGGAAGCAGGAAGGTTCCAAGGTGGCTCTCCCCTGGGAAAGTCAAGCACAAAGATACCCAACAAGCCCAGGTCCCCAATCCCATCACTGCCAGCTCACTGGGACCTATTACCTCATCTTGATCACTTGTTTCACAAAGGTATAAAATTACTCTGGAATTATTCATCAATGCATTTCCTGTTTAGAATAGTTGTGGAAAGTAACTGGACTCCCTTATCATAATTATTCCCCAGGAAACCTAGTCTACATGGAGTTTTCTCCATGATAGTGCTGAGTCTTTAAGCATTTTCCATGTTTTCAAGGGTCTGATGGTAAGAAGATAGCAAAGACATTCCATCCTGAGAATGAGCAGGATCTGAAGGTGGTGACTCTGGTCTCCAGACAAATACCACATCCTGGAACCCACGGCCTCTGGGCCCTGGAGACATACAGGTTCAAATCTCGAGATTCATAGAGGATTCAGAAGTAGGACTTCTGGGACAATGAGTCCTCGTTTAGAGGACAGTTGTGGAATTCAGCCACTTGATTGGACAGTTAGGAGTTTGCTCCTATTTCAGGCTTTGCAGCTGTCTAGCCTCTCTCTCACCGTCCCCATTTGTTTTTTTTTTTTTTCTTCTCAATTGAGTTTCAGGCCATTCTCCTCTCTTCTGCTATGTATCATTGTCATCTGTGTTCCCTTGCCTTTTATTTCAAGACTTATTTCCTGAATCAGCTTTGCTTCTGCCTTGGTTGTGAGCATCAGAGTCTCTTGTTTTGTAGGCAGCCCCAGAAGGAGAGAAATTAGGGGCCACAGAGGCCATCGGATTCTGAGACACTTTCTGCACCTTATGGTTTACAGTCTCCAATGATTGTGTTAGTTTTTTGGATATTTCCAAAAAAGGAGAAGTGACCCATTGTAGCAGTGTGTGTGTTCACTCCCTAGTATATTTTCCAACCCTGTGAGAACATGGTCAATTTTTATAGAGTCACTGGTTTGCCCAAAGAGTACTCCCGTCTCGTACAGGAAAACTGATCTTGACATCCACACTGAAACTCCGACTTCATCACTCTGTCATTAATTCCCCCTGGACAACTCCTTCAAAGCATCTACGGGAGGTATATCCCCACTCTCTCATCTGTAGCTTTGATCCATTTAACGACTTAAAATCTTCCTACTATCTTGTCACAATCCCACCCATAATATTTAAGCATTTTTGGTTGGTTCTGTCTTTTTAAATATATAAAAACATGCATAAACATCTAAGTAATTATCTTTGTAAGCTGTGTTAGTGAGGGTTCCCTAGAAAACACAACTTAGGGCAAGTTTATGTGATCACAGTTTATGGGGGTGCAGTCCCAGGGAATCAGGAAGGAGGGAGAGGGAGAAATCAGACACAGGAGAACGGAGCGCAAGAACGACAGACAGCAGCACCCACCCGCCCAGCTGGTCGTGAGTGCGGCTGACTGCTCTGTGTTTGCAGAGAGACCTGATAGTCAGCCACCTTGCAGGAGAGTCTCTCCAGGTGGAGAAACTTAACAACTGCCTCCCGCTCATCAAAATTTACCCAATAGGAGCATCGCCCAGCCTCTCCAGGCTGCTGCTGGGGAAGCCAGGAAGCCCTCCCAGTGCCTACCCGCTGGGAGTCCCAATGTGGATCCCTGTCAGCCAGTTAGTCAAGGACTGGGTTTCCCAGTCTGTGGTGACCTGACTCAGGACTATGGACAGTGCACAGCTGCCCGTGGTCCCTGAGCCCAGATGCAAGGCAACACAGGTTTCCCCTGGGCCCTTGATGCCCCTGCTGCTTCTCACACACAGACCGTGTTGACCGGGTGTGAAGTTCTGTGTCCTGGTGCCCCAATGAAGCACATCCCTCAGCATTCACCTGCTTTGGGTTCCCCTCCTCCTGTATCTCTGGGAGTTTTTTATATATTCTAGATACAACTCCTTTTATGGATGTATGATTTGAAAATACTTTATCCCTATGTATGGCTTGTTTTTTATTCTATTAAGATCATCATTTAATCACATTTTGGTGTCATATCTGAGGAATTTTTGCCAACCCCAAGGTCATAAATATTTTCTTCTACAATGGAGATTGGCAAACTTTTTCTGAAATGGGCCAGATAGGAAATATCTTTGGCTTTGCAGGCCATACACGATCTCCATTGCATGTTGGTCTCTCTCTGTCTTTTTTTTATTACAATGCTTTAAAAAATGTTCAATCATTCTTAGCTCTTGGGGCATACAGAAACGAGCTGGGGCCAGACTAGGCCACAGGACCAAGGTTTACTGCCTGCTATTCTAGAAGGTTTACAGTTTTAGATTTTACATTTAGGACTAAAATCTATTTTAAGTTCGTTTTTGTCTAATGTAGAAGATATGGGTAGAGGTTCATTTTTCACACATGCATATCAAAATACTTCAACACTACTTACTGAATAAACTCTCTCTCCCTCTTTGAATTGCTTTAGAACCTGGCCGAACCTCCTGCTCTATACCTGTGCAGTCTTATCTCTGAACTCTATTCTGTTCCATCGATCTATGTGTCTATCCTTTCTCCGATACCACAGTCTTCATACGGTAGCTTCACAGTGAATCTGGAAATCAGATCACGAGTCTGATTTGTTCTTTTCAAAATTTTTTTGGCAGTTCTGGTTTCTCTGCATTTCCATGAAAACAGTAAAATGGGCTACTCGATTTCTACAAAAAATCCTGCTGAATCTGCTTTTGTTGATTGCTTTGTCTCCTAAAAGTGTGTTTTTCTTGTTTTTTGTATGCTTTCTAACTTTTTGTCAAACCCAGACATATTGTGTAGGGTGGTAGGAATTGAGGTAGATAGGTTTAGGCCTGGAAATGCGCGCTCTCCTTCTGCCCTACTTCTCAGTGTGGCACTGAGTGAGTCTCCCCAGGAGTCCAGCTTGGTTCTTTGTTATGGCTGCTCTGGTTACACTCAGTCTGCCAAGGCTTCCGTAGGGACATCTGTGTTTATGGTCTGACTGGTTTCTCAGAGGGATCTCCTCAATGTCTACTCCATCCTCAGCTTCAGTCTTCCCTTTGCACTGTGCCTTGGAGAGCCCCTCAGCACGCCCCATCCCCTCCCAGGAGTGGACCCCATTGCATGTTAGTTTGGCTGTGTGTGTGTCAGGGAGTCTTTTGGTTTTGTCTAAGCCCAGCCTCAGGCAGTCATCACCTTGTCTCTGGGTCCCAGAGGTGGCCTTCCAGGGGTCAGCTTCAAGAGGCCTCTAACAAGCTGGGCCTGCATGCCTTCCTGCCCCTAACCAGGGGAAGAGAGCGTCTCCTCTCTTCTCCACTGCTCCAGGGGTGGCAGTGCATTTATTCTGGCTCCCTCAGTTCACAATCTCATTCCTAGCAGAAAAGCAGAGAAGGATTCTGTGGGGTTGTCAGGCCTTGAAGTAGCTGACTCTCCTGCACCCAGAGGACTCCTCAGCACTTGTCTGTCTCTCCCTGAGCACCTCTTAGGTCCATGAAGTGCAGTCTTTCAGCGGATGGGGATCGCCTGTGTCTGTGGCCCTGGGTTTCTGCAGTCCCTCACCAGCCCACACACAGCCTTCCTAAGTCATTAAAAGCGTTAGCCCAATTCCTCCCACTGGTGTCAGGCAACACCTGCCCCAGGTAAGTTAGTGCTCGCATGCCATTTTTCAGAGACACCTGTTCTTCTCAGACTTGGGCTCAGTTGGCTGTCCTGTCATTAGCTCACTGGTGTGTTCAAGGACATGTGGATTTGCAGGTTGTCAGGTGGTGGTGTTCTTGTTGGTGGTGTTGTAAGAGTGAGAGCTATGCCCTGTCCATCAACTTTCTACATCCTACCATGAAGCTGGAATATGTTTGTTTATTTTTATCAGAAATTCCTTTTTTTGCTTAAATATTTCTATGTAACTAAAATTTAAATTTTTATATTTCTCTTTTCTGTCTGTAGCCCAACTCTCTGTATTTTAACAACAGCCCTGAGAACCGTAATGCAAGCGCTCATAGTGACACCCTAACTCAGTGTTCACTCTCACCTTCAGCCATAATTTGAGAATTTTATTAGTGAGCCCCATGGTGTGCTTTTACATGCTTTGTCCAACTGCATTTTATGCCACATTATTGCAAATTCATTTCTTGAAACACAAATTCTGGCATTATCTGAGCTAAGACTCAACAATGGTTAGACCAAATAAGTTGGTGATAGTTTTGCATTTACTTTTCCTAAAATAATCTAAATATAAATCTCTGTAATATTACCTTCTTGGGAATTCCTCCACCACCTACTTACACCCCATAACCATAAATTCCATGAAGACTCTGATTGTTTTTAATCTTATATCTTGAATTAATTTTTTCTCTGTTGTAATACACCTGCAACAACCATTTTTAGGTTTATTTAATAGCCTGGTCAATAAATAATGACCAAAGAAGAGCAGTATAATTAAAAGACAAGACTTGTGAATTATCTTTTTCTTCACACTTACCATCATGAGTGGTCTTCAGATATACTCCATTTCATCTAAATAAAGTGGTTGACTTGCAACCTTCCTATCAGCAACAGTCAGTGTGATTGGAAATTAAAATGCTGAGCTGCTCAAAACCAATTTAGCTAAGTGAAAGGGGTGCCACAGCCTGGGAAAGTGGCCTTGGGATTATTAACTCTGTCAACCCAGAAGAAAAATTGACAAAACACTATTTCCATACTCAATTCTTAACAAGGTCCTTATGTCTGGCAATATATACTGAATGAATAGAATGAACTCAACTCTTTTGGACAAGGATCGCAGATTGGATAATGTAGATATCTACTGGTACAGCTTTAAGAAAAATGGAATATGATATTTTAATCATTGCTATAATTGTTGTATGATGATTGCCTAGAAAAGTACTATTATCATTATCTATGCAGTCAAAACAACAACTAAATACTCAAGGTATTTATTATTGGATATTGTGAGTAAACAGTGTCTAGCTGTGCTCTTTGATGTGGTGCGTGGGGAAACTATTCCAATGGGAACCACGCAAGTGTTGGCGGCCATCCCAACAGGACTATGCATCCTTGCTTTACAATGATGTTATCATTACACTGATATTATCAGTGCATTCATTAGCAAGTAACTTGATATCTGAGCCAATTCTGGATAAGATTACTTAGATTACTAGAAGGCATTTCAGAATTTCTGCAAGAAGACAGTAAATTACAAAAAGTACAGAGGCAGAAATTGAGTAGGAAAAAGTCACCTAAATGACTCACCTTTACCTGTCTTTGTTGGGATGCAGGAGGAAAAAGACACTAACTTGCTAATTTATGATTTATTATATATAATAATTGACTACTTTTTAAGATTACATCCTTTTTTTTAAAGATTGGCAACTGAGATAACAACTGTTGCCAATCATCTTTTTTTTTTCTCCTTCTCCCCAAATCCTATGAGTGCATAGTTGTATATCCTAGTTTTGAGTGCCTCTGGTTGTGCTAT
Organism: Equus asinus; assembly: GCF_041296235.1. NCBI lineage: Eukaryota > Metazoa > Chordata > Mammalia > Perissodactyla > Equidae > Equus > Equus asinus. The sequence goes on from NW_027224738.1 coordinate 892,679, forward strand.
ATGGGGCACTGCCTCAGCATGGCCTGATGAGCGGTGCCATGTCTGCACCCAGGATCCAAACCAGCAAAACCCTTGTGCCATCAGAGTGGAGGGCGCGAACTTAACCACTTGGCCATGGGGCCAGCCCCTAAGAACATGTTCTAAGTGCTCTGTTTTAAAGTTCTTCAGCTTGTTAATTTCTGCAGAGAAGCTGGATGAGATTTTGAGAAGAACTGCGTAGAATCTGTAGATCAATATGTGGAATATTGTCATTTTAATAGTATTAACTATTTTGACTCATGATCATGAGATGGCTTTCCATTACTCAGGTCTTCTTTAATCTCTTTCCAAGATGTTTTACAGTTTTCAGAGTATAAGTTTTGCCCTGCTTTTGTTAAATTAATTCCAAAGTATTTTTGATGTTATTGTAAATGGGATTGTATTTTTAATTTCTGTTTTAGATTGAGCAATGGCAGTGTGTAAAAATGCAGTTGATTTTGTATATTAATATTTTATCCAGCAGCCTTGCTGAACTCACGTATTACTTCTAACTGGATGTTACAGTTCAGGTGAAATAACTTTGTCATAGGAATTTTGTCATGATGCTGAAAGGCTTTATGCTGCCTGAAACTGTGTTTTAAATGCTCCCTAATTACACATAAATATTTTATTTCTCTTTAGGTTAGGGGCAAAATAGCTAATAAATGTGAGAGACTGCCAGCCAGACCTGGGCTGTCACCAAAGAAGGTTGGGCAGCAGCTGAAGACTTGCAGCCACGGCCGCCTCCCCCACTGTCCGCAGAGGGTCTGTGGGAGAGATGAAGTCAGCCCTCGACCACGATGAGAGATGTCCGCTTAGAAAATGCTGTCCAGCCAGTGGCCTGACGTGTGCCTGCTCTGCCTAATGGGGGACACAGATGAGAAACTTTGAACAACTTTGAGTAAAGTTTGAGAAATTTTGTGCCAGTGCAGAGGGTTCTATAATACATGAGAAACTGTGATGCCCATTGAAGTATCTAGTTTAATAATAGCTCTGCTTGGGAAAAAAACCTACATAATAAAGCTGAAAACCATCTGGTTGACATTTTTAAGAGATCTTAAAGTGCAAACAAAATCCTACACCCAGAAACCCCCAAGCTTAATTCCTCAGAAATTGGAACAGCCCAGTAGCCTTCACTGCCTCTCCCACTGGGATTCTGAAGTTTCTCAGCCTTTTTGGCCCATTCTGAGTGTGGGTCTTGAGGACTCTGTTAGCCTGAGAATCTATCCTAAGGGGTTGATGATTGGCGGTTGGAATAAGTTCATCATTCCAAGGATGCACTGTTTTCTCCAACATTACCACTTATTTCAGTATCTTGAAGTCATCACTCCAGATTCATAACAGCTTTATTTTAATATTTTGACCATGTCAGCATTTATGCCAAAACTATCACTGAAATAAAAATATACTTGGGCATATTATTGGATGTAGAAATACATATTATTCAACTAATTTACTTCATAAGAAGGTATTTGATTGTTTAAAGTTTACACACATTTCACTTACTCATAAAGCCCAAGAATGGAGGCTAGACTATTCAAAAACAAAACCCAGCAAATGGTATCAATTTGGTAAAACATTCACTCAAGTCAGTAAAAAATACAAAAATCATAGGATAGGATGAATTGACTTATTTCAGTAGGTACTTCAATTTCAGCACTCATGGAAGGAAAATTATTGATTATCTTGGAGAACTTCTAGGATAAGAAAAGTGCCATTAGCTGTCTCTCCTTCCTACTACTCTGGTAATGCACCAGCGAAAGATTATATTCATCGTCTTCTACGTAGGCTTCTACCTTCCCAGCTACTTAAAGACAGCGTTTGGATTGAAACATGTTTGAGGCCTCCCACAATCTCTGCACCCCCATTTTTTCTTGTGCTAATTTGAAAGAAAGTATTTGGATCCAATAAATGTTTAAGATAATAATAACATAATTATCATTATTATAACATTATAAAACAGATGTTAATAATACTCCAAATAATTAATTATGATTTGGAAAGTCACAATTTTCTAACATACTGTATGGCGCTTAGTCTTTGTGTATCTTATTAAAGGGTGCAAAATTCATAGCTAATTTTTATTACCCCTTACCTCCATGCGCTCTTCATTTTCTCCATATTATAACAGCTTTTTATATTTCTTACCTTCTTTTCTTTGTCACATACTGGGCAGATATCTCATTATTGTCTTCTAGTAAACTAAATTTTTATTGGGCTATGTTGATTCTAGAATGCATTCCATTTATTTTATTTTTTATTTCAGTGCATATATTTTACGTTTCCAAGATTCTGGTTTTGTTTATTTTGCATTCATTTTTCTCCTTTCATCCTTCCTGATTTGTTTCAAAATTTCCTGTTCTTTTAAAATAGAAGTTATACTTCTATTTCATTAAATTTCAAGTGTGCATGTGTATGTTGCAAGACTTTTCTTATCCACAATATAAATTCAACCTGTAACAAGTTCCTATTTCTATGGTAGTTTGGGGTTATTTTTTTTTTAACATTAGACTCAACTATTTGGATCTCTCTCTCTGTGTCACACAAATACACAGACAAACTCATTTACACATTATATTCTGTCTCCCACCATCTGTGCTTACCCTTTCTGTCTAGCAGCTTATAACTTCCTCTCAGCAGACGTCTGGGGTTCAAACTCAAACCTGGTTCCCATGATTCATGACTTGAGTTGTGTTCCCCATTCAGATATTGTGGACATAGCAGGTCCACAGCCAGAAGACAGTTTGTCTTATTTCCTTTGCAGTAATACTGAGCCTTTCTCCTCAAATTCCTGACCTCAAAACTTCCCATTAAAAGCTTAACCACAGATATCAGTTTGATTAATATGTATTAGTCCTTTGCAAAAGGCAAAAGCCCACCACGTCCTCCGACATCACATAAAGGGTCTTGCTCCAGTTCATCTCTATCTCTGGGAAGCTGCTGCCCTCTGCCCCAGTGACAGAGCCTGTAGTTCAGATCCACCCATTCTGCAACATTTCACCTGTTTCAGATCTGCAGATATATTTAACTAGAGTTTCTTGTCACAGAAAACTTTTCTCCAAACGTGTAAATACACATGTATTTGATATGCATACTATTAGTCTTTGGGGTGTGTCTGGAGCAGAAATTGTTTAAGATTCTTCCACAAGTTGGTCCAAATTTATGCACTTTTTTTGTCGCATCTACAGTAATACGTCCTCCATCATCTTTTTGCTTGTTTGGGATCCCACAACCGTTGATCATCATTCTGGTGAGAATAAAGTAATATTTTATTGCTGTCTATGGATTAGGTATGGAAGTGATCATCTCCTCCCGTATTTGTTAGCCATTGGACTTCCCATTGCTGTGAATGTTCAAATCAACTGCTGATTTCCGGTCTACTTTGGTGCAAATGTTATTGAGTGCTTGCCATATTTAGGTTATTTCTGGAACGCAGTGAGTGGATCATTTGCTTAACAGAAGCAGGTCTGTGTTTGCAAGTATATCGAGAGTGGGATGACAATAGTGTACTCGTTAATATGGTGAAGTAGAACCACAAGGTGAAGTCTCCTTAGTGGTTTTGTGCTGATTTTTGAAACTTTTAAAATTAAAATTATTTTAATTCTTATTATAGAATATATTGTACACACAGAGAATACATCTTATTAATATTTACACATTTAAAATAAAATGTAATAACCTGTGATCATCACATATATAGGAAATATACATCAGCAATCCATTCAAACCCCTGGTGGCCTCTTCCTACATTTCCCAGAGAGCTACATTTTTAAATTTGTTTCAGTCAATCCTTTCGTTTCTTTATAACCTTATCATAAGTGTTTGTATCCTCAAATACGTGTGTGCCTCTTTTGAGCTTTATATTCAAAGAATCACACTGAAAGTGTTCGTCTTTTCTTTTCCTGCCTTTTGTCCTGGGATACGCTGATGTGCTGATGTTTATAAATCACTTAAAAGGATAATAACTTCTGTATAGTTTTACGTTGTTTAAACACAATCTACTCAGGTGTTTTCCTCTAATTTGCTGCAATTACAAATAAGAGTTCAATGAGTGTATCTAGACAAGTCTCCTTATGAAAGTAGAAATTGTTTTACAGTGAACACTTAAGACAAAAATAAATGATTGTAGAACTTTTACCAGGTAATTCCTGATTATTCTTCAGTGATTGCACAGATTTATGCTTCTCCCCCAATGCATCCGAGTTCACTGTGTGTCACATCAGCATCCAAACCTGGTCCGTTCGCTCACTTGAGTATTTGACAAAAAAATAGCAGGTGTGGAATACTACCTAATGCTTTCATTTTCATTTCCATAATTATTAATTATACTCAGTGGTATTTGATATGTTTATTGGTCATCCACAATTTCTGTTACACTATTGTTCATTCCTTTTGCACACTTTTTTTCTAGTGGGTTGTTTGCCTTTGTTTTGATGGTTCCTAAAGATTTCATATATATTTGCTTGCTGATTCAGTCACTCATCCACCTGTCTAGGTGACCTTTCCCTTTGAATGGCTCTTAAACATCTCCGACATCATAAGTCCAAACCTGTATCCTGATCCCCCATCCCATACTGCCCCAGCACCTCCTTCCTCAGTACTTTGAATGGCAGTGACTTTTTTCAGCGCCTCAAGCCCAAAGCTTTGAGGTCACCCATGAGGGTTCTCACTGCACACACTCTGTGTCCCGTCCACCAGCTTTTCTGTTGGTTCTACCTCCAAACACACCCAGAATCTGGTGACGTCTCAGCACCTCCACAGCTACCACTCTGCTCTGAGCTGCTCATAACTTTCACTCGAATTTCTGAAATGTTTGCCTAATCTCCCTTCTTCAGTCCATGTCCCTCAGCAACCTACCCTCAACAGAGTAGCCCGAGTCCTATGTGAGAGTCAGATCATGGCACTCCCCAGCTCAAAGCCCTGCAACAGCTTCCCAGCAACCTTGGAGCCAAAGCCATGGTCCCCATGAAGGCCTCCAGGACCCTACCAGTGTAGGTCCTACTTACCCTCTGACCTCATCTCTCACTGCTCTCACCTTCTCCTCTTCCTTCCAACCAAACAGGCATCCATGTGATTCTAGAACACACTGTCCACAGTCATGCCTGAGGGCTGGTGCACTTGGAGGTTCCTCTTACTAGACTGCTCTTTCTCCAAGAATCTATGGGGTGAATTCCCTCATTTCTTTCCAGTCTGTGCTCCAAAGGTAGCTACTCAGTGGGGCCTAGCATGAGCTCCCCACTATCACCCCTGTCACTCTCGATTGGCCTCACTTTTGTCCCACTTTTCCTTTCACTGTAGCACTGATGATCTTCTAGCATACAATAGAATTTACCTATTTATTATGTTTACGTTTAGTATCTAATGCACCCATAAGCATTTTTGTCTTTGTTCTTCACTGATGCATCCAAAGTGCTGAGGACATTGCTTGCCATATTGTACTTGCATTCAACTGGGTAGATACTAGTTGAAGGACAAATAAAAGTCACGCATATAGAGCAGCGCACACAAGTGTATATGGTGATGAGTATAGGAAACTCGGGATCCAACTACTTAGGAATAAATTCGGACAACATTGACAGGCTCTCCCATTTGCTGTATTTTTGGGAAAATAACTGAAGCTTTTAGTTTCCTTATTGCAAAAATGAGGCTAAAATTGTATCAGTGTTGCCACGGAAAAGTCAGATGAGACCATAATTATTTTGTTTTGTAAGGCATTCTTTTGAGAAAGTTTAGAATTTTCTCTTTACCTTTTATGGTCTTAAACTTTACAAATATGCCCATGTGTAGATTTTTTTTACTATATTATGTTTGGCATTGCATATCAATTTTGAGGGGGAAATATAATCTTGCTTCAACTGGGAAAAAAATTTCATTATTTCTTCAAATATTTCTTCCTGTGTATTTACTTACTTTATTTTGGTGATGCTTATTATGTTAAAGCAATTTGTTTATCTGGATGTTGTCTGAGAGGGTTACACTATGTGACAATTCAGCAGAATAATCAGTAACTGGTTATGTCTGTTCTGTTAATTAGCACTTTGTTTTAGTTATATATTCTTTAACAATTAATTTTTGTATCTGGCATTTTCATCCAGTTTTCCTTATACTTTTTTTCCCTTTGTGTTTCTTATAAAATCTTTATCCTTAACTTCCAGAACCTGTTTACTATTTGTTTTAAATTTTACTTTATGGTAAATTAATCATTTTTTATATGGCACAAGACTTTTGTTTTGTTTTACTTTATTTTTAGTTTGTTTTTCTCAGATATCTCCTATTTCCCCAGATATATTGCCTAATATTCCTGTAAATGTATTTCTGTGACTAAATATTAAATCCAGGCCACAATTTATGTCCCTTCTACGATATGTCTTCAGTCGTATCCTACAAGTTTGAAAAGCATCTCCTTCTTTTTCGTAACTCTTGATATATTTCTTTTTACGTTTTCCTAAACCTATAGCAACTTAGAAGACTTGTTCTCAATTTCTAAATGCATAATTCTTTCTTATTTTTTCCTTATAAATATTCAATTTATTTTAACTTATTTATGGGTTGTAATCAATAGTCATTTAATAAATTGTGTATTTGTGTAACTGAGTTATTCAAAATCTTTACATCTTTTGTTGTTGTTGTTGTTGTTTTGCTCTATGAAGAAATTCACTTTAACACGCACAACTTTAAGACTTTGCATACGTTACAACAGTGCATTAGGGATACAAGCTGTAAAACACTTTCCATTCCTTTGGATTTTGCATATGATGGGTTTGCATCAGTCACTGCAGGTAGATTGAGCAAGCTTTGTTTTTGTGTTTGTTTTTTTAAACATGCATTCAACTAGATATGATTCTGAATAGATTAATACTCCCTTTTTATCACTATAGTTAGCTAAAAAATTGCCAGGCAGCCCACAAAACAGGATTTGCTGTAAGAACAACCCAGAGTCAGCTGGAGACTCATGGCGCTGGGACCTGCCGGGCGGGCCGCAGGAGTGCTAGCTAAGTGTCAGAGCATTAGGAAGAAAGTCCGGGCTGGAGGCGCCAGGCCTGCAGCACCAGCTGTGGAACCTCCATTATGTGACCGCACAGCTCCATCCTCAAACATCGCAGGGTGATCACCACTGAGGGGGCACGTAGCTGTAGGTGGGTGTTCCGGGGGCCTGATATGTGGGCACCGTGACTGGGTGAGGGGCGACAGGAGTTGGGGAGTGGGCAGTCAGCAGGGTACCTGCTGACATCGCCATAGTGGTCCCAGCCACCATGCCCATGGTGACCCCGTTGCCTGTAGGTGGAGGGATAGGTGCAGGGTACACCGTCGCCGGCATGCCATTGGGCTGCACCACCGTGGTGTGGTGGACGACGTGAGGAGGTGCTGCCTACAGGGGTTGTGTGCAGTATGTGCCTTGCTGTGCGTATGGGCTCTGCTGGGGGTAGGCACTTCGCACGGGGTACACGGCGGTCTGGTAGGGGCTCGGGGAGGAGTATGGTGGCACTGCCTCACTGGTGGGGGAACAGGACACTTTGTAAGGTGTGCCAGGAGTGTAACCTGTTTGGAAGGTGGGGTTCGCTCCAGGGTACATGTTGGGGGAGTAGGCGGGAGCCGCTGCTGTGTAGCCCATGGGGAAACCAGCTGGATAACCAATTCCTTTGGCGTTTGCATAGGGAACCCCAGAAGAACTAGGGCTATAAACAGGATTCATGATTTCAAGAACATGACATCCACAACCAAGGCTAAGACAGGAGTCCAGATCAGCGCTGTCCAACAGCACTTTCTGCAGCAATGAAGCTCTTCTCCATGTGGGCCGTCCGATAAGCACCCATCAGCTAAAGTAACAATCGCTCCCCGCGCCGCGGCGGGCGGCCTGGGCCTCGCTGACCAGCGCGCCGGCCGGGGGAGCGCCGCGAGGCCTGCTCCGATGCGGGGCCCGAGCCGCCAGGGCCAGTCTCCACCGCCGCCGCCGCCGCCGCCGCCGCGGGCCTCTCCCCTGCTCCGCGCCCGGCCCGCCTCTCCGCAGCCCGCGCGACCCGCCCACGCTGCTACATCTTTTGTTTTTATATATTCTTTGATATTTTTGTTTTTCTCCCAACATTGGAGTATGAAAATTACTTTATAAATGAATAAGTTGAAAGACTTATATACCGTCAATGCTCATATTTCTATCTTCATTTAACTGTTTTTTATTTATCATATATCTATATATTTATGAATGCCTTTCTCCATTTAGTCCATTTTATTTATTTTATTTGTTTCAAAGTGAATTTCAGACACTGGTACACTTTAGCCCCTGAACATCTGAGGATAGATATATAATATTAACTAACTAGAGTTGTTTGCTTATTTTTAAATTTTATTTCTATATTTTCAATTTAAAAAATTGGTATGTAAAACTACATATGCTATATTTTTACTTAAATACAGTCAGATACACAAATTTAAATGTACCACTCAATGAATTCTGGCAAATGCATACACCCACGTAGTGTGTTGAATTTATCCTGCAGAAAATTTCTTCCTCCTACGCCCATTCCCGTTAATCCTTGCCCCAAACCCCAGAAGCTTCCACATTGTTCTGACTTTTTACCATCTTGGATTAGTTTGTTTTCTGGAAGTTTATACTAGTGGAGTTCTATGGCATCCAGTTTTGAGTAAGAATTCTGTCATTCTACATGTTTTTGAGATTCACCCATGTTGTTTGTATAAATACTTGATTTGTTGTTGTTGTTTAATTTAAACTCTTTTCTTTTGAGAAGTAATTTTAGATTCATATGCTATTGTAAGATATAATGCAGAGAGATACTAAGTAACTTTTACCCATCTTTCCTCAAGGATGACATCTTATAAAACTAAAGAACAAGAATTATAACCAACACAGAGACATTGATAAAATTTATCAATATTTCTCAGATTTTCCTAGTTTTACTTTTCTCGAAAGTATGTGTGTAGGTGTGTGCGTTTAGTTCTATGTAAGTTTATTATGAATGTAGGTTAGAGTGTCCTTCACTGTGGTCAAGATAGAGATCAGGTTCATTACCATGAGAGTCCATCAGTTTGCCATTTACTGCCACACCAACACACCCTCCCCTAATTCGTGGAAATCATTAATTTATTCTCAACTCTATAATTCCATCATGAATTACATGAATTTATGTATATTACATAAATATTATATGAGAGGAGTTTTATACACTATATAATTTTTCAGGATTGGCTTTTTTTCACTGAGCATACTTGTCTGGAGATTCATTCAAGTCATTGAATGTAACAATTCCCAAAACTTAGACCATTTTTAATTAATTTGTTTTTATGTTGGAAATGGAAACATCTTGTATATTTTTTAACACTAGAAAAGAGGGGACTGGTGAAAGAGAAAGTTGACTAATATAAAGTTATTACCATGCAAGCTTTAGTTGAAATTATTCTGTTTAGTATAATAAATTTATATAATAAATTTTAAAATCTCAAACTACACTTCAACATACTAAACTTTTGAGATGGAATGAAAATAGTTAAAAGGAGAAATTTTATAGGAGCTAATGTCTGCATTAAAAAAAAAAAACCTTAAATAAACAACCTAACCTTGAAGTTTCCAAAGAACTAGTAAAAGAATAAATTAAGTCCTAAGTTTGTTGTAGAAATAAAACTGAGACTAAAAACAATAAAAGAGATCAATTAAACTGAGAAATGCTTCTTTTTTTTAAGGGAAACAAAATTGGCGAAAATTTGGCTGGACTAATCAAGAAAAAAAAGAAAGAGGGGTCAAAAATACAATCAAAAATGAAAGATTACACATTACAAATGATACCACAGAAATAAAAAGGCCCATTACATATTATTATGAACAACTATATGCTAACAATTTAGATGATCTGGAAGAAATGGATGAATTTCCAGAAATGTAAAATCTACCAAGACTGTCATGAGGAAACAGAAATGATATCTACATATACAATGTAATATTATTCAGCCATAAAAAAGAGTGAAATCTTGCCATTTGTGACCATGTTGTTGGACCCTGAGAACATTATGCTAAATACAATAAGTCAGACAGAGAAAGACAAATACTGTAGGATCTCTCTTATATGTGGAATATATCTATACAAACACACACTATTTATACACACTATGTACTATACACCATGTATATACTCTATAATATGTCTGCTAGATATGTATGCTATATACTATAGATAGATAGATAAATAGATAGATATAAGCTCATGGATACAGAGACCAGACTGGTGGTTGCCAGGGGTGGGAGGAAGGAGATGGGAGAAATAGTTAAATTGCTGTTTGTTTTTGTCTCGTTTAAATGAATTGAACAAAAAAGTAGAAATAAAAAGAAGTAGAAAATCCAAACAGACTAATATCAAGGAATAAGATTGAATTAGTAATCAAAAATCCTCCAACAAATGAAAGTCCAGGATCAGATGGCTTCACTTGTGAATCTGACTAAACGATTAAAGAAGAATTAACACCAATCCCTCTCAAACTGTTTCAAAAAACGGAAGAGAAAGGAGCACTTCCGAACTCATTTTATAAGACCAGAATTATCCTGTTACCAAGCCAGATTAGCACGCTAGAAGAAAAGAAAATTACAGGCTAATATTGCTGATAAACATACATGCAAAAAGTCTCAAACAAAAATTAGCAAACTGAATTCAACAGCATATTAAAAGGATCATATACCATAATCGAGTAGGACATATCCCTGCGATGAAAGGATGTTTCAATATGTGGAAATCAATAAATGTGACATTAACAAAATGAAGAATAAAAATCATACAATCATTCCCATAGATACAGAGAAAGTATGTGAAAAACACTTACCATCATTTCAGGATCAAACATGATAACTATAGTTCCCACTGCTGTGTGATATATACGAATGTTGTTAAGAGAGTAAATTCTGAGTTATCACTACGAGAAAAAAATATTATTTTATTTCCATGTATTTTTATTGTATCTGTGTGAGATAATGAATGCTAGCTAAATTTATTGTGGTAATCACTTCTCAATATATGTGAGTCAAACATTTATGCTGTACACCTTAAACTCATACAGTGATGTATGTTAGTTATATCTCAATAAAACTGAAAAAAGACCTCTCAAACTAGATATAGAAAGAATGCAATTCAACATAATAGAGACTATGCATGACAAACCCACAGCTAACATCATACTCAACAGAAAAAGCTGAACACTTTCTCTCTGAGATTAAGAACAAGACAAGGGCACCACTCTTGCCACTTCTACTTAACATAGGACTAAAATCCTAGCCAAACAATTAGGAAAGAAAAATAAATAAGAGGCATCTGAATAAGAAAGGATGAAGTAAAATTTTTTCTGTTTGTAGTTGACATGATCTTACATATAGTAAACCCTAAAGACTCCACAAAAAACTGTTAAAACCAATAAATGAATTCAATAAACTTGCAGGATATAAAATTAATATGCAAAAATAAGTTACATTTCTATACACTAACAATATACTACCTGAAAAAGAAATTAAGATCTCATTTACAATAGCATCAAAAAGAATAAAATATTTAGGAATAAATTTACTAAAGGAGGTGAAAATCTGTACACTGAAAACTATGAAATATTGATAAAAGAAACTGAAGAAGACTCAAATAAGCTGAAAGATATCTTGTGCTCAAGCATGGAAAGAATCGATGCTGTTATAATGTCCATTATACCCTAAATGGTCTACAGATTCAAAGCAATGCTTATCAACATCCGATGGCATTTTTCCAAGAAAATAGAAAAAAAATCTTAAAATTTGCATGGAACCCATAAGACTCCAAATAGCTACAGCAATCTTGATCAAGAAGAACAAAGCCGATTCCAAGCTGGGTTACAAAGATATAGTAATCAAAACCATATGGTAATGGCATAAAAAAGACGTAGGACACTAAAAAAAGAAAAAAAGAGAACAGAAATAAACCTGACTAACATTTTTACAAAGGCACTAAGAAGGGGCTGGCTCCATGGCCGAGTCATTAAGCTTTGCCAGCTCAGGGTTCTGCCAGTTCGGATCCTGGTTGCAGACCTAGCACCACTCCTCAGGCCATGCTGAGGTGGCGGCCCACATAGCACAACCAGGGGACCTACAACTAGAGTACACAACTATGTACTGGGGGCTTTGGGGAGAAGAAAAAGAAGATTGGCCACAGATGTCAGCTCAGGTGCCAATCTTTAAAAAGAAAAAGGCACTAAGAATACACAGTGGGGAAGGGATTGTCACTTCAATAAATGATGTTGAGAAAACACAATATCTGCATGTAAAAGAATGAAATTAGACTCCATATTATACCATGTACAAAAATCAACTCAAAATGGATTAAAGACTTACAAGTAAGACTTGAAGCTAACAACTCTTAGATGAAAACAGAGAAAAACTCCTTGACATTGTTCTTGGCCATGACCTTGTGGTTTCGACACAAAAGTATAAGCAAAAACAGAAAAATATAAACAAATGGAACTACATCAAAGTGAAAAGTTTCTGCATGGCAAAAGAAACAATCAACAAATAAAAAAGTAATCTATTGAATGAGAGAAAATATTTGTGAACCATATATACCATAAGAGATTACTATCCAAAATATATAAGAAGCTCATACAACTCAAAAGTTAAGTAAATAAATAAATAACCTGATTAAAAAACACTCAAAAGACATAAATAGACATTTTTCCAAGGAAGATACACAAAAGGCGAACAGACATGTGAAAAGATGCTCAATTTCACCAATCATAGGGAAAATGAAAGTCCAAACCACAATTAGACATCACCTCAAATCTGCTAAGATGGCTACTATCAAAAAGTCCAAATACATCATATTGGTGAAGATCTAGAGAAACGTGACCACTTGAAGACTGTTGCTGGGGATGTAATTGATCAGCCGTTATGGGAAACACTATGAAGTTTCCTTAAAAAATTAAAAATGCAACTACTAGGGGCCAGCCCAGTGGTGCTGCAGTTAAGTTCACATGTTCTGCTTCAGCGGCTTGCGGTTTGCCAGATAGGATCCCAGTTGCGGACCTATACATTGCTTGTCAAGCCGTGCTGTGGCAGGCGTCCCACATATAAAGTAGAGGAAGATAGGTATGGATGTTAGCTCAGGGCCAGTCTTCCTCAGCAAAAAGAGGAAGATTGGCAGTAGTTAGCTCACGGGTAATATTCCTCAAAAGAAAAAAATCATTAAAACTCAAAAAAGTAGCACAAATCTCCCTGGTAATGGTAAATGTATAGCCATAGTTAAATCTGCAATATGGTAATGGTGGTGTATAACTCACAACTCTAGTTTACAAGGTAAAAAAGTCAACGTGGCAAAAATAACCAAAAATTCAATAATCTGTCATTAGTTACACAATACTAAAAAAATTTCAATTGTAGCAGCAAAAATCTAAAATTTGAGGAGGAGAAGAAACCAAAATATAAAGAATGTAAAATATATTGATGTTAAATTGTTAACAGTTCAAAACAGGATGTTATAAGTTTAAGGTATTTTATGTAAGCCTCATGGTAATCACAAAGAAAAATCTCATAGTAATTCTTCAAAAGAACATGATAAAAAGTCAAAGCATACAGTTACCAAAAACCTGAAAACACAAAAAAAGGACAGCAGGAAAAGGAAGAGAAACAAGGAACAATGGATATATAAAACAGCCAGAGAACAATTAATAAAATAGCAATAGTAAGTCCTACCTATATATAATTACTTAAAATTTAATCAAATTAAACTCTTCAATCAAAAGATAAAGAAAGGGTGAATGGATAAAAACAAGACCCAGTGATATGCTGCCTACAAAACACTCATCATAATTTTAAGGACACACATAGGCTGAGAGTGAAGGGATGAGAAAAGACATTTCAGCAAAAGTTAAACAAAAAAAGAAGTGGTGGCTATACTTATCACAGACAAAATAGACTTTAAACTAAACATGATCAAAAGAGATAAGATTATTACATAATGATAAAGGGATCAACACATCAAGAAGATAGAACAATTGTAAATATTTATGCACCCAAGATCTGAGTAGCTAAATATATAAAACAAAAACTAACAGACCTAAAAAGAGAATGAAATAGCAATACAATAATTATTGGGGACTCTAATACCACATTCTCAACAGCAGATGGATCATTCAGACAGAATCAATAAGAAAACAGTAAATTTGAGCAACAGTATAGATCAAATGGACCTAACAAACATATAATGAACATTCTGTCCAGCAACAGCAGAATACACATTTTCTCAAGCTCACGTGAAATATTTTTCAACATATCATATGTTAGGCCACAAAATAAGTCATAGTAAATTTAGGAAGATTGCAATCATCCAACTATCTTCTCTGACCACAATGGCAAGAAACCAGCAATCAAAACAAGAGGAAAACTGGAAAATCCAAAATCCCATGGAAGTTAGATAACATTATCCTGAAGAACCAATGGATCAAAAAAGAAATCAAAGAGGAAATAAGAAAAGTTTCTTGAGACAAATGAAAATGGAAACACAACATACCAGAATTTATGGGAAGCAGCAAAAAGAGTTCTAAGAGGGAACTTCAAAGCAATGAGCCCCTACATTAAGAAGCAAGAAAGATCCCAAATAAATGACCTAATTCTACATCTTTAGGAACAAGAAAAAGAACAAATTGAGCCCAAAGTTAGCAGAAAAAAAGAAAATCATAAAGATTAGAGCAGAAATAAATTAAAGAGGACAGAAAAACAATACAAAAGATTAGCCAAACTGAGTTGATTCTTTAAAAAGATAAACAAGCTCTTAGCTAGATTAACCAAGGAGAAAAGAGAAAGAACCCAAATCAAGAAAATTATACATTAGAAAGGAGTTAGCCTAGATTCACCAAGAAAAAAAAGACTCAGATAATGAAAATCAGAATTAAAAGAGAAGACGTTACAACTGATACCACAGACATTCAAAGGATCAAAACAGGCTACTATGAATATCTATATGTCAACAAACTGGACAACCTAGAAGAAATAAAAAAAAATTCTTAGAAACATACAACTTACCAAGAACAAATCAGGAAGAATTAAAAAATATGAATAAACCAATTACTAGTGAGGACATTGAACCAGTAATCAAAAATCTCCCAGCAAAGAAAAGCCCAGGATCAGATAGTTTCACTGGTGAATGGTACCAAACTTTAAAAAAGTCCTTCTCAAATTCTTCCCCAAAACTGAAGAGAAGTAAACACTCTCAAACTCATTTTACAAGGTCAACATTAACCTGATACCAAAACCAGAAATAGATATTACTAGAAAAGAAAATTACAAGCCAATATCCTTGATGAATATCGATGCACGAATTATCAATACAATACTAGTAAACTGAATCCAGCAGCGCATTAAAAAGATCATTCACCGTGTTAAAGTTGGGTTTACCGCTGGGATGCAAGAGCGTTTCAACATATGCAAATCAATCAATGTGGTGCATCACATTAATAGAATGAAAGAAAAGAATCCTGTAATCATCTCAATAGACACAGAAAAAGCATTTGACAAAATTTAGCATCCATTCATAATAAAAACTCAACAATTTAAACATGGAACATATCTCAACATATTAAAGGCCATATATGACAAGTCCACAGCTAACATCATACTCAATAGCAAAAGGGTGAAAGATTTTTCTCTAAGATTAGAAACAGGACCAGAGTGCTCACTCTCACCACTCCTATTCAACAGAGTACTGGAAATCCTAGCTAGAGCAATCAGGCAAGAAGAAGACACAAAAATTATCAGAATTGGAAAGAATGAAATAAAATTGTTCCTAGTAGCAGATGACATGATTTTATATGGAGAATATTTTAAAGATCCAACCAAAAATCTGTTAAATCTAATCAATACATTGAGTAAAGTTATAGGATACAAAGTTAATATACAAAAAGCAGTAGCATTTCTTACACAAACAGCAAAATTTCTGAAAAAGAAACAAAGACATTGATCCAATTCACAATAGCATCAAAAACAATAAAATACTCAAGAACAAATTTAACTAAGGAGGTGAAAGATCTCTGCTGAAAACTACAAAACATTGATGAAGGAAATCAAAGAATGCAAGTGGAAAAGTATTCTGTGTTCATGAATCTGAAGAATTAATATTGTTAAAATGTCAATAGTATCAAAAGCTATCTATAGATTCAGTGGAATCACTATCAAGTTTCTAATGGCGATTTTTACAGAAATAGAAATAATACTCCTAAAGTTTACATGGAATGACCAAAGACCCCAAATAGCCAAAGAAATTCTGAGAAAGAAGAACAAAGCTGGAAGAATCTCAGTTCCAGATTTCAAGATATAGTATAAAGCTATCGTCACCAAAATATTACAATACTGGCATAAAAACAGATGAGTAGAAGAGCTTTGAGAGCCCAGAATACACCCAAGCTTGTGTGGTCAACTAATATCTGACAAGGGAGTTGAGAATGCTCCATGGTGAAAAGACAGTCTCCTCAATCAATGGTGCTGGGATGATTGCATATTCACATTTAAAAGAATGGAACTGAGGTCATGTCTTACACCACTTGCAAAAATTAACTTGAAATGGATTAGGCTTAAATGTAGGACCTGAAACAAGGAGATTCCTAGAAGAAAACTTAGGAATAAAGCTCCTTGACACGGATCTTGCAATAAACTTTTGTATATGGATTTTTTTGACGCATAAAGCACAGGAACAAAATAAAAAATAAACAAGTGGGACTGCATCAAACAAAAAAGCTTTTGCATGGCAAAAGAAACCATCAACCAAGTGAAAAGACAACACTTGGAATTGGAAAAAATATTTGCAAACCATGTATCTGATAAAGCATTAATATCCAAAACATAAAAACTCATACAACTCAGTGGCAACAAACAACGAAATTAAAAAGTGGGCAAGGGATCTGAATAAACATTTGTCCCAAGATATACGAAAGGCCAACGTACATAAAAATATGCTGAACCTCACTTGTTATTAGGAAAATGCAAAGGAAAATCACAAGGAGATATTATCTCATGCCTGTTAGAATGACCATGGTCAAAAAGACAACAGTTAAGAGATACTGACCTGGATGTGGAGAAAAAGGAATGCCTGTGCCCTGTTAGTGAGATTGTAAATTGGTACAGTCGCTGTGAAAAACAGTATGGAGGAGTCTCAAAAATTAAAAATAGAACTACATTATAATTCAGCAATTTCACTTTTGATAATATATCCAGAAGAATAAAAGCATAAAACCAAAGTTAAAATAATACTCCAAAGTAACCCCATTGTTAGCCTCCAATATGGTTCTTTTTGCTTATCATCACCTAGAATATCAATACAGATTACAAGATATCCTGCTAAAACTGTATGCTGCTTAGTTTCATATTTGGAGATGTCTTATAAATGTCATGGCAATAAAGTATTCTTTTATATTTTGATTTTAATACTCAACTTCAAGTCTGTGTTCTTCGTTTAGGTTCATTAATGCTGCTCTGTTTGTGATTATCAATTTTATAGAATATTCCATTGCACGTTTTGCACTATTCCTTGTATTAAACTAAAAAGTCGAATCTAGTACACAGGGTATCAAGTCTTGAGGCACATTTTTCCCCAAAATAGTTCTCTCCAATTTACACAAACTCCAGCAGTGTTAGAATTTTAATTGTTGCCAAAGTAATGTGTGGGCATACTTGAATCCCTCGTTTGTTCAATTTGCATCACCTTGACCTCTAGTGAGCTTGACATGCTTTTAAAATGTCTGGTAACATTTTGATCTTCCTCTTCTGTGAATTGCATGTTGGTATCCA
Organism: Equus asinus; assembly: GCF_041296235.1. NCBI lineage: Eukaryota > Metazoa > Chordata > Mammalia > Perissodactyla > Equidae > Equus > Equus asinus. The sequence goes on from NW_027224738.1 coordinate 910,482, forward strand.
TTTCTCTTTTCCTATTTATTTAGGTATTCATCTTTTCCTATTGAATTTTTTGGAGTTTTAAAAGGCTTGTTCTTTATACCAATCCTTTTTCCATCACGTATGTTGTCTATATTTTCTTCTGATATGTCTTTTGTGTTTTGACTTTGAATATGTTGTCTTAGTTGTTATTGCTGCTGATTGCAATAATTATGTTAATATGCACTTAAATATTGAGGGAAAACCTCCTCATCTTCAGCTCTCTGCCGGCACCATGAAGCCCATCATAAACATCACTCGGCCTACCTGGGATGGACACCATGACCTGAAAAAGAGATGGTGGTGGGGAGGGGGTGAGACGGGAAATGGAGTCCAGTTGTGTTACTAAGCCCCGACTTCTGAACCAGTCTTCTCTGTAGGGATTTTAATTCAACTTGGCAGTTTGGGCTCATTCATGCCCCTCTTCTCACTGGTCACACTCTGGCATACTGCCGTATGAGGTTCACTCTGTGGTGGAAGTTCCTTCTTTAGGTTTAGAGTGACACTTCTTCCATCCTGGGAAAAAATGAAGCCTATTAAAGGAAAATGCCACAGATAAAATTATTTTTGTGGCAAAAAGAGGGGAGATCATGCATGCATGTATGAATACCTGCTAATGTACTCCATTCACGTGTGGAGATTCTGCCCAAATCTGAGCCCTTTTGTTGAACTAAGTGCTATGGACAGAATATCTGTATCCCCTCAAATGAATATGTTGAAATCCTAGCTGCCAATATAATACTTTTGTAGATGATTATGTCATAAGGAGGCAACTCTTAAAAGGGATTAATGTTGTTGTAAACGAGATGCCAGAAAGCTCCCTTACCCCTTCCACCATGTGAGGACACAACAAGACTATGGTCATCGATGAACCCTCACCAGACATCAGATCTGCAAGACCTGATCTTGTAGTTTTAGCACCCAAAACTGTGAGAAATAAATTTTTGTTTTTTAAGCCACCCAGTCTGTGAATTCTTGTTATAGCAGCTGAATGGACTTACACCAAGGAAAGTATCCTTTGAGAGGTTGGAAAAGATCACAGCCCCCAGTACAAGGTAGACGTGCAGACAGGGAAACTGCGGAATGCAGAAATTATGCAATGTCGACAATTTGCTGCTTTGGGGCCTACTGTAGAAACAGTTCAGAGCTGGGAATGTCTGGGTCATAAGGAGAAGGTCTCTCTGATCGCTCACCAGGGGAAGCTGGTGATAACGGCCCCAAATATGCCGGGACACTAGACAAGTTCTTTCCTATGCTAAGGAAGGAGAAGTCACCACAAACCTGGAAACTATTCAGTGTATACTCCAGCACAGCTCCAAATCCAAATCTTGTCTATGGTCTTGTTTCACTCTTCCTCAAAGCTTCTCTGAAGAACAAAAGGTTCCCTCAAGTTTTGAGGGGAGGGTGAAAGCAGGGTGGTAAGCATCTTATATAAGCTTCTCTCCCATAATCAACTTAAAAACTAGTCTCAGAAACACACCCAACCAGAGACAGTGGAGAAGGCAGACCCTAACCCCCCACACAGGCTCTCTGACCACACGTAGCAGCTTAACATCTGGTTGTCCTGGCCGCTCTCACATCACAGGACAAAGATAGTATGATAACAAGCAGGAGACACTGCTTCAAAGTCCATTCTGCAGACTGCAACTCGGTCTTCCTTATAATCTGGCTAAGGCATAATGGGAAGTGGGGGAGAAAGGTGATACATAGGTGGGGGGATGTTCCTGTTGTTGGATCTTTGCAAGCCAGCTGTTCCAGTCTGGTTCAAGCTCGCTATAAGCAGAGTATTCAGTCGGCAACCATATCCACCTGCACAATCATCTGGGCCACCCCTTGCCAGACCCCTTCCCTCCCATCCCCCAGGGACTTAGTGGAGGGCTCTCCCTTTTCCATACAAATGTGGCCCTCCTGGTTCAAGAAGTAATTGGCTGTGCCCCTCTTCCATGAAAAAATGAATTGTACACAGCAACTGCTCAGCCTTCTCTTGAAGGGTGTGAAAACACCACAGAGGACAAGTGAAGGAAACAGAGGGAGGCGTGAACTGTATGTGACTCCTTATGACAGGCCTGCTTCCCCTTGGCTGGCGAACTCTCCTATATGTGCTCCATTTAAAAATGATGTGATATGAAACATGGCAAACCACAGATAATCAATGTTAAAACTAATGCCAACAGTTCAAACATCCAATGAGGTAGCAGGATGTCAAACTAACATGCAACAGTCAGTAGCATTCATGTAACAAACAGTAGCCACAGCATATAATAGATGAATAGACCTTATTTACAATAGAAATAAGGAAAGATAAACTGAAAAAGCTACCAAGAAATGACCTGGACCTCTATACACAAAAGTACAAAATAACCTATAAATGCATAACAAACAGAGAGACAGGATGGTCCTCTCTGCTAAGTTCAACCATAAAACCTGGACAACCATAAAAGAAGAAATTTAGTGTGAACTCTGAAAGGTGGTAAGAAGAAGGCAAACTGACTTGGGACTTCAGGACTGGAGGAACAACACAGTGACAGGGTGTCTTACCCCCCAACTTTAGAAGGAGACCCAGATTCAGTAATCTCAGATCCTGATCTGCCAACAGAACTCAGCGCAGGTAGGCTTGTCCTCCTCCAGATGTAATGAGTCTCAGGAATTGTTCCAAATTAGCACAGCAACACTCCCAAGGGGGTCTTTGGAAAGTGTCACTAACAAAGGAAACAAAGAGAAGATTCTCCTGCCCTGTCACCCATGAGACTTTCCTCCTTTCCCTGGAGGTACCAAGCCTGCTGGGCAGCAGCAAGAGGCACTTTGCCCACTGGAGGGGACAAAATGACTTGCTCCTAGGTTTTTAGGTTCTGTGGCTGCTCTGCAGATTAAGTTTGCGTGAGACAAATTAACAAAAGAAAATAAATTGATTACACAGTAATTTAACTATGGCTTGAATTTCATAAAATATAACACTCAAGAATGTAGCCAGATGACTCAGATTTTTTTCAATTTTTACCAATTTATTAAAGTAATGTTTCTCTAATAAACACTAACCGCCACTTGAGTGAGATTCATAATCATTCTTGTGATTGTGTTCACAAATTAGAGACAGTTTACTTACCCATACTGCTGTGAATAAAATCAATTTTGTCAGTGCTGTTGGCACGTCATAACTGAAAATTCTGTAAAGTTGAGATTTGGGCCTACAAAACGCTATTTAAGAGAGCAGGTGGGTCTTGACAGTAAAGACAGTACCAAAAGCTGCATTAAGAACTTCATCCAGGCAGTTTGCTGTGACAAAACTTCAATGCTATCATACATTGTCTGGGATTTCTTCAAGGTCCTTTTCATTCCTCTGAGAAATGATGATTCACTTCCATCCTGCTCTGTGTGCTGCCAGCACTTTTTCTTTAATTCACTGGAAGATCAAGACCCCTCTGAAATTTCTCCAGTCATAACTACATTTGAATGTAAAAGCAGCCCACTAAAAGGTGAGGCAAGACAAGTCACTATGATAACTCCAGCATGGGGTCCATCTTTTGTGACAGCTCCAGCTGGAAAGTGCACATGGATGTCTGTGTTGTTAAGATCAAAACTTCCAGAAGCACAGGGCAGATGGTATTTCTCGGCATTGCTGCAGAGCCTACTAATAGCAAGATGGGTGGACTCTTCTCATGATATCCCCTAGCTGAGCAGTTAGAGTTAAATGACCTTCACCATCCATTCAACTTGCCTCCACAAATATGATTTCTCCACCTAAGGGAGTCCAAGCCAAACTTATTGCCATTCCTGGTTGACTCAAATGCCCATTTTATCTATCTGGAGCCCAAAGATGTCTTTTGGAGCATAGAAATCAATCAAAATTGGCATTTCAGGTGGTAGGGCCAAGTAAGTGCTGTCATTGAGAGATTCAGATTTTGCGTCTTCTAAGATGTTTTCTCTGTAAATTTCTTTCTCATTCACATCAAAATGGTCCAACTTGACTTCCTTATATTGTTCTTTTCCCACCTTCACAGCAACAGCTGGGCAAATGGCCCCAAACCAGCTATCCAGAGAATGACCCCCTGCCTCTCTGGTACACCTGGTGAAGATGTGAAGAGGAGTAACCTGAGAGATCTGAATCTGCTGAGTACTCAGCCCATGTTGTTCCAGTTGCTTTGGGATCAAGTGCTTGCTGGCAATCTATCTTCTCTTGTGTATACCCTGGCACCTGAATGTCCTCATTCTGTCCAAGAAGACAGGTGGAGTAGTAGCAGTGGTATTGGCGATAGTCATTAAAATAACTTGGGAGAGGTTAAAGCCCACATTTAGAGAATGATTTGTGAAGCTATGGTTTTGTTCATGATCCAATACCTCAAGCAGAGCTGCTGCAGGATCACCTGGACACAATTTTTTCTAATTTGTGAACCTCATCTAATAGAAACACCAGATTGTTAACCTCAACGGTCTTCAAGTCATTGATTGTATGACCAGGTATACTGCCAACATAGGTGTGCCTGTGTCCTCCAATGTCAGACTATTCACGTTCTCATCCAAATACAATCTTGTGGAAATCTCGATCTAGAGTCTTGGCCACAGACTTTCCAACATTGTTTTACCAGCTCTAGGAGGGTCAGCAAAGCAAAGAGTGGGCCCTTCAGATTGGTTTTCAGCTGTTTGACAGCCTAATATTCCAAAATTCTGTCCTTCAATTTTTCAAGGCAAAATGCTTATTATCCAGAAGAATTTGGGCTTCTTGAATGTCTGGATGGTCGGTTGTACTTTTGTTCCAGAAAGTTCCACCATAAATTCTAAATAATTTCTAATCTGAACATATTCTGGCATTGCTTGAAGCATCTTTTTAGTCTTTTTCTCTTTTTGACACAGACCTAATGGGCTTCTTCTGACATATTGGATGCTCACTTTTTCTTCTAGCATGACAATATCATGATTATCTTCTTCCTCATGTTCATCTTTTAAAGTACCTAGGATGCGGGCCAGCCCGGTGGTGTAGCAGTTAAGTGCTCACGTTCCGCTTCAGCAGCACAGGGTTTGCAGGTTCGGATCCCAGGCATCGCTTGGCAAGCCATGCTGTGGTAGGCATCCCACATGTAAAGTGGAGGAAGATGGGCATGAAGGTTAGCTCAGGGCCAGTCTTCCTCAGCAAAAAGAGGACAATTGGCAGCAGATGTTAGCTCAGGACTCTTCTTCCTCAAAAAATAAAAAAAATAAATAAAGTACCTAGGATGTGTGAAATCCTATTGAGGCATATTCATATAATGCATTTATTATTATCTTTCTTGCTTTTTCTGTTTTATTATTATTATTATTATTATTATTTTTAGGAAGATTAGCCCTCATTAACATCTGCCACCAATCCTCCTCTTTTTGCTGAGGAAGACTGGCCCTGTGCTGACATCCATGCCCATCTTCCTCTACGTTATATGTGGGACTCCTGCCACAGCACGGCTTGATGAGCGGTGCATAGGTCTGCACCCAGGATCTGAACTGGTGAACCCCGGGCCACTGAAGGAGAACACGCAAACCTAACCACTGTGCAACCAGGCCGGCCCCAAGTTTTCTGTTTTTTTAAAGCAATTTCAATTCTTGCATTGGTTTCACAAGCAGTGGTATCATCATCTTGGACAGTTCCTCCAGAGTCACAGTATCTTAAATTTGGAGCATCATGAGTTTTACTTCCAGGAACCCTACTAAGTTCTCACAGTGAAGAACCATGAAGAAACTCTGATGTTTCTGGCACGGGAGGGTGGGGGAGAAAGGTTACCATTTTGAAAGGATTTTGAAATATCCCCTGAGTGTGATCCGTAATAGAAGCCTCCACAGCAGGGGAAAAGAGTACCAAGCCTTATCCCACGTGGGTGAAGGGCAATTAACCAACTGCAGCCCCCTGTAGCCTTCCTGTCTCATCTAAAGAGTTCAAAGAAAAGAAAAAAAAAGCTTAGAAACACTTGTGAAGTTCACAACCCAGGGACACAGGCCCACTAAAAGATTTAATTATATCCCCTCCCTTAACACCTTCCTACCGTGTCCCCAGGGCTGCAGTATAGTGATGGGATCATAGCTGAAAGAGTTGCAAGGCATAGGCTCTGTTTAAGGAGGAGATTTAGGGGAACCTAAAGACACAGGAAACACAAAAACAAGGACACTAGAGGAAATTGAAGCCTCTGACATGCACAGCTACGGTAAATATTAAACACAGCCCAACACCTAGCCAGATGAGCATAAAACTTCACACTAAAGGTTTATTTATTTCAGTTCCTATTTCCTAATACAGCATGTCTGGCTTTCAACCAAAAATTACAAGGCATGCTAAAAGGCAAGAAAAAACAGTCTAAACAGACAAAGCAAGCATCAGATCCACATTCACATTGACACAGGTTTTGGAAGTATCACACATAGAATCCAAAATAACCATGATTAGTATGTTAAGGGCTCTGATGGAAAAAATAGATGGCACACAAGAACAGATGAGGAATGTCAACAGACAGAGGGAAATTCTAAGAAAGAATCAAAAAGGAATGTTAGAAACCAAAAACACTACAAGAAATGGAGAAGGCCTGTGATTGGCTCATCTGTAGATTGCATACGGCCAAGGAAGGAATATGTGAGTTTGAATATATGTCAATAGAAACTTTGCAAACTGAAATGCACAGAGAAAAAGAAAAAAAATTTTAAAGCCCAGACTATCCAAGAACTGTGAGACAGTTTCAAAATATGTCGCATGTGTAATTGGCATACCAGAAGGAGAAAAGAGAAAGAACAGAGTAGAAAAATATTTGAAGTAATAATGGCCAAGGATGTTCCAAAATTAATGACAGGTTAACCATAGATTGTAGAAGCTCAGAAAAGACCCAACAAGATAAATACTAAAAAGGTCTATACTTGGACATATCGTCTTCAAACTGTAGGAAACCAAAAGATAAATCTTGAAAGAATCCAGAGGAAAATAAACACCCTACATCTAGAGGAACAAGGATGAGAATTGTGGGATTCTCATCATAAACCACGCAAGCAAGAAGAGAGTGGAGTGAAATATTTAAAGTGTTGAAAGAAGAAAAAACACCACCCACCTAGAATTTTATATCTAGTGAGATTATCATTCAAAAGTGAAGGAGAAATAAAACCTTTCTCAGACAAACAAAAACTGAGGGAATTCATCAGCAGCAGACCTGCTCTGCAATAAATAGTTTTTAAAAGTTCCTCAGGGAGAAGGAAAATGATAACTTGGATCTTCATTAAAAAGAGGAAGAGAAGGAATAAATTAAGGTAAAATGAAACTTTTATTTTTCTTATTCTCAATTGAGCTAATAATAATAGTGACGATGTATTGGGTGATTATAGTATATGGATAAGTGAAAGGAATGAAAACAATGTTACAGAGGACTTACATTACTTATAAACGTATATTACAAACTCTACAGCAACCACTGAAATTTTTTTTAAAGAACAATTGATATAGTAAGAGATGAGAGAAAATGGAATCATAGAAAATGCTTGTCTAAAACCAGAAAACGCAGAAAAAGAGAAGAAAAAAGAATAGATATAATGAATAGTAAACAGTTATAGACATTGTAGATATGAGTCCTACCGTATTTTAAAAAAATCGCTAAATATAAATCGTGTAAATTCACCAATTAAAAAACAGAGACTGTCAGTGGATAAAAAAACAAGACCCAATTAAATGTTGTATACAAAATGCCCACTTTAAAAATAAAGATACAGATAGATTACAAATAAAGACAGAAAAAAATGTACCCTGCTAACACTAACCAAAAGAAAACAGGAGTAACTATATTAATTTCAGACAAAGCAGACTTCAGAACAAGGAAAACTATCAGGGATAAAGAGGGGTATTACATAACCATAAAGGGTCCATGCTCCAACAAGACACACAGTCCTCAACATGTATACATCGAACAACATAGTGTCAAAATATGAGGCAAAAACTGGTAGAACTGCAAAGAGAAATAGCTGAATCCATTGTTATGTTTGGAGATTTCACCCTCTCTCTCAGAAATGGACAGATTCAGCAGGCAGAAAATCAGTATAGATGCAGTTGACCTGAACAGCACCATCAGTCAACGTGGTCTAATTGACATTTTGTAGAGTACTTCATCCGATAATACTCATTCTTCTCAAACGCTCATGGAACATTCACCAAGATAGACCACGTTCTTGGCCACAAAACACACTTTAACAAAAATAAATAGAGATTGTACAAAGTATGTTTTCAGACCATAATGGAATTAAACTAGGAATCAATTACAGAAGGATAGCTGGAAATCCTAAAATGTTTGGAGATTAAACAACATGCTACTAAACACATTGGTCAAGGAAGAAGTCTCAAAGTATTTTAAACTAAATGAAAATTAAAATAGAACTTATTAAAATTTATAAGGTATAGCAAAAGCAGTACTTAGGGGGAAATTGATAGCATTGAATGCATCTATTTGAAAAGAAAGATTTGATATTTCTGAGGGACCTGATTTACTTACCTGATTGATGTCTCTCTCTTTCCGAAATATTGGGAAACATGGACTCCTCTTTAGGTAGCAGAGTGACAGAAGAAGGAGCCCCACCCCACACAGGAAGGCAGGGATGGGAATACCTAGGAACTCAAGCTGGAGCTCAGCCATGGTGCATTAACATTCCTCAGACAAAGAGGGTGATCTGCATCACCAGAAGTGCACTGCCACCTCAGGCAGCTGGGCGTTAAGAGTGCACATTCTAGACTAGAGTTCCAGGCCCACATCACAGAGCTTTAGCATAGACACCAAAGGTTCTTGAAGGTCGGGGAGGGGAAAACACAGAAGTGATGAACCCACAACCCTTCCCCCACCATCCAGGCCAGCAAATCAGTCCACCCCTCTGAGGCCCTTTAGATCCTTCCAACTTACCTTCCAACTCCACATGTTCACCATAGCATATATTTCACCTTGGTGAAATTTTCTATTTATTCTGTTACCCAGCTGTTACCTAAGAGCCTTTTATTGCTTGGTGATCTCCTTTTGGACCCCCACGTCATCTTTGAAAGTCGGTCCTGTGCCCAGGGATTTACATCCCCAAGATCTACTCGGCCTTCAACTAAAACTTCCCCTCATACATGATGTGTTTTTACCTGTATGAAACCACAAATACACTCAGCAGCAGCCCCACCTCCCGTTATCTCCTCAAAAGAATCCACTATCACCCAAAAGCATGAGAGAACAGAGTAGTCTGTATCAACCAACAGAAAGCATGAGAAAGAGGGCCACAAGGGCGTGGCACATCCGTGGACCCAGGGCAAACAACTTGAAAATGTTTGGTAGTTCTTCTTTTCCCCGAATCCCTCTTAGGCTAGTCAGCCTCTAAAGGTTCTCAAATCTGGCCCCCTCCACCCATACGGTGTCTCACCCTGCTGCTCCCTCTTTTTCTCTGCCAAAGCCCGTCCTCCCAGCAAAATTTTAAACTTTTCCATTATTTTACAGAGCAATTGTGCTGGACCATGACCTGCAGGGTCAAACTCATCTTGATTTAGGGACTAGGCTTCTCTTTAGCATAACTTCTAGTGAGCACAGTTGTAATCATATTTGACAGTACCTTTAGATTTTTTTTGAATCACACCTATGGTTACTTCTTCCATGAAAGGTTTTATGATTTTTTTCCCCATCTACTTTCTATCTTTTCCCCAAAATTCCCATTGACATCTCTGTAGCTTTTTAAACAATAATGTCCTTTTTGTTGATGGTGTATATATGTTTATTTCATCTCCCCCCACACTAGCTAGTCATTTAATAGTTATAACTTTTACAGCTTCATTGTTCAGTGCTAAACTGCTGGAATGAAGCCCTGTGTCATGTCCTCCCTTTGCCTGCCCGCATTCCCTCGCTGAGTCTGATGAATCTATCTTGGCCGCAGACACCCAATCCTTTCCCTCCCATGTGAGAGGGTTTACCAGTAATGACAGCTCCTTTCTTTCCCTGTCTTCTCCCTCATCCACAGCTTCACCATCATCTCTACCCAAAAGGAAGGTACACTTCAAGCCCACCCCTCTCATGTACCCTCCCTCGACTGCAGGAGGTCTCTGTTCAGACAAATCCCTCTATGTATCTTTGCTTCTCTGGCATTGTTTTTTTTTTATAGCAAGTCTGGTCCTGACTGCCCCTAAGGTCCCCAGGACTCATGATTGTCAAATCATCCTTTAAAGTCTGAGCAAGATCAGCTCCACCAACAATAGTTTCAGGTGGGGCCAGCCCCATGGTCAAGTGGTTAAGTTTGCACACTCCGCTTTGGTGGCCCAGCGTTTCACCGGTTTGGATCCCGGGCGCGGACATGGCTCATTCATGGACATCCATGTGTGCGTGTGTGTGTGTGTGCTGATATAGAGAGAAAGGGGAGGGAGGGAGCGGAGACAGAGAGAAAGTGGAGAGATATCGAAAATGGGTCAAAATACTAATGGGTACACCTGGATAAAGGGTATATGGTTGTTTACCATCCATGCAACTTTTCCACAAGTTTATCTTTAAATAAATACATTTTATAAATGGACCATTGGCTGTTGTCCCAAATTTTGCCTAACCTTTGAAATTTCTGGCTTTGATTCCCGCACCTGCCATCGCTAGCCTACCCAGACCCCAGAAGTGTGCAGTGGTGACTTTAAAACAGTTGTCGCAGGTTCTGTCCCAGGCAAGAAACCCTGGATCCTCTTTGCACATTTAAAGTGTGCTAACATTTCAACAGGGTTTCACAAAATACTGGAAAAGAGCATCCCCCCCAATTTTTTTTTAAAAAATTATACATAATATAAAACAAGAACCAAAGGAAAGAACAAAATATTCAACATGTGTACAGCATGAAACCCTTAATTTCTTCCTTATCTGGTGCCACTGGGTCGTCCGTCTTCTGGGGTTTTGTGGTGTGAGTTGGTTTGCCGGCACTGCCTCTGCTCTGCTAGTCAGTTACCACTCCTGCACCGGATTTCCGTCTTCAAAAATTGTGTTGACATCTTTTGTCATAGCTTCTCCCCTTCTTGTCATCCTCAAGGGCCTTATTCTTTTTAAATCCTTTACTTGTTTTAGCAGCTTTATTGAAATATAGTTCACATACCATACAACTTCCCCATTTAAAGTGTACAATTCCATGATTTTTAGTGTATTCACAGATGGGTAACCATCACCACAGTCAATTTTAAAGCATTTTCATGACTTCAAAAAGAAACTTCATAACCTTTAGCTGTCATTCCCCTGTCCTCTCATCCCCCCAGCCCTAAGCAACCACTAGTCTACTTCCTCTCTCTCTAGATTTCCCTGTTGTGGACATTTCATATGAATGGAATCATATGAGGTTATTTGTGACTGGCCTCTTTCACTTCTGCATAATGTTGTCAGGGTTTGTGCATATTGTAGCATGTATCAGTACTTTTTATTGCCAAAAAATATTACATTGTGTGGATATACCGTAATTTATTTACCCATTCGTCAGTTGATGGACGTTTAGGTTGTTTCCGTCTTTTGACCGTTATGAATAATACTGCTATGGACATTTGTGTACAAGTTCTTGTGTGGACATATGTTTTCATTTCTCTTGAGTGTATAGCTAGAAGTGGAATTTCTAGGTAATATGGTAATTCTGTGTTTAACTTTTGAGGAACTGCCAGATGGTTTTCCAAAACAGCTGCACCATTTTTCATACCCACCAGCAGCATAGAAGGGTTTCAGTTTCTCGGCCTTCAAACACTTGCTATTATCTAACTTTTTGATTCTAGCCATCCTGTGTGTGAAGTGCTATCTCACAGTGGTTTTGATTTGCATTTCCCTGGTGACTAATGATGTGGAGCATCTTTTCATGTAATATTTTACTTTTGGGGAAGGAGAGGAGATAAAAAAGTGTTTGATCTCCTGTGTTTAACTCATCATACAGTAGCTCGTTTTAAATGTATTACAGGAAAGAAACTTTCTTCTAAATCTTTGAAAACACTTGCATGGTGATGTGAAGTCCTTATCACATGTACAGTTTTCTCCTTCTGTGCTCTCTACGTGCTGCAGTCACTGTGTGACTGAGGGACTGCAACACCGTGCACTGCATTTGCTTAGGAAGATTCCTTTCTGCGTGGGGTGGAGGGAGGAGTTAACTCAGTGACTTCTCAGGCTTGACTACAGGGCTGAGCAGAACTGATGGCCAGAGCATCTGAAGCTCAGTGCGTTTCCTCCCCATGGCTCTGTCCATCTGTTTTGGGTCAGTGAGCTCCACAGGTAGTAAATGTCAAAGAAACGTGAGAGCTGTGACATGGGCACAAAGCATACACCTGAGAGACGGATGGCAGGATGTTCCCATGGGCTTTTGCCCCTTAACCGTACTGTAGGAGACGGGCCGTATCACACGTGCCAGATGATAACTGTGAAAGTGGGGTAAGGGGTACCTGGGAAGTCCCACTGCTCTTGTGCATGTTTAAACATTTCTGTAATAGAAAGCTTAAAATAATGAAAGAAGCTGGGTGTCTCCTAAAGAGAGGGAGGGGACGAGAGGATACCTGGCAAGGGGGCTCAGTCCGTCAAGACGAGGGTTTAGCTCTCTCAATAAGGACATTTCAGGAAGTGTAATCATTGAGGTTAGGAAGGAAACCTCTTTTCATATAACAGGAAAGAAGGAAAGGAGGAACGGGAAAAGGTTTTTGTGAAGGTTTATTGACGGAAAGTTCCTGTCTCCTGACTTCTAGTTCCTCTGTGATCAGTGGTCCAGCACATCTACTGAGCAAATGGAGACAGCCTAAATTTGAGGAAAGTGAAGGAGATTTGAAATAAATTTGAGTGTCCCTGGAGAGAGAATGGAATAAGGAAACAGCGACCTAAGCTCCATTTGTCTTGTTCTCATGTTAGTAAGCATGGGATAATTCTTTGTGGAATGAGTGAGTGATTTCCAGCTAGTGCTGGGGCTGAATTTACTGTGGCATCGGTAGACTCCATTGTGAGATTTAATCCAATAGTGATCAGTTAGTTATAGGAAGGCATTTCTGGGAAAGGCAGAGAGATGGGATTTTGCCAGACAGGCAGGATTAAAAGGGATTGGATGGGGCCCATTAGTAGCGGAGCTTTTTAAATGTTGGTTAGCTGACAGACCATCGAGTCTACCCCGGAGAGGGAGGAAATGTAAACAAGAGCTTGACCGACAGACAAGGAGTAAGTGGAAAAATGAAGGGCCTGGAGTTGAAAAGTTAACAAGGGGCATATGAATCAGAAGAATGAGAGACGAGGCCAAGGGGTGGAATGTCCGACTGTAATAATCTGGATGGCTGAAGTGTTCCTGGTGATAAGCTCTGCAGTGTGGCAGTAACTACACTGGAATGGAAGTAAAGGACCCTAAGATGAGATGATGTAGAAACTGAGAGGCTGGTCTTTGGCTGGTCTATCCACATCGATGGTAGAGCCCTCCATGGCCGCCTCACCTCTTCAAGTCTCCTGCCCTGGGCCCCATCCCCCTCCCAGGACCTCCACAGAATCTGCATTCTTTCTTTGACCTCAAGTTTCAGACATTGTGGGTTCAATGGCATAACTCTGGACAAGAAGATACAAGTGTGGAGTGAGAGAGGCTGTAGTGGACACCGGTTTTGTTTTTGGTTTTTGTTTTAACACCTAGCATTCACAAGCCTTTCTGGGAAAACTACCTCCAGTGCCCTCTGGGATACTCACCCCATTTGTGTGGTGTGTGTGTGTGTGCGCGCGTGCGTGTTCGGTTTTGTTACAATAGTTACCATTATACTTGTATCTTTTCTAATGTCCTCAAATTCCTTTCCCTTACTCGGAGTCTTATTTCGTTTGTCACCTATATCTTGACCCCCTCTTATTACTTATAGAACAATCATTTTATTCTATTTTTCCCTTTTTCTCCTCCCTTCCATTTTTAAAATCATGTTGTTTTTAGAAAACAAAATTGGTATTTTATTTTTCCACCCTTGTAGCCATCTTTATTTTACTTAGACGTCTACAACTTAATGTATTTAACGCTCACCATCATAATGCTGTTTGAATTTTGCCCCAGTTGACACTCAGCCAATTTTTGAGTCCCAGTCTGTCTAAGTGGAGTTGCCTTTCCTCCAAACCCCTATTGTAAGGGTGGGTATGTGTGCAGTCCATGGTGAGACCCCCATATATCTGTAACCTGGTGCACAGTCTGGGACTCACCTCTGGTTCATGAGCTGCAGGTGTTCTGGGGGAGACCAGCCATGGCTCCACCAAGGCCGTGAATATCAGAGGCGGCACTTCCATCCTGATAGGTGAACTGTACACACTAAGGGCAAGATCTTGTATATTCCTATTAAGCATAGATGGAAGGAAGGCAGCAAGATCACCTTCCCCAAAGAGGGGGATGCCATGCCTGATGACCTCCCTGCAGATATTGTTTAGTATTCAAAGAACAGCCCAGTGCCTTTTTGGAATAAGGCATCAGTGTGCTGTGCAGTGCCTGGATCAGCCTCAAGGTGGTGATGCCTGGATCAGATTGAGGAGGGGGCAGGGGGAACAGGACAGGGTCACCATATGGATGATGAGGCATAAAGCTTTGTTCTACCAGCAAGGTCCTCCTTTCCCCTCTTCATTTTTTCTTCCCTCCTCGCTTACTCCAAGTCATCTTTTCCTCACTCTCCGCTTTATTTTATCCTGGGAGGTAGGTGGCTACCTGGTCAACATTGTTACTACTGGCAGCTGAGTGATGCTTTTGCTCTGCAACAAAATATCATTTGGCAGTCTGAAGAAATACCTACAGAGGGGAACCACTTCCCCCAGGTGCCTTTCCAGTAGGGAAACCTCAATGTAAAGTTTAAAGTATTCTTCCCTAACACATTAATATGACTCGCATGACAGATTCTTAAGCCGCGTCTGTGCTGTTCCTAGCCCCTCCCCCACCAGCCCAGGATCCACTGCAGCAATACCCTCCCCCACCCCCCAAATCCCATTCAGGGTTCACCCACCTGTGGGGTCCTCTGGTCACTGACCTCTAAATCATGATGAAGCCACTGTTTTTTCTTCATTGTTGTTTTATGAATTGCATACCTATTCTTGACCCTCTTCGGATAGAGAACACCTGTCTTCCCTACTCTCTGAAGGATGTAAAACATTCAGTGAGCGGAAGGTGTGAGCTGCTCTACACTTTCGTTAAGGCTAAGCGAAGAGGCAGGAGGCAGAGCCCACCTCCTCAAACTTCATCAGGGAGGAAATGGGCTTTTGGGGGCACGTGATATCTCTTTGTCAACAAGAGCTCCAGAGCACTGGTGACCTTTTAGAAGCCAGAGGAAGCAATCAGTAAGAGCTGAACTCACTCCTCCTTTTCCCTAAGCACAAGCCCTGAGTTACCTGAAACCCATGCCCCCAACACAGGACACAGAAAAGACATCACTATTATTAGAGAATCATTTATTGGGGAGAATTAATATTCTCCACAAGAAGGAATTATTTTGCGGTGGGAAATTTTCCGCTCTCGAAACGCTGGAAAAGCGTTTTCTGTTGACATAGAGACAGATCCCTAAACATAGTGCCTTTAGCAGTGGTGAGAACAGCTGGAGGCCCCTGGGCCGGCTTGACGCCTGCAGGTGGAGCTTGGATGGGGCACATGCTCCCTGCGGGGCACAGATAAGGGACGCTTCTGATCCAATAGCTGATCTTTAAACGCCATGACTTTCTGAGGGTGTCTGTTCTGGTCCCTGATCCGTCTAGAACATGTAGGATAATTCTGGCCAGCAAAGACAACTTCTTGGTGGCGGGACTTGGTGCTTGGCACTTTACAGGAGGGAGCCCTGTAGTTGGAAGGATGTCCCTGGACGGGCTCTGCCTGGGCCTGCTCTTCTGCCTTCTGGTCAGTTTTCACAAACTTCCTCAGGGAAGGAAGGGGCTCTTGAGGGCGGGTGACCTCTGCTGCACACCGCTGCCCCAGTTTCTCCACTGGGAACTTCCCAGGGACCGTCCTGGTCTTCTGAGCCGTGGTGGTCCCAGTAACGGCAGCTCTCCCTTTAACCAGGCCTCTGCTCTGTGCAGATGATATGGGGCTGCCCTTTTCCTGGGGATGTTCTTGGTTTTTGCCTTTTGTCCCAGGACGAAGCCATTGAAAAATGTGGTTCATCTTTTTTCTGAACAGACTTTCAGGAGGCGGCTGTGCTTTCTGTGATGAGGTCTGGGAAGACTTGCTCCCAAGCGTCTCCTCTGATGCTGTGATCTGAGTAGGGAAACTCTTTCTTGTAGGTTGGGATGTCCCCAACCCTGCATCCCCTCCACCAAGCTCTTCTTTGTTGCTGCCCGGAGGGCTCACTCTCATTGTAGCTGGTGGGAATTTCTTATCCTCGTACCTCTTTCGGTCTTTCTTAGGGACCCAAGGCTCCTGCCGCTGCTGCCTGCTGATCCCAGTGTCCTCCAGATGGACATGCAGCACCTGGGAAGCTCCCATGTCCACACTGGAGACACCGTGGGCATGAGTCAGTGAGGCCTTGTAAGTCAAGCTCTCTGAGGCAGGGGACCTGTCAGTGTGTTGGCCTTGGACCTGGCTCTGATTCCTCTTCTCTAGTTTCGACTTTAATTCCCTAAACAGATGTTCCTTAAGATCCGATGACTTCGGGTCTTGGGGAGCTTGTCTTTTTGGTGCAGGGCTTTCAATGGTCCCAGTAATTTCTATTTTACTGTGATTCTCACGTATCCTTTGGGAGCTTCCTGGCTTGCTGGTTGTCAACACATTAGCAGTTTTTGACTGCAGAGCGTTGAGCTCCTTGGCCCTGAATATGTCCCTGGCCGTGCTGTGCACGGAAAAGGGTTCCGACTTCATCTTTTTGCCCTGTCGCCCTTCTCTTCTATCACTGGGACTCACTCTCTCATCCTTTGTCTCATGTTTGGCACCAGCTTGCCTTGCAGGCAGCTCTGGGGGGCATCTGTTGCCTAGCTGAGTAAATTTCTGACTCGCTTTGCCTGTGATGCCACACGTGACAGGCAGATGAGTCTGCCTGGCACCCTTACTCCTCTGAACAACCTCTGCAATCTCTTGGTTGATACCAGAGGGTGATTATCTCGGCACCCCTTGTCCTTGCCTGCCCATAGGTGAAGTAGCAGGGCAAAGACGATCCAGGACCAGGGCTGAATTTGTTGTTTCTGCTTTTTCTTGAAGAACAGATTTAGAGCTTCCTCTATGGGGCTCGAAGCCCTCGGATTTGGAGTCCACTTCCAAAGTTGGGTTATTTGAGGGGGGACAGTAGAAATAGGTCAAGGACTGGGATGCAGCATCTTCCAATTTAAACGCCTGTATGGATTCAAGGACCCTGCAGGGAAGGCCCCACTCCATTCTCATACGAAAGCTTTTAATATGGGTTTCCATCATCTGTTGCGCACTGGAATCAATGAAGCAAAGCTCCTGGAAGGTATTCAGGGAGGAGTCCCCACCCACTGAAGGAGGCAAACTCCTCTGTGTTATTTGGGTGCGGGATTTGTCAGAAAGCAGCAATGTCTGCTTGCTGGCATGCCATGAACTGCGCACCGTCCCAGGGAGCCGAGCCTCACTGATTTCCTCAAACTTCTTGCTCAAATGTGCTTTCAGGACATTTTCAAGTTGTTTCTGATCTAGACTTTCCTCCAAGGCCCTTGAATTTTTCCCTGACAGACTTGCCACGTGACTATTTAGGTCTTTCTCAGAGTCATATGCCGGATCCTTATCTGAAGAGCTCTCTGGGTCACTCAACAGATGAGCTTTTGGGCCGTTCTCTGGGCCATGCCCCTGATCCTTCCCCATCTCCTTCTCTACCTGAAGCAGTTCTGAACCCCTCTCATGGAAGCTTTTGGACTGGCTCAATCCAACATTTAGATCTTTGTTCACCGAGATCCGTGAGAGTCCACGATTGCTCTCTGCCTTAGTTATCTCTGAGAAATCTCTTGGAGGCATCATCAGTGACAGACACTCACAGATCCTGCGGGGCAGGCCCCACCGGTGTTGGATGAGCCTCTTTCGAAGGTGATGTTCCAGTTTCTTCCTCAGCTCATCACTGAGAGGAAACTCTACGGGAAGGATGGAGATGGAGGCATGGGCCTGGGAGGCCCGATGGTAAGGAAAGTTGGGAGCTGAAGAACAAAATTCTTCCTGAGATCTTTGGACTACAGAGGGGGAACCCCACAAACTTTCCTGTTGCTTCTGCAACACTTTCCATTCCAGCTGTTGAATTTCAGATGAGGTGAGAGACTCTGATTCATCCTGGGGTCTATGGTGACACACTCCACAGATCCTTATCTGGGGTAGAGGACCAGATGGTAGGATTGGGAGTGGGGATTTAAGGTGGGCCTGGGACTTGACCTGAGTGAGAGGTAGGGGCTGGGATTGGGGCAGGGTTTGAGGCAAGGGTTGGGGCTGGATCTCAGGCAAGGATGGAGGTGGGCGCTGGAGAGGTACTGGGGATTCTTGGCCCATGGAGGCATTTGAGATGGTATTGAAAAGGAAGATTGTGGTGCAGTCACTTGAGTCACGGATAGCAGAGGGCAAGGACTCGCTGTGCAGAGATGGGAGACCCCAGAAGAGCTGCATACATTTTTCCTGTAAATGGTCCTCCCAGATTTTAGGATATGGGGGCTGCTCATGCATGTGCAGCTCCTTTGGTTTGCCTGCACTGCTCCAAAAAGGAAGGGAGAATGCTGAGTCACACTCATCAGCATTTGACTCTAGCATTTTCCCCGAAGGATTTAGTTGGTAGTCTGGCCTAAGCTTTTTTGGAAAAGAACCCTTCTCCTTCTCCTTTTCCTTCCACATCAGGAAATCCCTCCTCTTTCGGACTTGTCTCTCCAGGAGTGCCAGGACATGAGGGCTGAGAAATGAGAGGTTACCAGGCTCTATAAGGTTAGCTGTAGGGTGTCTCTCCAGAGAGGACTCTGAAGAATGGAGGGCAAGAAACTCTCGATTAAAATCACATGGTGCCAAGGTGGAAGGTGCTAAGAACAAGTCTTTGGCAGAAGCTTGCCACCAGGATAATTCTGAAATTGACAGGCTTGAATGGTCAGTGCCTCTGACTGTTGGGACATAAGTGGACAACCCACCAGGGCTATCTGGAGATGAGTTCTCTGGAACAGACTTCAATAAGATGGAAACCGATTTAGATTGAGTCACAGTTAAAGGGTGGTCTGTCGGTGGTGAGACAGACGGCCTTGGTGGTGTGTGATGACAAGCCAGTGAATCAGTGGGATTGATTATCTGGGACAAATTTGGTAAGGGGTTAATATCTTGGGAAAGGGTGCGGTCAAGAGAGAAGATCGTATTCAGAGACAGAGTGGCCTCTGGTTGGAGAATAGGACCCGTTGCCTGGGTGTCATGTGGTGGCAGAGGGGGAAGGGCAAGGGGTTGGGGTGGGGAACGGTCTGCTGGGAATTTGGACTCCAAGGGAGGAAAAGGCTCTGGTGGCATAGAGTGACCCGGTGGTGAGGGTGAAAGAAAGTCAGCTAAGGGTGTCATTGGGTTAGGTGAGAGGACGGAGGGGGGCGGTGGGGAAGGGTCAGGTGGAGGGGATGGTGTTAGGTCTCCTGGAGGGACTTCTGAGAAGGCAGAGGACAGAGTGAATGATGACTCAGTCCCAGAAGCTGTGGAAGCCAGAGAGGACACAGAGGCGTTATCATCTTCCAGGTCCTCCAGGAGCCGATTGATCTCAGCAGTTGTGCTATTACACACCTCACAGGAGGGGTCTGGGCATAGTAGTTGACGAAAGCGGGTGGTATCGAGAGGCCGGCCTAGGGGCCTGCGGGAGACAGGAAGTAGAAAACTGTAGCCCGGACCAGAACAAGGAAAGGAGGACCTGCTGGCCTGTCAGGGGAGGGGCCACCTGAAGCCTGCTGCCCCTTCACAATGCCCCACGTCTATGACTTCACCATACACTCAGCAGCCCTCACCCCAAGGCCTTCATTCACATACCCACTCCTATGGCAAACCCCTCCCATGACTACTGCAGGCTGTACTGAATCCCTGGAATTGCAGAGAACATGTCAAAGAGGGATCAGGAAAGAAAAGACTAGTCACCTTTTCAGAATAGAAATTAGCCTCCTTTTCTCCTCTGTTTCCCTCTGGTAATTTCTCCAACCTGGGAAACCAGAAGAGTGAATTACATGTAATAAAGGCAGAAGCATAGGTGTTACACAGGAGTCCCTTTAGGGGAGACCCTTGGGATATTAACGGGCTGTTAACTCTGAAAGCCCCAAGAACCAGTAGATGTGGTCAAACGGTCAATGATAATATTAATAAGGTTCACATGTGTTTGTTGCTTCATTTATAAAGTACTGTCACATACATTATCCCATGGGATGTTCAAAACCACCATGTGAGGAACATAGGTCAATGGTTACCTCGAGGAGTCTGATCATCCAGGAAGTCAACGTAGTTTCTACAAGGTCAGGAGACAGAAGTTCTGACTCTTGACGTCTCCCACGGCCACCCACTGGGCAACACCCATTGTCCAGGCCCATCACTGCTTCATGCCCAGAGCTGGGCAGAGCAGGAATCTGAGAAATGTCTCGGGTTCTGACTACCTTCCCATGAGCCTTTCCTCTGAGGCCTCTATCTTCTGAGAGGGACTCTATCTAGCGACTGACATCCTCAGAGACCATGGACCTGGGACCTCATGGAGAGGACAGGAAGGGTCACCCTTGGAGAGCTCAGGTGGGAAAGGTGGAACCTTACCACTTGATGTTCCACCTCTTCTTCTCCTCTTGGCTCTGCCCTGACGCTGAGAACAAAAAGAAAAGAATGAGGAGCGAGGACTTAGTTGGCTTGCTCCTCTCTCTAGGAAACTCAGATATTCATCCAAGATTAATGTCACTCTCCATTTTTATTACTAGCACTTTGTGTTCTTTCCCTTTCTGAATTTCTAAAGGTGATAAGATACTTTCAATTTTTCCTTCTTTGAAAAACTCGAAGGAGGATTTTTGGCTAGAGTCCACACTTGATATTCTCAGTCAGAAGTCCTCTGCTCAAGGAAGGCATAGACTCTGAGGCCCACAGTCACATCTGTGCTTCCTCAGATAGGACCCTGTATCCTGGGACAGAGCTCACACTCCAGTGTCTGCTCAGAGGCTCAGCCCTGCTCTCCTGATCTGCCCAATACAAAGGACAGTTTGGTCGAATGACGCCCGACATGGGAACGTGACTCATGATCCAGTGTTGGGAACAGTGTTCTCCTACACAGATCCCAAACTCTCTAAATAACCTAATGCAGGGCCGTGAAATCAGTGATGGGATTTTATCCAGGAATCCTCCACCACACCCAGATGGTCTGTGAGTTTTAAATGGGAAACAGTCCCAGCTGAACCCCTAGTCCTGCCTGGCCTATTCCCCTAGAAGGATGATGTTCTATCCTCTATTCAGACTTGCCATCTTAGGAGTCTCTCTGGACCAACTCATTTAAAAATGTGGGACTAGAAATGGAAACAACAATAAAAAATCCCTGTTGGTGGCTTGCCCAGGGATCCTTACCTTTTGGTAGATTTTGGTTTTCCAGAAGGTTGGTAAAGATGGAATCCCCACCAGGAAGCACAGGAACAGAAGAAGCAACCACAACCCACACACGATGGTGAGGTTGTGGTCACTATCTAAGAATGTTGAGCAGATGCTCAACAACAACTCAATATGGCTATTCAGAAATGAGAGAACATTCCATTGACTGAACTCCATTTTCTGAATCGCAAGGCTGCCTGAGGCAACTGAGCTCTGAGAGTGTCCACACTTGCCTATAATCCCAGGCCTGCATCACAGAGCACTGAAGAGTCACAAAGGGTTTCAGAGGGTGGGGGAGGGGACATGAAGAGGGTGTGCCCATGGCCCCTTCCCCCCACCAGCCCAGCTGATCTCTCCATCCATCCTGGGCCCTCCAGGTCCCTCTGCCCTACCCTGCCATCCTATTTTCCAACTCTGTCCGTTCATCATATCATACAATTACATTAATGGAATTTTCTGCCTGTTCCACCTGTACTCCAGATATTACCTGGGCCCCCTTGACTGTTTGGAGAGCTTGACTTTGGTTTCACCAATTCCACTGCCTCGAAAGTCTGAAATGCTCCCTGGAATTTTTGCTAGTACCCAGACATTTACACTCAGAATCATATATGTCCTCAAATCCATCTTTCCTTTAAATGTTTTTGCCTTGCATGAACCCTGATATAGAACTTAAAGTTCTTTACTCATTTGGTTTTGTGAATGTTGAATAACAAATTTTAGTTTTTTGCTTCAGTCAGCCTTTACCGTCTTCAGCCAGTGGGGCTGACTCAAATAATTGAAATGAATAATTCATTATTCAACATTCACAAGACTAAAATCAGTATGGGCATACCTCACTTAATGAAAGGGACATGTTTTGAGAAATGCATCATTAGGCACTTTCACTGTTGTGTGAACATCACACAGTGTACTTACACAAACCTAAGTGGTAGAGCCTACTACACACCCAGGCTATGTGGTGCTACCCGTATGGGACCACTCTCATGTATGTGGTCCATTAGTGACCGAAACATCGTTAATATTGTTACATGGTGCGTGACTGTGGTGGATGACAATGACAAAATGGAGTACCATTTTCAAGGCTTCTAAAATGGAGCTGGGAGGCCATTAAGGAAGTGGGGCTTATGCTTGTACACCACATCCACCACCAGATGTTAACTGAACTTTTGAGCTTTACCTGACAGCAGAGGTCACATCTTCAAGTGTTTCCTCATTCCAAGAAGGGGCAGTCTGCCTAGGACCAACTATGTTCTGGCAAGTCAGCTCACCCCATGCCAGAACCAGTCATTAACTGTTCACTGTAGACCTTTGTAAGCCTGTGTCCTTTCCTTTTATATACCCCTGCCTCCTTTGTCTTCCTAGAAGCACATTTGAGCTTCTACTCGAATCTACATCTCCTGAATTGCAATTCTTGAGACCCCAAATAAACTTTTTGGTTCTTTTGCAGTTTATGCCTCTTATTTGCTGACTTTATGTGGTGACAGAAGTGGGATCCCTAGCTACTGACCTTCAATTCTGGTGCCACTTCACAGACACAAGCAAGGTGCCTGCAAAGAATCTTTTGTGCTCTGTCGTCTCCTCCTGGTGGCTCTGGTTCCTGGTGGTAAGTCCTCCTGGGCCTGGACCTCCCATTTTTGGTAGAGGTCCAGACTCTTTATGTAGGCGTCCTTTGATAGTGGTTCTGGCCATCCTTCCATTGTCAGCTTTGTTAGAAACTTCTGTTTCTTTCACTCCTTTTTTGGGCCTTTGATCCTTTGGTAAGTTCATACAAATGAGAAATCCATTTTCTAAGAGGACCACCAAAGAACAGCCCCACTCTGGGACTCCTGCTGGTTTTGTCTTTAAAGAATACAGACCTTCTACATGTAGATTTCTGTCCCACTGGGCTCAGATTACTCAGGGTGATTTAAGGCTTCACTGGCCTAAATGGGGCTCCTTTGAAATTCCTAAATTGGTTTATCTGTGCACTCAATTGGAAAAAGCCTATCAAACCAAACAAATAAAATGGGAAACTTTTTAAAATTGGTATCTTGAGGCCTCTAAATGAAACACTGAAAAGGACACTTCCTTGCAAGCCATAACAATGTCATAACTAAGAATTTCAAATGATTAAATGTAAATGCCATCGATAAAAGAATATTAACTCCTCCTGTATTTGTCAGGGTTCTCTGGAGAACCAAGGAGATTATCTATATATATATAATATATATTAATATTGATATATAATAGAATATATAATCCATTGTATCTATATTTAAATTCATTTATTTAGTTCTATAAATTACATATATACACATAAAATTTATATATAAAAGAAACTTTGGCCTCGCCCCTAACTGCCTAAAAGAATTTAAGACAGAAGGCCTGTTCCAGGAAGGAGCTGTCAACGTAGGGAACTCTAGATGTGGTAGAGAAGAAGGTACCTAGCCGGGCCCATTTTACACAAGTTCTCTCTCATTTGTTTAGAGATGGCCCAGCAAACATTTGGTTTTCTGTCTCCTTGTGAATTGGCTTCCTCCTCTTTGAAGTCCCAAAACATGACCCCCAACCCCGCGACTTTGTAAAATATCTAAACCCTAACCATAGAGCTGGCAGACACGCTGTAGACTGAGCAGCAGCATGAAGACCAGGGTCAACCTGATGACATTGTGGGTGGGACTACTGGCTGTTTGTCCACATCCTTGTCCTGGGTGCCCAGGAAGGCAGTCACCCAGCAACTTGCAGTGAGGTGTGGCGTGTGACTATGTTTCAGCCAATGCAATGGGAGTGGAAGTGGTGTGTGCCATTTCCAGGTTGGAACTTTTGAAAGCAGGTGTGTCTTCTCCGTGTTCCTTCTTTCTCCTTGTGCAGATTGGTTGCAGACAATGATACAGGCATCAGGAATGGCAGAGCCAAGAGACGGGAATTCATGGGTGACTGACACACCCTGTGGAAGAGAACCACCTGCCCAACACGAAACCCACCTTGGCCTGTAAGGTAATCACACATAAATTTCTACTCTCTGGTTATTCTTTTTCGGGATCTGCTTGTTATTTTCTTAACTATTATGGAAATATTTCAAATATGCAGAAGAGTACATAGTATGACCTCTATCTCCGGCCCCAATACCCAGAAAGAACAGACGTTAAATTCTGCCCTATTTTGCATTCATTTGCTGGGGCTGCCATGACAAAATACCACACGTAGGGTGGCTTAAACAATAGAAATTTATTTTATCACGGTTCTGGAGGCTGAAGTTCAAGATCAAGGCGTTGGCCGGTATAGTCTCTTCTGAGGCCTCTCTCCCCGGCCGCTTCTCCCTGTGTCCTCACACGGTCTTCCCTCTGTGTGTGTCTGAGTTCTAATCTTCTCTTCTTACGTGACTATCAGTCACATTGGATTGGAGCCTACCCATGTGACCTCACTTTACCTTAATTACCTCTTTAGAGGCCCTCTCTCCAAATACAGCCCTATTTTTAGGTCCTGGAGTTAGGACTTCAACATATGAATTTTCAGGGACATGATTCAGCCCACAACGATATGTCTGTTTTTAAGAAGCAAAATGTTGCCGTCACACCTAAAATTCACATTTCCATCCCGTTCTCCTCCCTCCCTCATCATAGGTATCAATATCCTAAAATTAATTACATTCTTTATGATTCCAAGAATATCCATGTGCATGGCTCCATTAACAAAAGATTACATTTTTATGCAGAGTCAAGACATACATGTGTATGTCTCCGTTAACAAATTCTTACATTGTTATGCACTTAAAAAATGTACAGGAACAGCATCACACTGCACATGTCCTTCTTTGATTGGCTTTGGGCTATAAATGGGGAAGGAAAAACAGCAGCCGAGGGTAAGAGAATAAATAAACGGCTTATGCATAAAAACCCAAAAGGACAGATTTCCAAGAGCATCCAGGTTGGTGACCACGTGTAGGTTCTGGGAGAGTGGTTACCTGGAGAGGGCGTGGAAGCTCAGTGCCCTTTCCCCATGTCTTGCCCTATGCGTCTGTTCCATCGAGCTATTCCCGAGTCATATCCTTTTCTAATAAACAGGTAATCTAGTAAGTAAGAGGTTTCTCTGAGTTCTGTGAGCCACCCTAGCAAATTCGTCGAACCGGAGTAGAGAGTCTTGGGAACCTCCTACTGACAGCCAGTTGCTCAGAAGCATAGGCGACAACCTAGACTTGCTGTTGGCACCTGCAGTGGGGGCAGTCTTGGGGACTGAACCCTTAACCTGTGGGGTGTGATGCTGTCTCTGGGTACATAGTGTCAGAATCGAGTTGAGTTGTAGGACACCCAGCTGGTGTCCCAAGAATTGCTTGTTGGTGGGGGGGACTCCCCCGACCCACAACCCCACACACATTGGAATTGGTACCAGAACCTAGGAACAAACTGTGAAAGATAAGCATCTTAGCTTGGGTTCCCATAACAAAATGCCATAGCGTGGGTGACTTAAACAACAGAAATTTATTTTCTCACCATTCTGGGGGCTGGAAGCCTGAGAGCAGGATGCCAGCATGGTCAGGTTCTGGCGAGGGCTCTCTCCTCAGCTTGCATAAGGTCCCCTTCTCACTGAGTCCTCAGATGGTGGGGTGTGTGTATGCGTGTGAAGAAACAGAAAGAGAGATCTCTTCCACTTCTGATGAGGCCGCAGTCCTATCTGATTTAGGTTCCACCATTATGACTTCATTTTCACCATAATTACTTCCTAAAGACCTTGTGTCTGGACATGGTCACAAGGGGGGGTCAGGGCTTCCATATATGAATGGTGGGGAGAGAGAATTCAGTCCATAGCAATAAATAAAGAGCAAATAAATAGAAACAAAGGTTTGGCATTTCTCTTTCTCATTTCCTTTCTTCCTGACTTTACTGTCTTGCTCTTTGTCTAGCTTCTTGAACAAGTAGCTCATTGGTTTCTAATTTTTCTTTTTAGATACGTATGTTGAAGGTATCTTTCTTCTAAGTATTGTTTAATTCCATCCACCAGATTTTGTCATGTAGTGCTTTCAGCTATAAATATTTCCTGAGTTCCATATGAGATCCCTTTCAATGCAAGGTTCTATAAGTTCCCAGCCATTATTATTATTTTCTCATCTGTCGCTCCTTTTACAAGTATGTAATGTTCCTCCTTGTCACCATGTTGGTTTTGTCTGGAGCTTTACCTCCAAATTTCTATAGATATGCTTTTTTATTGACAGGTAAAGGACAAAATGAGGAAATATTTTTGCTATATATAAGCATGGTATCTGTCTACACTCCTGGGACAGTGTAGACTTCTAATCTGTCACTTATCCACCTTTGTGAAAAGGAATTCTAATATTGGCTCACTGAAGTCATTTTGGTCAACAGCACAGGAAATTGGTAATATGTATGTGTGGGGACCTGGAAATGGCCACCCCAAGATATGTCTCTTTGGCATCAGGATTATTTGAGGCTGATTGCTTTTGAGAAACTGGGACAGGGAAGGAGGAATGGAACTTGCCCTTTGTTAGGGCACATTTACATTTGTAAGGTAAATCTCTATCTGTAAAAGTTGCCTCCCTCCCTGTACCAGGAAGAAGAAAGGAGATGACCTTCTCTCTAAAAACTCTTAATCAATACCAAAGGCAAGGACTTAAATCTGCATTTTATTGTGCTAGTCTGGTAACCTCCTGTAACTGACTTTCCTCCCCCTCCCAACGTTGGCATTTCTTAAGGATTAAGCATCTTTCCTTAGGCTAGGAACTGATTGCTGAGCTCACCTGTGACCGCCCAGCTCCAGACAATCGACTTGAGTCCTGCTATGCCCACTGAGATAGCAGACCCACTACCTGCTGTGTCCATCAAGTGCCGACAGGGCAATCTTGTGACTATTGTGGGAGGGACATTTCAATCACATGTGAAACACCCCATTTGGCGGTATATAACCACTATGTGCACCCCACTTCTTTGGTGCCCTTTCTTCCTTCGGGAAGAAAGGCACCGGGCCACGGTTCCTCATAAAGCTTTGTTTAATTTTCTCTTGCTTTTCTGTCTCATGTGAATTTAATTCGTTCTCCAGCCAGACGAACCCACATTTGGGAAGAGGAAATGTCTTCCTCCCCTACATATGTTTTCATCAGTCAGATAGTCCATGTTGTGCTGTATTCACAACAAACTCCTAAGTCTCAGCTAAAAATAACCAAGGTTTATTTCTCGAACATGCTCCATGTCATCAGGAGCTGGCTCTGTATTATCCTTGCTCAGTCTGGAGGATTGAGTAGATGGCAGCTAAAAGATGCTCGATCCAACTTCTTGCACAACTGCCAGGCAGGAAAAACACACTCCTACTGTTTGCCAAAGGTTTGTCTGGAAGAGACAGCCTCATTTTTGCTCAAGTTTCATTTGCCAAAGGCTCACAAAGTCACATTTGACTTTAAGGGGCCAAGAAGATACATCCCTTCTGTGTGCCAGAGAAGAGCCGACAATATTTGGTGAACGGCAGTAATAATAACTATACACTGTGCTCTATTGTGTCTTCCAAAGCTTATTTTTGCTTTTTGTTTGTTGATTTTTTCAAAAATTCCCTTCAGTTATGTGAGTTACCGTAAATCCTTCTAGTCAATTTCTTTAATAAGAAAACTGAAGTTAGCCAGAGTCAGCTTCTTTTGCTTAAAAAAAAAACATGGTCTAACGCATTAGACTTTGCGTTATAAATGTTACTGAGCAGCTTAGGAAAATGAACTTCAGTTTACACCTTGGGCTGGTCTTCAAGAAAGGGTACACACTGACTTTTGAAGGATAAGGTTTTAATAGGAAAAGAAGCAGTGCATGGCATGAGCCAATATTTAGATCCGAATAATTATTGGTGACTGCAGCATGTCAGGCAGGGAGCCAGCTGTTTTTGCATATGCTCTCTAAGTCAATTTTAATTCTTTATAAGAACAATATGAGGTGACTCTTACTATTCATCACTTATATATGCAGAAACTGAGGGTCAGGGAGGTGAAATGACCTGTGCAAAAGTCACTTAAATAGCAAATGATGGCTTTGTTTCAAGTCCATCATCTGATCAGGCAGAGGTGAAAGAGAAGAATGCAATGTGTGTTTTTGGGTAGTGGGTACTGTTCGGTTTGGCAGGACTGTAGGATACATGAAAGGCGGAGGGGCCCTTGAGTGCTAAGGCAGAGAGTTGGAGTCTATCAGGTAGGCAGTGAGAGGAAGGTTTCCGCATCAGAGAGGGCACTGGTGGAGCCATGCCTCAGAAACATTGATCTGCTATTGTCCTCTACGATGAAGAGAAATGAGGCACGCTGGAGGCCTGGAGACCAGTTGGAGGAGCATTGTAAAAGCTCACATAGGCCTGAATGGGCATGGGTGTTGGCAATGGAAAAAGAAAAAAGTATTCTATCGAGTCTCCAGACGCCCAGGAAATTGCTGAACGAAGTCTGAGTTCTCCCTATGTAGATAGCTCATACTTTTCATTATAGATTTCTCAAGAACTTGCTCCCAGGAAAAACCCTGGATGGAGAACAAAACAGGTAAGTGCCCAAGTGAGAAATCTACAAAGCTCCTCTCCCCCAAAATCACCTCTTCCCCATCTGGCATGTCTGGTTCTGGCATGTCTTGCAGGTGGTCAGTCATGTCCATCACCTGGTTTCGGTGTGTGCGACACCTGTATCTGGTGTATCCGGCAGGTGTTTCTCACAAGACTTGTAGGTGGTTCAGACGTGTCCAGAAGGTGGTTCTCGCGTGTCGGGCACCTGGTTACAGTGTGCCTGGCATGTGGTTCAGGATTCTCCATCTAGTGGTTCAGGCTGGTCTAACAGGTGGTTCAGGTGTGTCCAGCCGCTGTTTCAGCTGTTTCTGGAACCTGGTTCTGGCCTGTGCTGGACCTGTTTCTGGTGTATCCATCATATGGATCTGGCATGTCCAGCACAGTGTTTGGGCGTGTTCAGCAGGTGGCTTCAGCGTACTGGGCGCCTGGTTCCATCGTATCTGACCGTTGGTTCCGTGGTGTCTGGCAGGTAGTTCCTGTGTGTCTGGCATATGGTTCCAGTATGTTCTGAAGGTGGTTCCGGCGTGTCCGACTGGTGGCTACCATGTGTCCGGAACCTGATTCCTTTGTGTGTGGTTGGTGCGTTCAGTGTGTCCAGGTGTTGGTTCCGGCGTGTTTGACAGTTGGTTCCCGCATGCCTGGCGGGGGATTCCAGGCTGTCTGGCAGGTTGCTCTGGCCTTTTCTGGAAATTGGTTCTGGCGTATCCAGGACCTGGTTCCGGTTTATCCAGCAGGTGATTTTGGCATGTCCGGCAGGTTGTGCTGGCGTGTTAGGCTGGTGGTTCCGGCTTGTCTGGCAGGTGTTTGTGGCATGGCCAGCACCTGGTTCTGGCGTATTCGGGAGGTGGTTTCAGTGTATCTGGCACATGGTCTCGGCATATCCAACAGGTGGTTGCGAAGTGTGTGACAGGTGGTTCCTGTGTGTCTGGCATGTGGTTCTGGTACGTTCGGAAGATGGTTCCAGCATGTCCTTTGGGTGCTTCTGACATGTCTGCAAGGTGGTTCTGGCGTGTCAGTGTCATGGTTCCAGTGTGTCCGGTGGGTGGTTCCAGGTGGTTCTGGCGTGTCTGGTGGGTGCTTCTGGTGTGTATGGCGGGTCATTCAGGCATGTCTGTATGGTGGTTCCAGAGTGTGCGGCAGGTGCTTCTGGCATGTCTGTTGGCTTTTTGCGGCTTCTAAGGGGCCTGGTTCCAGTGTATCCGGCAGGTGATTTTGGCTTGTCCAGAAGGTGGTTCCAGCGAGTGAAGCAGGTGGTTCAGGCGTGTCCAGCAGGTGGTTCATGTCTGTCAGTGATGTGGTTCCGGCATTTCCAGCACATGGTTCTGGCACTCTGAGAGATGGTTCTTTCATGCCCGTCATGTGATTCTGGAGTGTCCATCAAGTGGTTCTTGTGTATCCGGCAGGTGATTTTGGCGTTTGAGTCAGATGGTTCTGGTGTGTCCTGCAGGTGCTTCTGGCACGTTTTGGACCTGATTCTCACATCTGCGATGGGTGGTTCCACCGTTTCCAGATGATGCTTCTGAAGTGTCCAACAGTTGGTTCCAGCATTTAAGGCAGGTGGGTCACACAAGTCCCGCCCGAATCATTTGGCTGAGGCACGAATGATTGTCCTTCCACATGCTTAGGAGGAGAGAGACAATAGGATTTTAACCAACCACTCTTTGGAAGTTAAGAAAAACTCGCTTTCCACAGTGCTCTTACAGCATACTGGCAACCTCTCATGCCGCCCTTGTGCATGGGTGGAGAGAGTGTTCACAAAGCAGCTATGGAAGAAAGGCCAAGTTTGCTCAGCAGAGTCCTACATTGCCCTAAAATTGCAAGGCACAAAACACTGCCTCCAACCCTCAAGGGGAGATGAGCAATAATCCATCTTGCTTCCAGCTCTTTAGGAAGCTGAGAAAGAACTCACTTGCCACACTGTTCTTATAGTGTACCTTGAACATCTCATACAAAGGCACCTGAAATGCTGTTTATTTGGAGCCCTTAACTCATTGCTTTAGAACTTCTGCTTTTGGGGCATTTCCATCTTGCCAACCCGGCTCAGACAAAATGCCTACATCTTCTCCTTAAGCAAGGAGGCTGAGGCCCGAATGATTGTGCATCCACATGCTTAGGAGGAGAGAGACAATAGGCTTTTAACCAACCGCTTTTGTGCACTGGAGGAGAGAGTGTCAGAAAGCACCTATGGAAGAAAGGCCCCTTTGCTCTCAGCCGTGCCCTACATTGCTCTAGAGGTGGAAGGCACAAAGCACTGCCTCCATCCCTCAAGGGGAGACAAGACACAAACCATCTTGCTTCCAGCTCTTTAGGAAGCTGAGAAAGAAGTCGCTTTCCACAGTGCTCTTATAGCATATTGGGAACCTCTCATACACAGGCAGCTGAACGCCATTTCCTCCCAGCCCTTAACTCGCTGCTTTAGAACTTCTGCTTCTGCCACATTTCCCTCTTGCCAACCCGGCTCAGGGGTAATGGCTACATCTTCCCCTTAAGCAAGGGGGCCAAGGCCCGAATGATTGTGATTCCACAAGCTTAGGAGGATAGAGACAAGAGGCTTTTAACCAACTGTCCTTGTGCATTCGTGGAGAGAGTGTCAGAAAGCCCCTATGTCAGAAAGGCCCATTTGCTCTCAACCATGCCCTATATTGCTCGAGAGGTGGATGGCACAAAGCACTGCCTCCATCCCTCAAGTGGAGACAAGCCACAAACTGTCTTGCTTCCAGCTCTTTAGGAAGCTGAGAAAGAACTCACCTGCTGGATATGCTTGAACCAGGCACCTTAGAGGCTGGAAAAACCCGACAGGCATGCCGAAAGCACCCGCCGAACACTCTGGAACCACCACACAGACATCCCATAATGACCCAGCAGACTCACCGGAAGCACCCACCGGACACACCAGATCCACCTGGAACCACCCACTGGACACACTGGAAACATGAGTCTGACACACCAGAACCAACTTCCAGACATGCTGGAAGCACCTAACGGACAGGCCGGAACCATCTTCTGAACCTACCAGAACCACATGCCACACACTTCGGAACCACCTGTTGGATATCCCAGAACCAAGTACCAGATACACTGAAACCACCTCCCAAATATGCCAGAACCAGGTGCCAGACACGCCACAAACACCTGCCACACAAGCTGGAACCACCATCCTAACACGCCAGAACAACCGGCTGGATACGCCAAAATCACCTGCCAGATACACCGGAACCAGGTCCTGGATACGCCAGTACCAATTTCTGGAAAAGGCTGGAAAATCTGCCAGACACGCCAGAATCACCCACCGGACATGTGGGAACTAATTGCAAGACAGGCCGGAACCAAAGCCAGGACACTCTGAAAGCATCAACCGGACAGGATGGAATCAGGTCCCAGACACACTGTTGCAACCTGCTGAACATGCCGGAACCACCTTTCGAATGTACCAGAACCATATGCCAGACACACAGGAACCACCTGCCAGACACCATGGAACCAACTGTGAGATACACCGGAACCAGGCTCCCAGTATGCTGAAGCCACCTACCGAATATGCCAGAACCATGTGCCAGACACGCTGGAACCATGTGACGGATACACCAGAAACAGGTCCAGCACAGGCCAGAACCAGGTGCCGGACACGCCTGAAACAGCTGCTGGACACACCTGAAACACCTGCTAGACCAGCTTGAAACACTTGACAGACAGTCTGGAACCACATGCTGGGCACACCAGAATCAGGTGCCCGACATGCCAGAACCACCTGCTGGACACGCCTGAAGCACCTGCCAGTCTTGTGAGAACCACCTGCCAAGAACTCCAGAAACAGGTGTTGTACACGCCAAAACCAGGTGCTGGACATGAATGAACCACCTTAAAGAAATGCCAGAACCAAGTCCCAGACACGAGTGAGTCACCTGCAAGACATGCCAGAACCAGGTGCCTGACATGCTGGAACCACCTGCCGCTCACGTCGAAATCACCTGCCGGATACGCCGGAACCATGTGCTGCACAGGCGGGAATCACGTACCAGACATGCCGGGACCACCTGTTGGATATGCCAGAACCAGGTGCCTGATTCACTGAAACTACCTGCCGGGCACACAAGAACCAGGTGTCAGACAGGCCTCGACAACCGACAGGGCACGTTGAAATCACCTGCATGATACCCCGTAACCACGTGCCAGAGAGAATGGGACCACCTGCCGGACACACCGGAGCCACCTCTCAGATATGCCAGAACCACATGTTGGACACGCCGGAACCATCTCCCGGACAGACCTGAACCACCTGCTGGACACGCCAAAATCACCTGCCTGATACGCTGGAACCAGGCACCTTGGGTGCTGGAAAAACCTGGTAGACATGCCGTAACCACCCGCCACACACTCTGGAACCACCACACAGACATGCCAGAACGACCCGCCAGACACACTGGAAGCACCCACCAGACAAGCCAGAACCACCTGGAACCAAATGACGGACATGCTGGGACCATGACTCTGACACGCCAGAACCAACTCCCGCACATGCCTGAAGCACCCAACGGTCACGCCTGAGCCATCTTCTGAACGTACTAGAACCACATGCTAGATACTTCGGAACCACCTGCCAGACACTTCGGAACCACCTGTTGGATGTGCCGCACCCAGGTACCAGATACTCTGAAACCACCTGCCGTATACGCCAGAATCAGGTGCCAGACATGCCACAAACACCTGCCACGGAGGCCGGAACCATCAGCGTAACACGTTGGAACAACCTGCTGGACACGCCAAAATCTCCTGCCGGATACACCAGAACCAGGTCCTGGGTACACCAGAAGCAATTTCTGGAAAAGGCGGGAACAACCTGCTGGACACACCGGAATCACCCCTGGACATGCGGGAACCAACGGCCAGACATGCTGGAACCAACACCTGGACACTCTGAAAGTACCAACCGCACACGATGGAATCAGGTCCTGGACACATGGTAGCCGCCAGACGGACATGCTGGAACCACATTCAGAGCGTACCAGAACCACATGCCAGACACGCAGGAACCACCTGCCAGAAACCATGGAACCCACTGTCAGATACGCCAGAACCAGGCACCCAGTACGCTGAAGCCACCTGCCGAATATGCCAGAACCATGTGCCAGCCACGCTGGAACCATGTGATGGATACACCAGAAACAGGTACAGCAGAGGCCAGAACCAGGTGCCTGAAATGCCAGAACCACCTGCTTGACACAGCTGAACCACCTGTCAGTCTTGTGAGAACCACTTGCCGGATACACCAGACGCAGGTGTCGCACATGCCAAAACCAGGTGCCAGACACATCTGAACCACCTGCCAGTCTTGTGAGTACCACCTGCCAGATACACCAGACACAGGTGTCGCACATGCCAAAACCAGGTGCCGACATGACGGAACCACCTGCAAAACATGCCAGAACCAGGTGCTGGACATGCTGGAACCACCTGCTGGAGACGTCGAAATCCCCTGCCGGATACACCGGAACCACATGTCACATGTGCTGGAATCGCCTACCAGACATGCCGGGACCACCTGTTGGATACGCCGGAACCAGGTGCCTGATTCACTGAAACTACCTGCCGGACACGCCAGAATCAGGTGTCGGACACGCATGGAAAACACACAGGATATGTCGAAATCACCTGCATGATATCCCATAACAATGTGCCAGAAAATAGAGTACCTAGGATGTGTGAAATCCTATTGAGGCATATTCATATAATGCATTTATTATCATCTTTCTCGCTTTTTCTGTTTTATTGTTATAATTTTTTTTTTTTGAGGAAGATTAGCCCTGACTAACATCTACCACCAATCCTCCTCTTTTTGCTGAGGAAGACTGGCCCTGTGCTAACATCCATGCCGACCTTCCTCTACATTATATGTGGGACTCCTGCCACAAAATGGCTTGATGAATGGTGCATAGGTCTGCACCCAGGATCTGAACCGGCAAACTCCAGGCCACTGAAGGAGAACACGCAAACCTAACCACTGTGCCACCAGGCCGGCCCCAAGCTTTCTGTTTTTTTAAAGCAATTTCAATTCTTGCATTTGTTTCACCAGCAGTGGTATCATCATCTTGGACAGTTTCCTCCAGAGTCACAGTATCTAAAATTTGGAGCATTTCTGTTGCTTGTTTGGATAAGTGATGTCAGAATGTCTAGTAAATCTTCCCTAGGAGAACTGTCTAAAAGACGTCTCAATTTAGCAACTGCGGGGACATGTATATTCAACATTTCAATCAATAGTAGTTCATTTTTGTAGAACTCTTCTGATAATTCTCCCAGCTTCTCTTTAGTTTTACAGGTGTTGAAAAATCCCTCAAGTCCACTTTAACGACAGGATATGACTTCTCTTTTAAATCTGTACCATCTGCAAACAGCACAGGCGTGTGGTCAACAAAAGTGAGTGGGAATTGGGCTGGGTACTGCCCACAATCTGAACCATCAGTGCCGCGGCCCCAATCCTGTGCAGTGGTGGCAGATCCTGAGTATTGCTGGCCAGGTAGGTCATGCTGGGGGTGAGACTTAGGATGGTGCTCTGCAGCTCTCGAGCAGGCAGCTCCACACCAGCTGCCAGTTGCCAGTCCAGTCCACACTGGGTGCACATGGGGGGGCTTGGAAGCAGGAAGCCATCTGGGTGAGCAGCAGCAGGAAGTGGCTGAAGGAAAATTATGGGAAGATGAAGGGAGAAAATGTATAATAAATAAAGCTTGCCTTGTTATGCAGATAAATCTCTCAGTTAAAAAAATTCTCTAGGGGTTGGCCTGGTGGTTCACTGGTTAAGTGCGCACGTTCCACTTCGGTGGCCTGGGGTTTGCCGGTTCTGATCCCAGGTGCAGACATGGCACTACTTGGCACGCCAGGCTGTGGCAGGTGTCCCACATATAAAGCAGAGGAAGATGGGCGTGGATGCTAGCTCAGGGCCAGTCTTCCTCAGCAAAAAGAGGAGGATTGGCAGCAGTTAGCTCAGGGCTAATCTTCCTAAAAAAAAAAAAAAAAAAAATTCTGTAGGGGCTGGCCTGGTGGCACACGGGTTAAATTCACACATTCTGCTTTGATGGCCTGGGGTTCACCAGTTCAGATCCCAGGTGCGGACCTACACAACACTTATCGAGCCATGCTGTGGCAGGCATCCCACGTATAAAGTAGAGGACGATGAGCATGGATGTTAGCTCAGGGCCTATCTTTTTAAGCAAAAAGAGGAGGGTTGGTGGGGAATGTTAGCTCAGGGCTAATCTTCCTCAAAAAAAAAATTCTCTAAGACTCATTCTGTTTCTGGTGCAGATGCTTTTACTAATGGAAATTTCCTTTAGAAACATAAATTTCCTTTCCAAAGAGGAAGTCTATCCTTCATTTAAAGCAGTCAAGGTGGAGATCAAGAGTTTTTCCTGCATCTGCTGGCTCTCGATTGCTTTTGGCTCCAAATAATTTGTATGTCAAAGTACCATACTTTGGGCATCTTCAGCATTCCTTCAAGAAGAAACAACTTGTTCTTGGAAGTCTCTGTCTCCTCCCCAACCCAGATGCACTCAAGCTGTTAGGGGCCAACAGCAAACAGGGTTCTGCCTCAAGAAGCTTTGGGGAAGCCTCTTCACCCTCAAAGGCCTGAGACACACGAGAGGGATAGATCACTGCAGGTTCTTCAGCCATTGAAAATAATATAAACAGTTCCATTCTCATAAATTTAACAACTTGAAAACAAGGAACAACTTACCAAAAATTTCAAACTAACAAAACTCAACCAAGATGATAGTATTTTCCTCAATCGGGCGCTGCTAGCCAAGCTTTTTGCCACAAAACTCAAGACTTGGATTCATGCGACACACCTGAAGAAAGCACAAACTCTGGGGGGAACTGCACATCATTTGGTGACTTAAAAATAAAGATTTCTCCAAATGGAAGCAGACAGTATCTGATGCGAAGGTTTCCAAGGTGTCTGGACCAGGTCTGTTGGAAGTTTGTCTGCCAAACCTTTGAGGATGACATGACACTTCACATCATCTCCAATGCCTATGATCTTGATAACATGCAAACTTTAGGTCAAAAGTGCCAGAGAGTTCTCCTTCCTCTCACTCCGTGTTCCTCAAATGTGGCCACGATAGGTTTCCAATCTGTGTGTTTTTCCTCCAACATGGGACATGACTCCCAGAGAAGGTCCTTCCTGGCATCGAGGGATGAGAGGCTACTGAAACTGGAAAAATCTGACTGCAGATCAACAATGCTTTCAGAGAAAGATCACAATCAAAATGGGGACATGTGAAAGTTAATAAACGGAAACGTAGTTGAAATAGTGTTGGAAGGCTAATAGAGGGAGTTCTCATGCCCTATGTCAAAAGCGCAGTGCAACAGGAAGAATAAAGACTTTCTCTTCCTGACCAGTCAGAAACTAAGCCAAGGAGAGACTGTCACAACTCTGCCGATGAAAAGCCACTGCCCTCAAGACTGTGTCCAATAGCCCCCCAATTTTCCCCACTCTGAGATAAAAGAGCTTCTCCTCTCTTTCTTGCTGGGTGCTCCTGCATAGCTTGCCATGGTTTCACACTCCAAATGGCTATTCTTTGCTAATCCCAGGTAAACCAATTTTCGCCAGAGAAATAACTGGCTGTCTATTTGTTTAAGGTCAAGACTTGTTAATAAGCCAGAGATGTAGAGAAAACATTTGATAAAATCGAACTCCTGTTTGTCATAAAATTTTGTAGCAAGTTTGAAATAGATGGAAATTACTTTCACTTGTTGAAGGTCATCTACAGAAAATGCACAGTTGACTTCATGCTTAACAGGGAAAGACTAAAGGATTCTCCCCATAATAAGGAACAAGGAAAGGAATACCACTTTCACTATTCTTATTCAATAAAATACTGAAGCTTCTGGCAATAACAGAAGTAAAGGAAATAAAAGCCATAGAGTTTAGAAAGGAAAAATATAACCATTCTTAGTTTCATTGTTGTCTGTGTAAAAAAGTCTGGGAATCTACAAAAAAAAAAAATCAGAACTAATACATGAGTACAAAAAGTTCACCAAGTACAAGATCAACACACAAAAGACCATTTTATTTCTACAACTAATGATGAACCTGCAGATGATAAACTTGAAAATGCTGTATCATTTAAAACCACTCCGAAGAACATGAAACATTCAGGCATATATTCAGGAACATGTGTACAGGATCTGATGCTGAAAATTATAAAATACCGATTACGGTAATTAAAGAAGATGCAAATAAATTGAGAGACTTACTATTGTCAAAGACAAATGCAACAGACATTAGTTAAAGTGGTGAAAGCAGATTTTATTCAGTAACGGCTCACAGAAGCTGAGCTGCGCTCAGATTTGTACGCAGGTGAATTTAG
Source organism: Equus asinus (assembly GCF_041296235.1). Lineage (NCBI taxonomy): Eukaryota > Metazoa > Chordata > Mammalia > Perissodactyla > Equidae > Equus > Equus asinus. Next base: position 948,806 of record NW_027224738.1, read on the forward strand.
AATTTTAAAGGGAATGAAGGAGCAGGGTTCAGGGGCTCAGTGGAGTCAAAGAAGTAAAAAAGTACAAAGGTTGGTCAGTGTAACTGTGATTAGACCCTCTGTGTTCGTTACTTTGCAGTTATCAAAGTTAGGATTCTATCCTCACTCAGAAGTTGAGAGAAAGAGTCTCTATCTGTCTTAATGATCGTATTTCAAAGGAGTGGCTCTTAGGTCCTTTAGAGAATTGTGAGAGATACATATCGACAGTTGTAAGCCCTCTTTAGTAAATACTCTAAGAAGGGGGATCAGAGGCCTATAATTGGGTGTTGACTAAAATAAATAGCAAATTTTTCTGTCAGCTTTGAGCTCTCAGGAAGGCATTTTAATGGTGGGCTGGAGTCATTCCGGTTACACAGCCTTATGCTGCTAGAAGCCACGCCAGAGTTTGGTTGAGTCTCCTCCTGGTGTGGGGGTTTGGAAGGAGTTGTTATGTGCTGAGAATTCTGCAGTCCTCACCATGCTACTGGATAGAATAAAGAGTACAGGTCTCAATTATCCCCAAATTGATCTATAGGTCTAATATTATTCTAATAAAAATTCCACCACAGTTTGTAGACAGAGACACCTTTTTCTAAAATTTATATAGAAAGGCACATAGCTGGGAGTAGCTAAAACAATCGTGACAGGAAGAATAATGTGGCAGTAAACACTTTAACAATATTTAGTATTGCCTTGTAGATAGTGTAATCACAGCATCGTCATTTTCATTGTAGGACAGCTACATAAATCAATGGAACAGAGTAGAGAATCCAGAAATGGACCACGGAGTTATACCCTAGTGATCTCTGACACCAAGAGTGAACCTTAATGTAAATTATGGACTTTGAGTGATAATGGTGTGCCTATGTATGTTCATCAATTGTGAGAAGTATACTACTCTGACGAGAGATATTGACAACAGAAAGGTTATGCATATGTGGGGGCAGGGACTATATGAGAACACTGTATATTTCATTAAATTTTGCTGTAAACGTAAAACTGCTCTAAAAAGTAACATCCATTTATTTTTTAATAGGCAATACAAGAATACCTTGTGGTGAAAAACTAGTCATTATTTTAGCTGTGATGGATACACAAACTTGCACTTCTGATAAAATTGTACAGAACTAAATACACAGGAACAAATTAGTACAAGTAAAACTGAAGAAATCTGAATAAGATAGTGGATTGTATCAATGCCAACAAGCTGGCTGTGGTATCGTCCTATAGTTTTGCAGAATGTTATCATTGTAAGGAACTGGGTAAAGTGTACACTGGAACTTTTGGAGTTATTCCTTACAGCAGTGTGGAATCTACAACGATCTCACTATAAATTTCAATTAAAAATAGTTGGCAAATGGAAAGTCAGTCTATGTTCTAAGTTAGGAAGTTTCATTAAATGGTCAGTCCCATTACTTTATAAATTGAATATAATGCCAATAAAAATTTTAACGAGCTTTTCTGTTGAGTTAGATAAATGATCCTACATGGAAAAAATAAACGCATAAGCTAAGCTAGGAAAATATGGACCAGGAAGAACTCTGAGGGAGGAACTGTTCTATCACACGTTAAAAATATTGCAGAGACTGTAATGCGACAGGAGAGGATTGTTGCATGCACAAGAAGAGGAGAGAAGGGAAAGGGAGGGGAGAGGGTGGCAGAGGTCAGGGGAGTGGGGGAGGGGTGGCCTGATTGGAAGTTGTTGACGTGGGGAAGCTGGAGGTCACTAAGTAGAAGGCAGGCATCCTATGCGATGGTTTAGGGAGCATACGTGGCTTTCTCTGGCGGTCCTGTGTTGAAAGCAGAACGAGAGTTTTGGAAACTGGCAGTTACTGACCAAGTGCTGACTGTTCTGTGCTGAATGCTGCAGGGGCTGTGACTTGGCTTCTTGGGATGTTTGCTTCCCACGTTGGGGGTCAGAGTTATACTGTCATATATGATCTGGCCTTTGTCCATTTGTATATTCAGTCTCAAAAAAACAGTCGGTGCACAAATTCATCAGTTAGCTCGTCATTAAAAAATCGTCTCTTGGAAAGTTAAACCTTTGAAAGTTAAAAAGATGAAAATGTTAAAAAGATGAAAGACGCCAAATAAGTTTTATAGATGAATATGAAGAAATTGAATAAGAATCTCAAAATTATCCTTCAACAGATTAGGGTGTCATGAAACAGGTTTCTCAAACTTAAAGTGCTATATTAACATTATTTTCTAAAAAAGAAATTTGGCAAATGAATTAAAGGACTTCAAAAGTCCTTAGCGTTGACTTCATGTTTACACTTCTAGTAATTTACAATCAGGAAGTAATTCTAAATAGCAATGCGTTTTATCTCCTAAATTGATTTTTTTGTGTAAATTATTGATTAAAAAAAGAAAAAAATGAAATCAAATGTCCAGCAGTTAAGTATATTTACTTGAGAATATATCATGCAAACTACGTTTAAGTAGAGTGTCATTTTTATTATCAGCATAGGAGAAAAGATGAGTTATGGAAGGGATTCTGCTCATGCTCAGTTATTTCCTTTACTTAACATTAAATCTTGAATAAAGTATAATGTCAAGCTGACTCATTTACTCGTTCATTTTAAAAGCTGAAGACTATTTCCTTGGTTTTTAAATAATGAGGTGTAAAGAAGGGGGTGAGGTGTTGAAAATAACTTCCACTGAGATTGACAGTAGCAACTGCTCTTGATTTTTTTGAGAGTTGTGGGGTCACCCATCAAAGCAGGAATGCTATTTATGTTCAGAAATTAACAATCTGAATTTTATTAGAAATTTTGACTTTTATACACCCTCAAAAAGTAAACTTAGGAATTTATTTGAATTTTTAGCTCTGTTGAGGTATGAGTAATAGACAAAAAATGCACACGTTTTCTATATGTGTATTGATTAGTTTGGACATATGCATACACCCGTCATATCATCCCCACAACCAAGTGCTGAACACATCCATGACCTCCAAAATTTTCCTTGTGATTTTTGTGTGTTTTTTTAATCTTAGGAATTTCATGGATTTTAACCTTATGCTCAGATAAAAGAGGGAGAAGATGAGGTGTACGTTGTTTCATTGTGGTACCTTAAGACATAGACTTTCAACATACACATGACTTCTGAAAAGCAACATTTATTACTCTCACAATGAAATATTTTCTCCTATTTCCTTCAAATATATGGCCTTCTTATTCTACCCCCCACCCACTTCCTTTTTGAGTAGGGACTCAGGAGAAATTTCCAATGGTACTAACAAACAGGGTCCAAGGGGTGGCTGCCCCTCAGCCCTGCAGGCTTTTCCCCTGTGAGAAGCGCCCACTTTGCACGTGTGTGAGCCAGTGTGGAACAGGACAGAGTATGTCTGCAGACTGGTTCAGCCTGCTGAGCCCCTTTGCTGCTTCTAACCTATGGCCACAAAAAAGGCTAAATGGAGGGAAATTAAACTTTGATGTGTTGATGATTGAAAAGGAAAGTGCCTTGCTCTCTAAGGGATAAAGTCATTTGGAGGAAAATCAAATAACTATCATAGTTATTTTTTCCTATCTTATTTTTCCACTGAAGGCACTAGATATTTCAATCTGACTTCCTAACACAATCCAGTAGTACCTTCCTTTTCTAAGGCCAATGAACTGTTATGTAAGGGGCTTCTATTGCGTTTTCCAAACCCTCCTGGGATTCTGTTTATCTACTGTTCATTTTTCACCCCCTGCTTTTCAGATTGCTTTGTTCACTGTCCTTGTAAAATAAATGTGGCTCATTAAAATAACCAGCATTAATATGTATCTCTTTCACTGCATTTTATCTAATAAATATGCTGAAGATTTTCTGTATTCTGCATGTGAATCCTTTGTTGAATATTGGAACTGGGACAATCTCTTCGCATCCTGTGACTTGCCAATTCCCTCTTGTAATGTGTCTTATGATGAACCGAAAGCCTAAATTTTAATGAATCCCAGTTTACCGATATTTCTTTTATGGAGAGTGTGTCTGTGTGTGTGTGTCTTCTTTGAGAAGTTTTTTCTACCCTGTGGTCCCGAGGATGTTTTCTTATGTTGTCTTCTAGAAGTTTCATTATTTTACCTTTCCCCTTTAGGTCAAAGTGTCCAGGAATTGAGTTTTGTGTATTGTGAGGGTACGGCTCAAGGTTTCGTTTACATCCATATGCTCATCTCTACGAGTAATAACAGGCAGCATTGGGACAGGTGGACACAAGCCTGGGAGTTAGGGGTCCTGTATTCTCAGCCTTACCCTCCCTTTAAAGCACCCTCTGAACGTGGGCAGGTGATTTTCCCAGTTCTCCCTCCTCTCAGACTCCTTCCTTCCTCTCTTCCTTCTATCCTTCATTCCCCCCTCCCTCCCTCCATTCTTTCCTTCCTTCCTTCCATCTATCCACCCGAGCATCTGTCCAGGTATCAATCTGTCCAACTGTCCTCCTGCCTGTTCGCCGGTTTGTCCTTCTTCTCTCCTTCCATCCTCTTTCCTCCCATGTCTCAACTTCTCTTCCTTGTCTTTGTTCTTCCTGCTTTCCCTGTGACCCTCCATTTGTCCGCTCTTCCTCTGTCCATCCAGGTGTCCCCTCTGTCTGTGCCTCTACCTATCTCTTTGTCGCGTCTCTCTCTTCTTCAAGCACACTGTCTCTCTTGGGTTCATCTCACTCACAGGCTCGAACATCCCTCTACTCACACAATCCCTCCTTCTGTCACTCACATTTATGGCTCACCTGTGAATGGTTGTCCTGGGACAGCCACTGCTGGAGTGCAGATGAGCCTGTGGGGCTTCACCCACTGTGTGGGGTCTCTGTGTCTCCCAGACGACAGCCCTTTCCACAGCTCCTGAGCCGGGCAGCATGTTCCTGCCTACTTCCTCATTGCTTGAGCAACCAGAAGCCACCACAGCCCTAGGGGGGGCCCCTCTTCCTTCCCCAGAGGAGCTCTCCAGCCCCACAACTCCACTGCCCAATTATTACTGGGCAGCTGGGAAGCCGAGGTGTGCAATTCTGCTTTGAGGGCAAGCATGCTGATCACAAGGATTATACCAATATTTCAATCTGATGCAGCCCTCAGAGAACCCCTGGTCTTGTGAAAGTCACAGAAAATTCTAATACAAGGTGGGATGTTTTGAGGAGAAGCACCTGGCAACCTTTGGGTGAGAAGGGCTCTCTGGAGGAAGTTTTGCCCAATTGGGGTCTTTAAGAAGGAGTAGGAGTTATATAGGGAAATAGGGTGTGGAGCGTGTTCCTGGCAGAGGAAATTGCATGAGCAATGGCCCTGTAGGCAAAAACAGCATAGTGTATGGGAGAATTGACAGGAATTTGGTTTGCCTGAAGCACAAAGCCTAACTCCGAGTGAATGGATCAATAAGGCTGAAGAGTCAGCAGGAGCCAGATGTGCAAGGGCTTTGAGTGCCAGGTCAAGAAGCTTGAACTTAACCCTGAAGGCCTTAGGGAGCCATGGGTGATGCTAGAGCAGGAGTGTTCTAGTGAGATCTTCACTTCAGAAAAATGCTTCTAATGTTCAAGGCAGAGAACATCCTTTAGACAATGCATCCAGTGAGCATGTTAGGGTGTTGGTTCCGGTGAGAAAAGGTAAGACCTACCTGGGACGTGAATGAACAGAAGGAACGCATTGAGGAGCAATCTGTAAGTGCAGTTGGTGTTACTGGCAGGTGAGGGAGGAGGAGCTGAGAGATATGCTGGCTTCGACTTGGATGAGCACAGCATTGGGTGGTGGTTCCACTGGGAGCAAAGGCAACAGATGATACTGAGTTCAGGACTCTGATTTGGTCTCAGCTCAGCTCTCAGTGATGGCCATCTCTCTCCCTCTCTTCTTGCAGCCAAGGGACACGACCTGAAGGCCCTCACACTCAGTTCCACCCTCTCCAACATCCAGTATTTGACAGACATGAGCAAGAGCTCAGCCACATTGAACTCCACTGAGAGAGGCCTGCAGCCCCTAATGAGACCCTGGTGTCAGCAGCTCCTGGCTGGATGAGTCCCAGCCAGCCACTCTCCACCTGCTGTCTCTCCTGCTCGTCGTCCTCCTGCATCCTCCCCAGCTTGGATCCTTGTTCAAGAAGAGCAGCCTGGGCCCCTTGTCTTGGGCTGTAGACTGATCTCCCTCAGGGAAGTCCCTTTTCTGAGCATTTGAGAGTCATGAACACTTTCGGTGACCACCCCAGTTTTCACTCTTCCCACTGACTGCCAATTTGCTCCTCCCTCCCTCTAGCCCCCATTATCAGAGGATTCAGGACATCTCTCTAGAGTCCCCACATTCCTCTCTCCCCGGGCCTGCGGAGGAAGGGGCAGCCTCCAGCATGAAAGCTGTCTGCACCTACCACCCTGACCCCATGGCTCATGATGGAGAGTGTGACAGAGACCCCATGTGACAGAGAGCAGCATTCCTGGGTGCTGAACCAGCTGATCCACCCTGTCACCCCGAGAGGCCTCTACTCCCTGCTCAGGGACAGCCTTTTTGTCAGTGGTGAGTGCTCGTGCTGAGCTGGATTGACAGTGATCGTTACTTATGCCTGTTCTGCTTTATTTCCTCTCTAACACGTCAGCCCAGGTTCTGCGTGGGGGACACAGAAACCGTATATGTAAAAACTTTCAACTTACAAATGGAGACTATGTAAATGGATTTGTTGATCCCAATAAAAAAAAAAGTGAACTGTCTCACTATTAATTTTTATATAGATTGCCTGGACAAATGGTAATATCTTGGTTATAATGGGTTTACATATACCATTAAAAATTAGTTTCACTTGTTTATTTTTAGTTTTTTAAATGTCAGTATTTAAAAAAAGTTTAAATTTCATTAGATAGAGTGTGAAATTCTACTGTTGGACAGCACTGTTCAAGACGTGAAAATAAAGCCCAGAGAAAGTGGTTAGGGACAACTTTTCCAAGGAAAGGAGTCAATCTGACCCACGTGGCAAGATGCAGACAACAGTCTCATACACACATACATGCACACACACACACTTAGAAAGCAAGACCAACATCATCATAGAGTTGAACCACTACTTCTCAAGTGGCAAGAGGTTGCAGTCCTACATTGTTCTAAGTGGACGAACCTCAGGAAAGGAGCCAGGAGTCAAGAAAATTTACCAATCAGGAAGATCTAAAACCAGAGAGTAAAGGTCAGGATCTTTGGTGAAGTTCCCAGCGGTGGATTCTGTTAGAGACTCAATACGTTAGCGAGAACTTTGCAAGAAGGGTTGTTACAGAACTCACCTATCCTTTCCTATGTAAAAGTACACAAGTTTCGTAAAGAATACTAGCTCCTGCCAATCAACGAAAAGATGGTAGAACACGAATATCGCCCTTGTAAATCACTCCTGGATTAGTGAGCCAGTCAGGGAACAGATGACAGTGGATTGAGCTGGACCTCATTAGGCTGATTCTGACTTCATGACCATCCTGTGGATTGTCTCATGCCAGGAACTCTAAAACATGCTGTCCCCACCACTCTTTTGCCACCAAGGTCCACCAACCAGACCTTGCTGACAAATGCCCTGGCTGGGCCCCTTCTGACCACACCTGGAGGACTCTCCACAAATCCTACTCCGTCACGGCGCTCTTCCACCTGCCACTGGCCAGGGAGGCATTTCCTCCAAGGCTGACACTCTGTGTGCCCAGCTCTGGGAATGACACGTCTCCCTCAAGTGAAGAAAAGGATCTGAGTTCAGAGCCTGTGGGCTGCAGCCATTAGGACAAGGCCTGGGGTTTGCTGTCAGACAGAAGAGAACCTGTGGTGGGTGTGGGTCCCAGGGTTCAAGAAGCCCCTGTGATTCCTGGATAGAATCCCAGAAGACGATGCAGGACGGAGGAGGGATGCTTGGGTGTGATTGTCCTTGGGAATGTCCATAGGGAGGCGGATTTGCCATTGGTAATGCCTTCAACAGGGTTGTTCATTCATCGATTCATCCTGTCTCAGGGAGTGCTGTCTACATCCTTCCAGCCCCTAGTCTCCCGTCTGGAGCAAACAGACAGCGTCAGAAGAACATTTACATTTCATTTGTAATGTATGCGTACAGGGCATGCAATGTGCTGGATGTTGCAAGTGTTTTGAAACATTAACTCCTTTAGCAGTCTCCATATCCTCACAAATTAGGTACGCTTATCCTTCTTGCCAACAACAGATGAAGAAACTGAGGCACCAATGAGGTAAGTACTTTGCCCTCTACCAATATCTAGGAAGTGATTGAGGTGGAATTTGAACATAAGTTGTGGCTCCATATTCTCTGCTCTTAACCATGTTCTTTGCTCCCTATGACTTCACACCATGAAGACGTTGGCTCAGTGTATCCATTTTCTTGTTACACCCGGTAGCCCCACTCTTTGATCTCTGTCTGAAAAAGATGCTATTCGCATCAAAACTGTTGCACATACACAGCCAAAGTGACTTCTCCCCATATCCCATGTCCTGGAAAATACATAGAGAACATTTCAAAACATTTCTTGCCCAGGCTGGGAGTGCTTCTGGGAAATCCCACTGTTCCTGTAAGAAGCCAAGGGCAGGCTGGGAGCTGTGTCTCAGGGGAAAGGTGAGATCAGGAGATACTATGGGGTTACAAAATGGATGGGGGACCTCAGCAGGAATTGACTTCAGGATCTGGTGGTGTTTCAAGCTGGGTGCTAATTTTCTGGCTTTGGGTGTAGGGGCTGGTGCCGCATTCCAGGGAGAGGCCAGTCTCCCTGTGTTCTTGGGGAAACCAGACCCTTGAAAGCAAGGGAATGAGAATTTCCTTTCACAATGGACTTGGGAGGGGAAACATTCAGCCCAGAAGAGACAGTCATGATCCTGAGGAAACCAGAAGAAGCTGCCTCCTCGTCCGCCAAGCAGAAAGCCCTCCTTCATGGACTCACTTTATCCAGATGAGACCAAGAAGGAGGACATCATGAGATGCCCTTGCAGGTGGGAGACCTGTGACAGTGGAACCTGTGCCTGGGAGGCTCTGAAAGGCATCATAGGGGTGACATTTGCTGTCAGCAGGGTGCCAGATGAGAGGCACGCCTGCTTGTGTCTGGGAACAGTTTGAGTGTCAGGGAGAAGGCACCGCTGGCGCAGAGGCTCACAGGAAGAAGTGGGTCTGACCAATGTCCGAAAGAGGGCAGTGTAGCTGGAAGGAGCCTGAGAAGAGAGAGGAGGGTAGATGGGGACAGGCAGGGCCAGAGGGCAGGAACTGGCAGACTGTGCTTTTCCCGTCGCTCTCTGATGACACTGCTCTAAGACATTGCACCTAGAAAATACAAATCCTTAACATCTCACAAATTCTGTGTGCCAGGAATGGGGCACATCTTAGCTGGGTGCCTCCGCCTCAAGGTCTCTGTGAAGCAGGGGCTGCGGCTATATTGCGGCTCGACTTGTGGAGGGTTTGCTCCCAAGTTCACTCACATGCATGTTGACGGGGTTTGTTTGGACTGAAAGTCTGAGTTCCTGCCTGTCTGTTGGCCAATCATTCCCTCCGTTCTCTCCTATGGAACATCTTCATAGGACAACTGAAAGCATGCACACTTGCTCCCCCAGTTCCAGAGATATAAGATGCAGAGAGAGAGAGAGATGGAAACAGAAGGAGGGAAAGACGGAGGGGACTAAAGCCAATGAGTAAGAAGGAAGGGCCAGGCTTTTTGTTCTTAACCCTGGGTTGCAGGCCATCCCATCACCTTGGCTGCATTCTATTCAGAAGGCAGCTCCTGACCACTTGTGGTTCCACAAGGACGTGCACAGCAGAAGACAGTGAGCACCAGGAGCCATAGTGGAGGCTGCCCACTACATAGGCCGACACGAGGCACTTGGGTCTGATTCTAAGTCAAACAGGAGACCTTGCAAGGTTTCATGCCAGTGAATGGAAGTATCTGAATTTCCCCTAATTTCCACCTCTTAAAGGTGCAGACCTGGAAATGAGGCCCAGAGGGGCAGTGACTTTCTCAAGGTCACAGAGCTGGAACCCAGTCCTGTTTTGAGGGGTACTCCACACTACATCCCACCCCTTCTTGTCATTCTTTCATCTCTAAGTGTGTGCATCAGACACATGCAAACCAGACCACAGGTGTTGTTGCTATTGTCTCTTCTACACCTGAGGATGTCCCGAGGGAGATATTTCTGGCCTCGTCCCCATTGTTCAGGTTGGGTGATTGAGGAGGCCCTGGGAGGCCCATTGGCATTTCCAGGACACAGAGCTTGTAGGAAAAAAAGAGGTCGGAACTCAGCTGCATGTCCTCAAGCTGGAACCCTGGTTCCATCTCAAGGTCCTGTGTTGGGATCTGTGCTGGCTATTTGTGTACAGTTCTGGAGGTGACATGGGCAAGGAGGGTGAGCAGCCAAGATCCCAGAGAGGTTTTCGGTGGGTGTGATTGAAGAAGGCGCCCAGGTAAGGGAACCTTGAGGAAGTGACCTCACTTCCTTGAAAACAGACCCCAACAGAACTTAGCACACTGGTCTCCAGGCGCCCACATTCTAGACATAGCATCCTATTGAGCCCACTTGAGTGGCGACACTGAAGACAAGAGGATGTTCTCCTGCTGTCTCCCGAGTTGTGGAGGCTCTGGCTTCAGGAAAGCCAAGAAAAAGAGCCTTTTCAGTCACTATAGACACTGGCTTGGCCCTCACCTGCACCGCCTCTGTCCAACTGGCAGGAGGAGCACTCAGGTAACACAGGGAAAGCCAACCGGGTTAGGCCACAACTGGATGCCACCCGCACAACAATTTGAGCCTCCTTGTGTGTCGGAGGGGAGTGAGAGATGGACGGCGGTGCTGAGCGGGGACCCACCCTGGGCAGGAGCCATTTGCTCGGTGTTGGAATCCTGGCAGTGTGTCGTGTCCCCAGCCTAGGTGGTGGCTAGCAGGATGGGAGAGTGGGTGCTGGGAACCAAGCTCATCTACCCATAGGTTAGTCCCGAGCCATCCAGGTGTCATCTCATTCCCTCCCTGGCTAGAGGTCTATGCAGATGCTGCTCGGTACCTGATCTGTGCTGGGGTTTCCTCCTGTGGCCAAGTCGAGGCAGGCCCCTCAGACCTCCCGGCCCGGCTCTCGGGCACTGTCTTTGCAGAGCTGCACGCAGGAGGTGGTGGAAGAGCTGACGGATGGCTTCGGGTACTCCATCTCCCTGGACAGGGACCAGCTGCACCGCGCCACCATCAATAACCAGGGCTGCTCTGAGGTGAGAGTGGGCACGGAGGGGTCTTCCCACCCAGGCCCCTGAGATGACCAGGGCCGGCCCAGAATCCAACCTCAAACTGCCGTTCTCCTGGGACCCTAACAGGGCTGTCCCCCATGAGTGTCCCACAGTCCCATTCCCAAAGGAATCTGGACTTCCGCTCCTCCCCACCAGCTGCATAGGAGGGTAGGAGGGCACTCTTTGCATTTTCCTAGGAAGATTAGAGAAAACGTTGATGTCGTTGTCACTTCCCAATAGGCCCTGAGTATCTTTGAATTTTGCCTTTTTTGGAAAATGAAACCTCGATAACAAGGGTCTCCAAACTCCCTTTAATGTAAAAGAAATAACCATCAGCGTGTTTGAAAGTCAAAGGGATTCTCAGAACGTGTCACTGCCCTGTACACTGTTTCCAGACCTGGGAGGGGTGAGGTGGCCACATAACATTTCCCTCCAGGTCAGGGTCTGATGAAGCCTCAGGCAGTTACAGGGGATGTCCCTCAGCCCTCACTTTGGGCGGTTCTCAGTTCTGAGCCACAGGACCTAGAGAAGCCACTTGGCATGCCTAAGCCTCTGTTCTCCTCTCTAGAGAGGGGTGTCTGTTGAGGATTCACTGGGCTGGTGCTCTGCACAGACGGAGGTCTGTTGTCCCTCAGCGAGCAAATGGCCTTGAGGGAGATCAATGTGGAATCCTTCGCAGGACCAAAGTCAGATTGTGCTTTGAGAGCCCAGAACTTTGCTGAGTTGGGACCCCTGTCTCTCCTGTCGCACACGTCTGGGAGGGGCTAGGAGTTCCTGGGTCAGCTGCAGACCCTGATAACGCTGGTGGTTGGCAGTGGTGACCCTGACTCTGTGTCCCTCCTCGTCCCACCCAGAGTGAAGATGAGTCCACTCTGTCTGTCACTGAGGCCTGCAGGATGCGTGCCCTCCGGGCAGGCATGATGCAGAGGCTCTCAGAGACTGTGCTGCCAGCCTTCCCCAGCAGAGTCCTCCGCAGTGTCATCACCTCCCTCTGCAGCTACTCAGGCTCCAGCACAGCCCACCAGGTGCTGGACCAGCTGTTTCCCAGGTGACTGCCCGCCTCCTCCTCAGCACAGTGGTGACTCTGCCCACTGCCAGCTGTGTGTCTTGCCTTGGGAATGTCACCGCATCTCTCTGAGCCTGAGTTGGCTCCTCTGAAACGTGGGGTGGGAGAGGATGAACTTGCTAGGCTTCTCCCAGGGATGAATGGGATCAGCCCTCCAGGTGCTGCCCTGGTGCCCGGCTCTGCAGAGAGGGTGGTGGGCCATGCTGTGGTTGCTGGTGGTGATTATTTCTCTGTCCCCCACGGAAAGTAGTCTTCCTCTCCCTTCACTGGCTTGTGGCTTTTTGAGTTTGGAAAAGCACCTGGAGAGCACCCTGTCAAGGAGTTTGAGATGCCATCCAGCTGGTCCTGGTGCTTGTCCTTGGTGTAGCCACTTAGGGATCTCTAGGGCCACAGAGGGGCCGCAGGCCCACTCAGACACCCGGGGTGGTTCTGGTTGGAGGTCATTCAACAATGTCTATGAAGGACCTACTCTGAGCAGGACTTCTGGACACACTAAGTGTCACTCAGTGACTGAAGCAGACAGCCTCCCTGGCCCTCCCCTCTAATCTGAGAGTCAGACAGTCACACTTGACATCATTCACAGGTCCCATCTACCCTCCATCCCGGGCTATGCCCTCATCCCCTTTGGGACACATGGAGGCAGCTTGGCCCATTGCGTGCGGGATGCTGGAGGACAGGACCACCTCCCAAAGTGAGTGGTCTTTGGGTCGAGAAGGAGGGCCTCCTGTCTCTAGCAAACAGGGTGTGGGGAGAGGATGGAGGCTGTGGCCGGGTCAGGCCTGGGAGAACCCTGCATCTCACCCATCTTTTGATCCCCATGGGAGGGCTGAGTTCTGGTGGCTTCCACTCCGGCAGGACTGGACTCAAAGAGAGCTGTGCATGGGTCCCAGGCCCCTTGAGAATTGGAAGGGAGGCTGGGCTGCGTTGTCCCCAAGAGACCCACTCCCAGCAGAGTCCCAGCCCCTCCTGCCTCCCTTTCTCCACATCCACACCTTGTGAGCACCACCGCCAGGTCCATAGTAGGAGGTGTGTGAGCAAGCTGCTCCCAAGTCTGCTGGAGTCTTCATTCCAGTGGCCCACATTCATGCAGGGCTTGGGTGGGCTCTGTCCAGACCCTTGGGGAGGAGAGTATCGGTGGGAACAAGAGACTCTCACAGACTCTGTGTTCAGCCTGCTGGATGAGCAGGCCTGCCACAGCCAGGACAGCCAGCCAGGGCTCAGGGCTGGGATGGGGCCCTCCTCTGGAGGGGGAGGGTCTGGCAAAGGGGCGCAGATGCTAACAAGAGTGCCTTGGGAGGACGGTGTTTAAGGAAAGGCCAGGCCACTGACTCTCTGGCCCATCTGCCTCCACGCAGTGCTATCTATTTCCTGCTGGGAACTTGGCTGGGCCAAGGGCAGGATTGCAGGGAGCCCCTGCGGTTTCCCTCTTGGACCCTGCAGCTGGCCACTCTGCACGTCAGCTTTGGTGGCTCCCACGTGGAGGGCCATGCCTACCTTCTGCCAGGCCACCTGGAGCATCTCAAGGCCATTGAGGCCGAACGGAAAGGTGAGGGGACTGGAGTCTGGGAAGACTGTCTGTGTTGAGGTTCATGGGCTAGCGTTCCCTTAGAGGCAGTAGAGCCCTTCCTATCTTTGGAAAGGCACAGAAACTGTCAGGTGTGTGGGTGCAACTTTCTCTTTATCCTGCTCCAGAGCCAGCTCCAAAGCTCCTGCCACTTCCAGAGCCAGAGCCAGTGCCAGCCCCCGGGCTGGAGCCAGCTGCACCTCCAGTCTCACCACGTGTGGTAGAGCTGGAGCCAGCAGCCCCTGAGTCGGCCACTCCAGGACCAGAGCAAGGGCCACCATTAGAGGCAGCCCCAGAGCCCAGCTGCCCCCGGGCCGTGACCACCGAGGACCAGCTGCGGGAGGAGAAGCTGAACATCTTGGACTTCCCTCCCCAGCTGGTGGCAGAGCAGCTGACGAGGATGGCTGCGGTGAGCAGAGGAGCTCACGGGGTGGGTGGCCCCTGCCTTCCCGGTGCCATGAGCCGCCCCACACCTGCCATTCCCTGCTCGGAATTCCGATGATCTGGGTCCAAATCCCTGCTCCCTCCCTTATCAACACTGTGACCTGGGCAGCTTTCTTTCTCCCCAAGCCTTCGCTGTCCCCTAGAGAACAGGGGACAGTAGAGATGGACACTCAGAGCACCTGCTGTACAGGGTGGCTGTGCCGGTGAATGAGGTGGGAGAGAGTGGAAGGTGGGCAGAGTCTGGCCCTTTGGTGGGGGATGGGCACTCACTGAAGTGCTGCCAGGTCCTTGGGTGGATCCCCCATCTGTGCAGGTGGCCCGGACAGCCTCAGCACTTAGCAGGAAGGTGATGTGTATTGACTCCAGTGGAGACAGTCAAACAAAGCCGGGGGTTGTCCCTGCCTCAGGGGGAATGTGCATGGGAATGGGGAGTGGGACCCGAGGGGCACTGGGATGGGTGGATGATGGCCCTTCTGGTGGGCATGTGTGGGCTGCCTTCTGGAGCTTGGAGGAAGTGAGATGGGGCTGGGAGCAAATGTCCCCTCCCTTCCCCACTGTACTGTGTCCGGGGTCATCCTGGACTGGGTGCATTCAGTGGACACAGACAAAACCCAGGGACTCCCACAAGCCTCAGGCCACATGCTCTGCTTCCTGAGCTCCAGTTCTGATCTCACCCTGCTGGGCCTATGGGGGACTGTGGACGCCGAGCTGGGGTGCGGCAGGACCGGGTGACACTCCGAATCTTCTGCAGGAGCTGTTCAAGACGTTGGTGCCCGCCCACTGCCTCGGCTCAATCTGGTCCGAGTGCGACAACAGGGAACGAGAGTACCTGGCACCCACTGTCCGTGACAGTGTGATGCACGACAACACCGTGGCCAATTGCATCCTCGTCACCTGCCTTGGGGACCCCAGCATGACAGCGCGGGACAGGGCAAGGGTGGTTGAGCTGTGGATCAGGGTGGCTGAGATAAGCCTTGGCACGCTCTGTCTGGATGCGTGGGAATTGCCTCTTGTTTCTCAGCTCTCAGGATTGAAGTCTGGGGTCTTAGTCCCTGGACTGTCCCTTGACCCTCATGCCAGGGCCACGTTGACCTTGACTTGAGGTCCCAGTGGGGACAAGCTCACTTCCTCCCTTGTGTTGAGCTACAAATCCTTGTGCCTGGCAGTGTTACTCATCGGGTGGCAGGTGTGCCCTCCCTGGCTTCCCTGGGCATGTGTCTCCTCCAGGACAGGGGAAGTCCGTGAGGGGACAGAAACCAGAGGCAGCAGAGCTTCAGCTCCCCCTCACGGCTCCATCTCTTCGCTTCCCCAGGAGTGTCGAGGCCTCGGGAACTTCTGTTCCCTCCACACAATCCTTTCTGCCCTGCAGAGCCCTGACATTGCCCGTCTCCAAGACACCTGGGGACAAGTTTCCAGGTGGGTAGTGGGTGGTCTGCTCTCCAGCCAAGCACCATGAGGGTGAGGTGGCCCAGGCAGCCTGATTTGGGCCGGCATGTCCCCCAAAGTCAGCTGAGACCACCTGGGAGACAGCGAACGCCGGGCACAGGGACTGACCTGGGTGCTGGGTCTCTGAGTCTCTCAGCGCCCTTAAGCCAGCTGTTCCGTCCCAGGGATTCATTTCCTTCCAGACCAGATCCTGGCTTGAGCCCAGGTGGAGATTCTCAGGTGTTTCCTTTGCAGCAACAGAAGCCTCTATGCAGCTGAAACCAACACTGTTCCAAAGAGATCTGTTTGGGACATCTGGGAATGGAGGCCCCAAGGGACAAGAGGAGAGGCCCCTCCGCAGTCCCATGGGGACCTTAGAGCTCAGAACACCCCAGTGAAATCCCTCATCCAGGCCCCAGGCAGTTTGGATCTGCTGGGTTCTCAAACAAATGGGATTTGCCTTCAAGCATCCCACAGTTTTTCTTGCTTGCTTGCTTTCTTTCTTTCCCCACCCCGCAGGGAGAGTTCTCGAACCTGGAAGAAGTGGGTCAGGAGAGAGAAACGCGTGAGCAGGGAGCTGCTAGTGCAGGTAACCTGGAGGCTGGAGATCTGGAAGGAGGCCAGAAGGAGAGGGGAGGGGAGCATCCTGAGGGGATCCTAGGAGGTGAGGCTATGGCAAGGCTTGGCCCAGGCTGGGGGTCAGAGAGCCCCGTGAGGGTGGGGCAGGCCGGGGCCACTCGGCCAGGTCCCCCAAGACACCCTGCCCTCCCCCTCCCTGTCTGTTCAGCTGGGGTCTGGACGCACCCCTGGAGTCCAGAGGTCGGGGCCTTGGTCAGATTTGGAGCCAGGGCTGGGGTGAAGGCAGCGGGGACAGGGCCTGTAGCTGGCACGGGGAGCAGCCTCTCCCAGTGGGTCCTTGAGCCAGTCACTGCCCCTCTGGGGGCCTCCGTCTCCTCCTCTGGGAAGTGGAGGGAACTGATCAGTGGTGCAGGCCTCCCAGCGAGGTGCTACCATCCAAGGGAGGACAGGAACGGGAGGAGATTTGTGCCGGCTCCTCCTCGAGAGGTGAGGGGAGAGCAGTGATGACATGCAGATGACTCTGAGTCCTCAGGAGACTCCTGGAAGCAGGTGACGTTCTCCTCACACTTTTCAGCTGAGGAAAGAGGGCCAGGGAGGCCTGGGCAGGCCCAAGGTCACACAGGGCTGAGTCCTGGAGCTGGGACTGGTCTAGAATCAGAGCACCCTGGAGGTGGGAGCAGCAGAGGCAGCAGGGGACTGGAGCCGATGGCCAGGGTCTGAGATCAGGGGCCTTGGGGGACATGCGGAGGGGAGTATGGGCGCACTGACCCTGTCCTCGGCCCCGACAGGAGGCGACCTCCGTGTTAAAGACTGCAGAGAGGGCCCGCCAGGGAGCCCAGGAGAGGCAGCGGCAGCAGGTGAGGGTGACTGTGGGGGAGGGGCCTAGGAGTCAGAGGAGAGCGGGCTCCCCCTCCCAGCTGGAGACCTCCCTCAGGAGAGGGGCCTTCCTCCTCAGGCGAATCTGCTGTGGCTGCCAAGCATGACGGGCCTGCAGTGGCAGTGAGCAGGAGGAGGCCTGGAAGGGCTGGCAGCAGGGCAGATTTGGGGTGGGGAAGGGCAGGGGCCACTGCCCCTGGGAGGGGCCAACAGCCAGCCCTGGGACTTGACTGATGGAGTTTGGTGTTCCTGGCGGGGAGCGGGGGAGGGAATTGTGTGTGTTGGGGTGTCCCGAGGATCCTAGGCTGCTCTGTGTGGGAGCGTGGGGTGGGCAGGAGGCTGGGCTGAGGGGTTTCAGGGGAAGGTTCATGGGGGCACCTGAGAGCGGGAGCTCATCGCCATGCCCATCCCGATGGCGGCACAGGGTGTCGTCCCCTCCCTGGTGACGTTCTTCCATTCCCTGGAGCTGCTGGACGCTACGATGGAGGATTATGTGGAGGTGAGTGAGCCCGGAGGTGGGTCCGGGGGCTCAGGCTCCTGAGGGTGGGGAGGAGAGAGTCCTGTCCTGAGCCCTGAGCTCTCTGCGTTTGGCAAAGGTCCTCTCAGCAGGGCCTCCAGCCTCGTGTGGGAGTTGGGGTGTCAGGCCCATCTCCCCAGTGGGTGATGCAGGCTCTGCATAAGCCACCGTCCAGGTTCCCTGGGCTGATGAGGCTCAGAGCTGCCTGACTGTGTGGCCGCAGGAGGTGGTGTCTGAGCTGGACTCAGCGTCTACCTCTGGCCCTGCCAGTGAGGGAAGAGAAGTCGGGTCCCTCCCAGTCAGGAAGCACATCAGAGGCTGAGCTGTCCCTTCCTGCCTGAGGCCTGAGTCTCCCCACGTGTCATCAGAGAGGGTTGGGTCACAAGGTCTGTTGCCTCAGTTGCTCTGCGCCCCCTGCTCTGGAGCCCAGAGACTGGCCCAGGTCCAAGTCCGGGCTCTGGATGGGCCTGCCCACTGGCAGTAGTGCAACATTGCAAGAGGTGTGGACGGGGGCTAGTGCTGGCCCCAGGGGGCTGTTTCTGATGGACTGCGGCTGTCTGCTTTCCAGGGCAATGTGCTCAACTGTCGGAAATGGAATGAGGTAAGCGGCTGCGGCCTCCCGGTGGGGAGGGTGGGGGTTGGAAATC
Source organism: Equus asinus (assembly GCF_041296235.1). NCBI lineage: Eukaryota > Metazoa > Chordata > Mammalia > Perissodactyla > Equidae > Equus > Equus asinus. The sequence goes on from NW_027224738.1 coordinate 967,106, forward strand.
AGAGACCCCCCCGCAGTGGGCAGGACCCCCTCTGGCCCAATCCCCAGGGTGGAACATTTATTTGCACACTTCGATATACAGAGCTAGGGATCCTATGGCATTGGCGGGTGGGGGAAGGGCTGGCATCAAAGACTCCTTCCTGGAGGAGGAGCTATTTTGGGCCAAGTGTGAGAGCAGGCAAGCCCTGACTGGAATCGCAGGGAGGGAGGGCTCCCAAGTGGGCAAAGGCCCCAGACTGGCCCCTTGCCCCCTTCCTCACCCCCTCCACGAGCCCTGCAGGGTCCCCCACTCAGGCCCTGTGGGCATCCTGTGCTTGCTCTGTCCTAGCAATTCAAACTGATGGACGAGATCGAGCTGCTCCAGGAGGCTGCAAATCTGTACACCGTGCAGCCCGACGAGCACTTTGGGGCCTGGTTCCAGGCCGTGGAGCCCCTGAGCAAGGAGGAGAGGTGAGTCGGGTCAGGAGTTGGGGGAGGGCAGGGCAGCCTCTCTCTGCCGACCAGCTCCAGAGCCCATGGCCGTTGCTCCATGGTCAGCCCCTGATCTGACTGCATGGCGACCCCTGGGGCCCTTCGACCCCAGCTGCTGGCAGGCTCCAGGATGCACATGTGATGTGTGGCTCCTGAGAGCTCCCAGCTCCGCTCTGTCCTGTAGCTACAGCCTGTCCTGCCAGCTGGAGCCCCGATACCACTGGGTCAGAAAGATTCGACTCTTCTTCAAAGGCAAGAAGAACCGCTCAGGCCAGAGTGAGTGTCCAGACCGGCAGTGGCTGAAACCATGGGCTCAGGAAACATTCAGGCTGAGCGTGGGCCTGGGGAGGCAGACAGCTGGCCCTGGGTTCCAGCTCCACTGCTGAGCAGTCCCGTCCTGGGCGATTGCACTCACGTTTCTGGGACTGGTTTCCTCCTCTGTGAAGTGGGTGACGCTAAATATCAGCCCCTGTGTCAGGGACAGATGGGGTGCTGTTGGCTGACTGAGCACTGAGCACAGGGCTGGAGCACAGAGCGCAGTGGGGGCCAGGATGGGGTGTGCACTGTGGTTCCAGGGCAGGCCGCTCAGGAAATGCCTCTCTTTCTCCAGACACCAGACCCCCAACCAAGGGCCCAGTGGTGGTGGTCGATGACCCTCCTGAGACCAGCTGAGCTACAGCGGGGACACAGCGTTGATACTCAGGGTGCACAGGGCCACCTCCCCTGATTCTGATGAGGAGAACTTTGTGATCCGTTTCTTGGGGTCCCCTGTTGGCCACGAGGGAAGGCACCAACCCCTCTTCCCCCTCCCCCCTTTTGCCCAGCACCTATTTCCCTATTTGGCGGGGCCATATTTTGTTGTCAATGGTAAATGCTCCGTTTGAGTATTATATTAAATTGTTGCTTCTTTCTAATCCTGGGAGTGGAGGTGTGAGTCTTTCGCTCGCAGCGCTCATGGAAACCAGATCCAGAAACTCACATTCCTCCTCGAATTTAGAAATCTCCCAGAGTGAGCGGCTCAGTTTATGTGGAGAAGGGAGAAGTGCCAGTCCCCTCCCTGGCTACTGAAGGACGTGCCCAAGTGCCCCTCCCGCCGAGGACAGGATCATTGCAGTGTGGTTCACCCTGTCCAGGAGCAGAGATGGCCCCTCCGACCTCTTGGGACTAAGCGGTTGGAGGCGTTTTCTCAGGCAGAGCCACAACCACTAAGCTGGGCGTGTCTGTCAAACTAGCACGTGCCTGTCCCTAGCACACGTCCTGCCCAGGACAGTGGCTGCCTTTCGACACTCTGCCGGAAGAGGGAACATTTTCCCGGTTTCTCTTGCACACAGATTAGGACCTTGTTTTCTGATTCAGTCTCCGCAATGGCTTCAGCTCTAAGTGGGGAAAATACCGTCAAAAGCTCAAAACGTGCACATAGAGAGGACGAGGCCAGAGGAAGGTCCTGTGGACATGGACCATGGGCAGGCAGGACTCTTCCTTCTCGGGCCCACTAGGGGCTCCCTGTTCACCTCTGACCTAGACTGGATCCCCCTGGGCTTCTGGTCCCTGACTCCGAATACCATTTCCTGCTTGTTGCCTATCCAAGGGGAAAGCTGTGGGATGCAGCTTTTAGGGCCTCAGCCAGGTCTCCCTCCAGAAACCTCGTGCTCCCAACAATCTGTTCCAGAAAATATAACCAGAGACAACACTTTCCAACTCATCTTATGAGCCCAGCAGTACCCTAAAAGCAAAACTAGAGTTTAAAAGTAGGGAAAACTTGAGAACAGCAAGTCTCAGAAATGAGCAATTACTGTCTTCTACAAATATTAGAAAACTGAAGCCAACAATGTAAAACAATCATACACCAGGACAAAGAGGAAATTTATTCAGGTATGCAAGGTTGTATCAGCATTCCAAAATCAAATCAATGTGATCCACCCTGTCACAGGCTAAAGGAGAAATTTATACATATCTGTCAGTTGATATGGGGGGGAAAGTCATCAAATAGTACATATTAGATATGTCAGGTTCTTTTTCTATCAATTGCACCTCATTAAAGCTCTTACAAAAATGAACATAGATATAGAATTTACACTTTCACAAACTTTTAGAAAATGGAACAGAGATCTAAACGTAATGCAAAACAATACAACTTCTAAAAAGATTATGCAGCAAACTCTAAGTGGACTCGAATCTGGAATTATGTTATTAAGATACAAACTGAAAATGTAATCTATGGAAAAAAACTGATGTTAGACTTTATTTATTATTTTGGTAAGGAAGGTTGACCCTGAGCTAACATCTGTGCCGATTTTCCTCTATTTGGCCTGTGGGATGCTGTCACGGCATGGCTTGACAAGCTGTGTGTAGGTCTACACCCAGGACCCAAACCTGTGAACCCCAGGCTGCCGAAGTGGAGTGCGTGAACTTCACCACTGTGCCAGCGGGCCGGCCCCAAGTTAGACTTTATTAAATTAAAAACTCCTGCTTTGTGGAAGGCAAAATCGATGAGTCAAAGGACAAATTACAGACTGGCAGACGATATTCGCAAAACAGATATATGATAAAGAAAATATGTCCAAGATATATGTAAAGAATTCTTAAAAGTCAACCACAACAGGGGGCTGGCCCCGTGGCCGAGTGGTTAAGTTCGCGTGCTCCGCTGCAGGCGTCCCAGTGTTTCATTGGTTCGAATCCTGGGTGCAGACATGGCACTGCTCATCAAGCCACGCTGAGGCAGTGTCCCACGTGCCACAACTAGAAGAACCCACAATGAGAAATATGCAACTATGTGCTGGGGGGCTTTGAGGAGAAAAAGGAAAAAATAAAATCTTCAAAAAAAAAAAGTCAACCACAACAAAAAAATAAACAACCTTATTGAAAAATGGGCAAAAGACCTGAATATATCCCTCACCAAAGAAGACATACAGATGGCAAACGAGCCTGAGGACAGACAACCACCGCCACAGGTCATTCGGGAATTTCAAATAAAACCTCAATGAGACACTTCTACACACCTATTAGAACTGATAAATGCAGGAAACTGACAATACCAACTGCACGTGAGGATGTGGGGCAAAGCAAACTCTCATTCATTGCGATCTGGAAAGCAAAATGGTACAGCCATATCAGAAGACAGTTTGGCAGTTTCTTACAAAGATGAGCATAGTCTTACCACACAATCCAGCAACTGCATTCTTAGGTATTTACCCAAGTAATTTGGAAATAGGTTTACAAAACACCTGTGGGCTAATATAGATAGTAGCTTTATTTATACTTTCTAAGCACTGGAAATGACCAAGATGTTCTTCAATAGGTGAGTGGAGAAAGAACCGGGGTACGGCTATAAGATGGATTATTATTATTTAGTGATAAAAGGAAACAAAGCATTAAGTCACAAAAAGACATGAATGAATTTTAACGCTTATTTCTAAGTGAAAGAAGCGATCTGAAGAGGCTATTGTAGAACACCAATTTTATGTCATTCTAGAAATGGCAAATGTATAGAGACAATAAAATGTCAGTAGTAGCACGGTCTTCATGGAAGAGGAAGGAGAGTCGAATGGATAAAGCACAAGGGATTTTTTAGTGCAGTGAAACTCTTCTGCATAATACTGTAAATATGGACAAAACCTTAGATAGTTATCAAAACTCTGAATTTTACAGCACAGAGAGTGAAACAATGTGTGCAAGCAAAAAGCCACGTATGTGTCCAAGAAAATTCCCGAAGTGAATGAAAACTGTGTAAAAAATCTAACTGTATTACAAATGTATGAAACAGTCTGAATGAAGGGAGTGGGTGAAAAGGTGCAGAAATATGTAATTTGGGAAGTGAGTCGAGTCTGTAAAACTGAAGATGAAAGAAACTGTGCAGATGCACTGTATTGTAGCTGATAAAGTTGTGACCCGGGGGGGTATTGTTAACAATGCTGATACTTCTATCCATGTGGACTGAAAATGAGCAGATAAGTAAATGGACAGTGAACAGTGGGCACAAGGTTATTATTTGGAGTAGGAGTTTACAGATAAGCAAGGAGAAGAGGCTAGAGTAATCCACGTGGTGATAGAGTTGGAGACATCAGTGTGAACTTACTTTAGCTGAATATAGACACAGAAGGCTGTGTATAGATATATTTATAGGTGTTTGAATACACACAGGCTACTACACACAGATATATTTCCCTGCTATGTCCGCTGAAAGAACCTAATGCCCTGACAGCTGCAAACACACCTGGTACCCAGGTCTTAATTCTAATACCACAGTCCAACAAAAGGAAACAGGGTTCCTTGTAGAAATAACCAATTCTAGGATTCGGGAAGGAAATGTAAGAAAATGAGACTAAAGTGTCATTCAACATAAGAAAGTCATGAAATGCTACTCAAAAAAAGCCAAGAATGCTGGGGGGACGCCAAAGGGACACATCGGTTAACTGAAGGAGCTCTCAATCGCCAAAGCTGGAACAACCTGAGCAACAAAATAAATAAAGTTGTTGGATTATAATCAGGAGAATGTATGAATATCAATACTGTACCAATGTAAATAACTGAATAATAAGGAAATGAAAAGACACAAATCTCCTGTGTGGGAGAATACCAATGATTCACTCGGACATTCTGCTCTAAAGGAGGTCGAGGCTAACTCTCCGCTTCTTAGGCGCGGGCTGCACAGACAAAAGTCCCTACAAAGGGCACGGTGTGGACAGAGGGGACAGAGTGACTGCGCAGGGGAGACATCTGAGAAATGCTGCCTCAGCCAGGTGACCAACATTAACATCAATGGGGGGAAGTCACAGGGAGAGCATGGACCCTTGAAATGATGAGATGAAAATGGCAATTTACCTCTCTGATCTTCTTGCCCCAAATCCATAATCCCAATCTAATCATGAGAATAAAACAGACAAATTCTGTTGGAGAACATTTTACGAAACACCTGACCATTACTCCCTAAAACTACCAAGTTCTTCAAGAACAAGGAAAGCCCGAGAACCTGTCACAGCCAGGGGAGGCTAGGCAGAAAGGATTAAATGTAGTGTAGGATAACAGACAGGATGTGTTCATAAGAGTAGAAACTGCGAACGGAGCTGAGGGAAACTCTCTGTACTATCACAGCAAGTTTTTGTAACTGTACAACTGTTCAAAAAATAAAGTGAATTAAAAATCAGAGTACTAGCGAAATGCAAAATACCTGGAAACCATGAGTTCTGAACATGTCTCCAGACTCCATTATGTGCCCTGCACAAGCACTGTCACTACAGTCACATTCTTCATGAAATAGGATAATGATACCAAATTCATAGTTTCTGGGAGATTTAAATAATGAATATAACATTTCTGGCATTGTTTCTAGTAAAACTTCACTACTTAATGGAAAAATTAATCGGAATTTTGGGATACGTTATTTTTCACCCCTCAGAGACCCGCTCCTCTCCTTCCACTCCCAGGGTTCCCGTGCTGTTTCCGTCCCTCAGTCTCTCTTACACTTGGAAAGCAGCAACAGTCTGTTCCTCACATTGACCTGGGTGACTTTTCCACAGAGCAGACCTGATCACGGCTGTCCCCTCACATGAAACCTGTACTTACCGTCCACTAATTTCAGAATCAAACCACAATCCTGTGGCCAAAATATAAGGCTCTTTCTTAACCTGACTGTGTTCTCTTGGACCAGGCTCATTTCCCACCCTCTGCTATGCAGTATTGGTCAGATAGGAATAATCTGCATTACAATTACAATGTCGTATTGCAATTTTATACACACACCTTCCAGTCTAATTATCCCCTAAATGTCCTCCTCTCCCGGCTCATCCTGGAGTGCTCCCACCTCTCGATCACCTGGGAGAATTCCAACACCTTGTTCAAGGCTGAGCGCAGTCACAAGCTTGTCTGTGAAGCTTTCACTAGACTCTCACTGAAGAGTCAACTTCTTTGGATAGACTTCACCAGAGTTCAATGTCACCTCTGGATATTACAGTTTTTTTACATCTCCCATCATGTTTAGCCAATGAGTGCCTTGTGAGAATAAACAGTGTCTTAGTCATTACTCAATATCCAGAATAAGATTTAGTGCCTACCATACATCAATTGCTGGGGAAAAAAAGATTTTTTTAATGACTGCAAAAACAAACTATTGAAGGAGGATAAACAGACAGTCCCAAAATGGGAGACAAAGAATAAACCATGAAAGACGGAAATACTACTGAGGAATGAAGGTCCCGTGATGAAGCACAGACACTGGAAAAGACAAAACAGAGAAAGAAGTTTGATTCCCGAGTTTCCTTCCAGAATCAGTCTGTACTGGCAGCACTTGGTGTTACTACATTCTCTCTAACTTATTTTCCCTAGTGATGCCCCCAAAGTAACTGCCAATAAAAAGGCTCCCTCACACCATCACACGTCCCCTCAGCACTTGTGAAAATGCTGTGCTCACCTGGATGTCATCACAGAACAGCCTGAGAGCACCGATCCACCTTCCTCCGTGGACGAGTCATCGTGTTGGAAGTCACGCCTCTACGAAGGTCAGATGGCCCCTCCTGGGTCCTTTCTCACTTGCTGTCAGCCAGGTTCTACGCTTGACACAGCCCTGCATCATCTCATTGGCTTCACAACTGCTGCAGCGCTGAACACAACAGCAAGCCGTTACCCTGTAAATATCCGTGCAGATTGTTCACGCAGATGCTAGCGCTGAAGGGACAGGAGTGCTTCACATGGTGACCTGTTATTAAGTCCAAAAGTTTGGTCACTGTGCCGACCCAGAATCTGAGCAGCACCGTCAGGAGGCAGAGAACACCACCTGCGGCCCCTTCTGCAGAGAAAGCCTTTAAGCGACCTCCCGAGACACCTTCCCTTCTCCAGGGAGCAGAGGAACATCGCCTCATCTACTCAGAAACTTAATGCCAATCACGACACGCCAGTTGCAACAGCATAAACAGCAGCAGGACCCAATGGTGACAGGAAATACCTCTGCTTCCCTCTGCAACTGCTTTATGATCATAGACCAAATCCTTCCCCAAACCATCCTGCTCAGCATGGCCTCAAAAGCAAGGGGCTGTCGCTCTGAACTCCTACAAAGAAATGCTGCCCTGTGTTTCCTCCGACGCTTGCGAATTTCAGCCTCGACAGGCGATCCCAGTAAAACAGAGAACAAGAACAAGAACTCAGGAGGCTCTTCGACCGTCCCCCAACCCACCGCCCTCCCACAGCCAAGCAGGGCGTCCAGGTCGTTCCAGGACAGGGAGCTGTGGGGAGACGGGAGGCGTCCACACCAGGCAAGACACAACCAGGTGAGTCGCGGGGAGGCAGGTAGAGAAGCAGGCGGCCTCCCGCTCCCTCCGCCCGGACTCAGCCGGCTGTCCCTCCCTCGAGCCCCTGAGAGCGGGGAGCTCAGCAGGCTGCCTCTCTGAGCCTCAGACAGCCGCCAGGACGGCCCCGCCATCGCTGGGGAGCGGGGACGGAGGGGACGGAGGCCCCGAGGAGCCCTGTGCAGCCCGCGAGCCCCGCGCCCCGGCCCTCGAGGACAGCGCCCCGCAGGCCTCAGCGGACACGGCGGGCCAGGGCCGCGCCGCCGCCCGGAAGGCTGTCGGGGATCCGTGCCCGGGCTCAGGGCGCGTCTCCCCTCGGAGCGGCCCTCCCGCCCCGCTGCGGCCCTGCCCGCCGTCCTCCGAGGGCCTCCTCGTCTCCGCGGAGCCCCGTCAAAGCGCTCCCGCCCGGGCTCCCCGCGGAAGCGACGCACGGACCCCGGGGGCCTCGCGGGCCAGGGCGGCACAGACCGTCCTCCGCCGGCCGAGCGCCCGACGCGGCGCGCGTTGGACCGGCCGCTCCCGCCCAGGAGGGACGAGGCCTGGACGGGACAGCCCCGCGCGCACTGGGCTGAGGGGAACCGGATCGTCGCGGACGCCCGCGAGGCCCCAGCTTGCCGGCTCTCCGCGTCAGGCACGCCCCTCACGCCGGTCTGAACCTGCAGCCCCTTTCACCGGCTCCACACGGTGGCACCGCCACGCCTGACGCGGACGTCTGGGGCTTCCCCATTGGCTCAGGGGCGGGGGGCGGAGCGAGTGAGGAGGCGGGGCGAGCGGGGAGGCGCGGAGACAGAGGAGCCGGGGCTGCAGCCTGCAGCCTCACAGGGGAAGGCCAGAGAGCATAAGTCTGAGTGACAGGCAGAGCGGGGAGGCGGGGCGAGGGGGGGGCGTGACGAGCAGGGGGCGTGGCCACAGAGGGGGCGGGGCAGTCGAGCCGCCCTGAGAGGGGTGACAGCAGGAGCGCGAGGAGCAGTGTGAGCAGAGGCTGTGCCAGCTCGGGAGCACCGCGTGTTGGGAGGCGTGGCCAACAGGACGGCCCCCGTGGGAGCGGAGCCCAGGCTGGCCAACTGCCTGCTCACAAACGCCTGGAGCTGCGCCTCTCCTGCCCGCTGCCTGCTGGGAAATGGAGTCTTTTTTTTACTGGAAACAGAGAAGCTGCGTGTCTCTGCCCCTTGGCCTTTGGGAAATGTGGTCCACAGTCGGACCTTCGGATCAGATGCCACAGCCCTCCATGCCAGAAAATCCCAAATGAACGTGTTAGGTCATTGATAACTCTATGTTTAATTTTTTCTAAACAAAATTCACCTTGAGGTGGAAAGTGGCTCCACGAAGTTGAGTTTCCTCACCCAAAATAACTGCAATATTTTCCGTATTCTGCCTGCAGGAACCAAAACACACTTGTTTGGGTAGGTTTCCCAGGTTTTCCCTGTAAATCGAGATGAGGCAGTAGGTACAGTCCCGGACAAAGACAGAAGAAAAGAGACAAATCCATTTCCGGCATCCATGGCCTCTGACTCTGTCTTGACCCTGAAACAGAGGTTTTCAGCATATTGCTACTTAGGAAGACAGAGGCTCGACACAGGAATGTGAACAGCAACAACCAGAGAAAGCTTTGTGTGCTCGCCCCTGAGGGCTTCCTCAGGGGCCCCATCTGTTCTTAGATTTTTCCTAGGTAGGAGCCATCCTTCTTTGTCTCTTTGTATGCTCTGGGACTTTTGGCAGAAAACTTACCATTTGGAATATTATGACGTGACAACTAGGGAAATCAGGTTCTCCCCCTCCCCAGCGTTTCTGGGGGATGCTGACTGCAATCGATGGTGATAGTTTCTTTAGGGGATATTCTGATCCAACCCTGAAAGTTCTGCAGTGTTTGTCATGTGTGGCCACTGAACACTTGGATCTGTTAGCCTAAGGATCTTCTAGAGATCCTGAGTTCAGTGGGTCTTCGGATGTCCTCCTGGGGAAACAGGGCGAGGGAACACTGTATGTGACAGGGAGAGCGACTGTCTGCTTTGGTGTAGAGAAAGAGCGTGGCAGACTGCATCCAGTTCTCCTTTCATTCTGGCACACAGAAGACTAGGTTTCCTAGCCCTCTTGGTTTTCGAATGGACGTGCGGCTACTTCTGCCCAAGGCATCACTTTTAGGCCAAAGGAGAAAGGAGGGTGTGTAAGGCCCCAGGTGCTCTTTGTGTCCTTCAGTGGCAATGGAAGAAGGCGTGAGTTTCAGATGGTGTAGCAACAAGGTCATAGGGTCTCCATCAGCCTTGCCCAACGAGACTTGGGAAGCAGGGTCCCCTTCACCCCGGCGACCAATGTTTGATGTAAATCTGAGGAGAAATACATCTTGAGTCATGGATTTCTTAATCATTGCATTTAATTTCTTACCAGAGCATTACCTAAGGTTGTCCTGAAGATTACGATGACCTACCCTCTCAGATTGTCTAAAGGGTGATTCTCCCAAAGCAGAATTTCCCGAATCTCATATTGCTATGGTCAGAAGTCGTGTCTGCTGACGGCTGCTTGTCACATATCAGGGCCCTGCCAAGAGACTCTAAGTCTGATGGGGAGTATTGCATGTGGAAAGTGTATGGAAGTGTTCTGGAGAGATATCCCTATGGGAAGGTAGCAAAGCAGAGATGGTCGCAGGAGAAGCTGAAGCCCAAGCCTGCTGCCACTGGGTCTCAGCCAACCCTCAGGGATCTCTGGAGCTGGGATGGCCCTTTGGTGTTGTCCCAAATTGAGACAAGGGGACCAGGCTTCTTACTCTCTTATCTGCCAGACATGGGCCCCTGGCTGTCCCTGGAGAGGGCTGCATCCTCTGGTTAGGCACTTCCCTATGCTGTGGGAATGTCCTGTGAGGGAAAGAGCTGTGAGCTGTCCTCAGCCAATATTCCCAGGAGCTGTGGGGTGGATGCCTTGGCCTTGAGCATGAGTCTGGGCTGAGTCTCAATGTTTCAACGGCACTTCTCCTTCACCGTGGTCTTCCTTCCCAACCCAGTTAACAAACTCCCCATGGGAGGAGGTCCCTGGGAGGACTTATGTAGAGCTCTGCCTTTCTCTGTGATTGGCTGAGAGAAAGGCATGGGGGAAGACCAGAATCTCTCTCTCCAGCATTCAGACCCTCTTACCTGGGGGCTTCTGGAGAGCTCCAGAAGGGTTCCGACCTCGGCTGACACTGCTGAAGTTGTTCCTGTAACAGTGGCCACGGATTTGCTGTAGTCCGGCGCTTGTAGTTAGGGAGAGTCCGATTCCCTCCACAGAGCCAGAACAGTGTGCTCTCCAAGGTCTTGGCATCACAGGGACAGGCCTGGTAGACATCGAAACCCAGGGGCAGGTTGGCAAGTCGAGGGGCGTTCTCGTTGGTCTCCTCAAGGGTGAAAGAAAGGCCAGTCTATGCTGGTAATTCTTCCAGACACACCTAAGCCAGGGGGCAGCATTCAGGAGAATGGTCGAGTCATGCCATTCAGGGACAAATCCTAAGCCAAGCCTAGAGAAAGGCAGGGTTCTGGACTCAGGTTACCCGTCCAGAGATGCTCCTGTTTTGGCAGATAGAGGGGGTGTGAACATGGTTCCCGGGGCTCTAGAACCCCCTGGCATGGCTCTCTCACTGTGATGAGGCAAATCATGTCCAAATCAGCAAGACGGGTGTTCAGGGCACTGTGAGTGGGGGGAGACGGCATTAGGCTGGATGGTATGGCTGTCAACTGGACAGATTTTTTGTTAGCTCCCATAAATGGAAGATGCATCTGTGCATGGACCACACAGCAAGAAGTTCTCGAGGTCCGTGAGTGAGGAGTACAAACGCCGTCTCATCGACCACTTTGGAAAGACTGAGTTGAATCCCAAAGTGGCCTTGTTTTCGCTTGCACTGGAAGCCAAGATGCAAGCATCCATCCCCACCTTAGACCTGGAATAGTTTAAATGGCACCCAGCTTACCAGTTCCTCAAACATTTTGAGCATTTCCTGCCAACACCATATTCACCTGAGGCATTTCAAGGGACTCACATTGTTACTTTCTCTTCCCCTAAGTCAGCTCCTAGGAAGCCAGTTTTGGTAACTTCTGTGTGCCTTGAACAAGAAACATTTCATCCAGATTTGCTAATTTCTTTCCTCGTGGACTTCCACAACCTACTTCCAATTTGGAAACCCAAAGATGGGATGAATGGTGCCTCCTGTGTCCACAGCTGTACTCTCACAACAAACTAAATATTGCTACCTGCCAGGTTGGCTCTCAGGAGCACCCCAGTCCCGGAGGAGACTCTCTTGGGACACCCATGCCTTCATCCCAGCCCTGGGCTAGCCCTGGGACCTGCCACAACTCTTTCTCCTCCGAGGGACTGGACAGCCTTCCCCACCTTCCTCTGGCAAGTCTCTTTGCTGGGTGGCTGTGCCGCATCAGCAAAGACCTGGGCTGCCGGGGACCAGGATTGATCCTCAGCTTCCCGCTGTGCTGAGACAGCCTCCCTGGCAGAGCCCAGCCTGCCTGTGTCTGAGTGACACTTGCAGCCACCAGGAAGGAGGGGATAACTCAGAAGTGCCAAGCGCTTCACCCTGCCCTTGTCTTTCAGGCTCTTTCCAAGGGACGACATTGCAAAGGGTGGGTGGTCACGCTTTCGCTCCTGCTTCTGGACCCGGTGCTCCTGTTGAGCTCAGAGCAGTGTCTGTTTAGCACCCAGATGGGAAGCATTTCAGCATTTCCCTTGGTAAGGCTGTGTCCACGCACATCCACAGATCATCAGGTTACTGACATTCCCCGCAGGACCCCCAACTCACACCCTTCTTAGGCCTCCTCTTTCAAAGCTCCCAACAGGAAAGGCACACATCCCCATGACAGAACCACAGCACAAGACTGTGGAAAAGAACACAGCCAGCCGAGGGTCTGCACACTTGCTGGGCTCAGGCACAGCAACGACTTTAGGAAAATCACTAAAAATACTCCAGATTGTGTAAATTTGGGACTGTCTGACACCACGGGCCTGGGAAGCACACAGGCGCAGAAGTCACCCTCGGCAGCAGGGAGACTGTAGGGTCATTCCTGGTCAGGATGATGAATAGAAAGGCTGGGGGCATCTAGGGAATTTCTGCCCCAAGATAAAATTGTATGCAAAAGTGCAGAGATGCTGAAAATCCTAGCTCACAGGCAGCACTAGGTTTATGGAGGGAGACCTGGCTGAGGCCCTAAAAGCTGCATCCCACAGCTTTCCCCTTGGATAGGCAACAAGCAGGAAATGGTATTCGGAGTCAGGGACCAGAAGCCCAGGGGGATCCAGTCTAGGTCAGAGGTGAACAGGGAGCCCCTAGTGGGCCCGAGAAGGAAGAGTCCTGCCTGCCCATGGTCCATGTCCACAGGACCTTCCTCTGGCCTCATCCTCTCTATGTGCACGTTTTGAGCTTTTGACGGTATTTTCCCCACTTAGAGCTGAAGCCATTGCGGAGACTGAATCAGAAAACAAGGTCCTAATCTGTGTGCAAGAGAAACCGGGAAAATGTTCCCTCTTCCGGCAGAGTGTCAAAAGGCAGCCACTGTCCTGGGCAGGACGTGTGCTAGGGACAGGCACGTGCTACTTTGACAGACACACCCAGCTTAGTGGTTGTGGCTCTGGCTGAGAAAACGCCTCCAACCGCTTAGTCCCAAGAGGTCGGAGGGGCCATCTCTGCTCCTGGACAGGGTGAACCACACTGCAATGATCCTGTCCTCGGCGGGAGGGGCACTTGGGCAAGTCCTTCAGTAGCCAGGGAGGGGACTGGCACTTCTCCCTTCTCCACATAAACTGAGCCGCTCACTCTGGGAGATTTCTAAATTCGAGGAGGAATGTGAGTTTCTGGATCTGGTTTCCATGAGCGCTGCGAGCGAAAGACTCACACCTCCACTCCCAGGATTAGAAAGAAGCAACAATTTAATATAATACTCAAACGGAGCATTTACCATTGACAACAAAATATGGCCCCGCCAAATAGGGAAATAGGTGCTGGGCAAAAGGGGGGAGGGGGAAGAGGGGTTGGTGCCTTCTCTCGTGGCCAACAGGGGACCCCAAGAAACGGATCACAAAGTTCTCCTCATCAGAATCAGGGGAGGTGGCCCTGTGCACCCTGAGTGTCAATGCTGTGTCCCCGCTGTAGCTCAGCTGGTCTCAGGAGGGTCATCGACCACCACCACTGGGCCCTTGGTTGGGGGTCTGGTGTCTGGAGAAAGAGAGGCATTTCCTGAGCGACCTGCCCTGGAACCACAGTGCACACCCCATCCCGGCCCCCACTGCGCTCTGTGCTCCAGCCCTGTGCTCAGTGCTCAGTCAGCCAAGAGCACCCCATCTGTCCCTGACACAGGGGCTGATATTTAGCATCACCCACTTCACAGAGGAGGAAACCAGTCCCAGAAACGTGAGTGCAATCGCCCAGGACGGGACTGCTCAGCAGTGGAGCTGGAACCCAGGGCCAGCTGTCTGCCTCCCCAGGCCCACGCTCAGCCTGAATGTTTCCTGAGCCCATGGTTTCAGCCACTGCCGGTCTGGACACTCACTCTGGCCTGAGCGGTTCTTCTTGCCTTTGAAGAAGAGTCGAATCTTTCTGACCCAGTGGTATCGGGGCTCCAGCTGGCAGGACAGGCTGTAGCTACAGGACAGAGCGGAGCTGGGAGCTCTCAGGAGCCACACATCACATGTGCATCCTGGAGCCTGCCAGCAGCTGGGGTCGAAGGGCCCCAGGGGTCGCCATGCAATCGGATCAGGGGCTGACCATGGAGCAACGGCCATGGGCTCTGGAGCTGGTCAGCAGAGAGAGGCTGCCCTGCCCTCCCCCAACTCCTGACCCGACTCACCTCTCCTCCTTGCTCAGGGGCTCCACGGCCTGGAACCAGGCCCCAAAGTGCTCGTCGGGCTGCACGGTGTACAGATTTGCAGCCTCCTGGAGCAGCTCGATCTCGTCCATCAGTTTGAATTGCTAGGACAGAGCAAGCACAGGATGCCCACAGGGCCTGAGTGGGGGACCCTGCAGGGCTCGTGGAGGGGGTGAGGAAGGGGGCAAGGGGCCAGTCTGGGGCCTTTGCCCACTTGGGAACCCTCCCTCCCTGCGATTCCAGTCAGGGCTTGCCTGCTCTCACACTTGGCCCAAAATAGCTCCTCCTCCAGGAAGGAGTCTTTGATGCCAGCCCTTCCCCCACCCGCCAATGCCATAGGATCCCTAGCTCTGTATATCGAACTGTGCAAATAAATGTCCCAATCCAAATGGGGATTGGGCCAGAGGGGGTCCTGCCCACTGCGGGGGGGTCTCTGATTTCCAACCCCCACCCTCCCCACCGGGAGGCCGCAGCCGCTTACCTCATTCCATTTCCGACAGTTGAGCACATTGCCCTGGAAAGCAGACAGCCGCAGTCCATCAGAAACAGCCCCCTGGGGCCAGCACTAGCCCCCGTCCACACCTCTTGCAATGTTGCACTACTGCCAGTGGGAAGGCCCATCCAGAGCCCGGACTTGGACCTGGGCCAGTCTCTGGGCTCCAGAGCAGGGGGCGCAGAGCAACTGAGGCAACAGACCTTGTGACCCAACCCTCTCTGATGACACGTGGGGAGACTCAGGCCTCAGGCAGGAAGGGACAGCTCAGCCTCTGATGTACTTCCTGACTGGGAGGGGCCCGACTTCTCTTCCCTCACTGGCAGGGCCAGAGGGAGAGGCTGAGTCCAGCTCAGACACCACCTCCTGCGGCCACACAGTCAGGCAGCTCTGAGCCTCAGCAGCCCAGGGAACCTGGACGGTGGCTTATGCAGAGCCTGCATCACCCACTGGGGAGATGGGCCTGACACCCTAACTCCCACACGAGGCTGGAGGCCCTGCTGAGAGGACCTTTGCCAAACGCAGAGAGCTCAGGGCTCAGGACAGGACTCTCTCCTCCCCACCCTCAGGAGCCTGAGCCCCCGGACCCACCTCCAGGCTCACTCACCTCCACATAATCCTCCATCGTAGCGTCCAGCAGCTCCAGGGAACGGAAGAACGTCACCAGGGAGGGGACGACACCCTGTGCCGCCATCGGGATGGGCATGGTGATGAGCTCCCGCTCTCAGGTGCCCCCATGAACCTTCCCCTGAAACCCCTCAGCCCAGCCTGCTGCCCACCCCACGCTCCCACACAGAGCAGCCTAGGATCGTCGGGACACCCCAACACACACAATTCCCTCCCCCGCTTCCGTCCAGGAACACCAAACTCCATCAGTCAAGTCCCAGGGCTGGCTGTTGGCCCCTCCCAGGGGCAGTGGCCCCTGCCCTTCCCCACCCCAAATCTGCCCTGCTGCCAGCCCTTCCAGGCCTCCTCCTGCTCACTGCCACTGCAGGCCCGTCATGCTTGGCAGCCACAGCAGATTCGCCTGAGGAGGAAGGCCCCTCTCCTGAGGGAGGTCTCCAGCTGGGAGGGGGAGCCCCCTCTCCTCTGACTCCTGGGCCCCTCCCCCACAGTCACCCTCACCTGCTGCCGCTGCCTCTCCTGGGCTCCCTGGCGGGCCCTCTCTGCAGTCTTTAACACGGAGGTCGCCTCCTGTCGGGGCCGAGGACAGGGTCAGTGCGCCCATACTCCCCTCCGCATGTCCCCCAAGGCCCCTGATCTCAGACCCTGGCCATCGGCTCCAGTCCCCTGCTGCCTCTGCTGCTCCCACCTCCAGGGTGCTCTGATTCTAGACCAGTCCTGGCTCCAGGACTCAGTCCTGTGTGACCTTGGGCCTGCCCAGGCCTCCCTGGCCCTCTTTCCTCAGCTGAAAAGTGTGAGGAGAACGTCACCTGCTTCCAGGAGTCTCCTGAGGACTCAGAGTCATCTGCGTGTCATCACTGCTCTCCCCTCACCTCTCGAGGAGGAGCCGGCACAAATCTCCTCCCGTTCCTGTCCTCCCTTGGATGGTAGCACCCCGCTGGGAGGCCTGCACTGCTGATCATTTCCCTCCACTTCCCAGAGGAGGAGACGGAGGCCCCCAGAGGGGCAGTGACTGGCTCAAGGACCCACTGGGAGAGGCCGCTCCCCGTGCCAGCTACAGGCCCTGTCCCCGCTGCCTTCACCCCAGCCCTGGCTCCAAATCTGACCAAGGCCCCGACCTCTGGACTCCAGGGGTGTGTCCAGACCCCAGCTGAACAGACAGGGAGGGGGAGGGCAGGGTGTCTTGGGGGACCTGGCCGAGTTGCCCCGGCCTGCCCCACCCTCACGGGGCTCTCTGACCCCCAGCCTGGGCCAAGCCTTGCCATAGCCTCACCTCCTAGGATCCCCTCGGGATGCCCCCCTCCCCTCTCCTTCTGGCCTACTTCCAGATCTCCAGCCTCCAGGTTACCTGCACCAGCAGCTCCCTGCTCACGCGTTTCTCTCTCCTGACCCACTTCTTCCAGGTTCGAGAACTCTCCCTGCGGGGTGGGGAAAGAAAGAAAGAAAGAAAGCAAGCAAGAAAAACTGTGGGATGCTTGAAGGCAAGTCCCATTTATTTGAGAACCCAGCAGATCCAAACTGCCTGGGACCTGGATGAGGGATTTCTCTGGGGTGCTCTGAGCTCTAAGGTCCCCATGGGACTGCGGAGGGGCCTCTCCTCTTGTCCCTTGGGGCCTCCATTCCCAGATGTCCCAAACAGATCTCTTTGGAACAGTGTTGGTTTCAGCTGCATAGAGGCTTCTGTTGCTGCAAAGGAAACACCTGAGAATCTCCACCTGGGCTCAAGCCAGGATCTGGTCTGGAAGGAAATGAATCCCTGGGACGGAACTGCTGGCCGAAGGGCGCTGAGAGACTCAGAGACCCAGCACCCAGGTCAGTCCCTGTGCCCGGCATTCGCTGTCTCCCAGGTGCTCTCAGCTGACTTTGGGGGACATGCCGGCCCAAATCAGGCTGCCTGGGCCACCTCACCCTCATGGTGCTTGGCTGGAGAGCAGACCACCCACTACCCACCTGGAAACTTGTCCCCAGGTGTCTTGGAGACGGGCAATGGCAGGGCTCTGCAGGGCAGAAAGGATTGTGTGGAGGGAACAGAAGTTCCCGAGGCATCGGCACTCCTGGGGAAGCGAAGAGATGGAGCTGTGAGGGGGAGCTGAAGCTCTGCTGCCTCTGGTTTCTGTCCCCTCATGGACTTCCCCTGTCCTGGAGGAGACACATGTCCAGGGAAGCCAGGGAGGGCACACCTGCCCCCCGACGAGTAACACTGCCAGGCGCAAGGATTTGTAGCTCAGCACAAGGGAGGAAGTGAGCTTGTCCCCACTGGGACCTCAAGTCAAGGTCAACGTGGCCCTGGCATGAGGGTCAAGGGACAGTCCAGGGACTAAGACCCCAGACTTCAATCCTGAGAGCAGAGAAACAAGAGGCAATTCTCACGCATCCAGACAGGGCGTGCCAAGGCTTACCTCAGCCACCCTGATCCACAGCTCAACCACCCTGGCCCTGTCCTGTGCTGTCATGCTCACGTCCCCAAGGCAGGTGACGAGGATGCAATTGGCCACGGTGTTGTCGTGCATCACAGTGTCACGGACGGTGGGTGCCAGGTAGTCTCGTTCCCTGTTGTCGCGCTCGGACCAGATGGAGCCGAGGCAGTGGGCGGGCACCAACGTCTTGAACAGCTCCTGCAGAAGATTCGGAGTGTCACCCGGTCCTGCCGCACCCCAGCTCGGCGTCCACAGTCCCCCATAGGCCCAGCAGGGTGAGATCAGAACTGGAGCTCAGGAAGCAGAGCATGTGGCCTGAGGCTTGTGGGAGTCCCTGGGTTTTGTCTGAATGCACTCAGTCCAGGATGACCCCGGACTCAGGACTGTGGGGAAGGGAGGGGACATTTGCTCCCAGCCCTGTCTCACTTCCTCCAAGCTCCAGAAGGCAGCCCACACATGCCCACCAGAAGGGCCATCATCCACCCATCCCAGTGCCCCTCGGGTCCCACTCCCCATTCCCATGCACATTCCCCCCGAGGCAGGGACAACCCCCAGCTTTGTTTGACTGTCTCCACTGGAGTCAATACACATCACCTTCCTGGTAAGTGCTGAGGCTGTCCGGGCCACCTGCGCAGATGGGGGATCCACCCAAGGACCTGGCAGCACTTCAGTGAGTGCCCATCCCCCACCAAAGGGCCAGAATCTGCCCACCTTCCACTCTCTCCCACCTCATTCATCGGCACAGCCACCCTGTACAGCAGGTGCTGAGTGTCCGTCTCTACCGTCCCCTGTTCGCTAGGGGACAGCGAAGGCTTGGGGAGAAAGAAAGCTGCCCAGGTCACAGTGTTGATAAGGGAGGGAGCAGGGATTTGGACCCAGATCATCGGAATCCCGAGCAGGGAATGGCAGGTGTGGGGCGGCTCATGGCACCGGGAAGGCAGGGGCCACCCACCCCGCGAGCTCCTCTGCTCACCGCAGCCATCCTCATCAGCTGCTCTGCCACCAGCTGGGGAGGGAAGTCCAAGATGTTCGGCTTCTCCTCCCGCAGCTGGTCCTCGGTGGTCACGGCCCAGGGGCAGCTGGGCTCTGAAGCTGCCTTTAATGATGGCCCTTGCTCTGGTCCTGGAGTGGCTGACTCAGGGGCTGCTGGCTCCAGCTCTACCACACGTGGTGAGACTGGAGGTGCAGCTGGCTCCAGCCCGGGGGATGGCACTGGCTCTGGCTCTGGAAGTGGCAGGAGTTTTGGAGCTTGCTCTGGAGGAGGATAAAGAGAAAGTTTCACCCACACACCTGACAGTTTCTATGCCTTTCCAAAGATAGGAAGGGCTCCACTGCCTCTAAGGGAACGCTAGCCCATGAACCTCAACACAGACAGTCTTCCCAGACTCCAGTCCCCTCACCTTTCCGTTCGGCCTCAATGGCCTTGAGATGCTCCAGGTGGCCTGGCAGAAGGTAGGCATGGCCCTCCATGTGGGAGCCACCAAAGCTGACGTGCAGAGTGGCCAGCTGCAGGGTCCAAGAGGGAAACCGCAGGGGCTCCCTGCAATCCTGCCCTTGGCCCAGCCAGGTTCCCAGCAGGAAATAGATAGCACTGCGTGGAGGCAGATGGGCCAGAGAGTCAGTGGCCTGGCCTTTCCTTAAACACTGCCCTCCCAAGGCACTCATGTTAGCATCTGTGCCCCTGTGCCAGACCCTCCCCCTCCAGAGGAGGGCCCCATCCCAGCCCTGAGCCCTGGCTGGCTGTCCTGGCTGTGGCAGGCCTGCTCATCCAGCAGGCTGAACACAGAGTCTGTGAGAGTCTCTTGTTCCCACCGATACTCTCCTCCCCAAGGGTCTGGACACAGCCCACCCAAGCCCTGCATGAATGTGGGCCACTGGAATGAAGACTCCAGCAGACTTGGGAGCAGCTTGCTCACACACCTCCAACTATGGACCTGGCGGTGGTGCTCACAAGGGGTGGATGTGGAGAAAGGGAGGCAGGAGGGGCTGGGACTCTGCTGGGAGTGGGTCTCTAGTGAACAACGCAGCCCAGCCTCCCTTCCAATTCTCAAGGGGCCTGGGACCCATGCACAGCTCTCTTTGAGTCCAGTCCTGCCGGAGTGGAAGCCACCAGAACTCAGCCCTCCCATGGGAATCACAAGATGGGTGAGATGCAGGGTTCTCCCAGGCCTGACCCGGCCACAGCCTCCATCCTCTCCCTGCACCCTGTTTGCTAGAGACAGGAGGCCGTCCTTCTCGACCCAAAGACCACTCACTTTGGGAGGTGGTCCTGTCCTCCAGCATCCCGCACGCATTGGGCCAAGCTGCCTCCATGTGTCCCAAAGGGGATGAGGGCATCGCCCGGGATGGAGGGTAGATGGGACCTGTGAATGATGTCAAGTGTGACTGTCTGACTCTCAGATTAGAGGGGAGGGCCAGGGAGGCTGTCTGCTTCAGTCACTGAGTGACACTTAGTGTGTCCAGAAGTCCTGCTCAGAGTAGGTCCTTCATAGACATTGTTGAATGATCTCCAACCAGAACCACCCCGGGTGTCTGAGTGGGCCGGGTCCCCTCTGTGGCCCTAGAGATCCCTAAGTGGCTACACCAAGGACAAGCACCAGGACCAGCTGGATGGCATCTCAAACTCCTTGACAGGGTGCTCTCCAGGTGCTTTTCCAAACTCAAAAAGCCACAAGCCAGTGAAGGGAGAGGAAGACTACTTTCCGTGGGGGACAGAGAAATAATCACCACCAGCAACCACAGCATGGCCCACCACCCTCTCTGCAGAGCCGGGCACCAGGGCAGCACCTGGAGGGCTGATCCCATTCATCCCTGGGAGAAGCCTAGCAAGTTCATCCTCTGCCACCCCACCTTTCAGAGGAGCCAACTCAGGCTCAGAGAGATGCGGTGACATTCCCAAGGCAAGACACACAGCTGGCAGTGGGCAGAGTCACCACTGTGCTGAGGAGGAGGTGGGCAGTCACCTGGGAAACAGCTGGTCCAGCACCTGGTGGGCTGTGCTGGAGCCTGAGTAGCTGCAGAGGGAGGTGATGACACTGCAGAGGACTCTGCTGGGGAAGGCTAGCAGCACAGTCTCTGAGAGCCTCTGCATCATGCCTGCCTGGAGGCCACGCATCCTGCAGGCCTCAGTGACAGACAGAGTGGACTCATCTTCACTCTGGGTGGGACGAGGAGGGACACAGAGTCAGGGTCACCACTGCAAACCACCAGTGTTATCGGGGTCTGCAGCTGACCCAGGAAATCCTAGCCCCTCCCAGACATCTGCGACAGGTGAGCCAGGGGTCCCAACTCAGCAAAGTTCTGCGCTCTCAAAGTACAATCTGACTTTGGTCCTGCGAAGGATTCCACATTGATCTCCCTCAAGGCCATTTGCTCGCTGAGGGACAACAGAGCTCCCTCTGTGAAGAGCACCAGCCCAGTGAATCCTCAACAGACACCCCTCTCTAGAGAGGAGAACAGAGGCTTTGGCATGCCAAGTGGCTTCTCTAGGTCCTGTGGCTCAGAACTGAGAACCGCCCAAAGTGAGGGCTGAGGGACATCCCCTCTGACTGCCTGAGGCTTCATCAGACCCTGACCTGGAGGGAAATGTTATGTGGCCACCTCACCCCTCCCAGGTATGGAAACAGTGTACAGGGCAGTGACACGTTCTGAGAATCCCTTTGACTTTCAAACACGCTGATGGTTATTTCTTTTACATTAAAGGGAGTTTGGAGACCCTTGTTATCGAGGTTTCATTTTCAAAAAAAGGCAAAATTCAAAGATACTCAGGGCCTATTGGGAAGCGACAATGACATCAACGTTTTCTCTAATCTTCCTAGGAAAATGCAAAGAGTGCCCTCCTACCCTCCTATGCAGCTGGTGGGGAGGAGCGGAAGTCCAGATTCCTTTGGGAATGGGACTGTGGGACACTCATGGGGGACAGCCCTGTTAGGGTCCCAGGAGAACGGCAGTTTGAGGTTGGATTCTGGGCCTGCCCTGGTCATCTCAGGGGCCTGGGTGGGAAGACCCCTCCGTGCCCACTCTCACCTCAGAGCAGCCCTGGTTATTGATGGTGGCGCGGTGCAGCTGGTCCCTGTCCAGGGAGATGGAGTACCCGAAGCCATCCGCCAGCTCTTCCACCACCTCCTGCGTGCAGCTCTGCAAAGACAGTGCCCGAGAGCCGGGCCCGGAGGTCTGAGGGGCCTGCCTCGACTTGGCCACAGGAGGAAACCCCCGCACAGATCAGGTACCGAGCAGCATCTGCCTAGACCTCTAGCCAGGGAGGGAATGAGATGACACCTGGAGGGCTCGGGACTAACCTATGGGTAGAGGAGCTTGGTTCCCAGCACCCACTCTCCCATCCTGCTAGCCACCACCTAGGCTGGGAACACAACACACTGCCAGGCTTCCAACACCGAGCAAATGGCTCCTGCCCAGGGTGGGTCCCCGCTCAGCACCGCCGTCCATCTCTCACTCCCCTCCGACACACAAGGAAGCTCAAATTGTTGTGCAGGTGGCATCCAGTTGTGGCCTAACCCTGTTGGCTTTCCCTGTGTTACCTGAGTGCTCCTCCTACCAGTTGGACAGAGGCGGTGCAGGTGAGGGCCAAGCCAGTGTCTATAGTGACTGAAAAGGCTCTTTTTCTTGGCTTTCCTGAAGCCAGAGCCTCCACAACTCGGGAGACAGCAGGAGAACATCCTCTTGTCTTCAGTGTCGCCACTCAAGTGGGCTCAATAGGATGCTATGTCTAGAATGTGGGCGCCTGGAGACCAGTGTGCTAAGTTCTGTTGGGGTCTGTTTTCAAGGAAGTGAGGTCACTTCCTCAAGTTTCCCTTACCTGGGCCCCTTCCTTCAATCACACCCACCGAAAACCTCTCTGGGATCTTGGCTGCTCACCCTCCTTGCCCATGTCACCTCCAGAACTGTACACAAATAGCCAGCACAGATCCCAACACAGGACCTTGAGATGGAACCAGGGTTCCAGCTTGAGGACATGCAGCTGAGTTCCGACCTCTTTTTTCCTACAAGCTCTGTGTCCTGGAAATGCCAATGGGCCTCCCAGGGCCTCCTCAATCACCCAACCTGCACGATGGGGGCGAGGCCAGAAATAGCTCCCTTGGGACATCCTCAAGTGTAGAACAGACAATAGCGACAACACCTGTGGTCTGGTTTGCATGTGTCTGATGCACACACTTAGAGATTAAAGAATGACAAGAAGGGGTGGGATGTAGTGTGGAGTACCCCTCAAAACAGGACTTGGTTCCAGCTCTATGACCTTGAGAAAGTCACTGCCCCTCTGGGCCTCATTTCCAGGTCTGCACCTTTAAGAGGTGGAAATTAGGGGAAATTCAGATACTTCCATTCACTGGCATGAAACCTTGCAAGGTCTCCTGTTTGACTTAGAATCAGACCCAAATGCCTCGTGTCGGCCTATGTAGTGGGCAGTCTCCACTATGGCTCCTGGTGCTCACTGTCTTCTGCTGTGCACGTCCTTGTGGAACCACAAGTGGTCAGGAACTGCCTTCTGAATAGAATGCAGCCAAGGTGATGGGATGGCCTGCAACCCAGGGTTAAGAACAAAAAGCCTGGCCCTTCCTTCTTACTCATTGGCTTTAGTCCCCTCCGTCTTTCCCTCCTTCTGTTTCCATCTCTCTCTCTCTCTGCATCTTATATCTCTGGAACTGGGGGAGCAAGTGTGCATGCTTTCAGTTGTCCTATGAAGATGTTCCATAGGAGAGAACGGAGGGAATGATTGGCCAACAGACAGGTAGGAACTCAGACTTTCAGTCCAAACAAACCCCGTCAACATGCATGTGAGTGAACTTGGGAGCAAACCCTCCACAAGTCGAGCCGCAATATCGCCGCAGCCCCTGCTTCACAGAGACCTTGAGGCGGAGGCACCCAGCTAAGCTGTGCCCCATTCCTGGCACACACACTTTGTGAGATGTTAAGGATTTGTATTTTCTAGGTGCAATGTCTTACAGCAGTGTCATCAGAGAGCGACGGGAAAAGCACAGTCTGCCAGTTCCTGCCCTCTGGCCCTGCCTGTCCCCATCTACCCTCCTCTCTCTTCTCAGGCTCCTTCCAGCTCCACTGCCCTCTTTCGGACATTGTCTGGTCAGACCCACTTCTTCCTGTGAGCCTCTGCGCCAGCGGTGCCTTCCCCCTGACACTCAAACTGTTCCCAGACACAGGCAGGCGTGCCTCTCATCTGGCACCCTGCTCACAGCAAATGTCACCCCTATGATGCCTTTCAGAGCCTCCCAGGCACAGGCTCCACTGTCACAGGTCTCCCACCTGCAAGGGCATATCATCATGTCCTCCTTCTTGGTCTCATCTGGATAAAGTGAGTCCATGAAGGAGGGCTTTCTGCTTGGCGGACGAGGAGGCAGCTTCTTCTGGTTTCCTCAGGATCATGACTGTCTCTTCTGGGCTGAATGTTTCCCCTCCCAAGTCCATTGTGAAAGGAAATTCTCATTCCCTTGCTTTCAAGGGTCTGGTTTCCCCAAGAACTCAGGGAGACTGGCCTCTCCCTGGAATGCGGCACCAGCCCCTACACCCAAAGCCAGAAAATTAGCACCCAGCTTGAAACACCACCAGATCCTGAAGTCAATTCCTGCTGAGGTCCCACATCCATTTTGTAACCCCATAGTATCTCCTGATCTCACCTTTCCCCTAAGACACAGCTCCCAGCCTGCCCTTGGCTTCTTAGAGGAACAGTGGGATTTCCCAGAAGCACTCCCAGACTGGGCAAGAAATGTCTTGAAATGTTCTCTATGTATTTTCCAGGACATGGGATATGGGGAGAAGTCATTTTGGTTGTGTATGTGCAACAGTTTTGATGCGAATAGCATCTTTTTCAGACAGAGATCAAAGAGTGGGGCTACAGGATGTAACAAGAAAATGGATACACTGAGCCAACGTCTTCATGGTGTGAAGTCATAGGGAGCAAAGAAGATGGTTAAGAGCAGAGAATATGGAGCCACAACTTATGTTCAAATTCCACCTCAATCACTTCCTAGATATTGGTAGAGGGCAAAGTACTTACCTCATTGGTGCCTCAGTTTCTTCATCTGTTGTTGGCAAGAAGGATAAGTGTACCTAATTTGTGAGGATATGGAGAGTGCTAAAGGAGTTAATGTTTCAAAACACTTGCAACATCCAGCACATTGCATGCCCTGTACGCATACATTACAAATGAAATGTAAATGTTCTTCTGAAGCTGTCTGTTTGCTCCAGACGGGAGACTAGGGGCTGGAAGGATGTAGACAGCACTCCCTGAGACAGGATGAATCGATGAATGAACAACACTGTTGAAGGCATTACCAATGGCAGATCCGCCTCCCTATGGACATTCCCAGGCACAATCACACGCAAGCATCCCTCCTCCGTCCTGCATCATCTTCTGGGATTCTATCCAGGAATCACGGGGGCTTCTTGAACCCTGGAACCCACACCCACCACAGGTTCTCTTCTGTCTGGCAGCAAACCCCAGGCCTTGTCCTAATGGCTGCAGCCCACAGGCTCTGAACTCAGATCCTTTTCTTCACTTGAGGGAGACGTGTCATTCCCAGAGCTGGGCACACAGAGTGTCAGCCTTGGAGGAAATGCCTCCCTGGCCAGTGGCAGGTGGAAGAGTGCCGTGACGGAGTAGGATTTGTGGAGAGTCCTCCAGGTGTGGTCAGAAGGGGCCCAGCCAGGGCATTTGTCAGCAAGGTCTGGTTGGTGGACCTTGGTGACAAAAGAGTGGTGGGGACAGCATGTTTTAGAGTTCCTGGCATGAGACAATCCACAGGATGGTCATGAAGTCAGAATCAGCCTAGTGAGGTCCAGCTCAATCCACTGTCATCTGTTCCCTGACTGGCTCACTAATCCAGGAGTGATTTACAAGGGCGATATTCGTCTTCTACCATCTTTTCGTTGATTGGCAGGAGCTAGTATTCTTTACAAAACTTGTGTATTTTTACATAGGAAAGGATAGGTGAGTTCTGTAACAACCCTTCTTGCAAAGTTCTCACTAACGTATTGAGTCTCTAACAGAATCCACCGCTGGGAACTTCACAAAAGATCCTGACCTTTACTCTCTGGTTTTAGATCTTCCTGATTGGTAAATTTTCTTGACTCCTGGCTCCTTTCCTGAGGTTCGTCCACTTAGAACAATGTAGGACTGCAACCTCTTGCCACTTGAGAAGTAGTGGTTCAACTCTATGATGTTGGTCTTGCTTTCTAAGTGTGTGTGTGTGTGTATGTATGTGTGTATGAGACTGTTTTCTGCATCTTGCCACGTGGGTCAGATTGACTTCTTTCCTTGGAAAAGTTGTCCCTAACCACTTTCTCTGGGCTTCATTTTCAAGTCTTGAACAGTGCTGTCCAACAGTAGAATTTCACACTCTATCTAATGAAATTTAAACTTTTTTTAAATACTGACATTTAAAAAACTAAAAATAAACAAGTGAAACTAATTTTTAATGGTATATGTAAACCCATTATAACCAAGATATTACCATTTGTCCAGGCAATCTATATAAAAATTAATAGTGAGATAGTTCACATTTTTTTTTAATTGGGATCAACAAATCCATTTACATAGTCTCCATTTGTAAGTTGAAATTGTTTACATACGTGGTTTCTGTGTCCCCCACTCAGAACCTGGGCTGACGTGTTAGAGAGGAAAGAAAGCAGAACAGGCATAAGTAACGATCACTGTCAATCCAGCTCAGCACGAACACTCACCACTGACAAAAAGGCTGTCCCTGAGCAGGGAGTAGAGGCCCCTCGGGGTGACATGGTGGATCAGCTGGTTCAGCACCCAGGAATGCTGCTCTCTGTCACATGGGGTCTCTGTCACACTCTCCATCATGAGCCATGGGGTCAGGGTGGTAGGTGCAGGCAGCTTCCATGCTGGAGGCTGCCCCTTCCTCCGCAGGCCCGGGGAGAGAGGAATGTGGGGACTCTAGAGAGATGTCCTGAATCCTCTGATAATGGGGGCCAGAGGGAGGGAGGAGCAAATTGGCAGTCAGTGGAAATTGAGTCAGTGAAAATTGGAGCAAATTGAGTCGGTGAAAATTGGGGTGGTCACCGAAAGTGTTCATGACTCTCAAATGCTCAGAAAAGGGACTTCCCTGAGGGAGATCAGTCTACAGCCCAAGACAAGGGGCCCAGGCTGCTCTTCTTGAACAAGGATCCAAGCAGGGGAGGAGGCAGGAGAAGGACGAGCAGGAGAGACAGCAGGTTGGGTGCGGCTGGCTGGGACTCATCCTGCCGGGAGCTGCTGGCACCAGGGTCTCATCAGGTGCTGCAGGACTCTCTCAGTGGAGTTCAATGTGGCTGAGCTCTTGCTCATGTCTGTCAAATACTGGATGTTGGAGATGGTGGAGTTGAGTGTGAGGGCCTTCAGGTCGTGCCCCTTGGCTGCAAGAAGAGAGGGAGAGAGATGGCCATCACTGAGAGCTGGGCTGAGACCAGATCAGAAGCCTGAACTCAGTATCATCTGTTGCCTTTGCTCCCAGTGGAACCACCACCCAATGCTGCGCTCATCCAAGTTGAAGCCAGCATATCTCTCAGCTCCTCCTCCCTCCCCTGCCGGTAACACCAACTGCACCCACAGATTGCTCCTCAATGCATTCCTTCTGTTCATTCACGTCCCAGGTAGGTCTTATCTTTTCTCACCGGAACCAACACCCTAACATGCTCACTGGATGCATTGTCTAAAGGATGTTCTCTGCCTTGAACATTAGAAGCATTTTTCTGAAATGAAGATCTCACTAGAACACTCCTGCTCTAGCATCACCCGTGGCTCCCTAAGGCCTTCAGGGTTAAGTTCAAACTTCTTGACCTGGCACTCAAAGCCCTTGCACATCTGGCTCCTGCTGACTCTTCAGCCTCATTGATGCATTCACTCTGAGTTAGGCTTTGTGCTTCAGGCAAACAAAATTCCTGTCACTTCTCCCATACACTATGCTGTTTTTGCCTACAGGGCCATTGCTCATGCAATTTCCTCTGCCAGGAACACGCTCCACACCTTATTTCCCTATATAACTCCTACTCCTTCTTAAAGACCCCAATTGGGCAAAACTTCCTCCAGAGAGCTCTTCCAACCCAAAGGATGCCAGGTGCTTCTCCTCAAAACATCCCACCTTGTATTAGAATTTTCTGTGACTTTCACAAGACCAGGGGCTCTCTGAGGGCTGCATCAGATTGAAATATTGCTATAATCCTTGTGATCAGCATGCTTGCCCTCAAAGCAGAATTGCACACCTCGGCTTCCCAGCTGCCCAGTAAGAATTGGTCAGTTGAGGTGTGGGGCTGGAGAGCTCCTCTGGGGAAGGAAGAGGGGCCCCCTAGGCCTGTGGTGGCTTCTGGTTGCTCAAGCAATGAGGAAGTAGGCAGGAACATGCTGCCCGGCTCAGGAGCTGTGGAAAGGGCTGTCGTCTGGGAGACACAGAGACCCCACACAGTGGGTGAAGCCCCACAGGCTCATCTGCACTCCAACAGTGGCTGTCCCAGGACAACCATTCACAGGTGAGCCATAAATGTGAGTGACAGAAGGAGGGATTGTGTGAGTAGAGGGATGTTCGAGCCTGTGAGTGAGATGAACCCAAGAGAGACAGTGTGCTTGAAGAAGAGAGAGACGCAACAAAGAGACAGGTAGAGGCACAGATAGAGGGGATACCTGGATGGACAGAGGAAGAGCGGACAAATGGAGGGTCACAGGGAAAGCAGGAAGAACAAAGACAAGGAAGAGAAGTTGAGACATGGGAGGAAAGAGGATGGAAGGAGAGAAGAAGGACAAACCGGCGAACAGGCAGGAGGACAGTTGGACAGATTGATACCTGGACAGATGCTCGGGTGGATAGATGGAAGGAAGGAAGGAAAGAATGGAGGGAGCGAGGGAGGGAGGAATGAAGGATAGGAGGAAGAGAGGAAGGAAGGAGTCTGAGAGGAGGGAGAACTGGGAAAGTCACCTGCCCACGTTCAGAGGGTGCTTTAAAGGGAGGGTAAGGCTGAGAATACAGGACCCCTAACTCCCAGGCTTGTGTCCACCTGTCCCAATGCTGCCTGTTATTACTCGTAGAGACGGGCATATGGATGTAAAGGAAACCTTGAGCCCTACCCTCACAACACACAAAACTCAATTCCTGGACACTTTGACCTAAAGGGGAAAGGTAAAATAATGAAACTTCTAGAAGACAACATAAGAAAACATCCTCGGGACCACAGGGTAGAAAAAACTTCTCAAAGAAGACACACACACACTCTCCATACAAGAAATATCGGTAAACTGGGATTCACTAAAATTTAGGCTTTCGGTTCATCATAAGACACATTACAAGAGGGAATTTGCAAGTCACAGGATGCGAAGAGATTGTCCCAGTTCCAATATTCAACAAAGGATTCACATGCAGAATACAGAAAATCTTCAGCATATTTATTAGATAAAATGCCGTGAAAGAGATACATATTAATGCTGCTTATTTTAATGAGCCACATTTATTTGACAAGGACAGTGAACAAAGCAATCTGAAAAGCAGGGGGTGAAAAACGAACAGTAGATAAACAGAATCCCAGGAGGGTTTGGAAAAAGCAAGAGAACCCCCTTACATAACAGTTCATTGGCCTTAGAAAAGGAAAGTACTACTGGATTCTGTTAGGAAGTCAGAAAGATTGAAATATCTAGTGGCTTCAGCGGAAAAATAAGATAGGAAAAAATAACTATGATAGTTATTTGATTTTCCTCCAAATGACTTTATCCCTTAGAGAGCAAGGCACTTCCCTTTTCAATCATCAACACATCAAAGTTTAATTTCCCTCCATTTAGCCTTTTTCGTGGCCATAGGTTAGAAGCAGCAAAGGGGCTCAGCAGGCTGAACCAGTCTGCAGACATACTCTGTCCTGTTCCACACTGGCTCACACATGTGCAAAGTGGTCGCTTCTCACAAGGGAAAAGCCTGCAGGGCTGAGGGGCAGCCACCCCTTGGACCCTGTTTGTTAGTACCATTGGAAATTTCTCCTGAGTCCCTACTCAAAAAGGAAGTGGGTGGGGGGTAGAATAAGAAGGCCATATATTTGAAGGAAATAGGAGAAAATATTTCATTGTGAAAGTAATAAATGTTGCTTTTCAGAAGTCATGTGTATGTTGAAAGTCTATGTCTTAAGGTACCACAATGAAACAACGTACACCTCATCTTCTCCCTCTTTTATCTGAGCATTAGGTTAAAATCCATGAAATTCCTAAGCTTAAAAAAACACACAAAAATCACAAGGAAAGTTTTGGAGGTCATGGATGTGTTCAGCACTTGGTTGTGGGGATGATATGATGGGTGTATGCATATGTCCAAACTAATCAATACACATATAGAAAACGTGTGCATTTTTTGTCTATTACTCATACCTCAACAGAGCTAAAAATTCAAATAAATTCCTAAGTTTACTTTTTGAGGGTGCATAAAAGTCAAAATTTCTAATAAAATTCAGATTCTTAATTTCTGAACATAAATAGCATTCCTGCTTTGATGGGTGACCCCACGACTCTCAAAAAAATCAAGAGCAATTGCTACTGTCAATCTCAGTGGAAGTTATTTTCAACACCTCACCCCCTCCTTTACACCTCATTATTTAAAAACCAAGGAAATAGTCTTCAGCTTTTAAAATGAAGGAGTAAATGAGTCAGCTTGACATTATACTTTATTCAAGATTTAATGTTAAGTAAAGGAAATAACTGAGCATGAGCAGAATCCCTTCCATAACTCATCTTTTCTCCTATGCTGATAATAAAAATGACACTCTACTGAAACATAGTTTGCATGATATATTCTCAAGTAAATACACTTAACTGCTGGACATTTTATTTTGAGATTCTTATTCAATTTCTTCATATTTATCTATAAAACTTATTTGGCATCTTTCATCTTTTTACCATTTTCATCTTTTTAACTTTCGAAGGTTTAACTTTCCAAGAGACTATTTTTTAATGACGAGCTAACTGATGAATTTGTGCACCAACTGTTTTTTTGAGACTGAATATACAAATGGACAAAGGACAGATCATATATGACAGTATAACTCTGACCCCCCAACGTGGGAAGCAAACATCCCAAGAAGCCAAATCACAGCCCCTGCAGCATTCAGCACAGAACAGTCAGCACTTGGTCAGTAACTGCCAGTTTCCAAAACTCTCGTTCTGCTTTCAACACAGGACCGCCAGAGAAAGCCACATGTGCTCCCTAAACCATCACATAGGATGCCTGCCTTCTACTTAGTGAGCTCCAGCTTCCCCGTGTCAACAAATTCCAATCAGGCCACCCCTCCCCCACTCCCCTGACCTCTGCCACCCTCTCCCCTCCCTTTCCCTTCTCTCCTCTTCTTGTGCATGCGACAATCCTCTCCTGTCGCATTACAGTCTCTGCAATATTTTTAACGTGTGATAGACCAGCTCCTCCCTCAGAGTTCTTCCTGGTCCATATTTTCCTAGCTTAGCTTATGCGTTTATTTTTTCCATGTAGGATCATTTATCTAACTCAACAGAAAAGCTCGTTAAAATTTTTATTGGCATTGTATTCAATTTATAAAGTAATGGGACTGACCATTTAATGAAACTTCCTAACTTAAAACATAGACTGACTTTCCATTTGCCAACTATTTTTAATTGAAATTTATAGTGTGATCATTGTAGATTCTACACTGCTGTAAGGAATAACTCCAAAAGTTCCAGTGTACACTTTACCGAGTTCCTTACAATGATAACATTCTGCAAAACTATAGGACGATACCACAGCCAGCTTGTTGGCATTGATGCAATCCACTATCTTATTCAGATTTCTCCAGTTTCACTTGTACTAATTTGTTCCTGTGTATTTAGTTCTGTACAATTTTATCAGATGTGCAAGTTTCTGTATCCATCACAGCTAAAATAATGACCAGTTTAATCACTACAAGGTATTCTTGCATTGCCTATTAAAAAATCAATGGATGTTATTTTTTAGAGCAGTTTTACGTTTACAGCAAAATTTAATGAAATACACAGTGTTCTCATATAGTCCCTGCCCCCACATATGCATAACCTTTCTGTTGTCAATACCCCTCATCAGAGTAGTATACTTTTCACAATTGATGAACATACATAGGCACATCATTATCACTCAAAGTCCATAATTTACATTAAGGTTCACTCTTGGTGTCAGAGATCACTAGGGTATAACTCTGTGGTCCATTTCTGGATTCTCTACTCTGTTCCATTGATTTATGTAGCTGTCCTACAATGAAAATGATGATGCTGTGATTACAGTATGTACAAGGCAATACTAAATATTGTTAAAGTGTTTACTGCCGCATTATTCTTCCTGTCATGATTGTTTTAGCTACTCTCAGCTATGTGCCTTTCTATATAAATTTTAGAAAAAGGTGTCTCTGTCTACAAACTGTGGTGGAATTTTTATTAGAATAATATTAGACCTATAGATCAATTTGGGGATAATTGAGACCTGTCCTCATTATTCTATCCAGTAACATGGTGAGGACTGCAGAATTCTCAGCACATAACAACTCCTTCCAAACCCCCACACCAGGAGGAGACTCAACCAAACTCTGGCGTGGCTTCTAGCTGCATAAGTCTGTGTAACCGGAATGACTCCAGCCCACCATTAAAATGCCTTCCTGAGAGCTCAAAGCTGACAGAAAAATTTGCTATTTATTTTAGTCAACACCCAATTATAGGCCTCTGATCCCCCTTCTTAGAGTATTTACTAAAGAGGGCTTACAACTGTAGATATGTATCTCTCACAATTCTCTAAAGGACCTAAGAGCCACTCCTTTGAAATACGATCATTAAGACAGATAGAGACTCTTTCTCTCAACTTCTGAGTGAGGATAGAATCCTAACTTTGATAACTGCAAAGTAACGAACACAGTGGGTCTAATCACAGTTACACTGACCAACCTTTGTACTTTTTTACTTCTTTGACTCTACTGAGCCCCTGAACCCTGCTCCTTCATTCCGTCTTTAAAATTCTAGATTCACCTCCCTACAAATCTGAGCGCAGCTCAGCTTCTGTCAGCTGTTACTGAATAAAATCTGCTTTCACCACTTTAACTAATTTCTGCTGCATTTGTCTTTGACAATAGTAAGGCTCTCAATTTATTTGCATCTTCTTTAATCACTGTAATCGGTATTTTATAATTTTCAGCATCAGATCCTGTACACATGTTCTTGAATTTATGCCTGAATGTTTCATGTTCTTCGGAGTGGTTTTAAATGATACAGCATTTTCAAGTTTATCATCTGCAGGTTCATCATTAGTTGTAGAAATAAAATTGTCTTTTGTGTGTTGATCTTATACTTTGTACTTGGTGAACTTTTTGTACTCATGTATTAGTTCTGATTTTTTTTTTTTTTGTAGATTCCCAGAGTTTTTTTACACAGACAACAATGAAACTAGGAATGGTTACATTTTTTCCTTTCTAAACTCTATGGCTTTTATTTCCTTTACTTCTGTTATTGCCAGAAGCTTCAGTATTTTGTTGAATAAGAGTAGTGAAAGTGGTATTCCTTTCCGTGTTCCTTATTGTGGGGAGAATCATTTAGTCTTTCCCTGTTAAGCATGAAGTCAACTGTGCATTTTCTGTAGATGACCTTCAACAAGTTAAAGTAGTTTCCATCTATTTCAAACTTGCTAGAAAATTTTATGACAAACAGGAGTTGGATTGTATCAAATGTTTTCTCTCCATCTCTTGCCTATTAACAAGTCTTGCCCTTAAACAAATAGACAGCCAGTTATTTCTCTGGCAAAAATTGGTTTATCTGGGATTAGCAAAGAATAGCCATTTGGAGTGTGCAACCATGGCAAGCCATGCAGGAGCACCCAGCAAGGAAGAGAGGAGAAGCTCTTTTATCTCAGAGTGGGGAAAACTGTGGGGGCTATTGGACACAGTCTTGAGGGCAGTGGCTTTTCATCGGCAGAGTTGTGACAGTCTCTCCTTGGGTTAGTTTCTGACTGGTCAGGAAGAGGATGTGTTTATTCTTCCTGTTGCACTGCGCCTTTGACATAGGGCATGAGAACTCCCTCTATTAGCCTTCCAACACTATTTCAACTACGTTTCCGTTTATTAACTTTCACATGTCCCCATTTTGATTGCCATCTTTCTCTGAAAGCACTGTTGATCTGCAGTCAGATTTTTCCACTTTCAGTAGCCTCTCGTCCCTCGAGGCCAGGAAGGAGCTTCTCTGGGAGTCATGTCCCAGGTTGGAGGAAAAACACACAGATTGGAAACCTATTGTGGCCACATTTGAGGAACACGGAGTGAGAGGAGGGAGAACTCTCTGGCACTTTTTACCTGAAGTTTGCATGTTATCAAGATCATAGGCATTGGAGATGATCTGAAGTGTCATGTCATCCTCAAAGGTTTGGCAGACAAACTTCCAACAGACCTGGTCCAGACACCTTGGAAACCTTCGCATCAGATACTGTCTGCTTCCATTTGGAGAAATCTTTATTTTTAAGTCACCAAATGATGTGCAGTTCCCCCCAGAGTTTGTGCTTTCTTCAGGTGTGTCGCATGAATCCAAGTCTTGAGTTTTGTGGCAAAAAGCTTGGCTAGCAGCGCCCGATTGAGGAAAATACTATCATCTTGGTTGAGTTTTGTTAGTTTGAAATTTTTGGTAAGTTGTTCCTTGTTTTCAAGTTGTTAAATTTATGAGAATGGAACTGTTTATATTATTTTCAATGGCTGAAGAACCTGCAGTGATCTATCCCTCTCGTGTGTCTCAGGCCTTTGAGGGTGAAGAGGCTTCCCCAAAGCTTCTTGAGGCAGAACCCTGTTTGCTGTTGGCCCCTAACAGCTTGAGTGCATCTGGGTTGGGGAGGAGACAGAGACTTCCAAGAACAAGTTGTTTCTTCTTGAAGGAATGCTGAAGATGCCCAAAGTATGGTACTTTGACATACAAATTATTTGGAGCCAAAAGCAATCGAGAGCCAGCAGATGCAGGAAAAACTCTTGATCTCCACCTTGACTGCTTTAAATGAAGGATAGACTTCCTCTTTGGAAAGGAAATTTATGTTTCTAAAGGAAATTTCCATTAGTGAAAGCATCTGCACCAGAAAGAGAATGACTCTTAGAGACTTTTTTTTTTGAGGAAGATTAGCCCTGAGCTAACATTCCCCACCAACCCTCCTCTTTTGCTTAAAAAGATAGGCCCTGAGCTAACATCCGTGCCCATCCTCCTGTACTTTATACGTGGGATGCCTGCCACAGCATGGCTCAATAAGTGTTGTGTAGGTCCGCACCTGGGATCTGAACTGGTGAACCCCAGGCCATCAAAGCAGAATGTGTGAATTTAACCCGTGTGCCACCAGGCCAGCCCCTAGAGATTTTTTTTTTTTTTTTTGAGGAAGATTAGCCCTGAGCTAACTACTGCCAATCCTCCTCTTTTTGCTGAGGATGACTGGCCCTGAGCTAGCATCCACACCCATCTTCCTCTGCTTTATATGTGGGACACCTGCCACAGCATGGCATGCCAAGTAGTGCCATGTCTGCACCCGGGATCAGAACCGGGGAACCCCAGGCCACCGAAGCGGAACATGCGCACTTAACCAGTGAACCACCAGGCCAACCCCTAGAGAATTTTTTTAGCTGAGAGATTTATCTGCATAACAAGGCAAGCTGTATTTATTATGCATTTTCTCCCCTCATTTTCCCATAATTTTTCTTCAGCCACTTCCTGCTGCTGCTCACCCAGATGGCTTCCTGCTTCCAAGCTCCCCCATGTGCACCCAGTGTGGACTGGACTTGCAACTGGCAGCTGGTGTGGAGCTGCCTGCTCAAGGGCTGCAGAGCACCATCCTAAGTCTCATCCCCACCATGACCTACCTGGCCAGCAATACTCAGGATCTGCCACCACTGCACAGGCTTGGGGCCGTGGCACTGATGGTTCAGATTGTGGGCAGTACCCGGCCCAATTCCCACCCACTTTTGTTGACCACACGCCTGTGCTGTTTGCAGATGGTGCAGATTTAAAAGAGAAGTCATATCCTGTCATTAAAGTGGAACTGTTGGGCTGCCTTGAGGAATTTTTCAACACCTGTAAAACTAAAGAGAAACTTGGAGAATTATCAGAAGAGTTCTACAAAAATGAACTACTATTGATTGAAATGTTGAATATACCTGTCCCTGCAGTTGCTAAATTGAGATGTCTTTTAGACAGTTCTCCTAGGGAAGATTTACTAGACATTCTGACATCACTTATCCAAACAAGCAACAAAAATGCTCCAAATTTTAGATACCATGACTCTGGAAGAACTGTCCAAGATGATGATACCACTGCTGGTGAAACAAATGCAAGAATTGAAATTGCTTTAAAAAAACAGAGAACTTGGGGCCAGCCTGGTGGCACAGTGGTTAGGTTTGCATGTTCTCCTTCAGTGGCCCGGGGTTCGCCAGTTCAGATCCTGGGTGCAGACCTACGCACCACTCATCAAGCCATGCTGTGGCAGGAGTCCCACATATAATGTAGAGGAAGATGGGCATGCAGGTTAGCACAAGGCCAGTCATCCTCAGCGAAAAGAGGAGGAGTGGTGGCAGATGTTAATGAGGGCTAATCTTCCTAAAAATATTATAATAATAATAATAAAACAGAAAAAGCGAGAAGGATGATAATAAATGCATTATGTGAATATGCCTCAATAGGATTTCAAACATCCTAGGTACTTTATTTTTTTTATTTTTTGAGGAAGATTAGTCCTGAGCTAACATCTGCTGCCAGTCGTCCTCTTTTTGCTGAGGAAGACTCGTCCTGAGCTAACATTTGTGCCCATCTTCCTCCACTTTATATGTGGGATGCCTACCACAACACGGCTTGCCAAGCGATGCCCGGGATCCGAACCTGCAAACCCTGTGCTGCTGAAGCGGAACGTGTGCACTTAACTGCTACACCACCGGGCTGGACACCATCCTAGGTACTTTAAAAAACGAACGTGAGGAAGAAGATAATCATGATATTGTCATGCTAGAAAAAAAAGTGAGCATCCAATATGTCAGAAGAAGCCCATTAGATCTGTGTCAACAAGAGAAAAAGACTTAAAAAATGCTGCAAGCAATGCCAGAATATGTTCAGATTAGAAATTATTTAGAATTTATGGTGGAACTTTCTGGAACAAAAGTGCAACTGACCATCCAGACATTCAAGAAGCCTAAATTCTTCTGAATAATAAGCATTTTGCCTTGAAAAATTGAAGGAAAGAATGTTGGAATATTAGGCTGTCAAACAGCTGAAAACCAATCTGAAGGGCCCATTCTTTGCTTTGCTGACCCTCCTAGAGTTGGCAAAACAATGTGGGAAATTCTGTGGCCAAGACTCTAGATCAAGACTTCCACAAGATTGTATTTGGATGAGAACGTGAATAGTCTGACACTGGAGGACACAGGCACACCTATGTTGGCAGTATACCTGGTCATAAAATCAATGACTTGAAGACCGTTGAGGTTAACAATCTGGTGTTTCTATTAGATGAGGTTAACAAATTAGAAAAAATTGTGTCCAGGTGATCCTGCAGCAGCTCTGCTTGAGGTATTGGATCATGAACAAAACCATAGCTTCACAAATCATTCTGTAAATGTGGGCTTTAACCTCTCCCAAGTTATTTTAATAACTATCGCCAATACCACTGCTACTACTCCACCTGTCTTCTTGGACAGAATGAGGACATTCAGG
This sequence comes from Equus asinus, assembly GCF_041296235.1. Taxonomy (NCBI): domain Eukaryota; kingdom Metazoa; phylum Chordata; class Mammalia; order Perissodactyla; family Equidae; genus Equus; species Equus asinus. The sequence continues at coordinate 1,004,898 of NW_027224738.1, forward strand.
TGCCAGGGTATACACAAGAGAAGATAGATTGCCAGCAAGCACTTGATCCCAAAGCAACTGGAACAACATGGGCTGAGTCCTCAGCAGATTCAGATCTCTCAGGTTACTCCTCTTCACATCTTCACCAGGTGTGCCAGAGAGGCAGGGGGTCATTCTCTGGATAGCTGGTTTGGGGCCATTTGCCCAGCTGTTGCTGTGAAGGTGGGAAAAGAACAATATAAGGAAGTCAAGTTGGGCCATTTTGATGTGAATGAGAAAGAAATTTACAGAGAAAACATCTTAGAAGACGCAAAATCTGAATCTATCAATGACAGCAGTTACTTGGCCCTACCACCTGAAATGCCAATTTTGATTGATTTCTATGCTCCAAAAGACAACTTTGGGCTCCAGATATATAAAATGGGCAATTGAGTCAACCAGGAATGGCAATAAGTTTGGCTTGGACTCCCTTAGGTGGAGAAATCATATTTGTGGAGGCAAGTTGAATGGATGGCGAAGGTCATTTAACTCCAACTGCTCAGCTAGGGGATATCATGAGAAGAGTCTGCTCATCTTGCTATTATCAGACTCTGCAGCAATGCCGAGAAATACCATCTGCCCTGTGCTTCTGGAAGTTTTGATCTTAACAACACAGACATCCACGTGCACTTTCCAGCTGGAGCTGTCACAAAAGATGGACCCCAAGCTGGAGTTATCACAGTGACTTGTCTTGCCTCACCTTTTAGTGGGCTGCTTTTACATTCAAATGTAGTTATGACTGGAGAAATTACAGAGGGGTCTTGATCTTCCAGTGAATTAAAGAAAAAGTGCTGGCAGCACACAGAGCAGGATGGAAGTGAATCATCATTTCTCAGAGGAATGAAAAAGACCTTGAAGAAATCCCAGGCGATGTATGATAGCATTGAAGTTTTGTCACAGCAAACTGCCTGGATGAAGCTTTTGATGCTGTCTTTACTGTCAAGACCTACCTACTCTCTTAAATTGCGTTTTGTAGGCCCAAATCTCAACTTTACAGAATTTTCAGTTATGACGTGCCAACAGCACTGACAAAATTGATTTTATTCACAGCAGTAGGGGTAAGTAAACTGTCTCTAATTTGTGAACACAATCACAAGAATGATTATGAACCTCACTCAAGTGGCGGTTAGTGTTTATTAGAGAAACATTAATTTAATAAATTGGTAAAAATTGAAAAAAGTCTGAATCATCTGGCTACCTTTTTGAGTCTTATATTTTATGAAATTCAAGCCATAGTCAAATTACTGTGTAATCAATTTATTTCCTTTTGTTAATTTGTCTCACGCAAACTTAATCTGCAGAGCAGCCACAGAACCTAAAAACCTAGGAGGAAGTCATTTTGTCCCCTCCAGTGGGCAAAGTCCCTCTTGCTGCTGCCCAGCAGGCTTGGTACCTCCAGGGGAAGCAGGAAAGTCTCATGGGTGACAGGGAAGGAGAATCTTCTCTTGGTTTCTTTGTTAGTGACACTTTCCAAAGACCCCCTTGGGAGTGTTGCTGTGCTAATTCGGAAGAGTTCCTGAGACTCATTACATCTGGAGGAGGACAAGCCTATCTGGGCTGAGTTCTGTTGGCAGATCAGGATCTGAGATTACTGAATCTGGGTCTCCTTCTAAAGTTGGGGAGTAAGACACCCTGTCACTGTGTTGTTCCTCCAGTCCTGAAGTCCCAAGTCAGTTTGCCTTCTTCTTACCACCTTTCAGAGTTCTCACTAAATTTCTTCTTTTACGGTTGTCCAGGTTTTATGGTTGAACTTAGCAGAGAGGACCATCTTGTCTCTGTGTTTGTTATGCATTTATAGGTTATTTTGTACTTTTGTGCATAGAGGTCCAGGTCATTTCTTGGCAACCTTTTTTAGTTTATCTTTCCTTATTTCTATTGTAAATAAGGTCTACTCATCTATTATATGCTGTGGCTACTGTTTGTTACATGAAAGCTGCTGACTTTTGCACGTTAGTTTGACATCCTGCTACGTCATTGGATGTTTGAACTGTTGGCATTAGTTTTAACATTGATTCTCTGTGATTTGCCATGTTTAATATCACATCATTTTTAAATGGAGCACATATAGGAGAGTTCGCCAGCCAAGGGGAAGCAGGCCTGTCATAAGGAGTCACATACAGTTCACACCTCCCTCTGTTTCCTTCACTTGTCCTCTGTGGTGTTTTCACACCCTTCAAGAGAAGGCTGAGCAATTGCTGTGTACAATTCATTCTTTCATGGAAGAGGGGCACAGTCAATGACTTCTTGAGCCAGGAGGGCCACGTTTGTATGGAAAAGGGAGAGCCCTCCACTAAGTCCCTGGGGGATGGGAGGGAAGGGGTCTGGCAAGGGGTGGCCCAGAAGATTGTGAAGGTGGATATGGTTGCCGATGGAATACTCTGCTTATAGTGAGCTTGAACCAGACTGGAACAGCTGGCTTGCAAAGATCCAACAACAGGAAAATCCCCCCACCTATGTATCACCTTTCTCCCCCACTTCCCATTATACCTTAGTTGATTTCGTAGCCAGATTCTAAGGAAGACGGAGTTGCAGTCTGCAGAATGGACTTTGAAGCAGTGTCTCCTGCTTGTTATCATACTATCTTCATCCTGTGATGTGAGAGAGGCCAGGACAACCAGATGTTAAGCTGCTACATGAGGTCAGAGAGCCTGTGTGGGGGGTTAGGGTCTGCCTTCTCCACTGTCTCTGTTTGGGTGTGTTTCTGAGACTAGTTTTTAAGTTGATTATGGGAGAGAAGCTTATATAAGATGCTTACCTCCCTGCATTCACCCTCCCCTCAAAACTTGAGGGAACCTTTGGTTCTTCAGAGAAGCTTTGAGGAAGAGTGAAACAAGACCATAGACAAGATTTGGATTTGGAGATGTGCTGGAGTATACACTGAATAGTTTCCAGGTTTGTGGTGAGTTCTCCTTCCTTAGCATAGGAAAGAACTTGTCTAGTGTCCCGGCATATTTGGGGCCGTTATCACCAGCTTCCCCTGGTGAGCGATCAGAGAGACCTTCTCCTTATGACCCAGACATTCCCAGCTCTGAACTGTTTCTACAGTAGGCCCCAAAGCAGCAAATTGTTGACATTGCAGAATTTCTGCATTCCATAGTTTCCCTGTCTGCACGTCTACCTTGTACTGGGGGCTGTGATCTTTTCCAACCTGTCAAAGGATGCTTTCCTTGGTGTAAGTCCATTCAGCTGCTATAACAAGAATTTGCTGACTGGGCGGCTTAAAAAACAAAAATTTACTTCTCACGGTTTTGGGCACTAAAACTACAAGATCAGGTCTTGCAGATCTGATGTCTGGTGAGGGTTCATCGATGACCATAGTCTTGTTGTGTCCTCACATGGTGGAAGGGGTAAGGGAGCTTTCTGGCTTCTCGTTTACAACAACATTAATCCCTTTTAAGAGTTGCCTCCTTATGACATAATCATCTACAAAAGTGCCTAGTGTCTCCCAATAGCATTATATCGGCAGCTAAGATTTCAACATATTCATTTGAGAGGATACAGATATCCAGTCCATAGCACTTAGTTCAACAAAAGGGCTCAGATTTGGGCAGAATCGCCACACGTGAATGGAGTACATTAGCAGGTATTCACACATGCATGCATGATCTCCCCTCTTTTTGCCACAAAAATAATTTCATCTGTGGCATTTTCCTTTAATAGTCTTCATTTTTTCCCAGGATGGAAGAACTGTCATTCTAAACCTAAAGAAGAATAATCACAAACAGAGCAGCATTAATGAACCTAAACGAAGAACACAAACTTGAAGTTGAGTATTAAAATCAAAATATAAAAGAATATTTTATTGCCATAACATTTATCAGAAATCTCCAAACATGAAACTAAGCAGCACACAGTTTAGCAGGATATCTTGTAATCTGTATTGATATTCTAGGTGATGATAAGCAAAAAGAACCATATTGGAGGCTAACAATGGGGTTACTTTGGAGTATTATTTTAACTTTGGGTTTATGCTTTTATTCTTCTGGATATATTATCAAAAGTGAAATTGCTGAATTATAATGTAGTTCTATTTTTAATTTTTTGAGAATCCTCCATACTGTTTTTGACAGTGGCTGTACCAATTTACAATCTCACCAACAGGGCACAGGCATTCCTTTTTCTCCACTTCCAGGTCAGTATCTCTTAACTGTTGTCTTTTCGACCGTGGTCATTCTAACAGGCATGAGCTAATATCTCATTGTGATTTTCATTTGCATTTTCCTAATAACAAATGAGGTTCAGCATATTTTTATGTACGTTGGCCTTTCGCAGATCTTCTTGGGACAAATGTTTATTCAGATCCCTTGCCCACTTTTCAATTTCATTGTTTGTTGCCATTGAGTTGTATGAGTTTTTATGTTTTGGATATTAACCCTTTATCAGATACATGGTTTGCAAATATTTTTTCCAATTCCAGGTGTTGTCTTTTCACTTGGTTGATGGTTTCTTTTGTCATGCAAAAGCTTTTTTGTTTGATGTAGTCCCACTTGTTTATTTTTTATTTTGTTCCTGTGCTTTATGCGTCAAAAAAATCCATATACAAAAGTTTATTGCAAGATCCGTGTCAAGGAGCTTTATTCCTAAGTTTTCTTCTAGCAATTTCCTTGTTTCAGGTCCTACATTTAAGCCTAATCCATTTCAAGTTAATTTTTGCAAGTGGTGTAAGACATGAGCTCAGTTCCATTCTTTTAAATGTGAATATGCAATCATCCCAGCACCGTTGATTGAAGAGACTGTCTTTTCACCATGGAGCATTCTCAGCTCCCTTGTCAGATATTAGTTGACCACACAAGCTTGGGTGTATTTCTGGGCTCTCAATGCTCTTCTATTCGTCTGTTTTTATGCCAGTGTTGTAATATTTTGGTGCCTATAGCATTCTACTATATCTTGAAATCTGGAACTGAGATTCTCCCAGCTTTGGTCTTCTTTCTCAGAATTTCTTTGGCTATTTGGGGTCTTTGGTCATTCCATGTAAACTTTAGGAGTATTATTTCTATTTCTGTAAAAATCGCCATTAGAAACTTGATAGTGATTCCACTGAATCTATAGATAGCTTTTGATAATATTGACATTTTAACAATATTAATTCTTCCGATGCATGAACACAGAATACCTTTCCACTTGCATTCTTTGAATTCCTTCATCAATGTTTTGTAGTTTTCAGCAGAGATCTTTCACCTCCTTAGTTAAATTTGTTCTTGAGTATTTTATTGTTTTTGATGCTATTGTGAATTGGATCAATGTCTTTATTTCTTTTTCAGAAATTTTACTGCTAGTGTAAGAAATGCTACTGATTTTTGTATATTAACTTTGTATCCTATAACTTTACTCAATTTATTGATTAGATTTAACAGATTTTTGGTTGGATCTTTGAAATATTCTCTATATAAAATCATGTCATCTGCAAATAGGAACAATTTTATTTTGTTCTTTCCAATTCTGATAATTTGTTAGTCTTCTTCTTGCCTGATTGCTCTAGCTAGGATTTCTAGTACTCTGTTGAATAGGAGTGGTGAGAGTGAGCACTCTGGTCCTGTTTCTAATCTTAGAGAAAAATCTTTCACCCTTTTGCTCTTGAGTATGATGTTAGCTGTGGACTTGTCATATATGGCCTGTAATATGTTGAGATATGTTCCATGTTTAAATTTTTGAGTTTTTTTAATGAATGGATGCTAAATTTTGTCAAATGCTTTTTCTGTGTCTATTGAGATGATTACAGAATTCTTTTCTTTCATTCTATTAATGTGATGCACCACATTGATTGCTCTGCATATGTTGAAACACTCTTGCATCCCAGGGGTAAGCCCAACTTTAACATGGTGAATGATCTTTTTAATGTGCTGCTGGATTCAATTTACTAGTATTTTATTGATAATTCATGCATTGATATTCATCAGGGATAGTGGCTTGTAATTTTCTTTTCTAGTAATATCTGTTTCTGGTTTGGGTATCAGCTTAATGTTGACCTTGTAAAATGAGTTTGAGAGTGTTTACTTCTCTTCAGTTTTGGGGAAGAATTTGAGAAGGATTTTTTTAAAGTTTGGTACAATTCACCAGTGAAACTATCTGATCCTGGGCTTTTCTTTGCTGGGAGACTTTTGAGTACTGGTTCAATGTCCTCACTAGTAATTGGTCTATTCAGATTTTTTACTTCTTCCTGATTGGTTCTTGGTAAGTTGTATGTTTCTAAGAATTTTCTTTTATTTCTTCTAGGTTGTCCAGTTTGTTGACATATAGATATTCATAGTAGCCTGTTTTGATCCTTTGAATGTCTGTGGTATCAGTTATAACGTCTTCTCTTTTAATTCTGATTTTCGTTATCTGAGCCTTTTTCTTTCTTGGTGAATCTAGGTTAACTCCTTTTTAATTTATAATTTTCTTGATTTGGGTTCTTTCTCTTTTCCCCTTGGTTAATCTAGCTAAGAGTTTGTTTATCTTTTTAAAGAATCAACTCAGTTTGGTTAATCTTTTCTATTGTTTTTCTGTTCTCTTTAATTTATTTCTGCTCTAATCTTTATGATTTTCTTTTTTTTCTGCTAACTTTGGGCTCAATTTGTTCTTTTTCTTGTTCCTAAAGATGTAGAATTAGGTCGTTTATTTGGGATCTTTCTTGCTTCTTAATGTAGGTGCTCATTGCTTTGAAGTTCCCTCTTAGAACTCTTTTTGCTGCTTTCGATAAATTCTGGTATGTTGTATTTCCATTTTCATTTGTCTCAAGAAACTTTTTTATTTCCTCTTTGATTTCTTTTTTGATCCATTGGTTCTTCAGGATAATGTTATCTAACTTCCATGTGATTTTGGATTTTCCAGTTTTCCTCTTGTTTTGATTGCTGGTTTCTTGCCATTGTGGTCAGAGAAGATAGTTGGATGATTGCAATCTTCCTAAATTTACTATGACTTATTTTGTGGCCTAACATATGATATGTTGAAAAATATTTCACGTGAGCTTGAGAAAATGTGTATTCTGCTGTTGCTGGACAGAATGTTCATTATATGTTTGTTAGGTCCATTTGATCTATAGTGTTGCTCAAATTTACTGTTTTCTTATTGATTCTGTCTGAATGATCCATCTGTTGTTGAGAATGTGGTATTAGAGTCCCCAATAATTATTGTATTGCTGTTTCTTTCTCTTTTTAGGTCTGCTAGTTTTTGTTTTATATATTTAGCTACTCAGATCTTGGATGCATAAATATTTACACTTGTTATATCTTCTTGATGTGTTGATCCCTTTATCATTATGTAATAATCTTATCTCTTTTTATCATGTTTAGTTTAAAGTCTATTTTGTCTGTGATAAGTATAGCTACCACTTCTTTTTTTGTTTAACTTTTGCTGAAATGTCTTTTCTCATCCCTTCACTCTCAGCCTATGTGTGTCCTTAAAATTATAATGAGTGTTTTGTAGGCAGCATATCACTGGGTCTTGTTTTTATCCATTCACCCATTCTTTATCTTTTGATTGAAGAGTTTAATTTGATTAAATTTTAAGTAATTATATATAGGTAGGACTTACTATTGCTATTTTATTAATTGTTTTCTGGCTGTTTTATATATCCATTGTTCCTTGTTTCTCTTCCTTTTCCTGCTGTGTTTTTGTGTTTTCATGTTTTTGGTAACTGTATGCTTTGACTTTTTATCATGTTCTTTTGAATAATTACTATGAGATTTTTCTTTGTGATTACCATGAGGCTTACATAAAATACCTTAAACTTATAACATCCTATTTTGAACTGTTAACAATTTAACATCAATATATTTTACATGCTTTATATTTTGGTTTCTTCTCCTCCTCAAATTTTAGATTTTTGATGCTACAATTGAAATTTTTTTAGTATTGTGTAACTAATGACAGATTATTGAATTTTTGGTTATTTTTGCCACGTTGACTTTTTTACCTTGTAAACTAGAGTTGTGAGTTATACACCACTATTACCATATTGCAGATTTAACTATGGCTGTACATTTACCATTACCAGGGAGATTTGTGCTACTTTTTTGAGTTTTAATGATTTTTTTCCTTTGAGGAAGATTACCCCTGGGCTAACTACTGCCGATCTTCCTCTTTTTGCTGAGGAAGACTGGCCCTGAGCTAACATCCATACCCTTCCCCACTGTGTATTCTTAGTGCCTTTTTTTTTCAAAGATTGGCACCTGAGCTAACATCTGTGGCCAATCTTCTTTTTTTTCTCCCCAAATCCCCCAGTACATAGTCGTATACTCTACTTGTAGGTCCCCTGGTTGTGCTGTGTGGGACGCCACCTCAGCATGGCCTGATGAGTGGTGCTAGGTCTACACCCAGGATCCGAACTGGCAAAACCCTGAGCCACCAAAGCTTAATGACTCGGCCATGGGGCCAGCCCCTTCTTAGTGCCTTTGTAAAAACATCAGTCAGGTTTATTTCTGTTCTCTTTTTTCTTTTTTAGCGGCCTATGTCTTTTTTATACCATTACCATATGGTTTTGATTACTATATCTTTGTGACACAGCTTGAAATCAGCTTTGTTCTTGATCAAGACTGCTGTAGCTATTTGGGGCCTTATGGGTTCCATGCAAATTTTAAGATTTTTTTTCTATTTCTTGGAATAAGCCATCGGATGTTGATAAGCATTGCTTTGAATCTGTAGACCATTTAGGGTATAACGGACATTATAACAGCATCAATTCTTTCCATGCTTGAGCACAAGATATCTTTCAGCTTATTTGAGTCTTCAGTTTCTTTTATCAGTATTTCATAGTTTTCAGTGTACAGATTTTCACCTCCTTTAGTAAATGTATTCCTAAATATTTTATTCTTTTTGATGCTATTGTAAATGAGATCTTAATTTCTTTTTCAGGTAGTATATTGTTAGTGTATAGAAATGTAACTTATTTTGCATATTAATTTTATAACCTGCAAGTTTATTGAATTCATTTATTGGTTTTAACAGTTTTTTGTGGAGTCTTTAGGGTTTACTATATGTAAGATCATGTCGACTACAAACAGAGAAAATTTTACTTCATCCTTTCTTATTCAGATGCCTTTTATTTATTTTTCTTTCCTAACTGCTTTGGCTAGGATTTTAGTACTATGTTAATTAGAAGTGGCAAGAGTGGCACCCTTGTCTTGTTCTTAATCTCAGAGAGAAAGTGTTCAGCTTTTTCTGTTGAGTATGATGTTAGCTGTGGGCTTGTCATGCATAGTCTCTATTATGTTGAATTGCATTCTTTCCATATCTAGTTTGAGAGGTCTTTTTTCAGTTTCATTGAGATATAATTAACATACATCACTGTATGAGTTTCAGGTGTACAGCATAAATGTTTGACTCACATATATTGAGAAGTGATTACCACAATAAATTTAGCTAACATTCATTATCTCACACAGATACAATAAAAATACATGGAAATAAAATAATATTTTTTCTCCTAATGATAACTCAGAATTTACTCTCTTAACAACATTCATATATATCATACAACAGTGGGAACTATAGCTATCATGTTTGATCCTGAAATGATGTTAAGTGTTTTTCACATCCTTTCTCTGTATCTATGGGAATGATTGTATGATTTTTATTCTTCATTTTGCTAATGTCACATTTATTGATTTACACATATTGAAACATCCTTTCATAGCAGGGATATGTCCTACTCTATTATGGTATATGATTCTTTTAATACGCTGTTGAATTCAGTTTGCTAATTTTTGTTTGAGAATTTTTGCATCTATGTTTATCAGCAATATTAGCCTGTAATTTTCTTTTCTTCTAGTGTCCTAATCGGGCTTTGCTATCAGGATAATTCTGGTCTTATAAAATGAGTTCGGAAGTGTTCCTTTCTCTTCCGTTTTTTGAAACAGTTTAAGAAGGATTGGTGTTAATTCTTCTTTAATTGTTTAGTCAGATTCACAAGTGAAGCCATCTGATCCTGGACTTTCATTTGTTGGAAGATTTTTGATTACTAATTCAATCTTCTTCCTTGATATTAGTCTGTTTGGATTTTCTACTTCTTTTTATTTCTACTTTTTTGTTCAATTGATTTAAACTAGACAAAAACAAACAGCAATTTAACTATTTCTCCCATCTCCTTCCTCCCACCCCTGGCAACCACCAGTCTGGTCTCTGTATCCATGAGCTTGTATCTATCTATCGATCGATCTATCTATAGTACATAGCATACATATCTAGCATACATATTATAGAGTATATACATGGTGTATAGTACATAGTGTGTATAAATAGTGTGTGTTTGTATAGATATATTCCACATATAAGAGAGATCCTACAGTATTTGTCTTTCTCTGTCTGACTTATTGTATTTAGCATAATGTTCTCAGGGTCCAACAACATGGTCACAAATGGCAAGATTTCACTCTTTTTTATGGCTGAATAATATTACATTGTATATGTAGATATCATTTCTGTTTCTTCATGACAGTCTTGGTAGATTTTACATTTCTAGAAATTCATCCATTTCTTCCAGACCATCTAAATTGTTAGCATATAGTTGTTCATAATAATACGTAATGGGCCTTTTTATTTCTGTGGTATCATTTGTAATGTGTAATCTTTCATTTTTGATTGTATTTTTTGACCCCTCTTTCTTTTTTTTCTTGATTAGTCCAACCAAATTTTCGCCAATTTTGTTTACCTTTAAAAAAAAGCATTTCTCAGGTTAATTCATCTCTTTTATTGTTTTCAGTCTCAGTTTTATTTATTTCTACTACAAACTTAGGACTTAATTTATTCTTTTACTAGTTCTTTGGAAACTTCAAGGTTAGGTTGTTTATTTAAGGTTTTTTTTAAATGCAGACATTAGCTCCTATAAAATTTCTCTTATTAACTATTTTCATTCCATCTCAAAAGTTTAGTATGTTGAAGTGTAGTTTGAGATTTTTAAATTTATTATATAAATTTATTATATTAAACAGAATAATTTCAACTACAGCTTGCATGGTAATAACTTTATATTAGTCAACTTTCTCTTTCACCAGTCCCCTCTTTTCTAGTGTTAAAAAATATACAAGATGTTTCCATTTCCAACATAAAAACAAATTAATTAAAAATGGTCTAAGTTTTTGGAATTGTTACATTCAATGACTTGAATGAATCTCCAGACAATTATGCTCAGTGAAAAAAAGCCAGTCCTGAAAAATTATATAGTGTATAAAACTCCTCTCATATAATATTTATGTAATATACATAAATTCATGTAATTCATGATGGAATTATAGAGTTGAGAATAAATTAATGATTTCCACGAATTAGGGGAGGGTGTGTTGGTATGGCAGTAAATGGCAAACTGATGGACTCTCATGGTAATGAACCTGATCTGTATCTTGACCACAGTGGAGGACACTCTAACCTACATTCATAATAAACTTACATAGAACTAAACGCACACACCTACACACATACTTTTGAGAAAAGTAAAACTAGGAAAATCTGAGAAATATTGATAAATTTTATCAATGTTTCTGTGCTGGTTATAATTATTGTACTTTAGTTTTGTAAGATGTCATCCTTGAGGAAAGATGGGTAAAAGTTACTTAGTATCTCTCTACATTATATCTTACAATAGCATATGAATCTAAAATTATCTCTCAAAAGAAAAGAGTTTAAATTAACCAACAACAACAAATCAAGTATTTATACATACTACAACATGGGTGAATCTCAAAAACATGTAGAATGACAGAACTCTTACTCAAAACTGGATGCCATAGAACTCCACTAGTATAAACGTCCAGAAAACAAACTAATCCAAGGTGGTAAAAAGTCAGAACGATGTTGAAACTTCTGGGGTTTGGGGCAAGGATTAACGGGAATGGGCGTAGGAGGAAGAAATTTTCTGCAGGATAAATGCAACACACTACGTGGGTGTATGCATTTGCCAGAATTCATTGAGTGGTACACTTAAATTTGTGTATCTAATTGTATTTAAGTAAAAATATAGCATATGTAGTTTTACATACTAATTTTTTAATTGAAAATATAGAAATAAAATTTAAAACTAAGCAAACAACTCTAGTTAGTTAATATTATATATCTATCCTCAAATGTTCAGGGGCTAAAGTGTACCAGTGTCTGAAATTCACTTTGAAACAAATAAAATAGATAAATAAAATGGACTAAATAGAGAAAGGCATTCATAAATATATAGATATGGGATAAAACAAATAAAACAAACAGTTAAATGAAGGTAGAAATATGAGCATTGACTGTATGTGTCTTTCAACTTACTCATTTATAAAATAATTTTCATACTACAATGTTGGGAGAAAAACAAAAATATCAAAGAATATATAAAAACAAAAGATGCAGCAGCGTGGGCGGGTCGCGCGGGCTGCGGAGAGGCGCGCCGGGCGCGGAGCAGGGGAGAGGCCCGCGGCGGCGGCGGACACTGGCCCTGGCGGCTGGGGCCCTGCATCGGAGCAGGCCTCGCGGCGCTCCCCTGGCCGGCGCGCTGGTCAGCGTGGCCCAGGCCGCCCGCCGCGGCGCGGGGAGCGATTGTTACTTTTAGGTGATGGGTGCTTATCGGACGGCCCACATGGAGAAGAGCTTCATCGCTGCAGAAAGTGCTGTAGGACAGCGCTGATCTGGACCTCTGTCTTAGCCGTGGTTGTGGATGTCATGTTCTTGAAATCATGAATCCTGTTTATAGCCCTGGTTCTTCTGGGGTTCCCTATGCCAATGCCAAAGGAATTGGTTATCCAGCTGGTTTCCCCACGGGCTACGCAGCAGCGGCTCCCGCCTACTCCCCCAACATGTACCCTGGAGCGAACCGCACCTTCCAAACAGGTTACACTCCTGGCACACTTTACAAGGTGTCCTGTTCCCCGACCAGTGGGGCAGTGCCACCATACTTTACTTTTTAAATGGAGGCCCCCCACTTCCATCCACGCCCCAAAAGTTGACTGTATTATTTAGTGTACATTCTGATTTCCTTCCAAGTGCCTCCTCTCCAGTCCATGTTGAGGTGCTTCAAGGATGTGTTGAGATGCATCAAGGAAGAATCCTTCGGAGCTGTTACGATGTACCGTGTCAATCTGTAGTACAGAGTCATTATAATGTTAATACGGATATTATCCGTAATTTAAAAACTGAATGAGTGTTAGTTCATGCGTGTTAGCCAACTGTTTGAAAGGTTTGTTTTTTTAAGATTTTCAAAAAGGCATCTGTTCAAAAGTAATGTAAAAATGAATATTTGGGTGAAAATGAGTTCTTCTCGATGTGCTTGTCAACACAGACACACCGAGTTTAATGAGACGCGAAAGGTCCATGCATTGTGTATGAGAATTGCATGAGGCAAACCTAAAACTTGTTCTCAAAGTTTCTTTTTTATCTCACTGTTGCCAAATTCTCCTTATGTTCATGTGGGACCTCATTACTTTCCAAAATGCCTGGGAGAGCTGAGTTGGAAACCCCAGGGATGTTTTAACAAGCTTTTCTTTTAGGATCCAAACTACAGGTGCAAGTGCTTGTAATTTCTCCTACTTAGTTCTAAGTTGTTATTGTTATAGTGTAGACTCTAACAAGTGCCCTGGCCTGTCCAGGAAGGAGTTGAACTGGCAGGGCTCCCAGCTCTCGGAAGTTGGTTAGCAAAGGAAACAAAGCTGCTTTCAAGCCTTTTTTTCATGTTATGTGAGAGACAATGTAAATCTTTACTGAGTCCCTGAGCTTTTAACCTGCCCTGTTTTTCGTAAATAGTCTCTGTGGGAGGCCAGGTGATGTTCAAGTTGGAGAAAGCAAACCACGAACTGGAAACTCCCTGTGAACAGTGTCCGTGAGAACAAAGCAATCACACTGTGAATTCCAATTACTGGGTAATCCTGATGCCTTTTCTTTGTTCCCAAATAAAAGTTTTTTGGTTTTTTTGTCGTTGTTCCATAAACCCCCTAACTCACCTTTGAAAAACAGACAGAATATATTATTGAGTCCTCCGTTAACGCACAAGCCTCAGGAGAAACGACACTAACATTTATCATTGGAAAATCAGTTTTGATTTTATAATCTATTTACACCCCACTCCTCTTTCATATTTTCTTCCTGCCAACTACCTTTAAACAAAGACTGGTTACAGCGCACAGACTAAATTACTTAGATAACTGATTACTGGTCAGACCACACACACAACTGTGGTTTAGCAACCGGCCAAACAGTGCCCCTGAGTGATCTATGTTACTTTGTAACATTCACAGAACAGAGGGTTCCTTGTGGATATTGAAAGCCTCGTCTAAGGGTTTCTTAGTTTCCACTCTTTTTGTATAGCCACCACTTTCATTTTGCCCTTACATATTTGTTTTGACAGGCATATATAACAATCTTCTCTTTTCAAGATAAATGTAATAGTATACAGATAATATAGATAATATACACATTACATATAAATATATGTAAAATATTTGTATCATATATAAAATAAATGTATATAGGAAGTGAAACTATTCAGTATTTGGATAGCTTTAGTGTATAGTGTTTAAATATTTTTAATTACAATTTGATATCTAACATTTACTCTATCTTCTAGATGCATATCAACAAATGCAGTTCTGAGATCTGCCCTCCATAGCACATTTCTTTTATTTGCCATTTTAAAAATGTAACATTGTCATCCCAACCATATTACTTGCTTATCTCCACTTGATCTAATACAGTCCATAAAGTAGATCTTATATGAAATCTTACTTCATCAGAGTTAAAAAGCACACATTTAAAAACAGCCATTATAAAGAGGGACAAAAAGACCAAACAGGGAGCTGGCCCCGTGGCCGAGTGGTTAAGTTCGCGCACTCCGCTGCACGCGGCCAGTGTTTCGTTGGTTCAAATCCTAGGCGTGGACATGGCACTGCTCATCAAACCACGCTGAGGCAGCGTCCCACATGTCACAACTAGAAGGACCCACAACGAAGCATATACAACTGTGTACCCGGGGGGCTTTGGGGAGAAAAAGGAAAAAAAATTAAATCTTAAAAAAAAAAAAGACCAAACGGGCCTTTCTTGTCGCACGTCATTTGACATTATTCAGGATAAAATATATAGAAATATGTTTTGTCAACGTTAAAGCTAATCTTATTATTTTTACCCTCAAAATGAGTTTATTTTGGAATAGCCAAAAGAATTCCCATTTGGGATGTGCATGCTATAGTGAACCACAGGCAAATCCAGACAAGAAAGGAGAGGAGCATGCTTTTATAATGAAAGAAGAGAGTAAGGATGGTCTATTCTAAACGAAGTTCATTGGGGAAAAGTAGAAGTTCAGGGTGGCAACAACTTCTCGGTGGCTGAGCTGTGGCGTTTCTTATTGGCTGGGCTACTGGCAGGTAGAGAGAGAAATCTCCCTTCAGTGGTGAAGTAGTTGTACTTTCTGTCAGAGATTCAAGCTTCTGCGTCTTCTTGTTTGGAGTAATTGATGACATGTGACAAGGTGTGAGAGCTCCCCCTACAGGTCTTCCCGACTCCAATTAGTGATGATCAACAGGACCGCGTGACCCAGCTGTTTAATCAGACAAGCTGAGTAGACAACTGTCAGTCTGCTTTTTTCTTTCTCACTTCTTTAAAATTAAGCTCATAGATGACAATCTCTCTTAAGCTCTTTTCCTTGTCAAAGAAAGTCATATGGAAGTCAAATCAACAATGTAGGTTCATTTATTTATAAAGAATAAACGTGAAATAATTGTCAGAATGTGTCCTTTTCATTGAAGTTAGGTAGCAATAAGCATGATTTGAAATAGTGAGACCATCATTTGGAAGCTTTAAGTTTATTTTCATTCAGATTTTTTATTTTAAAATGCCATTTATTAGCTTTATATTTAAAATTAAATTCAGAGTTACATGAAATTGGCTGATATGGATAGGTTGAAATTTATTCATAAGAGAAATTTTTTTATAAAAAATTCTCCTTGAGAATCATTAGCTCTATCTTTACTGTAATTTATATTTTTATATAAGGTATCAGAAATTCAGTCCAAATTTTCATAACCCACAAACACTCTTAATATCTCCGATAACTTAAGCAGATTCTTCTCAAAATTAAAAATCACCAAAACGTAATTGCAACTTAGCATTTGCCACCAGTGACTGACAATATTTTCAATTATATTGACAACAACCGAAGTTCCTAAAACTATAAATTTTGATGAAGATAAATTTGGAGAAAAGAGTTCCAGAAAAATCTTATGACCAATATTGATATTACATAATAAACTATATCTATTGATTATATATAAAATTATAATACAAACATATTGTTTGTAATTTGTATTTCATTTTATAGCTAATAAATTAATTCTGAAGGAAGAAACTTTATACTTTAGCACCAATAGTGGTAGTCTTTCCTGCTTTTTGAACAAGAAGCCTCGTATTTTCATTTTGTGCTGTGCCCTTCAAATTCTGTGGAGTATGACCCTTCCCCTCCTGCCATACCTGAGAGGGTAAAGAGCGTTTCTGCACTCATCACTGATGGGCATTTCACCGAGGGAGTTTACTGGAACTGATGGATTTTTATTGGATGTAATGGTGGGATCTATTTGTGATAGCGACTGAGCCATAATATCAATGAGTAAAATTGATCCATAGATGTTGGCTTCTCTCAACATATTTCAGTAGAGCTATGAGATGCAGTAATGGGGAATAAAATCTCATCTGAGAGACATTATCTAATGCTACGAGTAGCAGTGGCTACTATTAAAAAAGAGACAAAAGGTTCAGAATGGAGTCGTATGCGCTAAGCCCAAATCACAAAACTGAGATTTGATACCAAACTTAATTACAATTTCAACCTTCCACAGGGTTGGAGTCTCAAACCAGTCAATCTGGAATTACCCCTTCAGCACCAGTGACGTAACCCACCTAATGGACTCCTGCCATCCCCCAAGGGAAGGTGACCTTGCCTGAAACAATCAGCTCTTTGCAAGAGTAACTTTCTTGCCCTGCCTGCTTCTGCCTATAAGAGTGTTTCATTGTGTAAAGTTCTTCAGAGCTCCTTTCTGTTTACTAGATGGGATGTTGCCCGATTCATTAAATATAGCCAATACAACCTTTAAAATTTATTCAGTTGAATTTGTTTCTTAACATTACTTAGGATGCAAACAGTATATGTAGAAAACCAGTGATGGGTGTGGGAATGTCCTTGATTAATGAATTCCCACTAATTTGACTAAACCTTTGAGCCACTCATCGTATAATTAACTGCACAATTTCCTTGACCTCTGTTAGCACCTCCACGTTTTTATTGTTGATCCTGAGGTATACCTGAAATTAAATCGTTTCCTTAGCATTCATCACCCTATTAGAGACATAAACCTCTCATATTCCACTCAGAGTAGTATAAGGAATTCTGAACCCCTGATGAATTCTTGAAGTCTCAGCTAAATACCTGTAATGATAAGTTTCTTTAAATTAAAAGAAAGACTAACTGGCATGGTAAATTACAGGTTTACTATGAGAATAACAAGAAGTCTTCTGACTTTCAATTAGATCTTGACATTCAGGAAAAATTTATTTTTGTTTTAGATATTTTTGAAAATAGTAGAACTGCTATGATGAATGACAACTTCAGTTAGTTTCTCCTTTCGTTGCTGCATGACAAACAATAATTATCATCAACATCACATCAGCAAAAAATAAATTAATTTGGAAATTTATTTGAAATTGATGGGAAAAAGCATCATGAAGAAAAAAGATAAGGCTTAGAATTTTATATATGTATATATATACTCACATGCATATATATTTACAAGAGAATTTTGTCCAGACCTAAGTGATAATCTTCTTCTCTCGATTAATTGTGGTCCTTGCACCCTAAGCATAAAATAATATTTTTAATTCTGTACACTGGTGAATGAACGTATATCCAAGTCCTGGCTACACATGCAAAAAGCTCTGTCTCCATTTTCACAGGGCAGATTCTCTGAATCACTCTTCTGAGGGCCCCCATCACCTCTCTGTTTCTCAGGCTGTAGACAATGGGGCTGAGCAGTGGGGTCAGGATGGTGTAGAAGACAGCCAGAACCTTGTCCTTTGTTGGCGATCTTAGGGATCTTGGGTGTAGATAAGTGTAAACAAGTGGCACATAATAGAAAGTCACCACAGTCAGGTGGGTGCTGCAGGTGGAATAGGCCTTCTTCCTCCCTTCTGCTGAGTGCATGCGGTGGACAGCAAGGAGAACACCGCCATGAGAATATGCAATGCCAATGAAAGGAAACACGGGGAAGAGGGTGGTGCTCACAAACACTGTGTACTCATAGACCCAGGTATCCATGCAGGCCGGAGTCAACATGGCCGCGACATCGCAGAAGAAATGGTTGATGGCCCTGGATCAACAGTAAGGGATGTGGAAGGCATATGTGGTGTGGGCACAAGAGTTGACAGAGCCCATTATCCAAGATCCTCTTATCATCAGCGCACACATTCTTTTGCTCATACGAATGGGATAGTGGAGAGGAAAGCAAATAGCTATATAACGATCACACGCCATAGATGTCAAGAGCAGCGCTTCCGCACCTGCTAAAGTCAAGAAAAAGAAGCTCTGAACCCCATATCCAATGAAGGAGATAGATTTGTTTCCAAAGAGAAAATTAGAAATCATTTTGGGGACAATGGTGGAGATGTAATTCAAGTCAATGATGGAGAACTGACTAAGTAAAAAATACATGGGTGTGTGGAGCTGGGAGTCCAGGAAGATGAGGAGAATCATGCACAGGCTGCCAAACAAGGCCATTAGGAAAATGAGAACAACGAGAATGAAGAAGAACAGGCCAATTTTTGACAGTGGAAACAACCCCAATAAAATAAAATCAGTTGATGTTAGATTATAATTTTCCATGGAGCATTAACATGATTTTTCCTAGAGACAGACACAAGAGTAAGTGATTTGAGTATAAAACTATAATCTCTTTTTAACTTAATATTTTAGACTGTGTATTATTTAAAATTTCATAGCTCTTAAATGAAGAACTGAACTTATCTATTTTGGGAGAAATAAACTTTATTTTCTGATCCAGAGATTAAAATGTGAAAATGCGAACATTTGTGGCCAAAGTGTTTTCTAAGAATCTATTAAAATATTTTAAAAACAAGATTTCTATTTTGATCTCCTTAGGATAAATATGTTTTACTGCCCTACACAAACTCAGATATCATTAACATCAGTTGTTGTATTCAAAGTTCATGCATAGAAAATTTATGGAAACCCATATATGATAGAGTTCTAGTATCAATAAATGTTTATGACCCTTAAGGGATGATTTTTCTTTCATATTTTTCACTAAAACTTACCTCTAAAATTGAAGTAGTCTATCAGCTCATGTTTGAGGAGCTTTGTCTTTCTTAAATCTTCTTTTCACAATAACGTCAAGTCAAGTTTTCCTGAAGTCAGGTATTATCATTTGGTTCATCTGTTCTGAAATATAGCATAAATCGTTATTGTCAAGTTGCACTTATGCAAAGTCATTCTCTTCTGCCTCCTCACTCAGGTTCTGAGTGCTGCAGTTAAAGAAGACCCTCTGCTCCAACATCTACACACATGCTCATTGTGGCTGTCATCACTCTGCTCAACATCTCCCCAAGAGGATGTTTTCTGTCTCTCTGCTTCTCTAACATGTATATAACATTATACATTGCTTTATGACACTTTGTCTTATTCATTTTTCCCTTTTTTTGTATTTAAAATTATCTCCAGTTCTAGATAAGTGTGTGAATTTAAGCATATATACTTACCATTTCTCTCTTTTAAAACCCAATTATTATGATGATAAACAACTGGATGTGTTATAAATTAAAGACAGCAGGTGAGCAAAAGGCACAATGAGAAATGAAACAGTTCAGGATTCTCTGAAAGAAAGAATTTGGCTAGAGAAATGTTCAGTTACTTAAATGGAGAAAAAGGACTTGGCACCTTGACGGTCTTCACGGAGGTAGGAGGAGGCTTCTCCTCCAGAGACGTCGGAAGTGAACAAGCTCCACACAGTGCGCGATGTTTTAGTCTTAAATATTATTTTAGAGTCAATGTTCCCAGACTTTTAAGGAAGCTTCCAACATGAAAGAGGAAGATGCACAAATGTGCACACATACACACACAAACACACGTGTATTCACACACACCCCACACAAATATAAAGTGAGTTACACATGATTGGGAAAATGCAGAAAGACAGCACATTTTTAAAAATCAGGATTCATATCTTTAAAGAAGTATGAAACATTATCATTCCACGATGTATTATTAGATTAATTTAAAAAGTGTCAGATAATAAGAAAGGGTTTGCAAATTAAAAAATACATAATAGTTCATCAAATGATTAGGTGAAAGTTTCAAAGACAAAGTGAAAAAATCTACCAGAATTAAAAGAATACAGCAACAACAAAATAAAAAGATTGCCATTTTGAAAAGTTAGGATAATTAGAGAGTTAATACAGGGAAACCAGTGTATGCTTGTTATTCCTAGAAATGCAATTAGCAAAATAATAATGGAGTTAATATTATCAAAAAAAATTTTTCAGAATTGATATATATGATCCACCATATTCAAACATCATGAACAGAACACAGAAAAGTAAATGAGAAATATTTTATTGAAAGATATTTTCTTGAAAATGCTGAATGTCTTCTTGAAAATACTTTCTGAAAACTGTCAACATTGCTGATAAATTTATGACCTGAAAAGTGCCTTGACGGAGTAAATAGCCATAATAATGAAAAGAACTATACAAAGAAATAGTAACTAAATTATCATTAGATTTTATTGTAGTTTATATTTTTGTATTTTAGCAATATATGCTGGAAGATGAAACAACGCTGTCAACTTTGCCCCCCAGACCCAAAGCGGTATGTAACTATGTTGAAAGGATGGGAAACAGAAAAAGAGGTGGAAGTGGGTGGCATGCAGAGCAGGAAGGTTTCCATTCTAAACTGTCCACAAATAAAAATCTGTTAGAACTAAGAAGTTCAGCAGAGTTGCAAGATACAAAAATCAGTTGTATTTCCGTACACTAATAACATACAATCCTAAGAAGAATATAAGAAAACAATTGCATTTATAATATCATCAAAAAGAATAAAATACTTAGAAATAAACTTAACAATGAAAGCAAAAAATATGTGCACTGAAAATCATAAAAGATCCTGAAAGAAATTGGAGAAGAGACAAATAAAGAGAAATGCATCCTGCGTTCGTGGATTGGAAAACTTAATATTATTAAGATGTCGATACTACCATAAGTAACTTCAGATTCAGTGAAATGCCTGTCATAATCCCAATGAGATTATTTACAGAAATGGAAAAATGCATCCTAAAATTCATATGAAATCTCAAGGTGCTCTGAACAGCCAAAATAACCATAAAAAAGAATTAGAGAACTCATTTTTTTCTCATTCAAAACTTACTAAAAAGCTATTATAATAAAAATAGTGTAGTATTGGCATAAAGACAAGCATAAACCAGTAAAATAGAGATACCAGAAAAAAATCCTCACATGTGCGGTCAAATGTCAAATTTTTGACAAGGATCTCAAAACCATTCAATGGAGACATCCTTTCAACAAATCGCAGTGAGAAAACTGGATATCTAGATGCAAATAACAAAATTGTACCATTACTTTACACTATCCACAAAAATTAAATGAACAGAAGAGCTAAATATAGAGCTAAAAGTATACACTCTTAGAAGAAAACATAGAGGAAACATTTCATGATGTTGGATTTAGCTGTGCTTTATTGACTATGACGTCAAAGCACGTAAAACAATAAAAATATAGATAAACTGGACTTCATCAAATTAGAAAATTCCTGTGCATCTAAGAATTTTATCAGCAGGGTGAATCAGCAACCCACAGATGGAAAAATATTTGCAAAATATACATCTGATAAGGGATTGATACAGGGAATATGTAAAGAACTCCTACAACTCAACAAACAGAAAATTAATTTAAAAATTAAAATTTAAAAAGAGTGGAGAGTAAAAGAGGAAGTAGTAAGCAACATTAAGATCACCATGGGTGCCATGTAACCTCTCTTCTTTCGTGGGAAAAAAATATAATAAAGCAGCAGGAACTAGGAAAGGCTATCCATTACAATCTTTATTGAGGATGTGGACCATTAAGTGTTAGGTTTATTCTTCAAGTTTCACTTGGGCACATCCAAAGCACACTCCAATGTGATTAGGCCCTACCTCTTCTCATGACCCTCATCTCACTTTGTCTCTAGAGAGCACATTTATGGATCAGCTCCAAAACCACTTTCTGTTGTCAATTTCATACTCTACAATTCCTACAATACAAACAGCATCGAAAATGTGCAGCCACTCGCTCAACCTCAAACTGCATTTCAGATCTTTTGCTTATTAACTTAAAACTCTTACATGGATTACATCACTCATTTCTAAACTGCCACCTTAAATTCTAAGTGATTTGAATACAAATGGTAACCAACACTGCCAAAGTGGCTAACATTGAAATCGATACTTTTGTGATCACCTAATGTCCTTGAATGAAAACACCTCTACATCTGAAGAATGTAATTCATGTTACCTACACTGCTGTCAAGCATTGTTGACTTGGCTTCAGTCTTCCCTGTTCCCAGAGGATAGATCACAGACTGTGGGTACAATGCATCCTCTCTTCTTCAGTGAATATTCTTTATCCTGCAAATTCATTTTTTCTATAAATGTCTTGGGCCAAATATGGCCAAATAAACTCTTCTCACATTTGAAGTATCACTGAAATTCATATAAACTTTTATTGTATATTGTATCATAGAGTATCATAAGTATTTTCAATTATATTTCAGAATATGGTATTGTTGCATCTAGGCCCACGTATTATTCACCATAGTTCCAGAACGGTAGTTCATAGACAATATCATCATCTGCTTTTCTGTCAATTTTACCATATTTTATTGTCATTTCATGACCAATTGTTCACAAATAGATCAGTTCTCAGAATTGTATAATATCACATTTTAGGTTTATAAAGAACTCATATCTGAAAAAATGTGAACAAGTGTTCAAGCAGCCCATCCATTTCTTATTTTTAAGGATAAAATATTTATATATCTTATTCAAACCCACTATATTCAAATGGAATTTTCTTTTTGGAGTTCCCTGGTTAATGAGATGCCTGAATGTATCCATGGCTTATTATAAACAGAAGTACTTAATTCTGAATAAATCTCTCTTAAGCACTTGCTGAAGAGTTCCTCTTAAGCGGCTAATAAAGATAAACATACAATTAAGATTAATACCTTTCATTATCTCCACACTTTCACAAACTCACTGGCTTGGTTAGCTGGCTGTGGTCCAACTGTCATAAAATGAACAAAGTCATTTTCTGTAAATTTCCTTGAATATTTTCCAAACCAACATACATATTAAACTTTCATGTCTATACTTGAAATTTTAGGTACATCCAATGAAACTCAGCAGCAACAATGATTCTAGGGCTTCTTTACCTGGAGATTTAGTCTAATGCTCATTTTTTTTTTTTTTTTTTTGGTATTCACTTGGGTATGTTCTCTGAGGCTCGGAAAATGTAAGCTAAGTCACTAATTGCCCGGGATGGCTGTAAGCCACGTTTGGAGAAGGAGTTCTGATAACTTCTTTAGATGTTTCTACAGGTGTGTTAAGGGTAAATTCAGTGGGGAAAGAAACAAATATATTTATTCACATTCTTATTACATCTCTAAAGTTTTATGGATCGTATATTTCATACATTGTTGTTCAGTAGGTGCACAGTAAACCTGTGTCTGCATATATTATTTCCCCGTTTTGATTATATTGGCCTACAAATTTATTAAATTAAATGAAATTTAGTTAGTTTAATAAAAATGTATACATAAAACTTCTTAATGTATCACACATATGTGAGTTATCTTTAATTTATTTTAGTTACTACATATTCTCCAGTTATTTCCATTCTGTTGGAAAAACCCATTAAACTATAAACAGTTCAACTTAATAACGAAAATAATGATAGTACTCATTGGTACATTTATATTTGCAAAATATTTAATAAAACAATGCTATTGAAGAAAATAGTCTAATTGTTCTTACATTTCTCATGATTTCTAGTAACCAAGTTAATTACATCTTTTACTTGAGAGGGAATAATATTGGCCTGGTTAAAATTGTTTAAAAATATTTTTTAATATTCGAAATTTTGATTATAAACTGTCTCAGTGAAGACCTCTGTATGTTCATTCTGTTTTGAGTTCTTTGGGCTTCATGGATCTGGATGTTCTTTTCCCTCAGATTTGGAAAGTTTTTTGTCATTATTTCTTTAAATAAGCTTTCTGCCCCTTTCTCTTCATCTGCTCCTTCTCGGATTCCCACAACGCATATGTTGGTGTACTTGTGGAATCCTGTGAGTTCTGTAGCCCTTTTGCACTCTTTTTTATTTTTGTTCTGCTGACTGGGTAATTTCAGATGACCTGTCTTGAGCTCACCGACTCTGTCTTTGGCTTCGTTAAGTCTAGTGTTCAGACTCTGCATTGAGTTTTTTCAGTTCAGTCATTGTGTTCTTCAGTTCTAGAATTTCTGTTTGGTACATTTCTCTCTCTATTTTTTTTTTTTACCATGGCATCTGGTTTATCTTAAGAGAAGAAAGAAGAGTGTGAAACTTAAATAAACTCCTCAGCTCTTTTTTTATAAATTTCTGTATTCAGTCCAGTTAAATTATTCATAAAATCACACAGCTCTTACATGAACAATCACATTTATATATTTTGAAAAAGAAGCCCCATTCTGAAAAATGCGAGATTCAGATGACAAATATTTTCATAAAATTGTTTGAAAATATCTACAAAATCATAAAAGAAAACATTTCTATACTAATTTAATAGAATATGGATGTGTTTCAAGCCTTTATAAATTGACATATATATGGTGAGATATGTTTTTTAATGAATCGAGTCAACTTGTAAAAGATTTTTTTCTTTCCACAAATTTCATCCAAATGGTATGCAATCTCACTCAAAATCCCAATTTTTTGGTGGAAATTTTATAAACTAATTCTAGTAATTATGTGGAAATGCATTGGGCTAAGAATAACTGAGACATGCTTTGATGTGCAAATATTTCAAAAGTAGAACAAATACTCAGTAAGCAAGATCTGGGAGTATGGAAAAGAAAAAAGAAAGCCATTGACGGTTAACAGTTAATGGTTCATATATATCAAATCATGTTGCACATCATAAATATATACAATTTCTATTTGCCAATTGTACTTTAATAAAGCTGATGAAAAAAGGTGAACATAAGCATGTCCAATGACTGAGAACTTCCACTTCTAGGTCTTTTCCAACAGAATTTTTTAATAAAGTCTCCAAAGGACACGTACAAAATATTCATAGCAGCAACATTTGTAATAGTTAAATCCTACAATATTCACATATGTCTGTTAACAAAACTGAGTGAGTAAATAGAGGATAGTTACCAAATAGAGTATTCAGTAGCAACGTGAATTAATGATCTACAAATGCACAAATGACTGGAATGAATTTTACAGACATAATGTGAAGGAAAAGAAGACAGATACAAAAAGGCACATGATATACAAATAAAACATTTAAATGACAAATTTAATCTATGCAGTCAGAAGTTGTAAAATGGACTACTCTTTGAGTGATAGATAATGAAAGAGAGCACAGGGGTAGCTGGTGAGGTTCTGGACATGTCTGCTCACCAGTCAGGACGCCTGTTTCAGTGTTTCCTATTTGTGAAAATCTACCAAGTGTTTGTAAATCATATTTTAAGAATGCTTTTAAAGAAGAAAAATAACAGTTAATGGTCCATGGAAGGATAGTGAAAAAGATGATTCCCATATGATGATGGCATGTTTTATTTGTAGGATATTGGGATCTATGCAAGCAGAGAGGAAGGATACAGCTTCCTTGTGTAAATGACTCCTGATCTGAAACTTGAGATCAGTGAGAAAGAAGAATTATCCAGTCAAAGAACTTTTTGTGAGGATGGTGGATAATATATTGAAGATACAGGCCATTGTATACCTGATGCAATTCTGACTTGTCAAAACATTTCAGAGAACTCCATTCAATTTAGCATGAAGACAAGATAAAGTTTTAGGTAGGACATTGTACTGCATGTTGCTGCAAATGAGGGGGTTTACAAGCTAAAGGAGATAATTACTTACCATACTAAGGAGATTAACATGATCAATATATATTGTAGCTAAGAAATTCTAGGAGAAATTCAAGCCAGTCAGGATTGAAAGGGAGATAGAAGAAAAACAGGCTTGTGCTGGGAGACTGCAGTCATAATAACACAATCATCTCTAGATTCTCTTAGCTTATGAGAATGGTTATTGGGATCCTCCCCAAGAAGACACCATTCTGGAAAATATGAAAGATGCAGGAGCTTTGAGATACCAAAGGAAGTAAGAGAACTTCCTGTATTGTTGCCACCGTATTACATTCACTACTGAAATGTAGATATGGCCTTTCTACACAGCTCTGAGTCACATTAGATCACCAGTCTTTAGAGGCACCAATAGTCACACATGAATTTCACAAACTTCATGATAGGTGCTATCTCTCTGTGACCATTCACTGTGTCTACCCAAATAGAGTCATAGGAAGTCTTTGTGAATTAATCAGGAAGTAGAGATCGAATCGTTTCTATTTTTCCAATCTCTCATATTTATTTCCCCAGACATTGTAACTAAGACAAACTCCTCACATATCCCTATATCTCACTTGTCACGGCTCATGTAAATAGATAAACGAAGGGCCACAGGACTTCTGGTTAAGCAGAAAGTCTAGAAATCATTTATCATCATTTTTTATCTGAGCTCGTTTGAGATGTCTTATAAAGCAAACATTTCCATATCTACGATAGAACCTAAATGCTTGCTTCCTTACTTGATGTACTTCTATGACCAAGACATATGTCTACGCTATGCATTAGATTCTTTATCTGCAGGATTTAACCTGGGAGTGTGTCATTCAAAGAACCAGGGCAAGTGCACAGCCTCTAAGGGAATATGGATGCAACAGAAGTAAACTCATGACGTTTCTAGAGGAGCTCATCACATGTTTCTGAGGCTGTCAATGGCACCCAGATGGAGCAACAGAGGTATCATCACAGGACTCATCCTCAGGCTCATCTTGGACATTCTTCATGGTTGCAGTCTTCAGACAAGATTCACCTCTATTTCTGAAGATTCTATAAGTCTTTCAATCATTTTTAGTGTTATATTATCGGTTTATATTGGACTGAATTTATTTCTCTTTTTGCACTTAAGAACCCTAGCTAATGATATTGAATTCCAAACTCCATTTGAATTCAGTTAGAAAATCTTGCTAGGAAATATTCCAGTAAAGAGAGAAGGAGGACCTAGAGTAATGAAGTGATAACAGGAATTGAAGAAGAGAGATCTTAAAAAATGTTCAAGTAGAAAACATTTAGAAAATTTTATGGCTGATTGGTTTATTGTAATGCAAGAACAAAAGGCTTATGCTAACTTGCAATTGTCATTGGCTCACCATTTAGTCTGAAATATGTCTTAATGTTCCTCACAATGTGTGAAGTACTTAGTAAGTATTTGGTCACTGGTCTTAAGCAACAATTGTCTTTTTAATATTTTTGTATATTTTTAAATATTTTTCAAATTTCCCCAAATTCTAGAAGCATGTAGTTAAGTTGGATAAAGCAAATCTTTTAACAACAAGCAACTGTCACATTTTTTTCACATTATTATGACATTTTCATCCTGTTCCTTGTGAAGAAATAATTCCACTTAATTTAAATTTGGAGAGAAGCAAGTTATAGGCAATTACTATTCTACAAGTTAAACTTCTAATAATTTAGTTTTCTAGTAAATGCTTAATTGACATGTGTATAAAATGTCAAGAATTATATCATCTATTCAAATCTCTCCCACTGTTGATGGAATGCAAATTGACACAGTCATTATGAAAATCAGTTAAGGTTCCTCAAAAAATTAAAAATAGACCCACCATATGGCCCAGAAATTTCACTTTTGTGTGTATATCCAAAGGTAATGAAGTCATTGGCTTGAAGAGGTATCTGTATGCCCATGTTCATTGTACCATTATTCAGAAAAACCAAGACATGGAAACAATCTAAGTGGTTATGGATGGATGAATGGATAAAGAAAATGTGGTAAATATAAATAATGTGGTAAATGTGGTAAATATAAATAAATATAAATAAATATAAACAATGAAATACTATTCTGCCTTAGAAAAGGAAATCTTGTCGCTCACTGTGACAACATGGATGAACCTGAAGGATGTTATGCTAAGTGATATAAGGAAGACACAGGAAGAAAAATACTGCATGTTCTCACTTATATGTGAAATATAAAAAATTCAAACTCTTAGAAGCAGAGGGTAAAATGATGTTTACCAGAGGATGGACTATGGGGGAAATGGGGAAATTTTAGTCAAAGGATACGTAACTTCAGATATGCAGGATAAGAAGTTCTGGAGCTCTAATGCAGAATAGGGCGACTATAGTTAATGGTGCTGAATTACATACCTGAAATTTGCTAAGCAACTAGGTCTTAGCTGTTCTCAACAACAAAAATTAACTATGTAAGGTTGTGGATATGTCAATTAGCTTGACTGTGGTGATGGTTTCACAATGGATATGCATCCTATCATCCTACTGCACAACTGAAAACAATACAATTTTATTAGTCAATTACATTCAATGAGGGTGAAAAAATGTAAATTATTATACAAATAAATAAAATATTTGGTTCCAATTAGATCGGGTCCATCCTAAGTCATTTATTGTTCTTTGGTCTTAATTTACTAATTTTGAGAGATAAAGAATTGTAGAACTGGTATGCTGAATGACGTCATGTTTGTGCATTTTCTGTTTTCATTTATACATGTTAGTTAAGCCCCCTTGCCCATGAGTTAGTGGAAAATCCATTGCTTTAGTATTACTGAAAAGAGAGGTTCACAAAGATAAACAAAAATGATGCCTTAGAATATACAATTATTATGTGAAACTTTAATTTTTTTAATCTTCTAGATTAATTTTAGTTCCTTCACTCTAGACACAGAATATCAGTTTTCTTCATGACTGGACACAGCTGAAAAGATGTGTAACTGAGACCTGGAGACTAAGACAGATGGTTTGTCTACCTTTTCACCGAGTGGATTCTCTAAATCGCTCTTCTCAGGGCCCCATCACCTCTTTGTTTTTCAGGCTGTAGAGTCGGGGTTGAGCCTTGGGGTCAGGAGGGAGTGGAAGACAGCCAGAACAATGACATCTGTAGGAGATTGGCGGGATCTCAGGCACAGGAAGTGTAAGCAAAAGGCACATATTAGAAAGTCATCACAGTGAGGTGGGTGCTGCAGTTCGAATAGACTTCTTCCTCCATTCTGCTAATTACATGTGATAGAGATCCAGGTGAACCCAGACATAGGAACACACAGTACCAATAAAAGGTAACACAGGGGCCGGCCAGGTGGCCCAGAGGTTAAGTGCGCATATTCCACTTTGGCAGCCCAGGGATTGCCAATTCAGATCCCGGGTGTGGACATGGCACTGGTTGGCAAGCCATGCTGTGGTAGGCATCCCACATATAAAGTAGAGGAAGATGGGCACGGATGTTAGCTCAGGGCCAGTGTTTCTCAGAAGAAAGAGAAGGATTGGCAGCAGTTAGCTCAGGGCTAATCTTCCTCAAAAAAAAAAAAGAAAAAAGGCAACACAAGGAAGAGGGTGGGACTCAAACATTGTATACTCATAGAGCCAGGTTTCCATATAGGCCATAGTCAACATGGCTGGGACATCACAGAAGAAATGATTGATGGCCGTAAATCAGCCATAAGAGAAATGGAGGGCAAATACAATGTGGGCACAAGACTTGATAGAGACCATTATTCAGGATCCTATTAACATCAGCACACACACTCCTTGTATGAATAGCGTAGTGGAGAGGAAAGCAAACAGCCATATAACAATCATAGAACATAGAGGCAAATAGTGAGCATTATGCTCTTGCTAAAGCCAAGAAGAAGCTCTGAACGTAATACCCAATGAAAGAATATACTTATTTGCAAACAGAAGATTAGAAACCATTTGGGGACAACGGTGGAGATGTAGTTAGGGCCATGAAGGAATGCTGTTTAAGTAGGAAATACATGGGTGTGTGGAGATGGGTGTCCAGCAGGATAAGGAGGATCATGGACAGATTGCCAAACAGAGCCATCATGAAAATGAGAACAATGGAAATGAAGAACAGGCCAATTCCAGATGGTGGAATAATCTCAATAATTGACCATTTTCCAAGGGGTTTTCATTAATTTTTTCCTAAAGACAGACACAAAATTGTTAGTATAGCATAATAAGGCATTTTTAATTTATAATTTTAGTCATACTATGATTTATTCATGAAAAATTACAGCTCTTAAATGAAGAACAGAATTACCTATTTTGGAAAAAAAGTCTACAGTTTTTGCCTCACAGATAAAAGCTTGATGAGACAAACATCTGTGGCCAAAATATTTTATAGACATCTGCAATGTAAGAAAAAATGTATTTCTTTAATGACTTTATTAGGATGTAGATATATTCCCCAACATAATTCCAGCATTACTAATTCCAGACCTTATACTTTAAATGTATATGAAAAAATTCAATGCAAATGCATAAAATATAGACCAATATTTGAATACATTTTTATGACCCTCAGGGAATGAGTTTTTCTTTTATAGTGAAGCCCTGATACCTCTCAGACTGCAGCAGCCTATCAGCTCACCTTGCAGGCCTAAACTCATTTTTTTAATTCTCCTCAAGAAGTTTGCCAAATCAAGCTGCTTAGACATCATTTCATTATTTGCTTCTTCCTTTCAGAAATCTACAAAGAATCTTTATTGCCAAACACCATTCATGCAAAGCAATTTTCTTCTGCCTTCTCACTCAACCTCCAACTGCTCAAGTTAAAATAGACCCTTTTCTTATGAATCTATACTCCAGTTTCATTGTAGCCTCCATGACTCCACTCAAGGTCTCCCAAAAGATACCAATTCTGTCCATCTGCTTCCCAATGCTCATATAGCATCGTACATTTCTTTATGGAATCTTTTCTTACTTATTCATTTTTTTCCCTTTTGTTTTTATGTATTTAAAGCTCTTTCTATTTGTACATGAGTGTGGGAGTATAAACACATCTATTTATCACCTCTCCACCATAAAATTCAACTAACATGATAATAAAAAGATAAATGTTATCATTTAAAGAAAGTGTGGATGAGAGTAAAGGAGGGGAATCAGGGATGAAAGAGTTCAGGACCTTTTGGAAGAAAGAATTTTGAGAAAAATTCAATCACTTAAATGGAGAAGGGGAGATGGCATCCTGAAAATCTTCTTCTGGGGAATGAGTGGGGGAATTCCCTTTCAAAGAGAATACCATAAGTGAGCAAGCTCAGCATGCCATTCCCAAAAAGGGTCTCTAGGTCTTCAGTCTTATAATACTGCTCTAAGACCAAAGGTCATCAGACTTTTGAGGAAGTCTCCAAATGAAAGAAGGAGATACACACACCCATAGACGCACAGGCACACATACTGAGTTAAAAAATGATTGGTAAAAATGCAAGAAATCTTTACAGAATAATTTCACATCCAGAGAAATATGAGAAGTTAAATCCACAGTACAATTATCAAGAGTAATATAAGAGGAAATGTCAGATGACAATAAAGGGAGCTCTAAAAATTAAAGATACAATAATTAATATAATAGAGTCAATGAAAGCTTTTAAAGATAAATTGGAGGAAATGGATCAGAAAGAAAACAACCACAACCAAACAAAAGTCTGACATTTAGAAACGATAGAATTAGAGAGTTAATACAAGACGATACAATATATACTTATGGGCATTCATGTTTTCTGCTATTGAGTCCCTCTAGTGAATTTTTCTTTCCCAGTATTGTATTTATTATTTTAGATTGGTTCTTTTTTATATTTTCCAATTCTTTGTTGATGATCTCACTGCCTTCATCCATTCTTCTCCCAAGATTATGGAGCGTCCTTAGGACTTTTTGTTTGAAGTTTCTGTCAGGGACATTGTTTATTTCTGTTTCCTTTAGTTGTTTTTCTGGGGTTTTGTCCTGTTCCCTTGCTTGTAACATATTCCTTTTCCTCCTCATTTTGCCTCTTTCTCTGTGCTTATGTCTATGTATTAGACGGATCAGTTATGTCTCCTCATCTTGGAGAAGTGGCCGTATGTGAGAGACACCTTTTGAGGCCCAACCGTGTCCTTCCCTCTCACTGCCAGTTCCAAACCTTCCAGGGGTTTCCCCTATGTGGACTACGTATGTCCTTGTGTTGTGGCAGGGTTGCTTTTGCTGCAGATTCCCAGGGTATCTGGATTGTCTCCCTTGCCCAGTTGGTTGTAATGCTCAGGTGTGTGTGGCTGATACGGACCCATCAGTCAGTTTATTGGGTTTGAGGAGCCCCAGCACAGTTGGCTACAAGATCTAATAGCACAATCCTCTTGCAGTTTTTCTGCTATCTTAGTATGCCCCCAGCGTACCTGGTTGCTAGGCTCAGGGGTTTACAGTTGCTGTGGGCCTTGGGCCTGCAAGGCTGTTGTCAGCTCTCTCAGGATTGTAGCTGTGTGAGGCTGGGCCCAGGCACAGGAGCACCCAATTGTTCAGGCTTTGGAAGGTGGGCCTGGTCACCTATGTGGCTGTTTGCAAAGCACAGTTCTTCTGCCACTGATAAACCCCATGGCCCATAGGCCCACACACACTGTCAACACAGTCCTGGCCCATGTACATGTCCTCACCCCCTGGAGTGTCCATCCATGGATCTCAAGCTCCATCCATTTTGTCACAAATGGCAAGACTTTATGTTTTCTTATTGCTGAGTAGTAGTCCATGGTGTGCATATATATATATATATATATATATATATATATATATATATATGTGCCACATCTTCTTTATCTCTTCATCCAGTGATGGGCACTTAGGTTGTTTCCAAGTCTTACCTATTGTGAATAATACTAGAATGAACATAGGAGTGCAAATATCTTTTCACATTCATGTTTTCACATTTTTTTGGATAAATACTCAGAAGTGGAATCGTTGAATCATATGGTAGTTCTATTTTTAACTTTTTGAGAAATCTCTATACTGTTTTCCATAGTGGCTGCACAAGTTTACATTCTCACCAGCAGTGTATGAATATTCCTTTCTCTCCACATCCTCTCCAACACTTGTTTCCTGTTTGTTAATTACAGTCATTCTGGAGGGTGTGAGGTGATATCTTATTGAGGTTCTAATTTGCATTTATCTAATAATTGGTGATGTTTAACATCTTTTCATGTGTCCGTTGACCCTCTATACATCTTTGGAAAAATTACTGTTCAGACGGTTTTTCTGTGTATGATATACTTTCCGTCATATGTTCAGCTTTGATTATATCAATTATTCCTGATCTCAAAGTTTCTTTTGAAATACCTACCTGTCGGTTTGTTGATGTTTCTTTGTATGCATAGAGTCACTTTTCTGTTGCTACTTTCAGAAGTCTCTCTCCGTTTTAAAAGTTTGATAACTTAATTATAAATATTTTTGCTTAGACTTCTTTATATAGGGAAGAGGTGGAGCTCTCACAGGATGATTAGTAACATCTATACCCGCCTGATTGCAAGCCTGTCTCTCAAAACCAAAACTCAAGGAAAGCAGCAAAGAGGCCTTCCTTCTTGTGGAATGTTCCTGAATCCTGAACTGCAGCTCTGGCGACACACGGATTTGGGTGAGTGGCAGGAAAAAGAGAGTATCACTGCTCATCATTTTCTACATTACTAGCAGCTCCAAGAGGCTATCTCTATTTCTCCCCTGAGAAGAGAGCATATTTTTACCTTCTATTACATCCCTACGCTCTCCCCACGGTCCACCTGGCTTGATATTATCTACACAGCTAATTGTGAGTTACCAGGATTATGTTCCCTCTTTCTTTCTTCTCTTCTGAACTATTTACAGAGACAAAGGCAATTTTACCAAATTATTTTATCACTTTTGTTGCATATATTACTGGCAACATACCTTGGTTTTCTCTTATTTAAACACTTCATCCAAAAATTCTTTCCAAGCAGATATGTGTGTGGCCACAATAATGAGGCATTATGTGGCCAAACCTATTTGACTATGCTCTCTTACCTGGCTGGATAGAAGATTCCAGGTTCCAGGAAAGAGAAGCTAAGAAGGTGCAAAGTAGACACACTACTAAAGGTCCCTCCATGAAAAAATCAATGTGGTCCTGGCAGACACAAACTATGAGAGCATGCTATGAAATGCAGATCTGGATTAACCCAGTCCTTGGCTCTTGATTCAGGTATGGCACTGCTTTGTCAGAAAATTAGCAACATATTAAGGACACAAAGCATTATGATTGTATAAATCAGCTACAAAATATCCTGGGACTTTACAACTGTGGGAAAGTTAAGGGAAATAGTGGTCAATGCTTCGTGATGCTAAGCAGAATGGAGTTTGATAACCAGATGGTATGCAAATAAAGTAACCAAGAGAAAATGTAAGTGGGGTCTCCTGAGAGAGTAGACATCCACAGTCTACCTGTCTCGGCAGTGCATCCATACATGAGAAGTGCTCTTATCATTCGTACAGGAGGCTCAGGATGCCCGATATATCCATCCACTTCATTCATTGCACTCACACAACCGCTGCCTGGGTGCATATACTCAAAGAGAATAACATGCACAAACCTACTCTTTCTAGGCATTGGCTCTGAATATAGGTGAGCAGCATGACATGGGATGAAGTCAAGGCATCGCCTTCCAAAGGTGAACTGGGCACAGTGTTCAGTGAGCAAACGCTTCGTCTCATATGAGGGTTGTGCTCTGATACCTTTACAATCTATCAATCTAGTCTTGAGAAGATGGCATACTGCTTTGTATCCAACGGGCCATCCTATCACCTCTTTGCTGATGACCAAGTCTTCATCACATAGACTATTGAACCCAAAGTCTCGCATTCTGGCCAGGAGCCCAATACCAGCAGGAATATGCAGTGTTCAGCATGTCCTATCAAGTCACAGTGTTTCTTTTTCATCAAAGAACGTGTGCTCCACAGCACCTTTTCTAAGTTGGGTTTTGTTCAGGACTGGGTGAAGCTAGCAGACAGGAAAGATTGCAAAGTGGAGAGTGCGTTCAAATGAGAGATGGAAGGCGCATCCTTACAAAGCCACCATTCTTTTCCCAACTCCCCACTCTCAGGCTTTCTCCTTGCTAGAATCTAAGTTTGGTTTGGGTATTTCCCATCTCATGGACTCAGGCAACATGACCTTATCCTCCCACCTGAGAACAGTGGGGAAGGAATTGAATACAATCCTGTCACTGCTCAAAGTGTAGCTTAGTCATGGGCTGGATTGCAACCCTGACCCAGAAAGTTCCCTTGGGGCTTCTGGAAGGAAACACCTGTCTAGTGAAAAGGGGTATGACAGGGCATATTTTCTCTCACTGTCTTTGGACATTTGGGGCCAAGAATAGAATAGCCTTGTGACAATGGACAGAACACTCTCACTATGAGAGAAAATGAAAATCTACCACTCCTGGAGTAGTCATGAGGTTGTTGATAGAGCTGTTTCATCCTTGAGCCACAGGGGCTCTTGACACTCTGTTGTGGGAGATAATGAACTCTGTATTGTTTTCTTAAATTAAGGTAAAATTCACATCACGTAAAATTCACTGTGAAAAGGTGAATGACCCACAATTCAGTGGGGTTTAGGACATTCCCAGTGCTGTGCAATCATCACTGCTGTCTATACCAGAAGATTTCATCATCCTAAAGGAAACCCTGTACAAATTAAGCAGTCGCTCCCCATTCCACCCTGCGCCGAGCCTCTGACAACCAGGAAGGGACACTCTATCTATTGATCTGCCTTTTCTGGACTTTTCATATCAATAGAAACACAAAGATTTCTCCTTTCGTGTCTGCCTTCTTTCACTAGCATAATGTTTTTAAAGATTATACACACATCAGCAGTTCACTTCTTTTCCTGGCTGATTCCTATCCCATTGCATGGATGTACCCATTTCTGTTTCTCCCTTCATCGGTTGATGGACCTTGCACCTTGGACTATTATGCACAGGGCTGATGTGAATATTTCTAGACAAATTGTTGGTTGCATACCTGTGTTCGGCTTTAGGGGTAAATATCTAGGAGTGGAAGGGTCAGGTCATATGGTTATTCTATGTTTAACTATTTTAAACAAACTTCAAATTCAGGTTGAAATTTACTCCACAAAATTGAGTTTCAGCACCAAAAATAACAGCCATATTTTCTGTACTATTCGTAGAAAAACCAAAAAACAGTTGCTTTGGTAGGTTTTCCAGGTTTTGCTTGTAAAGCAAGATGAGACAGTAGATATAGTCATGGAGAAAGACAGAAGAAAATGGACAAATCAGTTGCTGGTATCCATGACCTCTGACTGTCTTACTCAGAAACAGAGCTGTTCAGCATCCCCGTGAGAAGCTTGTGAAGACATAGGCTCAGCACAGGAATGTGAATAGCAACAAGCAGACAAAAGTTTCTGCAGTAACCCCTCAGTGCTTCCTCAAGGGCCCCTTCTAATCATGAAGTTTTCCTCTGTATGAGCCATCCTTCTTTGTCCCTTTGTATGCCCTGCAACTTCTTGCAGAAGACTGAGTATGATAATGTGACAATTATGGATGTCAGGTTCTCCCCATCCCCAGCGTTTCTTGTTTCTGCTTATTACAATAGTCCTTGTTAGTTTCTTTAGTGAATTTTCAGATCCACTCCTGCGAGTTCTGTATTCTTTGTCATGTGTGGTCCCTGAAGTCTTTGTCCCATTAGCCCAAGGGTCAGCTAGGGTTTCTGACTTTACTGGGTCTTCAGATGTCCTCCTTGGGAAAGAGGGTGAATGAATTCTCTATGTGAGAGGGAGAGCAATCATATCCTTCGGTGAAAAGAAAGAGAGTGTGGTGGCCAGCATCCACTTCTGCTTTCACTCTGGCACACAGAAGACTATGTTTCCTAGACCTCTTGGTTTTGGAAAGGACGTGTGGCACTTTCCGACCAATGGCATCATTTTTAAGCCAAAGAATAAAAAAGGATATGTAAGACCCTAGGTGCTCTTTCTGTCCTTTAGTGGCAACTGAAGAAGGCATCAGTTTCACATGGTGTACCAACGTGATTGTGGGGCCTCCATCAACCTTGCCCCATGTGACTTAGGAAGCAGGGGTCCCTTCACCTCAACTATCAATGTATGATGTAAATCTGAGGAGAAATACATCTTTAGTCATGAATTTCTCAATTGTTGCATTTATTACCAGAGCATTACCTAAGTTATCCTGGAGACTACAATGACCTACCCTCTCTGATCGTCTAACAGATCATTCTTCCAGAACAGCATTTGCCGAATCTCATGCTGCTGTGTTCAGCATTAATGTCTCCTGATTGCTGCCTGTCACAGATGGGACGCTGGAAAGAGACTGTGAGGGGGAGGATTCCATGTGGAAGGTTTAGGGAAGGGTTGTGGGGAGATATCCCTATGGGAAGTTAGCAAGGCAGGGATAGATGAAGGAGAAGCTGAAGCACAAGACAGTTGCCACTGAGTCTCTGCCAACCCTCAAGGATCTCTGGAGATGGGACGGCCCTTTGGTGTTGTCCCAAATTGAGACCAGGCTTCTTATTCCCTTATCGGCCAGACATGGGCCTCTGGCTGTCCCTCGAGAGGGCTGTGTCCTAAGGTTAGGCAGTTCCCTATGCTGTGGGCATGTCCTGTGAGGGAAAGAGCTGTGAGCTGTCCTCAGCCAATGTTCCCAGGAGCAGTGCGGTGGATGCATTGGCCTTGAGCATGACCCTGGGCTGAGTCTCAATGTTTCCATGGCACTTCTCCTTCACCATTATATTCCTTCCCAACCCAGTTAATAATCTCACAAACTGAGAAATCCTTGGGATGACACACGTACAGCTTCTGCCTTTCCCTATGATTGGATGAGAGAACTGATTGGTGAAGACCAGAATCTCTCTCTCCAGAATCCAGGCCAGTTACCCAGGGGCTTTGGTAGATCTCCAGAAGTGTTCCAACCTTAGCTGCAAATGCTGAAGTTGTTCCTAAAACAGTGGCCCCAGTTTTGCTCTAGTCTGGTGGTTGTAGTTAGAGAGAGTTCAATTCCCTAAGGAGAGTCAGAGTGGTCTCCAAGGTCTTGTGGTCACTGGGACAGGCAGTGTAGACATCAAAACCTAAGGGCAGGTTGGGGAGTCAAGAGGGGTTCACATTGATCTCCTCAATGGTGAAGGAAAGGCCAGTACATCTTGGTACTTCTTCCAGAGCCACCAAAACCGAGGGGGCAGCAGTCGGGTGAATGGTCCAATCATGTCATTCAGGGAGAAATCCTAAGGCGAGACAAGGGAAAGGCAGTGTTTGAGAGTCAGGTTTCCCATTCAGAGATCCTCCTGTCTTGACAATTGGAGGTGGTATGAATATGGTTCCCAGGGCTCTGGAACACTCTGGCATGACTCCCTAACTGTGATGAGACAGATCACCAAGAGAGGCTTGCGGGGCACTGTGAGTGGGGTGAGGTGGCATTTAACTGGATGGTATGGCTGTCAATGGGACAGATTTTTTGTTAGCTCCTGTAAATGGAAGATGCATCAATGAGTGGACCACGTGGCAAGATATTCTTGAGGGACGTGAGTGAGGAGTACAATCCCATGTCTTACACCACTTTGGAAAGACTGAGTTCAATCCTAATGTGATCTTGTTTTCACTTACACTGGAAGACGAGATGCAAGCACCCATCCCCACCTTACACCTGCAACAGTTTAAAAAGAACGCAGCATTCCAGTTCCTGAAACATTTTGAGGATTTCTCTCTGACACTATATGCACCTGAGGGATTTCAAGAGATTCACATTGTTATTTTCTCTTCCCTTTACTTAGCTCTTATGAAGCCAGTTTTGGTAACTCATACTTTCCTTCAAAAATAAACCTGTCATCCAGATTTTCTAACTGCTTTACTCACGGACTTCAGCAAACAATTTCCAATTTGGAAACCCAAAGATGGGATAAATTGTCCCTCCTCTGCCACAGCTGTACCCATGTGACTTACTGAATGTTGCTACGTGCCGGGTCGGCTCTCAGGAGCATCCCAGTCCTGCAGCAGACACTCTTGGGACACCCGTGCCTTCATCCTGGCCCTGGACTAGCCCTGGGACCTGCCATGACTCTTTCTCCCTGGAGGGACAGCACACATTTCCCCACCTTCCTCTGGCAAGTCTTTTTCCTGGGTGGCTGTGCTGCATCAGCAAGGACCTCGGCTGCTGGGAACCAGGATTGATCCTCATCTTCTGGGTGTCATGAGACAGCCTCCCTGGCAGAGTCCAGCCTGCCGAGTGTCTGAGTGACACTTGCACCCATCAGGAAGGAGGGGATAACTCAGAAGTGACAAGCGATTCATCTGGTCCTTGCTTACATGGTGTTTCCTGGGGATGAGGCTCAAAAGGCCGGGTGGTCACCCTTTACCTGTTGGTTATCAGGCGGGTTCTCCGGTTGAGCCAGACCAGTGTCTGTTGGACACCCACATGGGGAGCATTTCCGGATTATACTTGGTGAAGCTGTGTCCGTGCACATCCACAGATTAGTTTGGTAGCATTGCCCGCAGGACCCCCAACTCACACCCTTCTTAGGCCTCATCTTTCCAACTTCCCAACAGGAAAGGTTCACACCTCGATGACAGAACCACCGCACAAGACTGTGGAAAAGACCCCAGTCACCCCAGGGGCTACGTGCTTCATGGGCTCGGGCCCAGCTGCCACTTTAGGAAAAGCCAGTCAAATTACACCAGAGTGTGTAAACTGGTGATTGTCCAAGACCATGGACCTGAGAACCACACAGGCCCAGAGGTCACCCTGGGCAGCAAGGAACACTGTGGGGTCATTCCTGGTCAGGATGATGGTCTGTTATCCTGGACAACCAGAGCTCCCCTGGGATCCATCAGGTCCAGCCTGGAAGGAGTGGCCACGATGGACCTGACAGAAAGGCTAGGGGCATCTAGGGAATTTCTGCCCTAAGAGAGAATTGCATGCGGAAGCGCAGGGATGCTGAAAATCCTAGTTCCCAGGGAGCACCAGGTTCGTGGAGGGAGACCTGGCTGTGGCACTAAAAGCTGCCTCCCCAATCTTTCCCCTTGGAGAGAAAATAAGCAGGAAGTGGGAATCAGTCACGGACCCGAATCCCAGGAGGACCAAGCCCAGGTCAAAGGTGAACAGGGAGACCCTAGAGGGGCCCAGAGAGGGAGGGTCCTGCCTGCCCTTAGTCCCTTTGCACAGGGCCTTCCTCCAGCCTCACCCTCTCCACGTGCACAGTTTGAGGTTTTACAGGATTTTCCCCACTTACAGTGGATGCAATTCCAGGGGCTGAATCAGAAAACAAGTTCCTCATTTGGGCAAGAGGAACTGGGAAAATGTTCCCTCGTCCTCCAAGCGCAGAAAGGCAGCCACGGTCCTGGGCAGGAATTGTGCTGGGCACAGGCCAGGGCCAGCTTTTTGGCTATTGAGGAAGGTCAGGTCTGAGCTAACATCTGCAGCCAATCCTCCTCTTTTTGCTGAGGAAGACTGGCCCTGAGCTAACTTCCGGGCCCATCTTCCTCTACTTTAAATGTGGGACACCTGCCACAGCGTGGCTGGACAAGGGGTGTGTAGGTCGGCTCTCGGGATCTGCACCAGCAAACCTCAGGCCACCGAAGGCGACAATGGGACCTGAACTGCTGCACCACTGGGCTGGCCCCAAGCAAGTGCTACTTTTAAAGACAACCCCATTTCCGTGGCTGTTGTTTTGCCAGAGAAAGTCCCTCCAATGTGTCAGGCCCGGGAGATCGGAGGGGCCGCTTCTGCTCCAGGACCAGGTGAACCACACTGCAATGATCCTGTCCTCTTAGTGAGGGGGACACACGACTGTCCTTCAGCAGCCAGGGACGGCACTGGCACTTCTCCCTTCACCACATGCTCTGAGCTGAGGACTCTTCAAGGTTTCTGAATTCAAGGAGGAATGTGAGATTCTGGATCTCATTTCCATGAGCTCAGAGAGGGAAAGAACCACATGTCCACTCCCAGGCTGAGAAAAAAACAGAAATTTAATAGAATACTCAAACTTAGCATTTATCATTGACAACAAAAACATGGCCCCTCCAAAGAGGGAAATAGGCGCTGGGGAAAATGTGTGAGGGAGATGGGGGTGTCGTCCACTGCCTTGTGGCCTTCAGGGACCCCAGGAAATGGATCACAAAGTTTTCATTCACATCAGCATCTGAGAGGTGGCCCCGTGCACCTGAGTGTCCCCGCTGTGTCCCTGCTGTAGTTCAGCTGGTCTCAGGAGCGTCATCTGCCACCACCGCTGAGCTCTTTTTTGGGGGCCTGGTGTCTGGATAGAGAGAGGAATTTCCTAGGAGGCCTCCCCCAGTATCACAGCATACTCTCCCCCCTCCCTGCACCCACTGTACCCTGTGCCCCAGCCCCAGTGCTGAGTGCTCAGTCAGCCAATGCACCCCATCTGTCCCCGACACAGGGGCTGATATTTAGTGTCACCCACTTCACAGAGGAACAAACCAGTCCCAGAAATGTGAGGGGAATCACCCGTGACAGGACTGCTCAGCGGTGGAGCTGGGGCCCCAGCACCACAGCTGTCCGACTCCCCTGGCCCAGACTTGGCCTGAATCTGTACTGAGCCCCTGGATTCAGCCACTG
Organism: Equus asinus; assembly: GCF_041296235.1. Lineage (NCBI taxonomy): Eukaryota > Metazoa > Chordata > Mammalia > Perissodactyla > Equidae > Equus > Equus asinus. Next base: position 1,046,612 of record NW_027224738.1, read on the forward strand.
CCAGTCCAGACACTCACTCAGCCCTGGGCGGGAAGATGAGTGGCTCTTCTTGTCTTTGAAGAAGAGTCGAATCTTTCTGGTCCACTGGTATCGTGGCTCCAGCTGACAGGACAGGCTGTAGCTACAGGACAGAGTGGAGTTGTGGGCTCCCAGGAGCCACACTGGAGCTGTGCCTCCCAGAGCCTCCCAGCAGCTGGAGTCCCAGGGCCCCAGAGGTCACCATGCAGCCAGATCTGAGGCTGACCATGGAGCCACGGCCATGGACACTGGAGCTGGTCTGCAGAGAGAGTCTGCCCTGCCCTCACCCAACTCCTGCCCCGCCTCACCTCGCCTCCTCACTCAGGGGCTCCACGGCCTGGAACCAGGCCCCAAAGTGCTCATCGGGCTGCACAGTGTACAGATTTGCAGCCTTCTGGACCAGCTCGATGTCCTTGATGAATTTGAATTCCTGGGACAGAGGAAGGACAGGATGGAGACATGGCCTGGGTGGGGGACCCTGCAGGGCTCTTGGAGGGGGTGAGGAGGGGGACAAGGAGCCAGTGTGGGGCCTTTGTCAACTTGGGAACTCTCCTTCCCTGCAATTCCAGTCAGGACGTGCCTGTTCTCACAGTTGGCCCGAAATAGATCCTCTACAAGGAAGGGGTCATTGATGCCAGCCCTTCCCCCACCCGCCAACGCCATAGGATCCCCAGCTCTGTATATCGAACTCTGCAAATAAATGTCCAACCCCAGGGATTGAGCTAAAGGGCTTGTTATGAAAGGGGGGCTCTCTGATTCCCACACACCCACACTCACCACAGTGAGGCCGCAGCTCCTTACCTCATTCCGACAGCTGAGCACATTGCCCTGGAAGGCAGACAGCCGAAGTCCATCAGAAACAGCCCCCTTAGCCCAGAACTAGCCCCCATCCCACCCCTTCCAGTGTTGCACTGCTGCCAGTGGGCAGGCCCTTCCAGAGACAGGACTTGGACCTGGGCCAGGCTCTGGGCTCCAGACCTTGGGGCAGAGGAGCTGAGACCTTGTAATCTAACCCTCTCTGATGACACATGGGGAGACTGAGGCCTCAGGCAGGAAGGGACAGCTCAGCCACTGATGTGCTTCCTGACTGGGAGGGGCCCGACTTTTCTTCCCTCATGGGCAGGGCCAGAGGGAGACGCTGAGTCCAGCTCAGACACCACCTCCTGTGGCCACACAGCCAGGCAGCTCTGAGCCTCAGCGGCCCAGGGAATCTGGATGGTGGCCTAGGCAGAGCCTCCCATCACTCATTGCTGAGATGGGCCTGATGCCCTGGCTTCCACAGGAGGCTGGGAGGCTCTGCAGAGGACCTTTCCAAGTGTGAGAGCTCAGGGCTCAGGCAGGACTCTCTCCTCCCAAACCCTCAGGAGCCTGATCCCAGGGTCCCACCTCCAGGCTCACTCACCTCCACATAATAATCCGTCTCATCATGCAGCAGCTCCAGGTAACTGAAGATCAGCTCGAGGGAGGGGATGACACCCTGCTCCATCAAGGTGGGGATGGTGATGAGTTCCAGCACTCAGGTGCCCCCATGAACCCTCCCCTGAAACCCCTTACCCCAGCCACCTGCCCACCCCAGGCTCCCACGTACAGTAGCCTAGGACCCTCAGGAGCCCCCACCACACACAATGCCCTCCTCCCCTCCCCTCCAGGAACACCAAACTCCCCCAGTCACGTCCCAGGGCTGGCTGTGGGCCAATCCCAGGGGGTGTGGCCCCTGTCCCTCCCCACCCCAAAACCATCCTGCTCCCAGCCCTTTCAGGCCTCCTCCTGCTCACTGCCAGTGCAGGCACTTCAGGCTCGGCAGCCCCAGCAGATGCGCTGGAGGAGGAAGGCCCCTCTCCTGGGGCAGGCCTCTAGCTGGGAGGGCGAGCACCCTCGCCTCTGACTCCTGGGCACCTCCCCCCCAGGCACCCTCACCTGCTGCCGCCGCCTCTGCCGGGCTCCATGGCGGCCCCTCTGTGCAGTGGCCAACACGGAGGTCGCCTCCTGTCAGTGCCGAGGACAGGGTCAGAGAGGCCCTGCTCCATTCCACATGTCCCCCAAGGCCCCTGACCTCAGACCCTGGCCATCTGGCTCCAGTCCCCTGCTGCCCATGCTGTTCCCACCTCCAGGGTGCTCTGATTCTAGACCAGTCCTGGCTCCAGGACTCACTCTTGTGTGACCTTGGGCCTGCCCAGGCCTCCCTGAGACTCTTTCCTCATCAGGAAAGAGTGGGGAGAACTCCACCTGCCTCCAGGGCTCTCCTGAGGAGTCCCTGTCATCTGACTGTCATCACCGCTCTCCCCTCAGCTCTCGAGGAGGAGCCAGCACAAATCTCCTCCCATTCCTGTCCGCCCTTGGACGGTATCACCCCACCGTGAGGCCTGCACCACATCATCTCCCTCCATTTCCCAGAGGAGGAGACCGAGGCCCACAGAGGGGCAGAGACTTGCTCAAGGACCCACTGAAGAGAGTCCACTCTCTGTCCCAGCCAGAGTCCCTGTCCCCGCTGCCTTCACCCCTCGCCCTGCCCCACCACTGACCACGGTCCTGACCTCTGCACTTCCAGAGTGTGTCCCAACAATAGCCAAACTGAGACATGGAGGGAGAGGGCAGAGGGTGTTGGTGGTGGCCATGTGGCATCTCCTTCCTACCCCACCGACAGGGGTCTCTGAACCCCAGGATGGCCTTACCATAGCCTCACTTCCTAGGATGCCCTCAGGATGTTCCCGGGCCCTGGCGCACCCCTCCTCCCAGATCTCCAGCCCCAGGTTACCTTCAGGAACAGTCTCTTGCTCACGTGCTGCTGTCCCCTGCACCACTTCTTAAAGGTGTAGGATCTCTCCCTGGGGGAGTGGGTAAAGAAAGAAAGAAAGAAAGAAAGATTATGGGGTGGTTGAAGGGCAAATCCCATTTGTTTGAGATCCCAGAAGACCCAAACAGCCTGGGGCCTGGATGAGGGATTTCACTGGGTTGCTCTGAGCCCCAAGGTCCCCATGGGACTGGGGAGGGGCCTCTCCTGTTGTCACCTGGGGCCTCCATTCCCATATCTACCACACAGATCTGTTTTGAACACTCTTGGTTTCAGTTGGATGGAGATTTCTGTTGCTGCAAAGGAAACACTTGAGAATCTCCAACTGGGCTCAAGTCAGGATCTGATATTGAAGGAAATGAGTTCCTGGGCAGAATCGCTGGCCTAAGGGCCCTGAGAGGCTCAGAGACCCAGGAACCAGATCAGTCCGTGTCCCAGGCATTCACTGTCTCCCAGGTGGTCTCAGCTGACTGCGGGGGCCATGGCCACCCAATGCCGGGTGCAGGGTCCACCTCCCCCTCGTGGTGCTTGGATGGAGAGCAGCCTACCCACCTGGACACTTGTCCCCAGGTGTCTTTGAGACGCTTAATGGCAGGGCTCTGCAGAGCAGAAAGGATCGTGTGGAAGGATGCGAAATTTCTGAGGCCTAGGCACCCCTAGGGAAGGGAAGAGATTGAGCTGTGAGTGGGGGCTGGAGCTCTCCAGCTCTGGATTCTGTCCCCTCATGGACTTCTCCTGTCCCTGATGAGACAGATGCCCAGGAAACCCAGGGAAGGCACACCTGGGACCTGAGGAGTAGCACTGCCAGGCACAAGGATTTTTAGCTGAACATAAGGAAGGAGCACAGGAAGGAAGTGAGCTTGCCACCACCAGGACCTCAAGTCAAGGTCAGTGTGGCCCTGGCAGGAGTGTCTAGGGCCAGTGCAGGGACTCAGACCACAGACTTCAATATCGACAGCTGAGAAACAAGAGGCAATTCCCATGACTCCAGACAGGGCCTCCATGGGCCTCCCATGACTTACCTCGGCCACATGAATCCACAGCTCCACCATCCTGGCCCTGTCCTGCGCTGTCATGCCCAGGGCCCCGAGGCACGTAGCGATGACACTGTTGGCCAAGGTGTTCGTGTGTGCCACAGTGTCACGGATGGTGGGTGCCAGGTACTTGTGGTCCCTGCGGTCTCGCTGGGACCAGATGGAGCCCAGGCAGTGGGCAGGCACCAATTTCTTGAACAGCTCCTGAGGAAGATTCAGAGTGTAGCCAGCACTGCCTCACCCCAGGTCGGCTTCCATGGTCCTCCACAGTCCCAGGCGGGTTGAGGACAGAGCGGGAGCTCAGGAATCAGAGGATGTGATCTCTGAGGTGTGTGGGATTCCCTGGGTTTTGTCTGTATCCACTGAAGGTGTCAGCACAAGATGACCCGGGACACAGTGCTGTGCAGAAGGGAGGGCATTTGCTCCCAGCCCCATCTCACTTCCTCCAGGCTCCGGAAAACAGCCCTCACCGGCCCACCCCAAGGGACATCTTCCACCCATCACAGTCCCCCTCGGGTCCCACTCCCCATTCCCATGCACATTCCCCCGAGGCAGGGAGAAGCACCGGCTTTGTGTGATTGTCTCCACTGGAGTCAGTACGCATCACATGCCTGATGTGTGCTGAGGATTTGAAGGCCCCCTGGGCACACGCGTGATCTGCCCAAGGACCTGGCAGCACTTCAGTGAGCTCCCTCCTGCACCAAAGGGCCAGACCCTGCCCAACTTCCTCTCTGTTCCACCTCATTCATCGGCACAGCCACCCCGTGCAGCAGGTGCCCTTAGTGTCCGGCTCTGCTGTGCACATGGGGACAGCGAGCGCTTGGGGTTAAGAAAGTGCCCAAGTCGCAGTGTTGGTAACAGGGGAGCAGGAATGTGGATCCAGATCATCAGATTTTGGATCAGGGAATGGCAGGTGTGGGGCAGCTCATGGCACAGGAAGGCAGGGCCCCCCTGCCCTGCAAGCCCCGCTGCTCACCGCCTCCATCCTTGTCAGCTGCTCTGCCACCAGCCGGGGAGGGAAGTCCAAGATGTTCGGCTTCTCCTCCCCCAGCTGGTTTTCGGTGGTCACAGCCCAGGGTCTAGTGGGCTCTAGTTCAGGAGCTGGCACTGGGGCTGAAGCTAATGGTGCCCCTTCCTCCAGCCCTGTAGGGTCCGATGCAGGTAACGCTGGCTCCAGCTCTGCCACGGGTGGTGGGGCTGGAGCTGGAGCTGGCTCTAGCCCAGGGGCTGGTTCTGGCTCTGGCTCTGGATGTGGCAGGAGCTTTGGAGCTGGCTCTGCAGCAGGATAAGGAGAAAGTTTCACCCACACACCTGACAGTTTCTCTGCCTTTCCAAAGACAGGAAGGACTCCACTGCCTTTAAGGGAACTCTAGCCCATGAACCTCAATACAGACAGTCTTCTCAGACTCCAGTCCCCTCACCTTTCCGTTTGGCCTCAATGGCCTTGAGGTGCTCCAGGTGGCCTGGCAGAAGGTAGGCATGGCCCTCCACATGTGAGCCACCAAAGCTGACGTGCAGAGTGGCCAGCTGCAGGGTCCAGCATGGAAACTGTAGGGGCTCCCTGCAATCTTGCCCTTGGCCCAGCCAGGTTCCCAGCAGGAAATAGATAGCACTGCGGGGAGGCAGATGGGCCAGAGAGTCAGTAGCCTGGCCTTTCCTTAAACACTGCCCGCCCAAAGCACTCTTGTTAGCATCTGGGCCCCTGTGCCATCCCCTCCCCCTCCAGAGGAGGGGCCCATCCCAGCTCTGAGCCCCGGCTGACTGTCCTGGCAGTGGCAGGCCTGCTCATCCAGCAGGCTGAACACAGAGTCTGTGAGAGTCTCTTGTTCCCACCGACACTCTCCTCCCCAAGGGTCTGGACACAGCCCACCCCAGCCCTCCATGCAAATGGGCCACTGGAATGAAGACACCAGCACATCTGTGAGCAGCTTGCTCACACACCTCCTACTATGGACCTGGTGGTGCCGCTCACAAGAGGTGGATGTGGACAAAGGGAGGCAGAAGGAGCTGGGACTCTGCTGGGATTGGGTCTCTAGGAGGCAACTCAGCCCAGCCTCCCTTCCTGTTCTCAGGGGGCCTGGGACCCATGCATAGCTCTCTTTGAGTCCAGCCCTGCTGGAGTGGAAGCCACCAGAACTCAGCCCTCCCATGGGAATCACAAGATGGGTGAGATGCAGGGTTCTCCCAGGCCTGACCCGGCCACAGCCTCCGTCCTCTCCCCGCACTCTGTTTGCTAGAGACAGGAGGCCCTCGGTCTGCACCCAAAGACCACTCACTTTGGGAGGTGGTGCTGTCCTCCAGCATCCTGCACACAATGGGCCAAGCTGCCTCCATGTGTCCCAAAGGGGATGAGGGCATCGGCCGGGATGGAGGGTAGATGGGACCTGTGAATGATGTCAAGTGTGACTGACTGACTCTCAGATTAGAGGAGAGGCCCAGGGAGGCTGTCTGCTTCATTCACTGAGTGACACTTAGTGTGTCCAGATGCTCTGCACACAGTACGTCCTTCATAGACATTGTTAAATGAACTCCAACCTGAACCACCCCAGGTGTCTGAGTAGGCCTGGGGCCCCTCTGGGGCCCCAGAGATCCCTAAATGGCTACACCAAAGACAAGCACCAGGACCAGCTGGATGGCATCTCAAACTCCTTGACAGGATGCTCTCCAGGTGTTTTTCCAAACTCAAAAAGCCACAAGCCAGTGAAGGGAGAGGAAGACTACTTTCCGTGGGGGACAGAGAAATAATCAACACCAGCAACCACAGCATGACCCACCACCCTCTCTGCAGAGCCAGGCACCAGGGCAGCACCTGGAGGGCTGATCCCATTCATCCCTGGGAGAAGCCTAGCAAGTTCATCCTCTGCCACCCCACATTTCAGAGGAGCCAACTCAGGCTCAGAGAGATGTGGTGACATTCCCAAGACAAGACACAGCTGGCAGTGGGCAGAGTCACCACTGTGCTGAGGAGGAGGTGGGCAGTCACCTGGGAAACAGCTGGTCCAGCACCTGGTGGGCTGTGCTGGAGCCTGAGTAGCTGCAGAGGGAGGTGATGACACTGCAGAGGACTCTGCTGGGGAAGGCTGGCAGCACAGACTCTGAGAGCCTCTGCATCATGCCTGCCTGGAGGGCACGCATCCTGCAGGCCTCAGTGACAGAGTGGACTCATCTTCACTCTGGGTGGGACGAGGAGGGACACAGAGTCAGGGTCACCACTGCAAACCACCAGCATTATCGAGGTCTGCAGCTGACCCAGGAACTCCTAGCCCCTCCCAGACGTGTGCGACAGGAGACACAGGAGCTCCCACACTCAGCAAGGTTCTGGGCTCTCAAAGTACAATCTGACTTTGGTCCTGCGAAGGACTCCACATTGATCTCCCGCGAGGCCATTTGCTCGCTGAGGGACAACACACCTCCCTCTGTGCAGAGCACCAGCCCAGTGAATCCTCAACAGACATGCCCTCTCTAGAGAGGAGAACAGAGGCTTAGACATGCCAGGTGGCTTCTCTAGGTCCTGTGGGTCAGAACTGAGAACCGCCCAAACTGGGGGCTGAGGGCCAGCCCTTCTAACTGCCTGAGGCTTCATCGGACCCTGACCCGGAGGGAAATGTTATGTGGCCACCTCACCCCTCACAGGTCTGGAAACAGTGTACAGGGCAGTGACACACTCTGAGAATCCCTTTGACTTCCAAAACACGCTGATGGTTATCTCTCTTACATTAAAGGGAGTTTGGAGACCCTCATTATCGAGGTTCCATTTTCCAAAAAAGGCAAAATTCAAAGATACTCAGGGCCTATTGGGAAGTGACAACGACAGCAACGTTTTCTCTAATCTTCCTAGGGAAATGCAAAGAGTGCCCTCCTACCCTCCTATGCAGCTGGTGGGGAGAAGCGGAAGTCCAGATTCCTTTGGGAATGGGACTGTGGGACACTCATGGGGGACAGCCCTGTTCGGGTCCCAGGAGAACGGCAGTTTGAGGTTGGATTCTGGGCCGGCCCTGGTTATCTCAGGGTTCTGGGTGGGAAGACCCCTCTGTGCCCACTCTCACCTCAGAGCAGCCCTGGTTATTGATGATGGTGCGGTGCAGCTGGTCCCTGTCCAGGGAGATGGAGTACCCGAAGACATCCGCCAGATCTTTGACCACCTCCTGCGTGCAGCTCTGCAAAGACAGTGCCCGAGATCCCGGCCGGGAGGTCTCAGAGGCCTGCCTCGACTTGGCCACAGGAGGAAACCCCAGCACAGATCAGGTACCAAGCAGCATTTGCATAGACCTCCAGCCAGGGAGGGAATGAGATGACAACCGGATGGCTCGGGACTAACCTATGGGTAAAGGAGCTTGGTTCCCAGCACCCACTCTCCCATCCTGCTAGCCACCACCTAGGCTGGGAACATGACACACTGCCAGGCTTCCAACACCGAGCAAACGGCTCCTACCCAGGGTGGGTCCCCGCTCTGCCCCGCCGTCCCTCACTCACTCCCCTCAGACACACAAGTAGGCTCAAAGGGGTGTGCGGGTGGCATCCAGTTTTGGCCTAACCCGGATGGCCTGCCCTGTGTTACCTGAGTGCTCCTCCTGCCAATTGGACAGAGGTGGTGCAGGTGAGGGCCAAGCCAGTGTCTATAGTGACTGAAAAGGCTCTTTTTCTTGGCTTTCCTGAAGCCAGAGCCTCCACAACTCGGGAGACAGCAGGAGAACATCCTCTTGTCTTCAGTGTCGCCACTCAAGTGGGCTCGATAGGATGCTATGTCTAGAATGTGGGCACCTGGAGACCAGTGTGCTAAGTTCTGTTGGGGTCTGTCTCCAAGGAAGTGAGGTCACTTCCTCAAGGTTCCCTTACCTGGGCCCCTTCCTTCAATCACACCCACCGAAAACCTCTCTGGGATCTTGGCTGCTCACCCTCCTTGCCCATGTCACCTCCAGAACTGTACACAAATAGCCAGCACAGATCCCAAAACAGGACCTTGAGATGGAACCAGGGTGCCAGCTTGAGGACATGCAGCTGAGTTCCGACCTCTTTTTTCCTACAAGCTCTGTGTCCTGGAAATGCCAATGGGCCTCCCAGGGCCTCCTCAATCACCCAACCTGCACAATGGGGACGAGGCCAGAAATATCTCCCTCCGGACATCCTCAGGTGTAGAAGAGACAATAGCAACAACACTTGTGGTCTGGTTTGCATGTGTCTGATGCACACACTTAGAGATGAAAGAATGACAAGAGGGGGTGGGATGTAGTGTGGAGTACCCCTCAAAACAGGCCTGGGTTCCAGCTCTGTGACCTTGAGAAAGTCACTGCCCCTCTGGGCCTCGTTTCCAGGTCTGCACCTTTAAGAGGTGGAAATTAGTGGAAATTCAGATATTTCCATTTACTGGCATGAACCTTGCACGGTCTCCTGTTTGACTTAGAATCAGACCCAAGTGCCTCATGTCGGCCTATGTGGTGGGCATCCTCCACCATGGCTCCCAGTGCTCACTGCCTTCTGCTGTGCATGTCCTTGTGGAACCACAAGTGGTCAGGAACTGCCTTCTGAATAGAATGCAGCCAAGGTCATGGGATGGCCTGCAACCCAGGGTTAAGAACAAAAAGCCTGGCCCTTCCTTCTTACTCATTGGCTTTAGTCCCCTCCGTCTTTCCCTCCTTCTGTTTCCATCTCTCTCTCTGTCTGCATCTTATATCTCTGGAACTGGGGGAGCAAGTGTGCATGTTTTCAGTTGCCCTATGTAGAGGCTCCATAGGAGAGAAGGGAAGGAATGATCGGCCAACAGACAGGCAGGAACTCAGACTTTCAGTCCAAACAAACCCCGTCAACATGCGTGTGAGTGAACTTGGGAGCAAACCCTCCCCGTGTCGAGCCGCAATAGAGCCACAGCCCCTGCTTCACAGAGACCTTGAGGCAGAGGCACCCAGCTAAGCTGTGCCCCATTCCTGGCACACACACTTTGTGAGATGTTAAGGATTTGTATTTTCTAGGTGCAATGTCTTAGAGCAGTGTCATCAGAGAGTGACGTGAAAAGCACAGTCTGCCAGTTCCTGCCTTCTGGCCCTGCCTGTCCCCATCTGCCCTCCTCTCTCTTCTCAGGCTCCTTCCAGCTACACCGCCATCATTCTGACCTTGTCTGGTCAGACCCACTTCTTCCTGTGAGCCTCTGCGCCAGCGGTGCCTTCCCCCTGACACTCAAACTGTTCCCAGACACAGGCAGGCGTGCCTCTCATCTGGCACCCTGCTCACAGCAAATGTCACCCCTATGATGCCTTTCAGAGCCTCCCAGGCACAGGCTCCACTGTCACAGGTCTCCCACCTGCAAGGGCATATCATCATGTCCTCCTTCTTGGTCTCATCTGGATAAAGTGAGTCCATGAAGGAGGGCTTTCTGCTTGGCGGACGAGGAGGCAGCTTCTTCTGGTTTCCTCAGGATCATGACTGTCTCTTCTGGGCTGAATGTTTCCCCTCCCAAGTCCATTGTGAAAGGAAATTCTCATTCCCTTGCTTTCAAGGGTCTGGTTTCCCCAAGAACACAGGGAGACTCCCCTCTCCCTGGAATGCAGCACCAGCCCCTACACCCAAAGCCTGAAAATTAGCACCCAGCTTGAAACACAACCAGATCCTGAAGTCACTTCCTGCTGAGGCCCCCCATCCATTTTGTAACCCCATTGTAACTCCTTTGCTCACCTTTCCCCTGAGACACAGCTCCCAGCCTGCCCTTGGCTTCTTACAGGAACAGTGGGATTTCCCAGAAGCACTCCCAGCCTGGGCAAGAAATGTTTTGAAATGTTCTCTATGTATTTTCCAGGACATGGGATATGGGGAGAAGTCATTTTGGTTGTGTATGTGCAACAGTTTTGATGCGAATAGCATCTATTTCAGACAGAGATCAAAGAGTGGGGCTACCGGGTGTAACAAGAAAATGGATACACTGAGCCATCGTCTTCATGGTGTGAAGTCTTACAGAGCAAAGAACATGGTTAAGAGCAGAGACTATGGAGCCAACATCTTATGTTCAAATTCCACCTCAATCACTTCCTAGATATTGGTAGAGGGCAAAGTACTTACCTCATTGGTGCCTCAGTTTCTTCATCTGTTGTTGGCAAGAAGGATAAGCGTACCTAATTTGTGAGGATATGGAGAGTGCTAAAGGAGTTAATGTTTCAAAACACTTGCAACATCCAGCACATTGCATGCCCTGTACGCATACATTACAAATGAAATGCAAATGTTCTTCTGACGCTGTCTGTTTGCTCCAGACGGGAGACTAGGGGCTGGAAGGCTGTAGACAGCACTCCCTGAGACAGGATGAATCGATGAATGAACAACACTGTTGAAGGCATTACCAATGGCACATCCGCCTCCCTATGGACATTCCCAAGCACAATCACACCCAAGCATCCCTCCTCTGTCCTGCATCGTCTTCTGGGATTCTATCCAGGAATCACGGGGGCTTCTTGAAACCTGGGACCCACACCCACCACAGGTTCTCTTCTCTCTGACAGCAAACCCCAGGCCTTGTCCTAATGGCTTCAGCCCACAGGCTCTGAACTGACATCCTTTTCTTCACTTGAGGGAGACATGTCATTCCCAGAGCTGGGCACACAGAGTGTCAGCCTTGGAGGAAATGCCTCCCTGGCCAGTGGCAGGTGGAAGAGCGCCGTGATGGAGTAGGATTTGGGGAGAGTCCTCCAGGTGTGGTCAGAAGGGGCCCAGCCAGGGCATTTGTCAGCAAGGTCTGGTTGGTGGACCTTGGTGGCAAAAGAGTGGCGGGGGCAGCATGTTTTAGAGGTCCTGGCATGAGACAATCCACAGGATGGTCATGAAGTCAGAATCAGCCTAGTGAGGTCCAGCTCAATCCACTGTCATCTGTTCCCTGACTGGCTCACTAATCCAGGAGTGATTTACAAGGGCGATATTCGTCTTCTACCATCTTTTCGTTGATTGGCAGGAGCTAGTATTCTTTACAAAACTTGTGTATTTTTACATAGGAAACGATAGGTGAGTTCTGTAACAACCCTTCTTGCAAAGTTCTCACTAATGTATTGAGTCTCTAACAGAATCCACCGCTGGGAACTTCACCAAAGATCCTGACCTTGACTCTCTGGTTTTAGATCTTCCTGATTGGTAAATTTTCTTGACTCCTGGCTCCTTTCCTGAGGTTCGTCCACTTAGAACAATGTAGGACTGCAAGCTCTTGCCACTTGAGAAGTAGTGGTTCAACTCTATGATGATGTTGGTCTTGCTTTCTAAGTGTGTGTGTGTGTATGTATGTGTGTATGAGACTGTTGTCTGCATCTTGCCACGTGGGTCAGATTGACTCCTTTCCTGGGAAAAATTGTCCCTAACCACTTTCTCTGGGCTTCATTTTCACGTCTTGAACAGTGCTGTCCAACAGTAGAATTTCACACTCTATCTAATGAAATTTAAACTTTTTTTAAATACTGACATTTAAAAAAGTAAAAATAAACAAGTGAAACTAAGTTATAATTGTATACGTAAACCCATTATAACCAAGATATTACCATTTGTCCAGGCAATCTATATAAAAATTAATAGTGAGACAGTTCACTTTTTTTTTTATTGGGATCAACAAATCCATTTACATAGTCTCCATTTGTAAGTTGAAATTTTTTACATATACGGTTTCTGTGTCCCCCACGCAGAACCTGGGCTGACGTGTTAGAGAGGATATAAAGCAGAACAGGCATAAGTAACGATCACTGTCAATCCAGCTCAGCACGAACACTCACCACTGACAAAAAGGCTGTCCCTGAGCAGGGAGTAGAGGCCCCTCGGGGTGACAGGGTGGATCAGCTGGTTCCACACCCAGGAATGCTGCTCTCTGTCACATGGGGTCTCTGTCACACTCTCCATCATGAGCCATGGGGTCAGGGTGTTAGGTGCAGACAGCTTCCATGCTGGAGGCTGCCCCTTCCTCCGCAGGCCCGGGGAGAGAGGAATGTGGGGACTCTAGAGAGATGTCCTGAATCCTCTGATAATGGGGGCCAGAGGGAGGGAGGAGCAAATTGGCAGTCAGTGGGAAGAGTGAAAACTGGGGTGGTCACCGAAAGTGTTCATGACTCTCAAATGCTCAGAAAAGGGACTTCCCTGAGGGAGATCAGTCTACAGCCCAAGACAAGGGGCCCAGGCTGCTCTTCTTGAACAAGGATCCAAGCTGGGGAGGAGGCAGGAGGACGACGAGCAGGAGAGACAGCAGGTGGAGAGTGGCTGGCTGGGACTCATCCAGCCAGGAGCTGCTGACACCAGGGTCTCATTAGGGGCTGCAGGCCTCTCTCAGTGGAGTTCAATGTGGCTGAGCTCTTGCTCATGTCTGTCAAATACTGGATGTTGGAGAGGGTGGAACTGAGTGTGAGGGCCTTCAGGTCGTGTCCCTTGGCTGCAAGAAGAGAGGGGGAGAGATGGCCATCACTGAGAGCTGAGCTGAGACCAGATCAGAGTCCTGAACTCAGTATCATCTGTTGCATTTGCTCCCAGTGGAACCACCACCCAATGCTGTGCTCATCCAAGTCGAAGCCAGCATATCTCTCAGCTCCTCCTCCCTCACCTGCCAGTAACACCAATTGCACTTACAGATTGCTCCTCAATGCGTTCCTTCTGTTCATTCACGTCCCAGGTAGGTCTTACCTTTTCTCACCGGAACCAACACCCTAACATGCTCACTGGATGCATTGTCTAAAGGATGTTCTCTGCCTTGAACATTAGAAGCATTTTTCTGAAGTGAAGATCTCACTAGAACACTCCTGCTCTAGCATCACCCATGGCTCCCTAAGGCCTTCAGGGTTAAGTTCAAGCTTCTTGACCTGGCACTCAAAGCCCTTGCACATCTGGCTCCTGCTGACTCTTCAGCCTTATTGATCCATTCACTCTGAGTTAGGCTTTGTGCTTCAGGCAAACCAAATTCCTGTCAATTCTCCCATACACTATGCTGTTTTTGCCTACAGGGCCATTGCTCATGCAATTTCCTCTGCCAGGAACACGCTCCACACCCTATTTCCCTATATAACTCCTACTCCTTCTTAAAGACCCCAATTGGGCAAAACTTCCTCCAGAGAGCCCTTCTCACCCAAAGGATGCCAGGTGCTTCTCCTCAAAACATCCCACCTTGTATTAGAATTTTCTGTGACTTTCACAAGACCAGGGGCTCTCTGAGGGCTGCATCAGATTGAAATATTGCTATAATCCTTGTGATCAGCATGCTTGCCCTCAAAGCAGAATTGCACACCTCGGCTTCCCAGCTGCCCAGTAATAATTGTGCAGTGGAGTTGTGGGGCTGGAGAGCTCCTCTGGGGAAGGAAGAGGGGCCCCCTAGGCCTGTGGTGGCTTCTGGTTGCTCAAGCAATGAGGAAGTAGGCAGGAACATGCTGCCCGGCTCAGGAGCTGTGGAAAGGGCTGTCGTCTGGGAGACACAGAGACCCCCACACAGTGGGTGAAGCCCCACAGGCTCATCTGCACTCCAGCAGTGGCTGTCCCAGGACAACCATTCACAGGTGAGCCATAAATGTGACAGAAGGAGGGATTGTGTGAGTAGAGGGATGTTCGAGCCTGTGAGTGAGATGAACCCAAGAGAGACAGTGTGCTTGAAGAAGAGAGAGACGCGACAAAGAGATAGGTAGAGGCACAGATAGAGGGGATACCTGGATGGACAGAAGAAGAGCGGACAAATGGAGGGTCACAGCGAAAGCAGGAAGAACAAAGACAAGGAAGAGAAGTTGAGACATGGGAGGAAAGAGGATGGAAGGAGAGAAGGAGAAACAGGCGAACAGGCAGGAGGACAGTTGGACAGATTGATACCTGGACAGATGCTCGGGTGGATAGATGGAAGGAAGGAAGGAAAGAATGGAGGGAGGGAGGGAGGAATGAAGGATAGAAGGAAGAGAGGAAGGAAGGAGTCTGAGAGGAGGGAGAACTGGGAAAATCACCTGCCCACGTTCAGAGGGTGCTTTAAAGGGAGGGTAAGGCTGAGAATACAGGACCCCGAACTCCCAGGCTTGTGTCCACCTGTCCCAATGCTGCCTGTTATTACTCGTAGAGATGAGCATATGGATGTAAACGAAACCTTGAGCCGTACCCTCACAATACACAAAACTCAATTCCTGGACACTTTGACCTAAAGGGGAAAGGTAAAATAATGAAACTTCTAGAAGACAACATAAGAAAACATCCTCGGGACCACAGGGTAGAAAAAACTTCTCAAAGAAGACACACACACACAGACACACTCTCCATAAAAGAAATATCGGTAAACTGGGATTCATTAAAATTTAGGCTTTCGGTTCATCATAAGACACATTACAAGAGGGAATTGGCAAGTCACAGGATGTGAAGAGATTGTCCCAGTTCCAATATTCAACAAAGGATTCACATGGAGAATACAGAAAATCTTCAGCGTATTTATTAGATAAAATGCAGTGAAAGAGATACATATTAATGCTGCTTATTTTAATGAGCCACATTTATTTGACAAGGACAGTGAACAAAGCAATCTGAAAAGCAGGGGGTGAAAAATGAACAGTAGATAAACAGAATCCCAGGAGGGTTTGGAAAAAGCAATAGAAGCCCCTTACATAACAGTTCATTGGCCTTAGAAAAGGAAGGTACTACTGGATTGTGTTAGGAAGTCAGATTGAAATATCTAGTGCCTTCAGTGGAAAAATAAGATAGGAAAAAATAACTATGATAGTTATTTGATTTTCCTCCAAATGACTTTATCCCTTAGATAGCAAGCCACTTTTCTTTTCAATCATCAACACATCAAAGTTTAATTTCCCTCCATTTAGCCTTTTTTGTGGCCATAGGTTAGAAGCAGCAAAGGGGCTCAGCAGGCTGAACCAGTCTGCAGACATACTCTGTCCTGTTCCACACTGGCTCACACACGTGCAAAGTGGGCGCTTCTCACAGGGGAAAAGCCTGCAGGGCTGAGGGGCAGCCACCCCTTGGACCCTGTTTGTTAGTACCATTGGAAATTTCTCCTGAGTCCCTACTCAAAAAGGAAGTGGGTGGGGGGTAGAATAAGAAGGCCATATATTTGAAGGAAATAGGAGAAAATATTTCATTGTGAAAGTAATAAATGTTGCTTTTCAGAAGTCATGTGTATGTTGAAAGTCTATGTCTTAAGGTACCACAATGAAACAACGTACACCTCATCTTCTCCCTCTTTTATCTGAGCATAAGGTTAAAATCCATGAAATTCCTAAGATTAAAAAAACACACAAAAATCACAAGGAAATTTTTGGAGGTCATGGATGTGTTCAGCATTTGGTTGTGGGGATGATATGATGGGTGTCCAAACTAATCAATACACATATAGAAAACGTGTGCATTTTTTGTCTATTACTCATACCTCAACAGAGCTAAAAATTAAAATAAATTCCTAAGTTTACTTTTTGAGGGTGTATAAAAGTCAAAATTTCTAATAAAATTCAGATTGTTAATTTCTGAACATAAATAGCATTCCTGCTTTGATGGGTGACCCCACAACTCTCAAAAAAATCAAGAGCAGTTGCTACTGTCAATCTCAGTGGAAGTTATTTTCAACACCTCACCCCCTTCTTTACACCTCATTATTTAAAAACCAAGGAAATAGTCTTCAGCTTTTAAAATGAACGAGTAAATGAGGCAGCTTGACATTATACTTTATTCAAGATTTAATGTTAAGTAAAGGAAATAACTGAGCATGAGCAGAATCCCTTCCATAACTCATCTTTTCTCCTATGCTGATAATAAAAATGACACTCTACTTAAACGTAGTTTGCATGATATATTCTCAAGTAAATATACTTAACTGCTGGACATTTGATTTCATTTTTTTCTTTTTTTAATCAATAATTTACACAAAAAAATCAATTTAGGAGATAAAACGTATTGCTATTTAGAATTACTTCCTGATTGTAAATTACTAGAAGTGTAACATGAAGTCAACGCTAAGGACGTTTGAAGTCCTTTAATACATTTTGCCAAATTTCTTTTTTAGAAAATAATGTTAATATAGGACTTTAAGTTTGAGAAACCTGTTTCATGACACCCTAATCTGTTGAAGGATAATTTTGAGATTCTTATTCACTTTCTTCATATTCATCTATAAAACTTATTTGGCATCTTTCATCTTTTTAACATTTTCATCTTTTTAACTTTCAAAGGTTTAACTTTCCAAGAGACGATTTTTTAATGATGAGCTAACTGATGAATTTGTGCACCGACTGTTTTTTTGAGACTGAATATACAAATGGACAAAGGCCAGATCATATATGACAGTATAACTCTGACCCCCAACGTGGGAAGTAAACATCCCAAGAAGCCAAGTCACAGCCCCTGCAGCATTCAGCACAGAACAGTCAGCACTTGGTCAGTAACTGCCAGTTTCCAAAACTCTCGTTCTGCTTTCAACACAGGACCGCCAGAGAAAGCCACGTATGCTCCCTAAACCATCACATAGGATGCCTGCCTTCTACTTAGTGAGCTCCCGCTTCCCCACGTCAACAACTTCCAATCAGGCCACCCCTCCCCCACTCCCCTGACCTCTGCCACCCTCTCCCCTCCCTTTCCCTTCTCTCCTCTTCTTGTGCATGCAACAATCCTCTCCTGTCGCATTACAGTCTCTGCAATATTTTTAACGTGTGATAGAACAGTTCCTCCCTCAGAGTTCTTCCTGGTCCATATTTTCCTAGCTTAGCTTATGCGTTTATTTTTTCCATGTAGGATCATTTATCTAACTCAACAGAAAAGCTCGTTAAAATTTTTATTGGCATTATATTCAATTTATAAAGTAATGGGACTGACCATTTAATGAAACTTCCTAACTTAGAACATAGACTGACTTTCCATTTGCCAACTATTTTTAATTGAAATTTATAGTGTCATCGTTGTAGATTTCACACTGCTGTAAGGAATAACTCCAAAAGTTCCAGTGTACACTTTACCCAGTTCCTTACAATGATAACATTCTGCAAAACTATAGGACGATACCACAGCCAGCTTGTTGGCATTGATGCAATCCACTATCTTATTCAGGTTTCTTCAGTTTTACTTGTACTAATTTGTTCCTGTGTATTTAGTTCTGTACAATTTTATCAGAAGTGCAAGTTTGTGTATCCATCACAGCTAAAATAATGACTAGTTTTATCACCACAAGGTATTCTTGTATTGCCTATTAAAAAATAAACGGATGTTACTTTTTAGAGCAGTTTTACGTTTACAGCAAAATTTAATGAAATATACAGTGTTCTCATATAGTCCCTGCCCCCACATATGCATAACCTTTCTGTTGTCAATATCTCTCGTCAGAGTAGTATACTTCTCACAATTGATGAACATACATAGGCACACCATTATCACTCAAAGTCCATAATTTACATTAAGGTTCACTCTTGGTGTCAGAGATCACTAGGGTATAACTCTGTGGTCCATTTCTGGATTGTCTACTCTGTTCCATTGATTTATGTAGCTGTCCTACAATGAAAATGACGATGCTGTGATTACACTATCTACAAGGCAATACTAAATATTGTTAAAGTGTTTACTGCCACATTATTCTTCCTGTCACGATTGTTTTAGCTACTCTCAGCTATGTGCCTTTCTATATAAATTTTAGAAAAAGGTGTCTCTGTCTACAAACTGTGGTGGAATTTTTATTAGAATAATATTAGACCTATAGATCAATTTGGGGATAATTGAGACCTGTACTCTTTATTCTATCCAGTAGTATGGTGAGGACTGCAGAATTCTCAGCACATAACAACTCCTTCCAAACCCCCACACCAGGAGGAGACTCAACCAAACTCTGGCATGGCTTCTAGCAGCATAAGGCTGTGTAACCGGAATGACTCCAGCCCACCATTAAAATGCCTTCCTGAGAGCTCAAAGCTAACAGAAAAATTTGCTATTTATTTTAGTCAACACCCAATTATAGGCCTCTGATCCCCCTCCTTAGAGTATTTACTAAAGAGGGCTTACAACTGTCGATATGTATCTCTCACAATTCTCTAAAGGACCTAAGAGCCACTCCTTTGAAATACGATCATTAAGACAGATAGAGACTCTTTCTCTCAACTTCTGAGTGAGGATAGAATCCTAACTTTGATAACTGCAAAGTAACGAACACAGTGGGTCTAATCACAGTTACACTGACCAACCTTTGTACTTTTTCACTTCTTTGACTCCACTGAGCCCCTGAACCCTGCTCCTTCATTCCCTTTAAAATTCTAAATTCACCTGCGTACAAATCTGAGCGCAGCTCAGCTTCTGTGAGCCGTTACTGAATAAAATCTGCTTTCACCACTTTAACTAATGTCTGTTGCATTTGTCTTTGACAATAGTAAGGCTCTCAATTTATTTGCATCTTCTTTAATTACCGTAATCGGTATTTTATAATTTTCAGCATCAGATCCTGTACACATGTTCCTGAATATATGCCTGAATGTTTCATGTTCTTCGGAGTGGTTTTAAATGATACAGCATTTTCAAGTTTATCATCTGCAGGTTCATCATTAGTTGTAGAAATAAAATGGTCTTTTGTGTGTTGATCTTGTACTTGGTGAACTTTTTGTACTCATGTATTAGTTCTGATTTTTTTTTTTTGTAGATTCCCAGACTTTTTTACACAGACAACAATGAAACTAAGAATGGTTATATTTTTCCTTTCTAAACTCTATGGCTTTTATTTCCTTTACTTCTGTTATTGCCAGAAGCTTCAGTATTTTATTGAATAAGAATAGTGAAAGTGGTATTCCTTTCCTTGTTCCTTATTATGGGGAGAATCCTTTAGTCTTTCCCTGTTAAGCATGAAGTCAACTGTGCATTTTCTGTAGATGACCTTCAACAAGTGAAAGTAATTTCCATCTATTTCAAACTTGCTAGAAAATTTTATGACAAACAGGAGTTCGATTTTATCAAATGTTTTCTCTACATCTCTGGCTTATTAACAAGTCTTGACCTTAAACAAATAGACAGCCAGTTATTTCTCTGGTGAAAATTGGTTTACCTGGGATTAGCAAAGAATAGCCATTTGGAGTGTGAAACCATGGCAAGCTATGCAGGAGCACCCAGCAAGAAAGAGAGGAGAAGCTCTTTTATCTCAGAGTGGGGAAAATTGGGGGGCTATTGGACACAGTCTTGAGGGCAGTGGCTTTTCATCGGCAGAGTTGTGACAGTCTCTCCTTGGCTTAGTTTCTGACTGGTCAGGAAGAGAAAGTCTTTATTCTTCCTGTTGCACTGCGCTTTTGACATAGGGCATGAGAACTCCCTCTATTAGCCTTCCAACACTATTTCAACTACGTTTCCGTTTATTAACTTTCACATGTCCCCATTTTGATTGTGATCTTTCTCTGAAAGCATTGTTGATCTGCAGTCAGATTTTTCCAGTTTCAGTAGCCTCTCGTCCCTCGAGGCCAGGAAGGACCTTCTCTGGGAGTCATGTCCCATGTTGGAGGAAAAACACACAGATTGGAAACCTATCGTGGCCACATTTGAGGAACACGGAGTGAGAGGAAGGAGAACTCTCTGGCACTTTTGACCTAAAGTTTGCATGTTATCAAGATCATAGGCATTGGAGATGATCTGAAGTGTCATGTCATCATCAAAGGTTTGGCAGACAAACTTCCAACAGACCTGGTCCGGACACTTTGGAAACCTTCGCATCAGATACTGTCTGCTTCCATTTGGAGAAATCTTTATTTTTAAGTCACCAAATGATGTGCAGTCCCCCAGGGTTTTGTGCTTTCTTTAGGTGTGTCACATGAATCCAAGTCTTGAGTTTTGTGGCAAAAAGCTTGGCTGGCAGTGCCCGATCGAGGAAAATACTATCATCTTGGTTGAGTTTTGTTAGTTTGAAATTTTTGGTAAGTTGTTCCTTGTTTTCAAGTTGTTAAATTTATGAGAATGGAGCTGTTTATATTATTTTCAATGGCTGAAGAACCTGCAGTGATCTATCCCTCTAGTGTGTCTCAGGCCTTTGAGGGTGAAGAGGCTTCCCCAAAGCATCTTGTGGCAGAACCCTGTTTGCTGTTGGCCCCTAACAGCTTGAGTGCATCTGGGTTGGGGAGGAGACAGAGACTTCCAAGAACAAGTTGTTTCTTCTTGAAGGAATGCTGAAGATGCCCAAAGTATGGTACTTTGACATACAAATTATTTTGAGCCAAAAGCAATCGAGAGCCCGCAGATGCAGAAAAAACTCTTGATCTCCACCTTGACTGCTTTAAATGAAGGATAGACTTCCTCTTTGGAAAGGAAATTTATGTTTATAAAGGAAATTTCCATTAGTAAAAGCATCTGCACCAGAAAGAGAATGACTCTTAGAGAATTTTTTTTTGAGGAAGATTAGCCCTGAGCTAACATTCCCCACCAACCCTCCTCTTTTTGCTTAAAAAGATAGGCCCTGAGCTAACATCCTTGCCCATCCTCCTCTACTTTATACGTGGGATGCCTGCCACAGCATGGCTCAATAAGTGTTGTGTAGGTCCACACCTGGGATCTGAACTGGTGAACCCCAGGCCATCAAAGCAGAATGTGTGAATTTAACCCGTGTGCCACCAGGCCAGCCCCTAGAGAATTTTTTTTTTTTTGAGGAAGATTAGCCCTGAGCTAACTGCTGCCAATCCTCCTCTTTTTGCTGAGGATGACTGGCCCTGAGCTAGCATCCACGCCCATCTTCCTCTACTTTATATGTGGGACACCTGCCAGAGCATGGCGTGCCAAGTAGTGCCATGTCTGCACCAGGGATCAGAACCGGCGAACCCCAGGCCACCGAAGCAGAACGTGCGCACTTAACCAGTGAACCACCAGGCCAACCCCTAGAGAATTTTTTTAACTGAGAGATTTATCTGCATAACAAGGCAAGCTTTATTTATTATACATTTTTTCCCCTCCTCTTCCCATAATTTTTCTTCAGCCACTTCCTGCTGCTGCTCACCCAGATGGCTGCCTGCTTCCAAGCTCCCCCATGTGCACCCAGTGTGGACTGGACTTGCAACTGGCAGCTGGTGTGGAGCTGCCTGCTCGAGGGCTGCAGAGCACCATCCTAAGTCTCATCCCCAGCATGACCTACATGGCCAGCAATACTCAGGATCTGCCTCCACTGCACAGGATTGGGGCAGCTGCACTGATGGTTCAGATTGTGGGCAATACCCAGCCCAATTCCCACCCACTTTTGTTGACCACACACCTGTGCTGTTTGCAGATGGTACAGATTTAAAAGAGAAGTCATATCCTGTCGTTAAAGCGGAACTGGTGGGCTGCCTTGAGGAATTTTTCAACACCTGTAAAACTAAAGAGAAACTAGGAGAATTATCAGAAGAGTTCTACAAAAATGAACTACTATTGATTGAAATGTTGAATATACATGTCCCTGCAGTTGCTAAATTGAGATGTCTTTTAGACAGTTCTCCTAGGGAAGATTTACTAGACATTCTGACATCACTTATCCAAACAAGCAACAGAAATGCTCCAAATTTTAGATACTGTGACTCTGGAGGAAACTGTCCAAGATGATGATACCACTGCTGGTGAAACAAATGCAAGAATTGAAATTGCTTTAAAAAAACAGAAAGCTTGGGGCCAGCCTGGTGGCACAGTGGTTAGGTTTGCATGTTCTCCTTCAGTGGCCTGGAGTTTGCCGGTTCAGATCCTGGGTGCAGACCTATGCACCACTCATCAAGCCATTTTGTGGCAGGAGTCCCACATATAAAGTAGAGGAAGATGGGCATGGATGTTAGCTCAGGGCCAGTCTTCCTCAGCAAAAAGAGGAGGATTGGTGGTAGATGTTAGTCAGGACTAATCTTCCTCAAAAAAAAATGATAATAACAATAAAACAGAAAAAGCGAGAAAGATGATAATAAATGCATTATATGAATATGCCTCAATAGGATTTCACACATCCTAGGTACTTTATTTTCTGGCACATTGTTATGGGATATCATGTAGGTGATTTCGACATATCCTGTGTGTTTTCCATGCGTGTCCGACAGCTGATTCTGGCGCGTCCGGCAGGTAGTTTCAGTGAATCAGGCACCTGGTTCCGGCGTATCCAACAGGTGGTCCCGGCATGTCTGGTAGGCGATTCCAGCACATGTGACATGTGGTTCCGGTGTATCCGGCAGGGGATTTCGACGTGTCCGGCAGGTGGTTCCAGCATGTCCAGCACCTGGTTCTGGCATGTTTTGCAGGTGGTTCCGTCATGTCAGCACCTGGTTTTGGCATGTGTGACACCTGTGTCTGGTGTATCTGGCAAGTGGTTCTCACAAGACTGACAGGTGGTTCAGGTGTGTCAAGCAGGTGGTTCTGGCATTTCAGGCACCTGGTTCTGGCCTCTGCTGTACCTGTTTCTGGTGTATCCATCACATGGTTCCAGCGTGGCTGGCACATGGTTCTGGCATATTCGGCAGGTGGCTTCAGCGTACTGGGTGCCTGGTTCCGGCGTATCTGACAGTGGGTTCCATGGTTTCTGGCAGGTGGTTCCTGCATGTCTGGCATGTGGTTCCGGTATGCTCTGAATGTGGTTCCAGCGTGTCCGTCAGGTGGCTACCATGTGTCCAGGACCTGATTCCGTCGTGTGCGGTTGGTACTTTCAGAGTGTCCAGGTGTTGGTTCCAGCATGTCTGGCCATTGGTTCCCGCATGTCCAGGGGTGATTCCGGTGTGTCCAGCAGGTTGTTCTGGCCTTTTCCAGAAATTGCTTCTGGCGTACCCAGGACCTGGTTCTGGTGTATCCGGCAGGTGATTTTGGCGTGTCCAGCAGGTTGTTCCGACGTGTTACGCTGGTGGTTCCGGCCTCCGTGGCAGGTGTTTGTGGCATGTCTGGCACCTGACTCTGGCGTATATGGCAGGTGGTTTCAGAGTATCTGGTACCTGGTTGCGGCATATCCAACAGGTGGTTCCGAAGTGTCTGGCAGGTGGTTCCGGCGTGTCAGTGAGGTGGTTCCGGCATGTCCAGAAGGTGGCTCTGTCATGTCCAGTGGGTGACTCTGCCACTTCCCTCAGATGGTTCCGGTGTGTCTGGCAGGTGGTTCCTGTGTGACTGGCATGTGGTTCTGGTACGTTCAGAAGGTGGTCCCGGCGTGTCTGGTGGGTGCTTCCGGCATGTCCGGCAGTTGGTTCTGGCATGTCTGGCAGGTGGTTCCGGTGTGTCTGAGTGGTGGTTCCAGTGTGTCCGGCCGGTGGTTCATGCATGTCTGGCGGGTTTTTCCAGCATATAAGCTGCCTGTTTCCAGCGTTTCTGGCAGGTGATTTTGGCATGTCCAGCAGTGGTTCCGGCAAGTCAAGCAGGTGGTTGCAGCTTGTCCGGCACCTGATTCTGGTGTACTTGACAAGTGGTTCCGGCGTGCCCAGCATGTGGTTCTGGAGTTTCCATCAAGTGGTTCACGCGTATCTGGCAGGTGGTTCAGGGTGTCCAGCAGGTGGTTCAGGCATGGCCAGAATGTGGTTCCAGCATGTCCGGCGGGTAGTCTGACATTCTGAAGCACCATGCCAGGCACACTAAAACCAGATGTCCAACACGCCAGTACCACCTGCTGGACACGCCCGAACCACCTGCCAGACTTTTGTGAACCACCTGCCGGACACGTTGGAAGCACCTGCTGGATATGCCAGAAACAGTTGTGGCACACGCCGAAACCTGGTGCCGGACATGACTGAAGACCTGCCAGACACTATGGAGCCACATGCCTGATACACCATAAACAGGTGTCTCACACCTGAACCAGGTGCTGGACATGACTGAAACACCTGTTGGAGAAGCCTGAACCACCTGCTGGACGAGACTGAACCACCTGCCTGACACTCCTTAACCATCTTCAGGACACGCTGGAACCCTCTGGTGGACACGCCAGAACGACCAGCCGGACAAGCTAGAACCACTCGCCTGCCACGTTGGAGCAATGTGCGAGACACGCCGAAATCACCTGGTGGATATGCTGGAACCGGGTCCTGGATACGCCAGAACCAACTTCAGAACAACATGCCGGACATGCCAGAACCATCACCTGGAGATGCTGAAACCACCAACTAGACTCGATGAAATCAGGTCCCAGACATGCCGTAGCCACCTGCCAGACATGCTGGAATCACCCGCCAGACATGCGGGAACCAACTGCCAGACTCACCGGAAGCACCCAATGGACAGGTCAGAACCACCTTCCAGACATCCCAGAAGCTCATGCCAGACACACAGGAACCCCCTGCCTGACACGCCGGAACCATCTGAATGATAAGCCAGTAGCACCCACCGGATATGCCAGAACAACCTGCCAGACAAAACTGAACCACGTGTCAGGCAAGATTGAACCACCTGCCGGATATGCCTGAACCACTTGACAGACACTTCGGAACCACACGCCGGGTACGGCGGAACCACCTGTCAGATATGCCAGAACCAGCTCTCAGACACGCCGGAACCACCTTCCAGACAGGCCTGAACTACCTGCTGGACACACCTGAACCACCTGCCCGACAGTCTGGAACCAACTGCTTGACTCTCTGGAACCACCTGCCGGACAAGCCAAGATTCCCTGCTGGATATGACAGAACCAAGCTCCTTATACACCAGAACCACCCAGGACTCATGCTGGAATCACCCACCGGACACACTGGAACCACCATTAAGACACACCGGAACCACCCCCCACACACGTGGGAATCAGGTAGGGGACACAGTACAACCTGCTGCCGGATGGTCCGGAACCACCTGCCAGACACACTGGAACCAGGTGCCTGACACGCCAGAACCAACTGCTGGACACGCCAGAACCACCTGCCAGATTTGCGAGAACCACCTGCTGGATGCACTGGAATCACCGGACGGATACTCCAGAAACATGTGTCGCACACGCCAAAACCAGGGTCCAGACACGACTGGACCACCTGCAAGGCATGCTGGAACCACCTGCCAGACACGCCAGAACCACCTGTTGGATACGCCAGAACCAGGTGCCTGATTCGCAGAAACTACCTGCCGGACATGCCAGAACCAAGTGCCGGAAAAGGGAAAATAATACTGGGTGAACACTGGGTTTCACCCAGGGGTCAGTGATAGGGAGGGCAAGGAAAGAGACCTAGGAGTCCAGAAAAGCCAGACTGTGGACAAACAAGATTTATGTCGAGCATCCTCAACAAAAACCAATGACAAAAAAACAGACTCACCAACTCCAGAGGGGGCTTGACCGCATCTAAAGGGACCCCTCTCCGATCACAGACATAACACAAAGACAGACTCAGTGACTTCGGGTGGGAGCCTAAAAGCCCCACCTCATCATTCCAGAGGAGATTCATTCTCCAGAGGGATCCGGAACCCTAGACTAGTCAACAGGGATTGCTCCTGTTTCACCAGAGCCAAGCATCGTCCCATCCTGAGTAGCTGGGTCATGCAATCCTTCCATTCAGAGGGGACTCTCACTCCCCTGAGCCAGGCTACCCCCAGATGGGACTCAAACCCTGAAGCCAGACATTAACAGGAAGACTTTATGAGGCAACTTAAAGAAATAAATCTTATAGCCATGCTGTGCGGTTGGCGCCACTCACCTCCATTGAAAGATCCACAGAGCAACGCGCTCAGTGCAGCTGCTGCTGGGTCTCCCGAGGGGGCGGAGACATCAAGCTGGCAACATGAGCACCACAAAGAGGCAAACCCGATATTGGGTGCCAATTTGTTACTGAAAGCAAAACGCGTTCCATCCTGGTGAGTTACATCAGACTCTCTACCAGAAGTAGTTGTCTCACAAAGTAAGCTATATTTGCAGCAAATAGGAGACCATGAGGAATCATTTCCAGAGTCATGGTGTCCCCAGACAAAGGGAAGGAGGGACATTTATTTCAGATGGGGAATGAATATTCAAAAGGGAGAGGTGAGTATCCTCTTGCACAGACTCAGATAGAAAGCATGCTTCCACACACACTGCAGGTGATGGTAACAAGGCCTACGCTCCTCCTGGAGAGAACTTAGCATTAAAAATAAGGCAAAGGTCATACATGTAGCTCTTGTGGGATGGTCTGGTCTGGCACCAGGAGGTTGGTGATGGCATCTTCTTAACATAACAAAAGGAAAAAATTTGGAAAAAGTTAAATTCTTGTAAACCCACTCTTGAGTTCCTCAGGACAACTAGTCAGTGATAAGGGCAGGTCCCTGTCAGTTCTGACAGGGTCACTGTGAATTCAAGGGAGGACTCTGTGAGGTCAGAGGGGGTATATGTGAGGTCAGGGGAGGTATCTGTGAGGTCAGGGGCACTCCCCCTGAGTTCAGGGGTGGGTCTCTGTGAGGTAAGTGGGTGTCTCTGTGAGGTCAGGGCAGGTCACTATGAGGTCAGATTTGGTCTCTGTGAGGTCAGAGGGGTTGCCTCTGATCACATGGGAGAGCCATGTGGCCAGGGAAGTTCTCTGTTAGGTCAGGGGAGGCCTCTGTGAGGTCAGAGGGAGTCTCTGTGAGGACAGATGTTGTCTCTGTTTGATCATGGGTGGTCTTTCATGTCAGGGGAGGTCTCTGGGTGGCCATGCAGGTCTCTGAGTTCAGGGTCATCTCTGTGAGGTCAGAGTTCTGCAGGGGAGGAAGACATTTCCTCCATCCACTCTGGGTCCTTCTGGCTGTACAATGAATTAAATTCACATGAGACAGAATAGCAGGAGAAAATTAAAGCTTTATAACATGTATACATGGGAGAGACCTAGAAAAACTGAGTAACTCCCCAAAATGGCTGAAGCCATCACCTTAAATACCATCTTCAGCTAAAGACAAAGGAGGATGTTGGGGGTGGAGGGAGTCAGTTATGGGAGATTATCAGAAAAGCACAGTACACAAGAGTAAGGTTATATACAGATATAAGTCCTTGCCTTCTGCATTGATAAGAGTTTCTAGAGATAAGGTCATCCCCCTTCTTCCTGGTACAGAAAGGGAGATATCTTTACAGATGGAGATTTCCTTTACAAATGTAAATATCTCTTAACAGAGGGTAAGTAAATTCTACTTTTCAGAGTTTCTCTCATGTCTGCAGTTTTTTGAAAGATTTTTAAATTTTTTTTTATTTTTCCTTTTTCTCCCCAAAGCGCCCCTCTACACAGCTGTGTATTCTTAGTTGTTGGTCCTTCCAGTTGTGGCATGTGGGATGCTGCCTCAGCATGGCTTGATGAGCGGTGCCATGTTCACACCCAGGACTCAAACTAGCAAAACCCTGGGCCACTGAAGAGGAGCGCGCAAACTCACCACTTGGCCATCGGGCCAGCCCCCATGTCTGCAGTTTTTAAAATTAACCAGCCCAAAATAATCCTCATGCTAAAGAGACGTATCTTGGGATGGCCAATTCCAGTCCCCCACAGTTCTCTGTGTCTTCATGGGAGGTCTCTGTCAGGTCAGGGAGATCTCTGAAATCAAGGGAGTTCTCTGAGTTCAAAGGAGGCTTCTGCGAGGGGATGTGAGGTCTCCGAGGTCAGCAGAGGTCTGTGTGTTGTCAGAGGAATTCTCTGTGAGGTCAGAGGAGATATCTATGATATAAGGGGAGGTTTCTGTGAGATCAGGGTAGGTCTCTGTGATGTAAGCGGATGTCTCTCTGAGGTCAGGGTTGTCTCTCTGAGGTCAGGGTTGTCTCTCTGAGGTCAGAGAGGTCTCTTGATGTCAGCTGTGGCTTCTGTGAGGTCAGGGAGTACTCTGTGGGGTCAGAGGTGGTTTCTGTGGGGTCATGGGAGTTCTCGGTGAGGTCTTGGGAGGTCTCTGTGACATCAGAGTGTGTATCTGTGAGGCCAGGGGAGGTCTCAATGAGGTCAGAGGGGCTTTCTGTGAGTTAGGGGGAGGTCTCTTTGTGGCCAGATGGTGTGTCTATGAAGTCAAGTAAAGTCTCTGTGAGGTAGGAGAGGTCTCTGTGAAGTCAAGGATGTCTCTGTGAAGTAAGGGATATCTCTGTGAGGTCAGAGGGGCTGTCTCTCAGGTCAGGGTAGGTCTGTGAGGACAGAGATGTGTCTCTGATGGTAGGCGAGGTCTCTGTGAGAGAAGGGAGGCCTATCTGATGTCTGGGGAGATTTCTGTGAGATCTGGGTGTTTCTCAGATGGCAGAGAGGTCTCTGTGAGGTCAGGAGAGACCTCTGTGATTTCAAGGAGGTCTCTGTGAGATCAGAGGTCTCTGTGAGATTAGATCTTGTCACAGTGAGGTCAGAGAGCATGTTGTGATGTCAGGGGAGGTCTCTGTGAAGTCAGACCAAGTTCTGTGTGGCAAGATCAGCTCTCTGTGAGGTCAGAGTGGGTATCTGTGAGGTCATGGGAGGTCTCTGAGATCAAGGAGATCTCTGTGAGTTCAGGCAGGCCTCTGTGAGTTCAGGGGAGGTCTATGTGACATCAGGGGAGGTCTCTATGAGATAAAAGTGGGTCTCTATAGGTCAGGGAAGGTCTCTGTGAGATCAGAGGGTGTCTTTCTGAGGTCAGGAGCGGTCCTCAAAGACAGGGAGGTATCTGTGATGTCAGGCAAGGTCTCTGTGAGACAGGGGAGGTCTATTCCAGGTCAGGGGAGGTTTCTGTGAGATCAGAGAATGTCTCAGAGGGCAGGGAGGTCTCTGTGTGTTCAGAGAATGTCTCTGTGAGGTTGGAGAGGTCTCTTTGAGGATAAAGATGGTCTCTTTGAGGTCACTGGAGGTCTCTGTGAGGTCACATGAGGTCTCTGTGAGGTCAGAGTGGTCTCTGTGACATCACTGGATGTCTCTGTGACCTCACACAGGTCTCTTTGATGTCAGGGAGGTGTCTTTGAGATCAGAGAGGTCTCTTTGTGCTCACTTGATGTCTCTGAGTTCAGTGGAGGTCTCTGATGCCACTGAGGTCTCTGAGGTCAGGGAGGTCTCTGTGAGCTCAGGGGAGGTATCTGTGCAGTCAGGGGAGGTCTTTTAGGTCAGGGAGTTCTCTTTTAGGTCAGGGGAGTTCTCTCTGAGGTCAAAGTGGTCTATCTGAGTTCGCAGGAGGTCTCTGCTAGCCCAGAGGACATCACTGTGAGGTGATGTGAGGTCTCTGTGTCATCTGAGGGAGTCTCTATGAGGTGTGGGGAGGTCTCTGTGAGGTCAAAGGGTTTCTCAGTGAGGTCACGGGAGGTCTTTGTGAGGGCACAGTTGGTCTCTGTGAGGTTAGGGAGGTCTCTTGATGTGAGATGGGGTCTCAGCAAGGTCATGGAGGTCTCTGTGAGATCAGGGGATGTCTCCGTGTGTCAGAGCGGGTCATCATCAGGGCAAGGGAGGTATGTGTATGGTCAGAGGGGCTATCTGCAAGGTCAGAGGAGGCCTCAGTGAAGTCAGAGGGCTCTCTGTGAGGTCAGGGGAGGTCTCTGTGTGGTCAGAGCAGACCTCTGTGAGATCAAGGAGGTCTCTGTGAGGTCAGGGGGGTCTCTGTTTGGTTAGAGGGGGTCACTGTGAGGTCAGGAAGGACTTTGTGATGTCAAAGGTGGTCCCTGTGATGTCAGAGGAAGTCTCTGTGGGGTCTCTTTGAGGTCAGGGTGTGTCTTTATGAAACCAGAGGATGAGTTTGTGAGGTCAGATGGCATCTCTTTGAGAACAGAGGAGGTCTCTGTGAGGCCAAGTGGGGTCTCTGTGAAGTCAGGGGAGGTCCCTGTGAGGTCACAGTAGGTCTCTGAGGTCAGCTAACGTCTCTTTGATGTCAGAGGAAGTCTTTGTGATTTCAGAGGAGTTCTCTGTGTGGTCACAGGAGGTCTCTATGAGATCAGGGATGTCTCTGGGGTCAGGGAGGTCTTTGAGTTCAGGGGAGGAATCTATGATGTCAGGGGATGTTTCTGTGTCATCACCAGGGTTCTCTTTGAGGTCAGAGAAGGGGTCACTGTAGTCAGAGGTGGTCTCTGAGGTCACTTGACATCTCTATGAGATCAGATGGGGTGTCTGTGATGTTGGACATCTCTGTGAGGTCAGGGGGATGTCTCTGTGAGGTCAGAGGGGGTCTCTATGAGTTCAGCGGAGGATGTGACATCAGAGTAGGTCTCTTTGAGGTCATAGGAGGGCCCTTTGAGGACAGAAAGGGGTCTCTGTGAGGTCTTGGTAGGTCTCTGTGAGGTGAGAGGGTTTCTTTGTGAGGTCAGGGGAGATCCAGGTGAGGTCAGATGGGGTGTCTCTGAGGTCAGGCGAGGGCTCTGTGAGGTCAGGAGAGGTCTCTCTGAGTTCAGAGGGCATCTCTTAGATTAGGGGAGGTCTCTGTGAGGTACGAAGATCCCTCTCCCCACCACTGCCGAGACAATCAACCTCCCTTGGGACGCAGGGCATGGCTAGCAAGGACCCAGATGAAGCAGGCACTACCTCCCATGTCGGGCACATGACACACCCAGGGGCTCCCTCTCCCAGCAGGGCCAGTGACACCTCCCAGAAAACCTTCAGGACTCAGAGCCCTTTTCTCTGTCCTTGCCCCACTGACAGAGTCTTGGCCCAAATGAGTGGGACAGTCAGCCTCCTTTGGGTATATCAGGCAAGCCCTAGGGTGGTCTCCCTCCGCCCCTCCTCGGTGGACTCAGGGAGTGGGCCAGGAGAGGGCTTCTCTCAGCCCTTCTTGTCAGGTATCTCCCAAGGGGAGCACCCTAGGCGGAAGGAATGCGGGCTTTCCTCAGTCCAGAGTGGAGGATGGGAACCGCTGATAGGAGAGCATGCCTGTGGGTTTCCCCTTCGTTCCCTGGGTGGCATGCCTGTGCTGCCACACTCCTTTGGCAAGCCTTTCTCAGCCTTCTGACTTGACACAGCTTTCCCAACTCCTGGGGAAGAAAGGTTCATTTGTGATGAGAGGCTGTGTTTTTTCCAGCAATAAGTGAGGATGGGGATGAACCAGCTGGCACAGGGAGTCTTGCTGCCCTTCTGGGTCAGTTGGGAGCAAACAGGGCCAGAAAACCTCTTCCAAGGAGGAAAGCAGCTACCTGAGCAGAGAGGGGAAAGGGTCATGAGAAGCCCTGAAGGAAGTGGGAACCCCAGCTCCCTGGCAGCTGCACGGGGCCTCCGCCAGAGGGCGCCCCCACCCCGCCAGATCCCCCCCACCCAGTCCGGGGCTCCCAGTGAGGCCAGAGGCCGGATTCCTCCCCCCACCCCTCCCTCCCACCCGTGCATGCACAGTGGGAGGAATGGTCCTCAGGCCAGGGAGCAGGGCTCCCACAGTCGTGAGAGTCAGTCAGAACCCTAGGTCAGGTCGGGGAGGTAGAGAGGCCATGGGTGCACCTGCCCTCCTCTCCTCAGGTCCCCAAGATTCTGGATGCCCACGTGGCAGCCCACGAAGCCAACGTCCAGCCGTCCCTACAGGTTTTTCTCCCACCGCTGCCCTACAAGGCGCAGGGAAGGCCAGACAGGGTGCTGAAAGGCAGTTTCCAGGCGTCATCCGTGGCCTCCAACCTGGATCTGGGTGCAGGAGGATAGCATCCGACGGAGAAGGCGGGGCGTGACACAATCCCTGCGAAAGATCCCCGAGGGCTGCTCCTGGTGAGGATGATGCTGGCCACCACCCATCTCGACCCTGAGGCGGCTCCCTCCCCTAGACTTGGCCAGAGGTGGCCCGTTCCATAAGGCCACCACCCAGGGATCTCTGACTCTCCCAGGGAAGCCCAGGCAACTGTGGAACGCCCCCATCACCGCAGGCATCCCTCAGGCCAAGGCCAAGACTAAGTCTGGCATCCTCCCTGGGGAGCCCAGGCAGGGCACTAAGGACCCGGGTGAGGCGGGCAGCAGCTCCCAGGTCGGGCACACCAGAATTCCAGCAGCTTCTACCTCTGATAGAGCTGATGACCCTTCACTGAAAACTTTCTGGACCCAGGGCTCTTTCCTTCCTAGCAGTCCCATGGACACCGTCTTGGCTCGAGGGGCTGCGTTGGCTGGCCCTCTTTGGGAAAGTCGGCAAGTTATAGGGTTCTCCTCTCCCTCTGCCCCAGAGTGGCATGTGGGTGGGTCCTCCCAGTGCAAGCACTTACCTGGGGGGATGCCCCATCCGTTACGTAGGTGGCCAGTCTGCTGTGCCGCTCTTCTTTGCAAGGAGCTCCAGGCCTTCTGACAGACTAGGCACAGTCTTCCCTCCTCCTGGGGTAGAAATGTTCAAAGGTGAACTAGGGTCCACCTTTCCTTCTCCTGTTTCTCACCTCCCCTTCTGACCTTCGGCTCAGGTGGCTGCTGGCCTTCTCACGGGGAGGCCTTCTGACCCTGTTTTCCAACAACGACTAGGGGAGGACACCCAGGCTGTCTCTCTGCCAGCTGGCTCATTCCAGGCCTCAGTGACTGGTAGAAAAATCACAGCCCCACATCACAAATGAACCCTTTGACTCCAGGAGGAGGAAAGGCCCTGTCTATTCAGAAGTCCCAGAATGCCTTGCTCAGTAGTGTGGCAAGGCAGACAGGCCACCTAGGGAGCAAACCAGGAGCCCTCCATGCAAGCTCTTCCCTCAGCAGGACTCACCCTCAGCTCCAGGAGTCAGACAAGCCTGATGTCCTGCTGCCTGGGGCACTACCCTTGCCAGAAATCCTAGAATAAGGGCGGAGAGACACCTTCTCCTGGCTCTTTCCCTGAGTGCACAGCCACAGGGCACAGGGGGAGGCGCACTCTGGCTTGCCTGCTTTCCTTCAGCTGTGTTTCACATCCCTTCCCCCGTTCCGCTCAGGTCACTGCTGCCTCCTTGGAAGAGATTTTCCAGCCCTGTTTGCTCACATCTGACCCAGAAGGGCAGCAAGACTCTCCCTGTGCCAGCTGGTTCATCCCCATCCTCACTTATTGCTGGAAAAAACACAGCCTCTCATCACGAATGAACCTTTCTTCCCCAGGAGTTGGAAAGGCTGTGTCAAGTCAGAAGGCTGAGAAAGGCTTGCCAAAGGAGTGTGGCAGCACAGGCATGCCACCCAGGGAACGAAGGGGAAACCCACAGACATGCTCTCCTATCAGCGGTTCCCACCCTCCACTCTGGACTGAGGAAAGCCTGCATTGCTGCTGCCTAGGGTGCTCCCCTTGGGAGATACCTGACAAGAAGGGCTGAGAGAAGCCCTCTCCTGGCCCACTCCCTGAGTCTACCGAGGAGGGGCGGAGGGAGACCACCCTAGGGCTTGCCTGATATACCCAAAGGAGGCTGACTGTCCCACTCATTTGGGCCAAGACTCTGTCAGTGGGGCAAGGACAGAGGAAAGGGCCCTGAGTCCTGAAGGTTTTCTGGAAGGTGTCATTGCCCCTGTTTTGGGAGGAAGCTCCTGTGCATGTCATGTGCCTGACATGGGAGGTAGCACCAGCTTCATCCGGGTCCTTGCCGACCATGTCCTTCCTCCTGAGGGAGGTTGATTGTCTCGGCAGTGGTGGGGAGAAGGATGTGAGTGGTGAGACAGGCCTTCCATCATTTCCTGTGTTGCCCTGGGAGGAGCTGGGTACCCCAGGTTTTGGGACCAGGGAACAGGCTGCCTCTGGCCTGGTCTTGGAAGGACTGTCTTGTGGTCCAGAGATTGTCAGTTGCCATGACCATACACTGGAATGGGACTCAGGGATCCTCACCACCCATGCCTCAGTGGATTTCATCCTGCCTCATGCCCCCCTTCCCCATGAAACCAGGTCTGGTTCAGAGGCCACAGATGTGACCTGGGGACCCAGCTTTCACCACTCTATTGGGCCTATGCTGAGATATTATTGGCAGTGGTGAGAGAAAGGGTGGGGGGGGGGTGGCAGTGGCTGCTTTGGTGGGGTGTGGAGGTGGCTGTAATCCAGACACCTGGCATCTTGGGAATCTGAGGAGAGTGTCATGGACCACTCACACCATCCCCAAGTCCCTGACCTTTCCCAAAGTTCCTGCTGACTCTCACCCCTTTAGGAGCCCTCTTGCCTTTATTTAAGCCCATCACTCCAACTACACACGCCTTGTGACTGGTGCCTGTGGCCTCGCAGTGACCCTCACGATGGCTGAGTATCGGGTCAGCAGGGCTCTGATGGTGTGGGGCACACTCTTCCAGTGATCATTTGCCAGTGAAGGCAGTGGTCCCCATTTCCCTCAGCTGTGCCTCACATCCCCTTCTACTTTTCCAAGGGCCCATTTGCATTGTTTGGCAGTGGTGGTTTTCTCACCCTCTTTGCCTGCAACAGACCGCAGAGTCAGTCAAGCTGTCCCTCTGCCTGATGGTTCATTCCAGGCCTCATTTGTTCTTCTGACAGACACTGCCTCTCATCACAAATGAATCTTTTGACACCCAGAGAGGGAAAGACTTCGTCAAGTCACAAGGCTGAGAACAGCTTGCCAAAGGAGTGTGACCACACAAGGCAGACACCCTAGGGAACAGACAGGGAACTCATCAGGCATGCCCTTCCATCAGCAGGTACTGCCCTCAACTCTGGAGTCAGGAAAGCCATGCTCTCCTGTTCCCTAAGGCACTAACCTTGTGAGAAATCTGTGACTGTGAGCTGATACTGGCCCTCCCCTGGCCCTCTCCGTGAGTGCATACATGCGGGGCAGTAGGAGAGGAGCACCCTGCAGCTTGCCTGCTTTGTCCAAAGGAGGCCAGCTGTCCCAGCCACCTGGGTCAAGTGATAAATGTCAGTTATAAAACCCAGTGGGGGCTATGACAGATGCAGCTGTGGGATGGGGAGATAGTATTATCCTGTGGGCTTGAGGCTTGGTCATCAGCCATGCTGAAAGGTCAGAGGGGCCTGAGACTTTTTTGCGTGGTGAAACTGACATGTAAAGCAGAGGAAAGTTGCGGCTGATTTGGGGAAGTTGGTTGAGCACCCTTGAGGACCCCTGCGGTGGGAGAACCTGGGCATGGAAGACTGTGTAAATAGGCTGCACTGGGAAGCACTGTGATAAGAAGAGGTGTCTCTGATCACTGATCTGAGAGGTGACATATCCAGGTAAAGCTAGAGTCTGGGGGCCACCCCTCAAGACCACCGGGTTTAGGAATTTGAGATTCAGAGACAGGCAGAGCTAAGTTCAAGTTCTGGCTCTGTCATTTTCTAGCCTCATGATTTTGTCATTTTAATCAAGCTTTCTGAACCTAGCTCATGTCACTTATAAAATGAATAACTTGTCTATAACTAGCAGGGTTATGGTAGAGGTTAAAGAAGCAAATACATGTAAATCCCCATCGCAGGGTTTCAATTAAAGCTACGAGAAATGTTTTCTCTTTTTGGGACCTCCAGGGTCAAAGTGTTTTAAGCCATCCTTGTTCCTGACACATTATCAGTATTTGACCTTGCAGTAGTTAATGATTAATATTGATTTAGGGCCAGCCCCGTGGCCAGGTGGTTAAGTTTGTGTGCTCCACTTCAGTGACCCAGGATTTCACCAGTTTGGATCCTGGACACGGAGATGGCACTGCTCATCAAGCCATGCTGAGGTGGCGTCCCACATAGCACAAGCAAAGGCACCCACCACTAGAACATACAACTACATACTGGGGGGCTTTGGGGAGAAGAAGAAGATTGGCAACAGATGTTAGCTCCAGTGCCAATCTTTTAAAAAAATATTGATTTAGGTGGTACTTTACAGTTTACAAATATATATGTATATACGTAAATTGTGAGGTGAAGAATGTTTCTGCCAATGCTAATGACTAAGACGGAACTCTAGCTAGCATTTCACTAAGATATCTGCAGGAGTCAACTCAATTCCCCCAAATTAAACTCCTGCACTCTCTGTTTGCTCCGCCTGTCCACCCTGTGGGGACTGTGGGACACGACTAGACTTGTGATGTGTGCACTCCTGCTTCTTCCCTGGGTGAGAGGGGTTAGTGCCTGACTTGTGTAATGAGAGTCACTGACATGAGTCCTTAGATCGTTCCACTCACCACTAAAAAGATACTACAGGGGCCGGCCCGGTGGCGCAGAGGTTAAGTTCGCACATTCTGCTTTGACAGCCCAGGGTTTGCTGGTTTGGATCCCGGGTGCGGACAGGGCACTGCTTGGCAAGCCATGCTGTGGGAGGTGTCCCACATATTAACTAGATGAAGGTGGTCATGGATGTTAGCTCAGGGCCAGTCTTCCTCAGCAAAAAGAGGAGGATTGGCAGCAGATGTTAGCTCAGGGCTAATCTTCCTAAAAAAAAAAAAAAAAAAGAGATACCACAGGAGCCTGGCCACATGTCTGAGGCCATGTTAAGCAGAGCTAGGGCTGAATTTCTGATGTTATCTGAATCCCACATGTGGAGGAGCCAAGGGGACTGAAGGCAGGTGCATCCAGAGAGTGGTGGCAGGGCACAGCAGGGAGGGTGGGGGCTCTAAAGGGCTGGGGTGGTGTTGGAGAAGCAATCGGGTGCACCTAACCAAGAATTATTAACCCATAAATTCCAGAGTGGTGTGCTGCTGTGGAGACAAGAATCCCCATGTGACAATTGTGAGGGTTTCCTAGGATATGGTTTTAATCCTAGGAATTAAAAATTAAATAACAACTATGAACAGGAGGTCTAATTAAAGTCTAAAACTATTATTATTTGGCAAGGGCTGCCTTAACCAAATACTACAAACTGGGCTTAAATAACAGAAATGTATTTTCTCGCAATTCTGGAGGCTGAAAGTTGATCAAGATGTCAGCAGGGTTGGTTTCTCCAGAGACCTCTCTCCTTGGCTTGCAGACAGCTGCCTTCTCACCACGTCCTCACATGGTCTTTCCTCTGTGTGTCTTCCTCTTCTTACAAGGACACCAGTCTTATGGTTAGGGCCCCACCCAGAGGACCTCATTTAATGTTCATTAGCTCTTTAAAGACTCTGTCTCTAAATACAGACACAGTGGGGCTTGGCACTTCAACATGTGAGTTAGGGGGACACAGTCCAGCCCATAACATCCCCGATGCTCATTTTGTTATCTGTAAAATGGGGATATTGCTATCTTCCTATGTGCGAAGTCACCAAAGCCTTCTTACTTTTGACCCTGGGAGGGGAGAGGGTCTCCCTGCTGGTCTTCACTCACAGGGCATTCCTGTGGGTTGGGCTGGGTGGGGGCCACTCCCAGGTGAATGTTCAGGGGTTCGTGCCTGGTGTATCCAGCGATACTCCCTACCTATGTGGTCTCTCTTTTGTTTTAAAGACTGGATTCTCATGACTTCCTTCTTTTTCATCAGCTTTATCTGCTTAGTTTTCAAACTGTTCCTGGATGAGACACAGAGGAGGACGGGTGGCAGCTGAGCTCCTGACAATGACACAACAGGTGAGAAGGGACTTGCTCTCATTCCTGGATTGATCCCTCTTTTGCCAAGTGGTCGGGTTTCTCCTTCGGGCCTGGATCCTCTAAACACCCTGGGAAATATTGGTGTCCATTATGTTCACCACCCTGTTAGGCGTGCAGCAGGTGAGGGATGGGTGTGGAAATAATCTTCCCAGCATTCACACTCACTTGCTCTAGTCTCCATTGAGGCTGTGTCTTCACAGAAGAGATGGGAAAGATTTTCTTCTCATCCAGTGGCTCAGTGGAGAAATAATTCCCTCACTTACCATGTTAGTAGCTGCAGTGGCCTTACATATGTGTGAACACAGGCAATAGAGATGAGTGAGGGCAGAAGCTCCTAGACCAGTGGGGAGGTAGGTGTTTCAGCAGGTGAGTCCAGTGTCACAAGAGCTGGAGTGGAGGCTGTGCAGCCTGGAGGTGGGGGAAGAGGATAGGACGAGAGAGAGCGATGAGGAACCACTTATTTATGTCCCTCAATTTTGAACATATTAAAGTTTTTATAAGCTATAGTGTACAGAGGAAAGACCATGTGAGGATGTGGTGAGAAGACCAACTCTTCATTTCACAGTTTACATATATAACAGCATTTGTAATCTGTAAAGTACCAACTAAATCAATATTTTTTTTTAAGATTGGCACCTGAGCTAACATCTGTTGCCAATCTTCTTTTTTTTCTTTTTCTTTTCTCCCCAAAGCCCCCCAGTAAATAGTTGCAGCCTGGAGGTGGGGGGAGAGGATAGGACCAGAGACAGCAATGAGGAACCACTTATGTATGTTTCTCAATTTTGAACATATTAAGGTTTTTATAGACTATACTTGAACATTTTGATAGTACCAAAAAAAGATAAAGTTCTCTTAACAAAGACAACTCAATTTCCCTCTCTTACTAACCTTGGTTCAAGTTTGAAAGCCAAATGCAATATATGCATAATATTGTTTTCTTAATTATGATTGTGTGCTCTGGAGAAGGAGTGGAGTAGAAAGAATAAAATGCAATGGCAGATTAGGAAGCTCCAAGCTCTCAATTTGTGGTAACATCAAACAAACAAACAAACAAACTTGAATCAGCTGGGGGTGACAGCTTAGGGGACCAAGAAGTGGCAGCGATGGTCTCCTGAAATTTTTTTTACTACCACCACTGCTGGGCCCCAGCAGGAGGACCAACTGGCCCTTGGGGAGTGTGTGAGTGTATGTGTTGTGTGTGTCTTTCCCCTGCCTGCTGGGTAACCCTGGACCTAATGAGAGCTCATGCCTCCCATGAGAGCAGTGGATATCAGTAGGCCAGTGGGGCCTGAAGCATCAGTCATCTTGTTTCTCCAGAGTGGAGGGCACTCAAAGTTTGTAAGATGGGGTCCAGGTGCAAAGGGATGCTGCCCCCTTGGCTCATCCCTGCCATGTGACAGGAATATCCTTCCCTTGGGAAAGCAGCCTGAGTCTCATGCAGAGCAGGACTGCACTGGCCCAGAGATCAGGACTGCCAGCCCCAGGTCTTGGAGGGTTGGGACAGCCCACTGAATCTCCAGGGGCTCTGGTATATGGAAGAGGCCAATGACCTAGAGGCTTGGGGTCCCACCCACCCTGGTTGGCCCCAGGTCAGTGTGGAGCAGCGAGACTGAGGGGCTGGGATACCAGCACCTGCCTGGCTCTGGGGTGGACAGGGGCAAAGAAGTGGGGATGGGCTCCTCCTTGTTTCTGAGGACACTCTGGTTTCTGCTCCTGATGCCAGAATCTTCTCCTTCTCTTTCTACCTCTCTGGATGCTCCTCCGCAGGAATGTTTGCCAGCAGAGCCTCATCTGCCTGGGTTTTAATAATTGAAGTGCTCCCATGCTCAACTCAGGGCCGTAATCTTTTATCTCTATGCTTTCATTGTTTTAAATAACCTCTGGGTGATCCAATCCATTCTGAAGGCATTCATTACCACCTTAGTGCTTATGCACCCCAGATTTATCTCCACCCAGAATCAGACATACAACTGCCTGGTTGATCTTCTGGCTTGGATGTTGCCTGAACATTACATTCCAAGAATGATCTGACACTAAAAGTTTGTTCAGAGTCATCTGGGCCGTGCCCCAGGCTTCCCCACTGAGTGGACTGTATCCCTGTTCACCTGGTGACCTCACTCTTTCCAAACTCCAGAAGTGTGTCCTCATCCTGTATCTCCCCAAATCACACACAATCCATTGCCCGGTCCTGCCCAGTCCTCCTCTGGTATGTGTCTCCCAACACCTCTCTCCACTTCCACCCACTGTTCAACTAACCCCCAACCCTATGTTTAGCCATTTGCTCTTTGAAGGACATTGTGTGGTTTCCAGCTTGGAGCAGTGATGAACAGAGCTGCTGGCATCATTCATGTCTAGGATTTGGCATGAACATCAGTGTTGTGGGCCCAAGGGTGGGGTCCTCCAGATCACAGTCAGGTTTGATACTTCACCTCCTAGAAGGACTCGTGGGACTGCTCAAAGCTGGCTGACTTCCTGGAGGTTTCTTTGGTTTTCAGGTTCCTTTTGGAATCAGGGTTGGGAATACAGCAACTCTTTTGTCTTTAGATTCCTTCAGGGCTCAGGGCTAGGACTCCAGAGACTTTCTTGGGTTTTCAGAGGACATTTCGGAAATGGGATCCCAGTCATCTAAATGTTCTGAGGGAAATCCTCCTTCAGGGATGCCAGCCGGGTTATGTTTAAGAACTGTGGGCCTCTATATGTGCACTTTTAACTAAGTGGGATGAACTGACCAAAAGCAGTTCAGAATTGCAATGGCCATCATGGAGAACTTTCAATCTCCCCAAACTAGCTTTTCTTAAAATCATATTGGAAGACCATGGCTCTAAAATGAAGCAAAACAAATGGTAAGTGTATTTTCACTGGATACCCACAAAGCTCTAAAATTGCCTCACTACTAGACATCTTGTCTAAATTCACCAAAACAACTAAAAAGCTGAGGGAAAACAAAAAGGTTTCTTAAGCCTCCTGCTCCCTTCCCCCTTTCTCTGTCTCAGGCACCATCTTGTCTTCCCAGACTCCTTTGTCTCAGGCTCCACCCCAGATGCCACCTTCCACTCTTCCTCTCTGCAAAAACCTGCCCCTTTAAAATCAGACCTCTGAGGATTCAAAAGCTTAACTCCTTATTGCTATTTCTAAGTTAACTGGAACAAATAAAAACTAGAAGGAAAAGTTTAAATATCAACTACCCTAGACTTTTGATGATAGACAAAATGACTCCAAAAGTAGCTCTAAAATGATGCAAATAAAAACCTTCAGTAAGAGACTTCAGCCGTCTCTGAACAGCTAAACTTCACCTTAGTCCATCTGCCAGAAATACAGCTTGGATCCGATTATTCTTTTGAGACATGTCTAAAGTTCTTTAAATGAAAGCTATGAGATCTTTCTTTGTGTCTGTCTATGTGTCTATGTATGCATGTTATAGAGATGTGATATTTTTCTACCTCCAAATGATGTTACTAGAATTGACTTGTAAAAAGCTCAATTTAATTGGCTTGAAATTAACTACTTATAAATTAAGTATTCCTAAATCTCAGAAATATAAAAGAAACTAACTCAAATGCTTTTCAAGTTTATGTGATCTAGAATTAATCTTTAGTAAATAAAAGCTGGCTGAAGGTTGTTGGTGTAAATAAAAAGTAGGCATATCTTCAGAGTCATTAGTTGGGTGTAATGCAAACGTGCAACTTTTCTCTCTGCCTG
The DNA here is from genome assembly GCF_041296235.1 of Equus asinus. Lineage (NCBI taxonomy): Eukaryota > Metazoa > Chordata > Mammalia > Perissodactyla > Equidae > Equus > Equus asinus. Next base: position 1,088,249 of record NW_027224738.1, read on the forward strand.
GGTTCACGAGTCATGTAGGCTCATGCTGTCTCTGTCTGCTACAAAATTTGTCAGCAAGAAAGTAACAAGATGACGGTTGGCTGTTTAATGTCTACTCCAAGCATGATTGCTAAAGCAAGTAATTAAAATAAATGTAAATGAGATCAAAGTTTATACTAAGTTAAACTAAATAATGGCTACTCATCGAATCCCTAAATCATTTTCCAAACTAAACAAAATACCAAAACATTAATTACCGAAGATAAGTTTATCTCATTTTGGCTTCCTGTGGCAGAAAACTAAAGATATTTGAGTCTATTAGTGAACAAGTTCTATGCCATGCTGAGAAATTTTCCACAGAAAAAAGGGCAATGTTTCTAGAAATTTATAAAAGGTATTTTAGGTTTGCTAAGCCACAAAATGCTAATACAGTTCACAATTTCTTATTTCTTAATTTTTACCAGGAATTGGGGACTCTAAGGGTTAAGAATTCTAATATATGTAACTAAAGCTACAAGAAATAAAAAGGGAAACACCCCTGTATGCAAGGGAAGTAGCATGTGTTTTCGGTAAAAGAAGGTATAAGGATTGGAAATGCATTTTATTGAGCAAAAAGAAAGTAATTTTGTCTTAAAAAGAAGCTGGTTATTTTGGAATGGGAAAGAGGGAATCATAGGACAAAATCTAAATGTAAAAAGAAAGCTGTAGAAGGTTTATGGAAAAGAATCTTGTGAAAAGAATTTTAATGTGTGGTCAGGCTGGGTAAGATTAAAATGAATTTATTAAAATGAGCTTTAATACTAAAATAAGGTGATGCAAAATTAAAACTTGGCCTTCTGTTCTATGGAAAGGACAAGGTTTTCTTGGGCTATTGGTCTGCTCGTGATAACAGATTTGGAAAGCTTCTTTGCCTTTAAGTAATATGCCTACAAAACAGAGATTTTATGTTTTATCAAAATGATTTCTTGTGCTTTTTAAAATTAGGTCTCTACTTTCTTAGGAAAACTCAATCTTCTTAGGGTTGAAGTTGAGTTTTGCTTATCACCACGTGACTTTTTTATTTGCCTTTGAAACCTGTTCTGTTACTTTGGTCAAATAGATACTTAAATATTATTTTATACTGATGTGTGATCCTATTTGGTCAAGCGTCCAAACCTTTTGCTATTTTGACAAGCTTCCCAAAATATTCAAATTCTAAATGAAGTTTTTTTCAACCTGGATATAATTTTGGGATTTTCTGAGTGGCACCTCGGACATCTCAAAAGATTTATTCCCTCTCCTTATAAAAAGAGACATATTACACTAATTAGGCTTATTTGATATATCAAATTACATGAGAAACATGGCCAAATAAGCAATAATAAATCTTTTTAGGTTTATTGTATGGGTGAACGTTACTAATGTGTTGTAGAAATTGTATATAATTCCTAAAAATCTGATATGTCCTATTATAACGTTATTAACTGCAGTTCTAGTTACTATCTAAAATGTACATCAAAAAATACCCAAATTTCCTTGTCAATTGTATTTACCCATTGCCTTTTTGTAAGTCTTTTGTCAGTCACAGTCAGTTATTGTTTTACGCTGATGCTTCTACAAATATGTTCCATTTTCAAAGAGATTCTTGAAAAAAGACTGACAAGTACCCTGGAACACAGATTTTGACAACTTTAAAATCATAACTCTGAACTGGGTGGAAATTTCTGGAACTCGAGTGGAAGACTGATTGCTTTGACGTTTTGTTTTCCAGATGTAAACGACCCCTTTTTCTCCTCTACTTTAAGCAATCTATAACTTACAACATTTTGGTAAAGTGTATCTTTGCAACAAGGTTGAAACATTTTTTTTCTCTACCTGATCCCTCCAGAATTTAGGGACTTTTAAGTATTCTTTTTGTGATGATATATGTATTTGCACAGGCTCAGTGAAGATCTGTTCTCCTTGTAACAAAACACAATTAGAAACATTGGTTGCATTGCGCAAGCCAAAGCTTTGACTAGAAGGTTATATTTAAGAAAAATGTACATAGACTCAGACCTGACTGATGGCTTTAAGAAACTGCTTGAAAAATCAGCATAGTACCTTGCTTACAAGGTTCCAGAAAAGCAATCTTTAAAAAGAGCTTATATGGTCAATCACTATCCTTGTTTCATTTATATAAATAATCAGGCGGAGTTTAATACAAACAAATTAGTTTTACTTTGATTACCTTTAATAAAAGCCAAGCTAATTGTGGAGGAAAAAATTCTGTTTTCACCTGTATAGATATTAAATTCTAGCCCTATTAATTGCCTTTAAGGTTTTGTTATACCTGTAAGCTAAATTGGATCCTAAATTCTTCCTGTTTCCTTAAATGTCTGGATACAACACTCCAAAGCGATGTTCCCAATTTTACTGCCCTTGAGACTCTTAGAAGGGACTATACCAGGCCATCCTGACCACCAGAAGGCAGCCAAACTTCAGGGACTTGAGACTTGGGTGCACATCTCACAGCCGAAGAAGGCTCCACCTGACATCTGGTCCTGTACAAACCCTGGGGATCTCCGAATCAAATTGGCTAGGAAGAGAAGCAGCTGACATCTGAGGCGGACAGGTTTCCCAAGATGACCGGACCACTCGTATATACCCGCATCCCACTGCTGTTTCTTATTTATTTTCTCCTTCCCTTTCCTGGAAGGACAATGCCCTTGTTCACGTTTCCCAATCCCTTTCAGAAGAGGGAAACTTCTCTGATTTTTGGGTTTACCATCAAAAACCTCTGTCTGTTCAAGACAGTAATGACCCCTTAGTTCACCCTATAAGTATTTTCACTGAGATTCCAGATGCTGCTGTTTGTCTAAATTGCTCTGCTGGTCCATTTTGCCAAGTCAGGATGCTATGCTCGCCTAAACTTGTCCTTGCTTTACTTTAATCCATCCTTGGGAGGAGAAAACAAGATGTTTTGAATATTTGTATGAAAAATTTTGTGGGACCATCAATGTAAGTTGAATCATTTGCATATTTCTTAACATGCCCATGTATTTAGGCAACCTTTCAGTATCTAACAACATACTATCTGAGCCTTGGTTATACAATGCTAATTCCTCTATGTTGGTGAATGAGTCTGTAGATGATATCATTTGTGCTGGGACCTTATTTACACTCCCTGATTTATGTTATCTGTGGAGGTTTCAGTAAAGGCCTTTATGCTTGGACAACTCGTTGCTTTGACAGCAGCTGGAGAATACAAGGACAGTGTGCCCTGGCCATATTCACTGTCCTGTTCTCTCTGCATAATGAATCAGAGGGCTCTCATTGGTCTCTCCCATTGAATCTCCATAGTTCCTTTAAATGAGAACTTCCAGGAGGTCTACATGACTCTGGGTTTGCCTCCGTGGGCAGAGCTTTCTTCCCATGGATCAGAGTGAGTGCCAGAGAAAAAATGACCAGAAATCTCTCCTTGACACTAGCAGAACTGGCTGATTCCACAGCCAAAGCAATTTCAGCTCAGCGAAGGTTGCTTAACTCATTGGCTGAGGTAGTTTTGGATAATCATATAGCCCTTGATTATCTACTTGCTAAGCAAGAAGATGTCTGTGCTGTGGTGAACACCTCCTGTTCACTTGGATAAATGCCTCTGGGGACGTAGAAACCCAATTACATAAGATTAGAGAGAAAGCACATTGGCTACCATTAATTTCACTTAGCCCATTGTCCCTTGATCTGTTCAGCTGACTGCCTTCCTGTTTGGGCTCTGGTTTAGAACTATCCTGAGAACTAGGCTTATAGTGTTGCTCTTCATCTTGCTCTGTAAACCTGTTGTGAAGTTCTGTACCCTTTGCCTGTCAAACCTCTGTAAAAATTACGTGCCCAATAAGGTGATGTTATCTCAGCACTTTGAGATGAACTCCAATACCTATGACCTTGGAGAAACATAGACTTCAGATGAGAAATGCCTCAGAGTTCCCCCTCCTAACCTTCCTTGGTACTCAAATGTGGCCTAAATAGTTTCCAACCACTAGGTACTTTACCTCCAACATGGGACACAACAACCAGCAATGGTTCTTCCTGGCACAGAGGGACATTCAGCTTGAAATAGTCCACATACCGGTGTGGCACATCTTGGAGCAGCCTGCCCTGAACCCTATCAATAGGAACCAATCATATAAAAGATCCAAGAAGAAGCTGAATGAGAAACATGTCAGATTTGTGGGAGAAAAAACTACGAAACAACAAAAAAGTGTATAAAATAGTACAAAATAAAATGAGTACTATTCCTAGGTAACTAGGAAGAGAATGTTATTGTGAGTGTGAATTGTTTCTAAATTAATGTTAGTTGAATGCAATTCCCAAAAAAAGCACTTTTCCTGACTCTTCGCCAGCTAATACTAAACTACATATGGAAGAGTGAAAGAGCAAGGAGAACAAAGAATTCTTGGAGTGAACAAAAATAAGAGGGTCCTGCAATACAAGTTATGAAAAAATATTCTAAGATTATTATTGTATTGGTACAAGAATATGTGTGTTAAGATCTACAAGACATACTATTGAGTCAAAAAAAATAAGCTGCAGAGTAAGTTCTGTACACAAATGTTAATCATGCAATCAAAAGTCAAAAAAATTTTAAGGATATACATGTGCTTATAAAACTGATCTGAAGGATCAGTGTTTGTGCTTGGGAGTGCATCTGGGAAAGAAACTAGTGGCACTTTCTGGCTCCTCTAAGCTTTGGAGTTACTCAGGGCTCTGACCTAGACCCCTTCTTTCTCTGTCTCCATACTTGGTCTAGCTCACCTCACCCAGTCAGACGGTTGGCTGTGTGCATTAGCTATGTGCTAATGATGTCCAAATCCACATCTCCAGCTTTGGAGCTGCAGACCCATCCAACTAACCATTTCATCGTCTCCAAGGAGGTCAAATATGTGTTTCCAATGTAATCTGAGAAAAACAACTCAAGATTCCTCCCATGCCCAACTTACTTCTCTCCGGTAATTTTCATCTCAGTAGATGGTACCACAATCCATGAAAATACAGATAGTATCCATGGTTCTTCTATCTCCCTCGTCCACCACATCTACTCAATATATCTCACCTACTAAATCTGCAAAATGACCACGTCCCTCTAATGCCAACACTGCCAGGCTAGTCCCAGGGACTGTCATATCTCCCTAAAAAACTGCAAAGACATCTTCTGACCTCTCTGCTTCCACTCTTGTACATCTACTGTCCTCAACGGGTGGCACAATTGTTTAAAAACATCAGTATAACTATTTCACCTACCCTTTTAAACTCATGCAAATGGACTTTTGTTTCTGGCAATAAGAGGGACTAGATTTCTTCTGAGATATTTCCTATTGTATTTTCCTAAGTGATGATACAGAAAAAAAATTAATTTACTACTCTGATGATACAAGCAAAGAAAATCCAGAGAAGCCAGAAATTAGGAGACAGTGTGAATCCAGAAATATATTTCAGAATTGACTCTGGGTCTTGGGAGCAATTCTGGTCTATGGAAGCTGAGAGGCAGGCATTTTGTGTGTGTGGTAAAATACACATAACATAAAATTCACCATATTTAAGTATACAGTTCAGTGGCATTATATACATTCACCTTGTTGTGCAATCATCACCACCATCCATCTCTAGAACTTTCACCCCTCAAACTGAAACTCTGTATCAATTAAACACTGACTCTCCATTCCCTCCTCCCCCAGCCTCTGGTAACTACTGTTCTACTTTCTGTCTCTGTGAATTTGACTATTCTAGGTACCTCATATTAATGGAATCAAGCAGTATTTGTCCTTTTGTGTCTGGCTTCTTTCACTTAACATAATGTCTTCAAGGTTCATCCATGTTTTAGCATGTATCAGAATTTCCTTTCTTTTTAAGACTGGATAATATTCCATTTTATGTACTGTTGATTTAAGAAAATAAAAAAGGCGGTTATTCAGGAATAGCAGAGGAATTACAATTCAGGACAAGCAAAAGCCATAGGCAAGTCCAGCACACAAAGGAGAGGAATGCTATTTTATAGAGAAAGAGGAGTGATTTGGGAGGGTTTGATTTGAACAAAAGTCCATTGGTGGAAAGCAAGAGTTCACAGTGATGATTTCTCAACTCATTGGCTGAGTTGCTGGGGTAGTCAATTTCTTGTTGGGAATGCAATGGACATCTTTTCCTGTTGGGGTCTGTAACTGATGATTCTTCTTGTAATTGATATCAAGCGGTAGCACATGAAGGCTGCCCCTTCTGGCCTCCCAATATCATTTCAAATGAGGTTTCCTTTATTCTGTTTCACAGTATATACAGTATTTTATTTATCCATTCATCCATCAATGAACACGGGTTGTTTCAATGTTTTGGCTATTGTGAATAATGGGGCTGTGAACATTGGTGTACAAAACTCTATTCGAGTCCCTGCTTTCAATTCTTTATATGTAGATAGATAGATAGAGAGAGAGATGGGATGGATCTCCAGAAGTGGGGTTGCCGGATCATATGAGAGTTCTATGTTTAACTTTTTGAGGAACCACTACATTGTTTTCCACAGTAGCTGCACCTTTTCGTATACCCACCAGCAGTGCGCAAGGGTTCCAATTTCTCCACAACCTTGCCAACACTTGTTTTCTGTTTTTTGCACAGTAGTCATCCTAAGGAAGTAGTAACTCATTGTGATTTTGATTTATATTCCCTTAAGGATTAGTAACTGTTGAACATCTTTTCATGTGCTTATTGGCCATTTGTATATCTTCTTTGGAGAAAAGCCTATTTAAGTTTTCTGCCAATTTTTAACCTTTTGTTGTTGCTGTTGGGTTTTAGTAGTTCTCTATATATTCTGGATATTAATTCCTTATCATATATGTGATTTACAAATATTTTCTCCTATTCTGTGGGTGAGAGGCAGGCATTTTACAGGCTGTGTCCACAAGGCAGGAAATAGACCAATGTGGAGAAAGGATCAGACCTTTCTTGCATGAAGTCAGGAACCCAGTGGATGAGCCAGAAAAATCTCGATCCAGAGAAGGAGGATAAGGAATTCTTCCTTTACCATTTTTATTCACCAAAAGGAACAAAATAAAACCCAACTGTCTCCCACTTCCCATATAACAAACTCACTCTAGTTTTAGGTTAGAATTAACACTACCTTTGTGGACTAAAAATGTTAGTTTACGTGTACCAAATTTGAAGATGTCTAACAGAAAACATATAAAATTTATTCTACAGGAATGTACTTTAAAACAAGTTTTTTCTATTGAAAAAACATTTAAGGAAACAATCCAAAGCCGGTCAATATGTTAATAAAAGATGAGAACAACAAAAGGAAAAACAAAGCAGATCCTCAAGATTGAAAATTGAAAATGACAAAATCTATATATTTACTGTCTCATTTTCAAAAGACTGTATTGACATCAAGATGAAAGATTACCAAAAAGGTACAATTGAAAAGAACCAAATGAAACTTGTAGAATTGACACATCACTGAAATTATAAACTCAGCTAGTGGGCTAAGCACATACAAAAGAATTAGTGAACTGGAAGCCAGATTTGAAGATATTATCAACTGTGCCGCAGGGATAAAAAGATGGAAAATGTTAGTGTAAAACTCTCCGTGGAATTTCAAAGCACTTATAAACTTGTGCTCACTTCCAAGGCCTATTGGGGTGGGAATCTTTCTTTTCTTCCTCACTGACCTCATTTGGTAGCATCTTACCCATTCCTTATAAGCTTCATTCACTCTTGTGGAACATGTTGCAACAGTTAACTTTATGCGTCAACTTGATTGGGCCACAGGGTGCCCCATTTGGGTGAACATTATTCTGGGTGTGACTATGAGGATACTTTGGGATGAGATTAACATCTGAACTGGTATTGAGAAGAGTAGATTGCCCTCCCTAATGTGAGTGGGCCTCATCCAATCAATTGAAGATCAGAACAGAACAACAAGGCTGAGCAAGCGGGAAGTGCTTCTCTCTGTCCGGCTGTCTTCTCCTGTCTTGGTCACACATATGTGAGCCAATTTCTTATAGTCTCTATCTCTGACATCCTCTTCCTATGTATATTTCCTACTGGTTCTGTTTCTCAAGAGAACTCTGATTAATACACACGCAATGTCCCTATCCTGACTTAGTGCCATTGATTCAGTTCTTTCTCTACCTTGGGACATTTTTCCTGATCTTGGCCTGACTGATTATTCTTGCTATGAAGATTTCAGTTAGGGCACCTCAGAGAGGTCTAAAGTTACCATGTCACCAATTGCTGTCCCTTCACAGCTCAGCACAGCGGCTATCTGATCCATCCTTATTTGTGTATTGATCCCTTGCTTTGTCATGGTCTCCCTCCCTCAACTAGAATGTAAGCTCACATAGCAGGCCCTGGAGCTCTTATTCATTTCTCTCCATCATGGAACTGAACTGTTCCACATTGGAGTGAATGACATTTGTCCTTTTGGTTGTGTGTGCCCAAAATAAAGGAGGGTCCTTGACAACCCTGCTCTCTCACCCACACCTCTGCTCCCTCTCCATCACATCCCCTGTGATCTCCTCTGGAGAGCTGTGTTGTCTGGTCATGTCTTCAGGGAAGATTTTACCTGACCTCCAGAATAATTCTAATCCCTTTAGTTCATGCTTTCAGGACAGCAGTTTCTGTTCTGTATAAAAGGAGATGGGAGAAGCAAGTTTTAAAATGAGAGAATTCAATACTATATTAGAGCTACAAGTCACAAAGGGGTATTAGGCATTACATAGCCAGGATGAAAAGAGCAAATTAACAATCAAATGGTGAGTGGGAGGGGGCAGAAAATACATCATGCCGTTCCTTTCTATCTTGTAAGCTTTCTGCTGAAAAGTCAGCTGATAACCTTATGGAGTTTCCTTTGTATGTCATTTGTTGCCTTTCTCTTGTGGCTTTTAGGATTCTCTCTGTCTCTTTAACTTTGGACATTTTAATTATGTGTCTTCGTGTGGGCCTGTTTGGGTTTATCTTGTTTGGTGATCTCTGTGCTTCCCATACATGGATGTCTGTTTCCTTCCTTAGGTTAGGAAAGTATTCAGCTATCGTTTCTTCAAATAGATTCTCTGTCCCTTTGTCTCTCTCTTCTCCTTCTGGGACACCTATAATATGGATGTTAGTGCACTTGATGTTGTCCCAGAGGTCCCTTAGACCGTTCTTGTTCTTTTTAATTCTTTTTTTCTGTCATCTGTTCAGCTTGGGTGATTTCCTCTATTCTTTTTTCTGTCATCTGTTCAGCTTGGGTGATTTCCTCTGTTCTTTTTTCTGTCATCTGTTCAGCTTGGGTGATTTCCTCTATTCTTTTTTCTGTCATCTGTTCAGCTTGGGTGATTTCCTCTATTCTTTTTTCTATCATCTGTTCAGCTTGGGTGATTTCCTCTATTCTTTGGTCCAGCTCGCTGATCCGTTCTTCTGTATCACCTACTCTACTATTGAGTTCCTCTACTGAATTTTTTGCTTCCAGTATTGTATTCTTCATTTCTGATTCATTCTTTTTATATATTTTCCAATTCTTTGTTGATATTCTCACTGTATTCATCCATTCTTCTCCCAAGATCAGTGAGCATCCTTATGACTTTTTGCTTAAAGTCTTTGTCAGGTAGATTGTTTATTTCTGTTTCATTTAGTACTTTTTCTAGGGTTTTGCCTTGTTCCCTTGATCAGAATGTACTCCTTTGCTTCCTCATTTTGCCTCTTTCTTAGCATATATAGCTAAGTATCAGGTGGGTCAGCTATGTCTCAAGATCTTGGAGAAGTGGCTTTATGTAGGAGACACATTTTCAGGCCCAGCAGTGTGCTTCCCTCTTGTCACCAGTTCCAAATGTTCCAGGTGTGAACCTTGTAGGCTACATGTGTATTTCTGTTGTGGTGGTAGAGTTGCTTTTGCTGCAGGTGCCCAGGGAGCCTAGCCTGTCCCCCTGGCCAGCTGGTTGTAATGCTTAGCTGCATGTGGCTGGTATGGACCCTTCAATCTGTTTACCAGGGTTGAGGAGCCCCCAGCACAGTTGGATGCAAGATGTAATAGCGCACTCCTGTTGCAGTTTTCTGTTAAGTGGGTAGATGCCCAGTGTGGCCAGTTGTGAGGCTCAGGTGTTTAAAACTGCTGCAGTCCTCTTGCTTGCAACGCTGATGTCAGCTCTGTCAGGATTGCAGCTGAGTGGGCCTGGCCCCAGGCACAGGACTACCCAATTGTTTCAGGCCTTGGAAGGCGGTGCCAATCCACTATGTGGCTGTTTGAGAAGTACAGGTCTTCTATCTTGATAAGCCCCACAGCCCACATGTCCACACCCACTTTCAAGACAGTGCTGGCACATATACACATCCAGATCACCTGGAGCAGATCCAGTTTCCCCACTGCAGAGGCCCACACACACTCAACCAATGCCGCACACACTTCACCCACTCCTCATGCCCACCCTACCCTGCAGAGGTGGACCAACTCACATGACTGCAGAAGATCCAGGCACACAGTCTATGCAGGCCAAAATGTTCCTTTAGGGCTTGCGGTTGGGTGGGGCCAGTCTCTAGGGTGGGCTGTCTGCCCTGGCTGAGCTGGATTTATTCTACACTCTAGTGGGTGGGGCAGACTCTGGGCTAACAGGCCAGGGGAAGAACTCCACTGGCATCTGGAACATCTGTGTCAGCACACCTGTACTAGGTCATAATAATGGCTACTGTCAACGTCCCCGTCACTGGAGAGGTCTTACGTCTCACAGAGATGCACCCAGAGCCTATCAGGTGAATCTCTTTTCACCAAAGGACTTTATACCTTTCTTTCTGAATTTAGGTTGCTTCCCAAAACAGGGAAGTTTGTGTGTGGGCCCTTTAAAAGCAGGCTTTTTTTGCATCTTCTGTCCAGTAACTTTTCTAGTGGTATTCCCCGTTGTAGTTAATTGCCAGCAACATCAGATATTATGACACTATTTTCAGTTATGCTAAATGTAAAGGATGCTTTAGGGGTAACAATCCCCGTCAGGTCCCCCACTCCTCCAGGGAAGGCTGTACACCTTAGGACTGCTCCTAGCTAGCTGTGAAGCTCTGCAGCTCAGGAAGTTGGCTTTTTTTCTCTCAGACAGGAAATTCTGGCTCTTCTGGCTCAGTCAGGAAAGTCTCATGAAGCAGGGGTTCTTTTTATCCACTTTTCAGTTCAAGTTGTATCTTGGTTCTGTTCGTGGGAGGAGGAGAGTTCAAAGTCCCCCTACACCTCCAACATGACCTCTCAAGTTGTGGCTCTTCCAGATCATCTTTGTAAGTGACTTTTAATAGACAGCCATTCAGTCTACACACAGGCTCGGATCGCATGTGATGAAGGAAAACTATTGCTGAGCTCAGCTTGCAAGGAGCTGGAAGTGACATTTTCCCGGGAGAGCACTTAAGCATTTCACTACAGCTGGGAGAAAATAAGTATAACACGTTCAAGCAAAGTACATTGTGCAGCAAAGCTCTGGCTTCTGGCTGTTTCAGATCATCTAGGTAAGTGCCTCACGTATTGCAGTTCGTGGCCTTCACTCAGGATCTCTATGACATCATGAAAGCCTGTTCCTGCTGTACTCAGCTCCCCATAGCTGTGAAGGGACATCTTCCAAGGAGAGACTGAAAACCTTTCACTTTCTCTGGGACAGATCATCTGTAACATTCACCCAGTGCTAGCACACACATTGGAAAACGTTCTACTTTTGGCTCTTTCATTTTGTCTTCATAAGTGACTTTTAACTCAGTGCCAAGCAGTCTAGTCACAGGCTCTCATACCCATGTGAGGAAGGAAAACTATTGCTGAAACCACCTTGTCAGAAGCAGGATGTGACATTTCCCAGGAGAGCTTTAAGATTTTATTACAGCTGGGAGAGATTATCTATAACACACATTCAAGCAAAGTACACTGTGCAGAAAATCTCTGGCCTGTAGCTCTTTAGGATCATCCTGGAAAGTGCCTCTTCACAGCTTGCAGTTCACCGCCTTCACTCGGGCTCTCTCCTGTGTCATGAAAGCACCTTATTACTGAACTCAGTTGCCCATAGCTGTGAAGGGACTTCTTCCAGGAAGAGATTTATAAGTTTTCACTATACCTGGGACAGATTATCTGTAAGAAATATTCAATGAGGGTTCACAGAAAACCTCCTGCTTCTACCTCTTTAGTATCTTCTTGATAAGTGACTTTTAATACGCTCCAGTTCAGTCTACACACAGGCTCTGATCGCATGTGATGAAGGGAAACTATTGCTAAGCTCTGCTTGCCAGGTGCTTGTAGTCACATTTTCCTGGAAGAGCTCCTAAATTTTCACTACAGCTGGGAGAGAATATCTATAAAATCCATTCAAGGAAAGTACACTGTGCGGAAAATCTCTGGCCTGTAGCTGTTTAGCATGGTCCTAGTAAGGGCTCTTGCACACATTGCAGTTCACCGCCTTCCCTCAGGCTCTCTCCCAGGTCATGAAAGCATCTTCCTGCTGAACTCAGATGCCCATAGCTGTGAAGGGGCTGCTTCGAAGGAGAGATTTAAAAGCTTTCACTTCAGCTGGGACAGATTATCTGTAACTTTCATTCAATGAGGTTACACTGTGTAGAAAAATCTCTGGCTTGTGGCTCTTTAGTATCGTCTTCATAATTGACTTTTCATACATGCCATTCAGTCTACACAGATTCTCTCACTCTCATGTGATGAAGGAAAACTATTGCTGAGCTCACCTTGACAGGAGCTGGAGGTGACCCTCTCCTAGGAGAGCTTTTTAACATTTTATTACAGCTGTGAGAGAGTATCTATAGCATCCATTCAAGGAAAGTACACTGTGCAGAAAATCTCTGGCTTGTAGCTGGTTAGGATCGTCCTTCTAAGTGCCTTCTCACACACTGCAGTCCTGAGCCTTCGCTCGGATTCTCTCTTCCATTGCATGAAACATGTTCCTGCTGAACTCAGCTGCCCATATTGTGAAGGGGTTTCTTCCATGGGGAGATTGAAAAGTCTTCACTACAGCCAGGACAGGTTATCTGTAACGTCATTCAAAGAGGGTATACAGTGAGGAAAAGGTCCTGCTTGTAGATCTTTTGGATCTTCTTGATAAGTGACTTTTAATACATTGCCATTCAGGCTACACACAGGCTCTCACGTGTGATGAAGGAAAATTCTTGCTGAGCTCTTCTTGCTCAGAGTCATATTGATATTTTCCTAAAAGGGCTTTTAAACATTTCTCTACAATTTGAAGAGAATATCTATAATATCAATTGAAAGAAAGTGCACTGTGCAGAAAAGCTCTCAACTCTAGCTCTTTAGGATCATCAGCAAGTGTCTTTTCCCACATTGCAGTTCAGGCCCTTCACTCAGGCTCTGTCTCACATGTATTGGAAGAATGCTCCTCCTGAACTCTGCTTCCTGGTAAGTGTGAAAGGTTTTGTGTCTAGAAGAGATTTAAGACTTCTTACTCTAGCTGTGCAATATCTATAACATCCATCGAGTAGAGTACGGTGGTGGGGAAAACTCTTGCTTCTCCCTCTTGAGAATCATCTTGACAGTTGCCTCTTCAATCTTTGCAGTTTTAGTCCTTCATTCAGGCTCTCTCTCACATTTATTGAAAGAGTGTTCCTGAGGAGAGTGGTGTCGAGATGGTGTTGTAGGTGGACTCTGAACTCACCTCTTCCCATGAGCACAACGAAGTTACAACTGTGTTTGAAGCAATTACCCCTAAGAAAGAACTGAAAACTGGGTAAAAGGAAGCCCCGCATCATGAGACATTCCTGACTGAGGCAGAAATTCCTGTCTGGAGAGAAAACAGCCAACTTTGTGAGCTGCAAAGCTTCACACTGGGTGGGAGGAGCCCTAAGGTGTGCAGTCTTCCCCAGAGGAGTGGGGTACCTGACCAGGGGAACACTGCCCCTATAAGCATCCTTCAGACTCAGTACAACTGAAATGAGTGTTATAATACCTGGCTTTGCTGACTATTAACTACAATGAGGAATATCCCTAGAAAGCTATTGGACAAAAGCAGAAAAAAGCCAGCTCTCAAAAGGCCCACACACAAACTTCCCTGTTTTGGAAAGCAACCTAAAATTACCAGAAAGAAAGGTGCAAGGTCCTTTGGTAAAAAGAGACTCACCTGATAGGCTCTGGGTGCATCTCAGTGAGATGTAAGACCTCTTCAGGGACTGAGACATTGGCAGCAGCCTTTATCGTGACCTAGTACAGGTGTGCTGACACAGATGCTGGCAGATGCCCTTGGAGTTCTTCCCCTGGCCTGTTAGCTCAGAGTCTGCCCCACCCAATAGAGTGTAGAATAAATCCAGCTCAGCCAGGGCAGACAGCCCACCCTAGAGACTGGCCTCACCCACAGCAAGCCCTCAAGCAACTTTTAAGCCTGCATAGACTCTGTAAATGCATCCTCTGCAGGCAGGCAAGTGGCCCTGCCTCTGTGGGGAAGGGCATGCATGAGAAGTGGGTGGAGAGTGTGGGGCACTGGTGGAGTGTGTGGGTGGCTCTAAAGTGGAATGACTGGGTCTGTTCCAGGGAGTTGGGAAGTGTCCACAGGGCCAGGACTGTGTTGAGGGTGGATGTGGACCTGTGGGCCATGGGGCTTATCAGAGGCAGAAGGCCTGTGCTTCTCAAACAGCCACATAGGGGATTGGCCCATCCTTCCAAAGCCTGGAACAACTGGATACCCCCATGCCTGGTGCCAGCCCCACACAGCTGCAATCCTGAGAGAGCTGACAACATTTTTGCAAGCCAAAGTCCTGCAGCAATTGTAAGCCCCTGGGCCTCATGATCAGCTCTGTTCTGGACCCACCCGCTTAACGGAAAACCTGCAACAGAAATGTGCTATTAGACCTTTTGTTCAACTCTACTGAGGCTCCCCAAAGCCAATAAACAGACTTAAGTGTCCATATCCGCCACACGCAGCAGAGCACTACAACCAGTCAGCCAGGGGCACAACCTAGACTCCCTGGGCACCTACGGCAAGAGCAATCCTGACACAACAGGAGGACACACATAGCCCACACAGCGGTCACTCCTGGAACATTCGGAACTGGTGACAAGAGGGAAGCACACTGCTGGGTCTCCAAAGATGCCTCCTACATAAGGCCACCTCTACAAGATCAAGACACATAGTGGACCCACCTAATACACAGAGAAAGAGACAAAGTGAGGAGGCAAAGGAGTATATTCCAAGCAAGGAAACAGGACAAAACCCCAGAAAAAGAACTAAATGGAAAAGAAATAAACAATCTATCTAACAAAGAGTTCAAGTAAAAAGTCATAAGGATGCTCACTAATCTTGGGAGAAGAATAGATGAATACAGTGAGAATATCAACAAAGAATTGTAAAATATAAAAAATAACAAATCAGAAAAGAAGAATACAATACTGGAAATGAAAAATCACTAGAGGATTTAATAGCAGAGTAGATGATACAGAAAAACAGATCAGTAAGCTGGATGAAAGACTAGAGGAAATCACCCATGCTAATCAGATAAAAGAAAAAAGATTATAAAGAATGATAACAGTTTAAGGGAACTCTGGGACAACATGAAGTGCACTAACACTGATGACATTCATATTATAGGTGTCCCAGAAGGAGAAGAGAGAGACAAAGGGGCAGAGAATCTATTTGAAGAAATAATAGCTGAAAACTTTCCTAACTTAAGGAAGGAAACAGACACCCAAGTACAAGAGCACAGAGAGCCACAAACAATATACACCCAAAGAGGCCCACACCAAGACATATTAGAATTAAAATGTCCAAAGCTGAAGAGAAAGAGAGAATCCTAAAAGCCACAAGAAGGCAACAAGTGGCATACAAAGGAAACCCCATAAGGTTATCAGCTGACTTTTCAGCAGAAACCTTACAGGATGGAAGGGAGTGGCATGATATATCTATTTAAAGTGCTGAAAGGAAAAACTCTACAGCCAAGAATACTCTACCTGTCAAGGTTATCATTCAGAATGGAAGGAGAGATAGTTTCCCAGACAAGCAATATTAAAGGAGTTTATCATCAAGAAACCAGCTTCAGGAGAAATGATAAAGAGACTTATTTAAGTGGGAAAGAGAAGACCACCAATAGGAATTAGAAAATTATCAAAAGAAAAAAAGAGGCAATAAAATAACTGATAATGGCAAAAATAAAGTTAGAAGATACCACCTATGAAGAGAATATGAAGGTCTAAAGAAAAGGTGCTGGGGCTGCCCCGCGGCCGAGTGGTTAAGTTCTTGTGCTCCACTTCAGTGGCCCAGGGTTTCGCTGGTTCAAATCCTGGGTGCAGACATGGCAGCATGCATCAGGCCACGCTGAGGCAGTGGCCTACATAGCACAACCAGAGGCACTCACAACTAGAATATACAGCTGTGTACTGGCGGGCTTTGGGAAGAAAAGAAAAAGAAGATTGGCAACAGTTGTTAGCTCAGATGCCAATCTAAGAAAAAAAGTGCTAAAATTCCCTGTTTCAATGATAGGAGGATAATGGATACATGCACACAAAATGAGAGGTTAGATATGATCAAAAACATAAAACGTGGGCAGAGAGGAATAAAAGAGAAGAGCTTTTATAAAGACGTCAAACTAAACAGACCATCAACTCAATATAGATTTCTATATACATAGATTATTATGTATGAACCTCATGGTAATCATAAACCAGAAAACTATAGTAAATACACACATAATTAAAACAAGGGAAACGAACATAATACTAAAGAAAGTCATCGAACCACAAGGGAAGGGAGTAAGAGAAGAAGAAAGGAACAGAGAAGAACCACTAAAACATCCATAAAAAAGTAACAAAATGGCAGTAAGTACATATCTATCAATAGCTATTTTAAGTGTCAGTGGACTAATGCTCCAATTAAAAGGCATAGGGTGGACAATTGGATAAAAAAGTAAGACCCACATATACGCCGCATACCAGAGACACACTTCAGACCTAAAGACATTCACAAACTGAAACTGAAGGGATAGAAAAAGATATTCCATGAAAATGGCAAAGAAAAGAAAACAGGGGTAGCAATACTTATATCAGACAAAATAGACTTTAAAACAAAAACTGTAACAAGAGACAAGGAAGGACACTACATAATGATAAAGGGAACAATCCAACAAGAAAATATAACACTTGTAAATATCTATGCACCCAACATAGGAGCACCTAAATATATAAAGCAATTATTAACAGACATAAAAGGAGAAATAGGCAGTAACACAATAAAGTAGGAGATTTTAACACTCCACTTACACCAATGGACAGATCAGCCAAACAGAAGATCAATAAGGAAACACTGGCTTTAAACCACACATTAAACCAGATGGACTTAGTAGATATAAACAGAACATTCCATCCAAAAACTGAAGACTACACATTCTTTTCACATCCACATGGAGCATTCTCCAGGATTGATTACATACTGGGCCACAGAACAAATATCAGTAAATTTAAGAAGCTTGAAATAATACCAAGCATCTTTTCTAACCACAACAGTATGAAACTAGAAATCAACTACAGGAAGAAAACCAGAAAAGTCACAAATAGGTGAGATTAAACAAAATCCTACTGATGAATGATTGAGTCAATGAAGAAATCAAAGGAGAAATCAAAAAATACGTGGAGACAAATGAAAATGAAAATAAAACATGCAAAAACCTGTGGGATACAGCAAAATTCGTTCCAAAAGGGAAGTTTATAGCAATACAGGTGAAACTCAACAAACAAGAAAAATATAAAATAAGCAATCTAACAGTGCACCTAAAGGATCTGGAAAAGAAGAACAAAAATATCCTAAATCAGTAGAAGGAAGGAAATAATAAAAATCAGAGCAGAAATAAACGAAATGGAGACTAAAAAATATCAATGAAACCAGGAGCCGGTTCTTTGAAAAGATAAACAAAATTGACAAACCTTAGCTAGACTCACCAAGAAAAATACAGAGAAGGCTCAAATAAATAAAATCAGAAATCTAGAGGAGAAATTTCAATGGACACCTGAGAAATACAAAAGATTATAAGAGAATACTATGAAAACCTATATGTCAATAAATCGGATAAAGTAGAAGAAATGGACAAATTCTTAGAATCATATAACCCTCCAAAACTGAATCGATAAGAAACAGAGAATTTAAGTAGACAAATCACTAGTAAGGAGATTGAAAGATTAATCAAAAACCTGCCATGGGGCCGGCCCGGTGGTGCAGTGGTTAAGTGTGCACGTTCCGCTTCTCAGCGGCCCAGGGCTCACCAGTTCAGATCCCAGGTGCGGACATGGCACCACTTAGCTAAAAGCCATGCTGTGGTAGGCGTCCCATGTATAAAGTAGAGGAAGATGGGCATGGATGTTAGCTCAGAGCCAGTCTTCCTCAGCGACAAGAGGAGAATTGGCAGTAGTTAGCTCAGGGCTGATCTGCCTCAAAAAAAAAAAAAAGAAAAGAAAAACCTCCCAGGAAATAAAGGTCAAGGACTCCATGGCTTTCCTGGTGAATTCTACCAAACATTTAAAGAAGAACTAATACCTATCCTTCTCAAACTCTTCCAAAAATTGAAGAGGAGGGGAACCTTCTCAACTCATTCTAAGAAGCCAACATCACCCTGATACCAAAACCAGACAAGGACAACACAAAAAAAGAAAATTACAGGACACTATCACTGATGAGCATCGATGCAAAAATCCTCAACAAAATACTAGCAAATCAAATACAGCAATACATTAAAAAGATCATACACCATGATCAAGTGGGATTTAGTCCAGGGATGCAGGGATGGTTCAACATGTGCAAGTCAATGTGATACACCACGCTTAACAAAATGAATAAAAATCATGTGATCATCTCAATAGACGCAGAGAATGCATTTGACAAGTTACAACATCCATTTATGATAAAAACTTTGAATAAAATGGGTATAAAAGGAAACTACTTCAATATAATAAAGGCCATGTATGACCAGCCCACAGCTAATATCATTCTCAATAGAGAAAAGCTGAAATCTATCCCTCTAAGAACAGGAACCAGACAAGGATGTCCACTTTCACCCTCTTACTTAACATCATATTGGAAGACTTACCTAAGGCAATCAGGCAAGAAAAAGAAATCAAAGGGATCCACATTGGAAAGGAAGAAGTAAAACTGTCACTATTTGTTGGTGACATGATTTTATATATAGAAAACCCTAAAGCACTCACTAAAAAACTTTCAGAAATAATAAATGAATATAATTTACAGGATATAAAATCAACAAAGAAAAATCGGTTGCAATTCTATACACTAACCATAAAGTAGCAGAAAGAGAAATTAAGAATATAATCCCATTTACAATTATGACAAGAAGAATTAAATATCTAGGAACAAATTTAAGAAAAAGGGGAATGATCTGTACACTGAAAACTAGAAAACATTGTTGAAAGAAGTTGAAGAAGACACAAAGAAACGGAAAGATATTCCATGCTCTTGAATTGGAAGAATTAATATAGTTAAAATGTCCATACTTCCTAAAGCAATCTACTGATTCAATACAATCCCTATCAAAGTTCCAGCAACATTTTTCATAGAAATAGATCAAAGAATCCTAAAAGTTATATGGAACAACAAAAGACCCCAAAGCAATTGGAATCCTGAGAAAAAAAAGAACGAAGCTGGAAATATCACACTCCCTGATTTCAAAGTATACTCCAAAGCTCTAGTAACCAAAACAGCGTGGTACTGGCACAAACAGACACACAGATCAATGGAACAGAATCAGGAGATCATAAATATACCCAGACATCTATGGATTATATCAGCTAATTTTCAACAAGGGAGACAAGAACCTACAATGGAGAAAGGAAAGTCTAATAAACGATGTTGGGAAAACATGCAAAAGAATGAAACTAGACCACTATCTTAAACCATACACAGAAATCAACTCAAAATGGACTAAAGACTTGAACATAAGACCTGGAAATATTAAAATTCTGGAAAAAAACAGTCAGTATGCTCTTCAACATGGGTCTTAGAAGCATATTTTCAAGTATCATGCATGATCAGGCAAGGGAAACAATAGAAAAAATGAACAAATGGGACTACATCAAACTAAAAAGCTTCTGCAAAGCAAAGAAGACCATCACCAAACAAAAAGACAACCTAACAACTGGGAGAAGATATTTGCAAACCATATATCTGATAAGGGGTTAATATCCAAAAAATATAAAGAATTCGTACATCTGAACAACAAAAAAACTATCAACCCAATTAAAAACTGGGCAAAAGATCTGAACAGACATTTCTCCAAAGAAAATATACAGATGGGCAGCAGGCACATGAAAAGATGTTCAATATCATTAGCTATCAGGGAAATGCAAATCAAAACTACAAGATATCACCTTACTCCTGTCAGAATGGCTATAATTAACAAGACAAGAAACAAGTGTTGAAGAAGATATGGAGAGAAGGGGACCCTCATACACTGCTGGTGGGAGTGCAAACTGGTGCAGCCACTATGGAAAACAGTATGGAGATGCCTCAAAAAATTAAAACTATATCTACTATATGATCCAGCTATTCCACTGCTGGATATTTATCCAAAAACTTGAAAATACAAAGGCATAAAGATACACACACCCCTACGTTCATCACAGAATTATACACAACAGACAAGATC
The DNA here is from genome assembly GCF_041296235.1 of Equus asinus. Taxonomy (NCBI): domain Eukaryota; kingdom Metazoa; phylum Chordata; class Mammalia; order Perissodactyla; family Equidae; genus Equus; species Equus asinus. The sequence goes on from NW_027224738.1 coordinate 1,108,817, forward strand.
TGGAAGAAACCTAGTTGCCCATCAAGGGACGAATGGATAAAGAAGAGGTGGTATATATACAGAATGGAATACTACTCAGCCATAAGAAATGATGAAGTCCGGCCATTTGTGACAACATGGATGGACCTTGAGGGCATTATGCTGAGTGAAATATCAGAGGGAGAAATTCAAATACCATGTGATCTCACTTATAAGTACAAGATTTTAAAAAACGACAGACAAAAGCATAGAGACAGAGATTGGATTGGTGGTTACCAGAGGGAAAGTGGGGAAGGAGAAAGGCAAGTGGGGTCATTAGACACATGTGTGTGGTGATGAATTGTAATTACTCTTTGGGTGGTGAACATGATGTAATCTACACAGAAATAAAAATATATAACAACGTACACCTGAAATATGTATGATGCTATAAACCACTGTTACCACAATAAAATAAATAAATAAATAAAAAATAAAAAAAAGAGAAGAATGTTCCTGCTGAACTCTGATTCCTGGTAGGTGTTAAAGGTTTTGTTTCTAGAAGAGATTTAAAATTTTCTTTTAAAATTGCCACTACAGCTGGGACACATTATCTGTAACATCCAGTACAGTGCTGAGAAAAAACTCCTGCTTATAGTTCTTTAGGATGATCTCATAGTGACTTTTGATAAGTTCCTGTTCAAGTTTACACACAGGCTCTCATTTCTATGTGAGGAAGAAAGACTATTGCTGAACTCAGCCTGCCAGGAGCAGGAAGTGAAATTTCCCAGGAGAGTTTTTTCTTTTTAAAGATTGGCACCTGAGCTAACAGCTGTTGTGTTGACAAAAATAATCCATAACCAATCTATAAGTAAAAATTTGACACAGTGTATTCTGAGCTGAAATCTGAGGACCATGGCCCGGGGCCTTTCTTCCCGAAGGAAGAAAGGGCACCAAAGAAGTGGGGTGCCCAGAGTGGTTATATACCCCCAGAGAGGATGTTTCACATAGGATTGAAATGTCCCTTTTACAGTAGTCGCGAGACTGCTCTGTCCGCACAGCGATTGATGGAAACAGCAGGTAGGTCTGCTGTCTCAGTGAACGCAGCAGGGTGGCAGTCTGTTGTCTGCAGCTGGGTTGTCACAGGTGAGCTGGGTGGTCCAAGGTGAGTGCAGCAATCAGTTCCTAGCCTAAGGAAAGATGCTTATCCCTAAGGAAATGCCAATGTGGGGGGAAGTTGCACCTTTATCTCAAGGGCCTTTGTTCTTGCCACAGGAAATGTCTAAGCAGATATGCAATGCGTGCTCAACAGCCACAGTCAGGCCCTTTTGGAAAAAACAAGGTCAGGCCGAATTAGGTTTATACCAAATGGCTTGCTCATATACTCCAATATATCCTAATGCTTGCCATTTTTATTTGTCAGTTGCCAATCTTTTCTTTTTCTTCTGCTTTTTCTCCCCAAATCCTCCCAGTAAATAGCTGTATGTTTTAGTTGTGGGTCCTTCTAGTTGTGGCACATGGGACGCTGCCTCAATGTGGCCTGATTAGCAGTGCCATGTCTGCGTCCAGGATCCGAACCAACAAAACCCTGGGCCACCGTAGCAGAGCACGTGAACTTAACCACTCGGCCGCGGGGTTGGCGCTCCCAGGAGAGTTTTTAACCATTTCTCTACAGCTGGGAGAGAATATCTATAAGCTCCATTAGAGGAAAGTGCACTCTGCAGAATCGCCATGGCTTCTAGCTGCTTCAGATCGCCTAGGTAAGGCTCACACAGTGCAGTTCACCGCTTTCACTCAGGCTCTCCCATGTCATGGAAGCATCTCCCTGCTGATCTCAGTTGCCTGTAGCTGTGAGGGGACTTCTTCCAAGGAGAGATTTAAAAGCACTCACTGCCCCTGGGACAGATGAACTGTCTGTTCATTCAATGAGGGTACATGGTGGAGAAAATCTCCTGCTTGTGGCTCCTTAACATCTATTGAAAAGTGACTTCTAACACATTGCAGTTCAGTCTACGCACAGGCTGTCACTTGTATGTAGTGAAGGAAAACTGTTGAGAAGCTCAGCTTGCCAGGAGCTGGGATTGACATGTTCCTAGGAGAGCTACCAAAAGTTTCACTACAGCTGGGAGAGAATAGCTATCATATCCATTCAAGGAAAGGACACCGTGCAGAAAATCTCTGGCCTGTAGCTTTTTTGGATCACCTGGTTAAGTGCCTTCTCACACATGGAAGGACAGGGGCTTCACTCAGGCTCCCTATCCTCTGTCATGAAAGCACGCTCCTGGTGAACTCAGCTTTCTGTAGCTGTGAAAAGTCTACTCCCAAGGAGAGGTTTAAAACCATTCACTACAGCTGAGACAGATTATCTGTATATTCATTCTATGAGGTCACATGGTCAAGGAACTCTCCTGCTTGTGGCTCTTTAGGATTTTCTTGATAAGTGACTTTTAATTCAGTGCCAAGCAGTTTACACCCAGGCTCAAGGACATGTGATGAATGAAAACTATTGCTGAGCTCAGCTTGCCAGGAGCTGGAAGGGACACTTTACTAGGAGAGCTTTTAAACATTTCACCAGAGGTGGGAGTGAATACCTATAACATCCATTCAAGGAAAGCACAGTGTGCAGAAACGCTCTGACCCGTAGCTGTTTAGGATCATCCTGGTACGCTCCTTTACACACATTGCACTTCACGGCCTTCACCCAGCCTGCCTCTCCCCTGTCACGAAATCATATACTGGCTGAACTCAGCAGCCATGTAGCTGTGAAGGGACTTCCAAGCAGATATACAATGCGTGCTCAACAGCCACAGTCAGGCCCTTTTGGAAAAAACAAAGTCAGGCCGAATTAGGTTTATACCAAACGGCTTCCTCGTTTACTCCAATATACCCTATTGCTTGCCATTTTTATTTGTCAACATTTTATCAATACAATGAAACACTACGTAGCCAGTAAAAAGAGTGATATAGCTCCTATGTGTACTTTAGAAAAGCATCCCAGATGTTTTATTAGCTGAAAGAAACCCAAGGTGCAGAATTGTATGCACGGTAGGGTCGTATTTGATATTTTCAAAGGACATTTATATGTCTTGATAAGCATACATGATTTCTGGAAAGATACACATAATATGCCTAGTTACTTTGGAGAGTTCGATAATGGATCAATCTTTTATTGTATAGCAGTCTCCCCTTATCCGTGGTTTTGCTGTCTGTGATTTCAGTTACTTAAGGTCTCTCACGATCTGAAAATATTAAATGGAAAATTCCAGAAATAAACAATTAATGAGTCTTAAATTGTATGCCATGCTGAGTGTTGTGATGAAATCTCACGCCATCCTGCTCTGTCCCTCCCCCCGAAAATGAGCCATCCCTTTGTCTAGCGGGTCCACACTGTACCCACCACCTGCCCACTAGTCACATTAGCAATCTTGGTTATCAGATCAGCTGTCAGTATTGCAGTGCTTGTGTTCAAGTAACCCTTATTTTGCTTAATAATAGCAAAAAAGTGCAAGAGTAATGATGCTGGCAATTTGGAAATGCCAAAGAGAAGCCATAAATTGTTTCCTTTAAGTGGAAAGGTGAAAGTTCTTTACTTAATAAGAAAAAAAGTCATATGCTGAGGTTGCTAAGGTCAATAGTAACTTTCATTACAATATGTTGTTATCATTATTCTATTTTATTATTAATTATTGTTGTTAATTTCTTACTGTGCCTAACTTGTAAATTAAACTTTATCATAGGTATGTATGTATGGGAAAAATCATAGTATATTTAGGGTTTGGTACCATCCGTGATTTCAGGCATCCACTGGAGGTATTGGAATGTGTCCCCTGCAGATAAGGAGGGACTACAGTATACTATTTTATAATGATTAATATTTTAACTATGCAAATATTAAGTAGTTTCATTCAACTTAAAGAAACTAGTTAATAGAAAAAAACAGTAAATATAAACGAGTTTGCTTGTTCAAGAAGTGTTTTGGTTAACAAACTGTGAGCTAGTATGGACTACAATTTTAGTTGCTAAACTGTGAAAATATTTGGCTATGTCTAATAGAATATAAGGTTAAAAAAAGTGTGTTTTAACTGGTTTTTTAAAAATAGTGGGAAAACTTTGCACATACTTAGCTGAAAGGAAGCAGCCTGAGAAGAGGAGGAAGGGATGTGCAGTTAATGAAAGAAAGTCTCTGATGACCCGAAAGGAATCTGTTCAAGAGCACAGAGGAGGATCAGCCTTCCACAACTGTGCTCATGGTTGTTGACATGGTTGTCTATGTTGTCATTGTAGCCACTCACGTTTACTGAAGATTTACTATGTGCCAGGCACTCTGTTATATGCTCTACATATGTTTTTTCACTTAATTTTCCAATTATGTTCATCAAGAAATATTTAATGAGCACGTACTATGTGCCAGATGTGATTTTAGGCTCAGGAGGCACCTGGTCAATAGAATAGAAAAGCACCTGCTCTCATAGAACTATGATTCTCTGAGGGCGATGGATAGTGCACAAATCTCTCTCTCTAGTCCTATCTCTATCTCTGTCTCTATCAGGTGGTGGTGAGAAGAGGAAAAGCCAGATCAGAGGAGAGAGAGAGTGATAAGGTGGAGGTGGGGTGAGGGTGATAGTTTCTTATGAAACACATTCTTGTGGGAAGAAGCAGACAATACAGAATAAACATGTAAGTAAAATAACATGATGAGAAGAGAGGCCACTTTAGATGGGGTATTCAAGAAAGGCTGAGGGAGGGGACCTTTGAGGTGAGACCTATATGATAAGAATTAGCCAAACTTAGCAGGTGGGAGAGAGGGCTTACCAGACAGAGGGACAAGTAAGTCAAAGAACCCAAGCTTGTAAGTTTGCCATGTGTCTGAGGCACTGAAGGAAGAAGGCCCCCATAGCTGGAACATTTTGGGCAGTGGAGAGAGGTAGATGGCGCCAGGTCCTGTGGGGCCTTGTGGGCCATGATGAAATGTTTGTATGTTATTCTATTGGTGAAGGGAAGCCTATGGAAGATTTTAAGCAAGGGAGTGAAAATGGATTCACTAATTCCTTCCAACAAGATTTTCCTTTCTATTTCACTATGAAAGTAGAAGCAGCCAGAAGAAACTTTGCACTGACTCCTGTCAGCCTGTCTACCCACCCACTTGTCTGTGCCCATTTCCCTCATCTTCTAGCTTGCAATAAGTTGAACAGCCGTCTTCCACTCTAACAGTCTCCCCACCGGTGCACTGGATCCTACCCCTTCCTGCATACTCTTCTCTCTCTTGCATCATCATTTCCCCTGTTCAAATAAACCAGTCACATCAGCAAATAGGTCTTAATTTCTCCCTTCTTGGATACCTAATAGATACTGCGAACTAAAAATGTCTGATACTAAATTCATGATCTTCCCCTCAAATCCACAGTTTTCCCCTGCTCAATCCACAGTTCTCTACATCTTAATTGATGGCAAGTCCAACCTTCTGGTTACCCAGGCCACAAACGATGGAGTCCTGTTGCTTAACTTCTTTCTCTCCAAGTTCACCTTCAAAGCACCTGAGAATTCTGTTGTGGCTACCTTGAGAATATTCCAGAATATGACCAGTTATCACAACTTCTGCTATCCATCTGATCTCAAACAGCATCATCTCTCTCTGAACTCACCTCCATGTTTCCATCTTTGCCCACCCCCACTGCCAGTCTATTCTCACCACACCAGTTTGAATGATCCTTTAACAATGAAAGTTAGGTCATGTTAATCCTCTCTCAAGATGCCCAGGACCACCCATCCCAATTTTTCTCAGAATAAACCCACAGTCTCACTGTCGCCCGAGCCTCACCATAACCCTGCCCCTTGTTACCCCCTGGCCTTACCTCCACTCTCCCTTTTTTTCTCTCCACTCCAGCCACATCAGGTCTCTTGGCACTTTCTTGAATACTAGTCAGTCTCCTTCTCTTTTTGCTGAGGAAGATTAACCCTGAACTAACATCTGTTGCCAATCTTCCTCTTTTTTTATATGAGCCACCACCAAGCATGGCCACTGACAGATGACTGGTGTGGTTCCACACGTAGGAACCGAACCCAGGCTGCTGAAGTGGAGCATGCTGAACTTTAACCACTAGGCCATCAGGGCTGGCCCGACAGGCTCCCTCTTAATTAAAGGATTTGCACTGGCTATTCTCTGCCTGTTAGGCCCTTACCTGAGATAGCCATAATTTTTTTCTTCCACTTAATTCTGGTATCTACTCAGATGTCACCTTCTCAGAACTCAGTACAAAATAGCAACTCTCTTGTCTGCCACTTCTGTTTTTTTACTCTTCTTTTTCTTTTAAAAAATTATAACTTTCAGACATAATATCTATGTATTTATTTGTGTATATATTATCTGTCTCCTCCCACTAGAGTGTCACCTGTATGAGGTTAAAGACATAGTTTTTGTTTACTCCTTATTCCATGCACTTAGAAAGACTCTTGGGGTATGGTAAACATTCAATTAAAAATTTTGCTTATTCAATCACTCAATAAATTTGTATTGATGTAATTTCTGGAAAGATACATAGAATACACCTAGTTTCCTTTGGAGAGGAGGACTGAGTTAGAAAATAGACCTACCCTTGGTGGTGGCACCTGTGACCCCAGCCCACTTGAAGTGGCGATGATGCCTGCAAAGCCAGAACCCCCAGTAGTGGTGGTGCCAGCACCCCTAGAAAACCCAGGAACAGCAGTAGAGGCAGCACGAGTGACTCCAGCCCCCCTAGTCACAGTGGCACATGAATCTGCAAAGAGCCAGGTAGAAATGGCAGTGGAGCCTGTGACTCCAGTCCCCTCCAGCTAGAGCAGTGCCTGAACCCTGGCCCCTCACCTGTGGCAGTAGCACCTCTGGACCCAACAACTTCAGATGTGGCAGAAGTGGTCCCCAGCTCCTGCCTCATTCTCTCCCTGCCCCCATTGCAGGGGAGAACCCACAAACCAGGTAACACTGGAAGCAGCAGAGGGACACGCCAGCCTGGACCTTGGTGGTGATGCCTGCTACTGCTAAGACACCAGCAGCAGCAAGCCACCAGCAACATCGGAGGCACAAGCAGCACAACAAGGGCACCAAGGACACTGCTAACAGAGGCAGTGGAGGGTGAAAGTACCGGTTCTCAAATACAACCAGAAGCAGCTCAGAATCAAAGTGAACAAAGCATTACCTGAATAAGCAAGATACTCACTATTACAAATGCACCAGCAGAGGAAAAACTCCTCAAGCACCATGAAAAATTATGGTGACATGTTATTACAAAAAGAAAATGACAATTCTTCAGAAAGCAAACTTGAAGTTATGGAAGATTGTAATTTAACCAACAGAGAATTCTGAATAGCTGTCATAAAGAAACTCAATGAACTAGAAGAAAACTCAGAAAGACAGTTCAATGAACTCAGAAATAAAATTAATAAACAGAAGGAGTACTTCATCAAAGAGATTGAAATTCTAAAAAAGAACCAAGCAGAAATTCTGGAGTGGAAGAACTCAAAAAATGAGATGAAAAAGACAGTAGACAACACTGGAAATAGAGCAGACCATGTGGAAGGGAAAATTAGAGACGTTGAAAATAGAACTTAGAAATGATGCAGGTAGAAGAGGAGAGAGAACTAAGATTTTTTAAAAGTGAAGAAATTCTATGAGAAATATCCAACTCTATTAGAAAAAGCAACATAAGGATAAGGGGTATCCCAGAAGGAGAAGAGAGGGAGAAGGGAGCAGAAAGCCTACTTAAAGAAATAATAGCTGAAGGGCCAGCCCCATGGCTGAGTGGTTGTGTTCACGCACTCTGCTTCAGCAACCTGGGGTTTCGCTGGTTCGGATCCTGGGCACGGACATTGTGCCACTCATTGGGCCACGCTGGGGCGACATCCCACATGCCACAGCTGGAAGGACCTACAACTAGAAATACACAACTATGTACCACGTGGCTTTGGAGAGAAAAAGGAAAAAAGTAAAACCTTTGGAAAAAAAAAAAGAAGTAATAGCTGAGAACTTCCCAAACCTAGGGAAAGAACTGGATATATAAGTATGTGAAGCTAATAGAACACTTAAATATCTCAACACAAAAGGACTGTCTCCAAGACATGTTATATTAAAACTATCAAAAGACAGGGACAAAGAAAGAATTTTAAAGACAGCCAAGGAAAAGACAGTAACCTACAGAGGAACCCCCATTAGGCTATCAGATTTCTCAGCAGAAACTCTACAGGCCAAGAAAGAGTGGAACAATATATTCAAAATATTGAAAGATAAAAACTGTCAGCTAAGAATACTCTATCCAGAAAAATTATCCTTCAGGTATAAAGAAGAAATAAAGACTTTCCCAGACAAATGAAAGCTGAAAGAGTTCACCACCACTAGACCTGCCTTACAAGAACTGTTGAAAGGAGCTTTACTACCAGAAATGAAAAGGCAAAGGTAAAACTTTGAGTAAGGTGATAAATAGAGAGAACCAGGTAATTTCAAAGCTATTACAGAATAGGGTGTTAAACACTTAATTGTAGCATAAAAGTTAAAGGAGAAAAAACCATTAAAAATAACTAAAGCTACTTCAATATGGTAATGAACTCACAACATAAAAAGAGATAATTTGAGACAACAAAAACATAAAAGGGGAGGAGGAAAACCTGTATAGGCAAATCAAGATATGATGTTATCAACAGATAAAAGACTATTTTATCTCTGAGACATTGTATACAACCTCATGGTAACCACAAAACAAAAATCTAGAGCAGACACACAAATACAAACAAAAGGAGAAACTGAGAAACACATCACAAAAAAACCACCAAACTAAAATGGCAAGCAGAAACATAAGGGAAAAGAAACAATGGAAATATAGAACAACCAGAACACAAAAGATAAAATAGCAGTAGTAAGTCCTCATATAACAATAATCACCCTAAATGTAAATAGATTGAATTCACAATCAAAAGGCAAAGAGTGGCTAGATGGATTAAAAAACAAGACCCAACAATATGCTGCCTCCAGGAGACCCATCTCAGCTCTAAAGACAAGCATAAACTCAAAATGAAGGAATGGAAGAAGATACTCCAAGCAAATTGCAACCAAAAGAAAGCAGGTGTAGCCATACTTATTTCAGACAAAATAGACTTGAAGCTAAAAAAGGTAACAAGAGACAAAGATGGACATTACATAGTGATAAAGGAGACTCCTTCAAGAAGATATAACGTTAATTAATATTTATGCACTCAATGGGAGAGCACCAAAATATATAAAACAACTATTGACAGAACTAAAGGGAGAAATTGAAAGCAATATAATAGTAGGGTTCTTTAATACCCCACTAGCATCAATGGATAGGTCATCCAGGTAGCGAGTCAACAAGGAAACATTGGCCTTAAATGACACATTGGACCAGATAGACTTAATAAATATATACAGAACATTGCATCCAAAAGGAACAGAATATGCATCCTTCTCAAGTGCACATGGAAAATTCTCAAGGATAAAACATATGTTGGGAGACAAAACAAGTCTCAATAAATTTTAAAAGATTGAAATAATACCAAGCCACAGTTTTTCTGACCACAACAGTATGAAACTAGAAATCAACTACAAGAAGAAAACTGAAAAAAATCACAAAAATGAGGAGACCAAACATCCTACTGAACAACTATTGGGTCAATGATGAAATCAAAGGAGAAATAAAAAAATACAGAGAGACAAGTGAAAATGAAAATAAGACATACCAAATTTATGGGATGCAGCAAAAGCAGTACTAAGAGGGTAGGTTACAGCAAAAAGGGACCTACCTCAAGAAACAAGAAAAATCTCAAATAAACAGTCTAACCTTACACCTAAAGGAAGTAGAAAAAGAAGAACAAGTCAAGTCCAAAATCAGCAGAAGGAAGGAAATAATAACAATCACAGGGGAAATAAATGAAATAGAGACTAAAAAAATCAGTGAAATTAAGAGTTGGTTCTCTGAAAATATAAACTAAACTGACAAACTTTTAGCTAGACTCACTAAGAAGAAAAGAAGACTCAAATACATAAAAACAGAAATAAGAGAAGCCGTAACTGATACCACAGAAATAGAAGTGATCATAAGAGACTACTACAAATGGCTATACACCAACAAATTAGAAAATCTAGAAGAAATGGATAAATTCTTGGACCATACAACCTTCTGTGACTGAACTATGAAAAAAATAGAAAATCTGAATAAACAGAACACCAGTAAGGAAACTGAAACGGTAATGAAAAACTTCACAAAAAATAAAAGTCCAGGACCAGATGGCTTCACTGGTAAATTCTACCAAACATTCATGGAAGATTTAATGCTTATCCTTCTCAAACTCTTCCAAAAAATTGAGGAGGAGGGAATGCTTCCTAACTCATTTTAAAGGCCAACATTACCCTGAAACCAAAACCAGACAGGGACACCACCAAAAAAGAATATTACAGGCCAGTATCTCTGATGAACATACATGCAAAAATTCTTACCAAAATATTAGCAAACTGAATACAACAATACATTAAAAGGATCATACAGCTCAATCAAGTGGGATTTATTCCAGGAATGCAGGGATGGTTCAAAATCTGCAGATCAATCAACATGAAAGACCACATTAATAAATTAAGGGATAAAAGTCCTTGATCATCTCAACAGATGCAGAGAAAACATTTGACAAGATTCAGCATCCATTTATGATAAAAAAAATTCTGAATAAAATGGGTACAGAAGGAAGTACCTCAACATAATAAAGACCATATATGACAAACCCACAGCTAACATCATACCCAATGGTGAAAACTGAAAGATATCCTTTTAAGAAAAGGAACAAGACAAGGATGCCCACTCTCACCACTTTTATTCTTTTTTATTGCGATAACATTGGTTTATAACATTGTATAGGTTTCAGGTGTACAACATAATAATTTCACATCTGTATATACTACAGCGTGCTCACCACCAAAAGTGTAGTTTACATTCATCACCATATAATTGACCCCCTTTGCCCATTTTGCCCCCACATCCTTCCCCTCTGATAATCACTAATCTGTTGTCTGCTTCTAAGAGTTTGTTTCTGTGTCGTTTGTTTTGTTTTGGTTAATCAGCTGTGGGCTAATATAGACAAATTTTTCATAGCTAAATTGCGAAGATACTATGCTGTATCTAATGAGATAATACAGAGTTCAGGAAGCTATACTTTAATTTAAATTGAGTGGTCAGGGAAGGCAAAGATATTTGTTAAAAGATAAACTGAGGCACATTAACATTTTTTAGTTTATTTGAGCAAAAATTGATTTGAATCAAGCATCATCTAATTTAGACTGGATTGCAATATCTTCAAGAGTTAAGGAGAGCTTCCTGAACATAGCCTCATTTGCACTTACTCCTAGCCAGGGGAGTAGAGATCTGCTGAAGGAAGTGAACTTTTTAAATCATGGATGCCTCCTGGCAATTCCAATTTTTGTCTGTGGCTCAGGACTAGAAAGTTGACAGCCATGGAGGTGAGTAAAACTTAAGGGACTGTAGACTGCATGGGTGGTTTTATTCTGGTTGCCTTTATCTTGTGTCCCTTTCTTTGTACAGAGCCTAGAAGCAAGGTCCCCTGGGTTTGGAGCTGTTAACCAGAAGCGGGCAAATGGACCCCCAGGTTTGGAGAGTCTGGCATGATAGAGAAAGGAGTCAGATTGTCCCGAGAAATGGAGGCATTGGAAATCAGGGAGAAGTTTGTGAGGGCAGGGTCAACACCACTGTGGCAAATCCAACAGCCATGTTGAGGTGGGAGTACCCTCCTCTGCAGTGGCCTGAGATGTGTGAACAATGATATTATCTTTCCAGGCCAGAGCAAGACAAAACGTGAACAACCGCAACAACAAAAATAAAGACATTCATGGTGTAAAAATTAGGAAAAGGAAGGTCAGAGAGGGGAGGAGGACTGGAAAGAGACGTTCTCGATCTGACATCTTGGGAGGAAGCATCTACCTCGATGTTGGCCACTGCTCTTCCTACTTAATTTGATTTCGATGTCTCCAGCATTTGCACAGGACCAGATGTCAGGTGGAGCTTTCTTCGGTTGTGAAATGTGCACCCAAGTTTTGACACTTTGTAATTTGGCAGCAGAGTCATGGTCCAAGAGTACTTGGTAGGGTCCTTTCCATGAATCTTCCTTTTGCAAAAGCATTAGAGTAAAATAATATCTGTTTGGAAATGACAAAAGACTTAAAAATCCCCATGGTTAAAGATCTGATCAGAGTTCATTATAATGGAATTGACAAGGAAATTTTGTTATGTCTGTGACCTACGACATTTTAAGACAATTAGTGGAATTACAACTAATAACATTATACCAGGACATATCAGATTTTTAGGAATTTCATATGGCTTCTAGAACACATATTAATAACATGTGTCATACGAATATAATCTAAGAGTGTTTATCATCAGTTATTTGACAATGCTTCTGCTGTAATTTTTTTTTTTTAAAGATTTTATTATTTCCTTTTTCTCCCCAAAGCCCCCCGGTACATAGTTGTATATTCTTTGTTGTGGGTTCTTCTAGTTGTGGCATGTGGGACGCTGCCTCAGCATGGTCTGATGAGCAGTGCCATGTCCGTGCCCAGGATTCGAACCAACGAAACACTGGGCTGCCTGCAGCAGAGCGCGCGAACTTAACCACTCGGCCACGGGGCCAGCCCCTCTTCTGCTGTAATTTAACATACCAAATAAGCCTATTAGTTTAATATCTCTCTTTTACAAAGTGAAAGACAAATCTTTTGAGATTTTTCCAGGGGCCATCTGAGAAATTTTAAAGTTATGTTGCATTCAAAAAGATTCCACTTAGAGTCTGATTTGGGGAAGTTGTCAAAACATCTAAAAGTTTGAACCATTGACTTGGGATCACAAACCATTATGAAATAACACTTCATTATCCATTTAACCAAAGTGACAATAGAAAAATTTAAAGTCTAATACAGAAGGTTACATAGTTGTAAACAAAACTTAGCTTTTTTAATATTGAGAAGATTGGGTTTTCTTAAGTAATCAAAAACCTAATAAAGACAATGTGAAGCACAGTAAATCATTTTGGTAAGACACAAAATCTTTGCTTTCAAGCTTTCCAGTTAGATTTAACCAAAAGGTAAAACAAACAAACAAACAAAAAAACCCCAAAAAACAAAAACTTTCACAACCTCTTATCAAGGGCAGACCATAGTCTAAGAAAACTTTGTTCTCTTAACAGAGTGAAACCAAATTCTAGTTTTGCACCAGTGCACTTTTGATATTAAAATTCATTGTTAAAAAACTTAAATAAATCCATGCCGAACACATAAAATTTCTTTCCCAAGATTCCTTTTTCTACAAACCTATAGCTTTTGATATCCATTCAGATTTTATCCTATGCTGTTTCCTCTTTCTCGTTCTGGAACAATCAGTCATTTTGCTTTCCTTACCTACTTTTCATATGCATTGTTTTCTTCCACTCTTGTTATTTCTAAATAGTTTTAATTAAATGTATTTATTAGAATTCTTGGCCCTTAGAATCCTTTATTCCTAGTGATAACTAAGAAGTAAGCAATTGTGGACTATTACACAAGCATTCTGTGAGTCGGCAAATTTGTAAACACATTTCATAATTTCTGGAAGTTTATCTTCCTCACAATGAATTTTTCAATGTGGCACAAAACATTGTGACACATTCCTTGCTAATAGACCACAATATCTTTAGTTACTTTGTAAAAGGAAGCCAAAAGTGGATAAACCTATGTTCAGTAATTAATGTTTCAGTATTTTATTTCATTTGGAAATGATCTAGACGTTCAATTAATACCCATTATTTAACATATTTCAGTATAACTTTAAGGTTTCAAGTTACCAAAAAAGATTTTGGAAACTATTTTTAAATAGATATACTATAAAGAATAATTATTGTTGAAAAGTTCACTTATAAACTTTTATCTATTACATTTATTTAATTCATTTGCTCCCTAAAAATTATGCTTAGATTAGTCATTAAAACATCACAAGATATTACACAGCTAATCATCATCTTAAGTTATCTTTCCTGCTGACAAATTCTGTAACAGAGAGAACATGAGCTTATTTGACTTTTGCTAAACCTAGGTAGAATAAAAGTTTTATATTTAATGCTGATAACTCTCAAGACATGCCTGTTTTAATTAAACCAAAAAACTTAAACTAGCTTTTATTTACTGAAGATTATTCTAGATCACATGAAATTGAAAAACATTTGGGTTAGTTTCTATATTTTTGAGAGTACACTTGATTTATATAAACTCTTGTTTGCCTTTAAGCCAACTAAATAGAGCTCTTTACAAATTAATTTTGGCAATACCGATGCGGGGTTGGTGAGCCGAGGAGTCGAAAGAAAGATTTCTTGGATTCTCAAGGTCTGGCAGTAGTGTTCTTTTATTTAGAGAATAGTGTGGAATAGCATGGGGACAGGATCCATGGGCAGTCAGAGCTGCTGTGTGGGGACAGGACCCATGGGCAAGAGGAGCTGCTGCTGCCACTTCTGCTACAAACATGGGTGGAGAGTAAGGCTAAATTTAAGGCATAGGTATGTGAGCCATCTCTTTACAAGACAAAGGAAAGAACATGTAAAAAAGTTAAAATGTTATCAGTGCAGGTGGGGTCTGGCCATTGGGTGGTCCCACAACTTTTAGATAAGAATCAAATCGGATTCAGTAAAGGCCAGAAGCCACCACCCTAAATCAGTTACATGAGGTTGCCAAACAGTAACCAACTTAAGTCCTTGCCTTCCCCATTAAGAGTTCCCAGAGATAAGGCCATCCTGCCTTCTTCCTGACACAGAGAGGAGGCATCTTTACAGATGGAGGTTTCCCTTACAAATGTAAATGTTTCCCAACAAAGAGCAAGCAAACTCCTCTCCTGCTCCTCGGAGCCTGCTTCTCATCTTCAGTTTTAAAATTAACCAGCCTAAAACCCTCATTAATACCATCTGGAGGTAGAAAAAATACAGATTTATAACATACATACATAGACAAACATAAACACGCAAACAGATCAAACAAAGATCTCCTAGCTTTTATTTTAAAATTTTAGCTGAGAGACAGGTATGGTAATGCAAGACTCACTAGTTTATAAAAAATCAGTTTCATCCAAGTTGTGTTTCTGGCAGAGGGAGTAAATTAACTGCTCAGATGGCTAAAGCTTTTTACTATTATTTGTGGAAGAGATTTTCAATAAGCCTAGTTTTCAAAATTGCCTTTTCTTTTTCTTTCTTCTGATATGAATGACCTTGGTTCCTAGAGAAGACCAGGTAGAATATTTACATTTCAAAAGGCACAGAGAAAGAATACAAGTTCCACTTAGAAGGACTTTTGTTTCTGAAGCACAGATCCTTTAGAATATCTGCAAGTCTTCTGAGATGAATATCGGAGGTTTTGGATTGGTAAAAAAGAGAGATGGGCTTTGAATTGTTTCTAGATCCACATTTCTGTTCTTGTAAAGACTCAATTTGTAAGACAAGTATGGTTGTTTTTAATTTCTCAGAGAATGGGATTGCAACCAGATTAATATCAAGGAGGGACCCCATCTACCAAGCACATTATCCTAAGTTTGCTTCTTTATATCAGGGAGAAGATCATCAACTAAGATGGAAAACAAAAGATCCCTATGTTCTAGAGTTAGAGCTGTGTGCCTTTGGAATATTTTAGTAAATTCTTCCACAAAGATTTCAGAATGTTCTTCTTTCCCTCTGGGTATATAGTTTCATTCTAGCTTAGGGGAGAAGGCCTAAAAAATTGTTTTCTATCAGGCTCTAAATATCAGCTTCTTATTGGGCCAACTTTTGACCATAGAGATACTTAAAAAAATCCTTTTGAATATCTTGTCAGATTTCAGCCAGGGCAAATAGTGAATATTCCTGGCAGTACTGAACAACTCCATGGACACAAGAGGTGTCCTCAAAGAGGAAAAAAAGATACTACCTTCTCAGGATCCAGAGCCACTCTCCAAGATAATCAAAGCAAGAAAGAAATAATTCCCCTGAGAGCTGGCAACAGTGGGTAGAATCCCAGCTGCAAGTGGAGTGCAACCCACATTTCTGTCCAGCCATGTCCAGCTGCAGATGGGGTGCAACCCACATTTCTGTCCAGCCATATCTAGCTGCAGATGGGGTGCAACCCATATTTCTATCCAGCCATATCTAGCTGCAGATGGAGTGCAACCTACATTTCTGTCTTGCCTTATTGTAGGGGTCCACAACCCGATGATTGCCAGGCCAATTTCTCTGGCCACTAAAGGAGACAAACAATAAGGCAATAGTTATTCCTAGGAGGGAAAGGATCAACAACCAATGGGTACCTGAAAGCAGATTCATACTTTCAGTCAAGATCTAATTCTTACAAATGTTTTGTCCTGCCAATCTGAGTTTGGAATAGAAGGAATAATGTGAAATTTTACCTTCCTCTCTCAACCAGGCACCACAGATAGAGATCTGGAGGGTGACTTTGGTAAGAATTCTCACCCTTTGGCAGCTTCTACCAGTTTTCCTGGATCCTGTCTGCAGGCTCTGGAGCGAGTGGGGTGTCCCAGCAGGCTTCATCCTGGTACCAGACACAGTAGAGGAGGAAAAATAATTTTCCCTCTTCGTGTTTTGTGTTTGGCTGAGACCCCTTTTTCACCAGGGCATCTTCTAAATGGATAATCTTAGCTAGGTTAAAAGTTCTCCACCATGGCCACTATAATTCAAGACTGTCTTTGGTAAGGTTAACTTACTTGCCCATCCTTGAAAGAAAATTTTATCCACTCAAGGTCTCACACTGGACCCAGTCCAGCTTAAGTCACGTCCAGTCCAGACCCAGACCCAGCCCATGTTTTTTTTTTTTTTAGATTTTATTTTCCCTTTTTCTTCCCAAAGCCCCCCGGTACATACTTGTATACCTTCAGCTGCAGGTCCCCCCAGCTGTGGCATGTGGGACGCCGCCTCAGCATGGCCCTACCAGCAGTGCCACCGCCGTGCCCAGGATCAGAACCGAGAAACCCTGGGCTGCCAAAGCGGAGGCGTGAACCCAACCACTGGACAACAGGGCCAGCCACCCCCTCCCCCGCCCCTGTACCGCCCAGCTTGTAAGTCGGACCCAATCTGACTCCCGTCAGTTTCCAGACCCAGTCTGGAAAAAGAAATGTTCAAATAAAGTTTGAAAACTCATAAAGCAAGAGCTGCAGAGCTAGGATCCCAGAAGGACTTAACAACCACCTCCAGAGGCAGCGAGAAAGCAGTGAGCTCAAGGGGCTCCACACACACCCACCTGGTTGCTCATTTCTCGGGGGCAGGCACCTTCAGGGTCTCCCTCAGTTCCCTCATTTAACACCAGGACTGTCAACAGGTACAGAACTGTTAAAAGACAAACTTAGGGATACTTAAAAATTTTAAGAGTTTATTTGAGCAAAAATCAATTTGAATTGGGCAGCATCCAATGTAGCACGTAGAAAGGAGCCCCGAGGGGCTGTACAAGATGAAAAACCTTTATAGGCTGAAGGGAGTGGGGACAAGGAAGTTATACTAGGCAAGCAAATTAGTTATTGAAAAGTCACTTTCCTTTAGAGGATGGAAGGGGCCTATCAGGCAGATTACCTAACTAGTGCTGGTGGGGTGATTCCTGGTTGACTGGTGTAAAGTTCCTTCTCTGGGAAAGCTGAACCTGTAATTAAGTTAAGTCTTGGTTTGATGACGTGGGGCTTAGTATAAGTGACTCCATTTTGGGCCTGTTGTCTTGTTTTGAACAGATTAAAGAACTTCAGTTATGGAACTTCTGGAGAGGGAGGCTTGAAATTTGGATGCAAGCTATTGCTCTAAGTGGTAATTAAAATTTTTGTTGATTAACTTTTTTCTTGCCTGAAAGATTAATACATGCATATGATAAAAAATTTAAGTAGTACAAGAAGAAGCACAGTGAAAAGTAAATATTCCCACATCTGATCCCTGAGTGCCAGTTTGTCTCGCCAAAGGCAACTGTGCCATTTCCTAGAGTGTTACCCTCAAATTAATCTGTAGATATGGACCTATATGTATCTTTTTCTGTATTGCATATCTTTTTATATAAATAGGTACCTGCTATACAGGCTGTAGTATACTTTGCTTAAAATATGATCTTTACATAAATATCTTCATTCAATTCAAGAAGGTAAAGTGAATTTCTGAGGCATGTTAATTGCACATACTTGCATGTTGGTGTTCTCATTATTTTTTCCCCCAAACTGTATTCATTTCTGCTAAAGCTGCAGAGGGCACCGTGGTCCTTCCAGAGGGAGGCATGGCCTCACATAGTGTTTGGCAGTTCTTGATTATGGTGCAAATTTTAGGGGTCAGAGAGCTCCTGGTATTACAAATATACATGAATTTGAAATACTTACCTGTGCTCACTTACTTTATGAATTTCATATAAAATTAATTGCAATGTATATTTATATCATTCCATCCCCTTCAACAGGAGTAATTTTTGTTTAATAGATAAACAGTGTTTAATTTCAAAAGCACAAGTCTTTAATCTTGCAACAATTATCTGCAATGATTACAGACATAGTGTCCCTTTCCTTTTAGTCATGGTTACACAGGAGTTCAGTGGCAGATGGAAACTGTACTGGCTTGGGTCAGTCCAACTCCACCATTTATAAGCTATGCCACACTAGAAAATCATTTATCTTGTAATTCACCATTGTCCCATCCACAAAATGAGAAAATTGTATGAGAATATTTCTAAGGTTCCTTTCAGCTTCAATAAGTCTATGACATCTTCATAAAAAAAGAAACTTGCTAAAATTGAGTATGGATGAGTGTCAAATAGAATACAGATGTATGAGAGGAAGGGAAAAGCAACCTAGGTTACAGAGAAAATCTAAGGTAGTCAGAGTGTTGCAGAGGCTGATGGCAGTCCACCAAAATCCACTCTCCTCTTTCCAACCAGAAAGCGAGACTACATTCCCAGCTTGTGTTTGACAAATAAAAATGGCAAGCAATAGGATATATTGGAGTATATGAGCAAGCCATTTGGTATAAACCTAATTCGGCCTGACCTTGTTTTTTCCAAAAGGGCCTGACTGTGGCTGTTGAGCACGCATTGCATATCTGCTTAGACATTTCCTGTGGCAAGAACAAAGGCCCTCGAGATAAAGGTGCAACTTCCCCCCACATTGGCATTTCCTTAGGGATAAGCATCTTTCCTTAGGCTAGGAACTGATTGCTGCACTCACCTTTGACCACCCAGCTCACCTGTGACCACTCAGCTGGAGACAACAGACTGCCACCCTGCTGCGTTCACTGAGACAGAAGACCTACCTGCTGTTTCCATCAATCGCTGTGCGGACAGAGCAGTCTCGCGACTACTGTAAAAGGGACATTTCAATCCTATGTGAAACATCCTCTCTGGGGGTATATAACCACTCTGTGCACCCCACTTCTTTGGTGCCCTTTCTTCCTTTGGGAAGAAAGGCCCTGGGTTATAATCCTCAGATTTAAGCTCAGAATAAACTCACCCAAATTTTCATTTATAGATTGATTATGGATTATTTTCCTTGACAATGTCAACCACTTAACATATTTATTGGCATTTAATGTGTTTTCAGTCATTTGCTACTGTCAACAATGCCGCAACTGATAGCCTGATATACATGTCCTTGCACAGTCATTCAAATATATGTATACATTCTTAAAAGCAGAATTGCTCGCATAAAGGGTACATGCGCCTTCCATTTTTTGATATTGCCGAATTACCTTCCAAAATAGTTTTATTAAATCAATAGTGTTTTCTACTCCTAAACAACGAACAATTATTAGCAACTGCAGGTCATGTTTTTGGTGAGAGAAAGGAGATAATTCTTGATGCTTCTTAAATCAACTAAGAAAAGGACTGAAAGGAAATGAAATTGCCTAAAGAAAATGTTAATACTTTACTGGGATACATATTTAAAACAAAGGAAAACCAAGCACTATTTCTGGGAAAGAATTCAGAATCACTTTTCCACTTTCGCTAATAAAAGTTTGAGCTCATTACTAAGTGAGTTTTTCCACTCTTCAATAATTCTTTTCCTAAGTCAACCTTTTAGGAACTTACAGCCAATGGGAACAGGAGTTCAAACAAAAAGAAAGAGGAAAAACCTAAAACTCACAGTTTCTAAGGAGCACAAGATTCTTTTGTTTCTGGGCTGGGTAGTAACTTTCAACTCTTGTCGTTTTAAAGGCTTTTAGATTAAAACAGGAAAAAGTATGACTGTTTAAAGGTGGTAATTCTCTTTTGATTGTGGAAAAAATTTCTCTGCCGTGTTTTCCCACCGATTGCGAAGTCTTCAAGGGTGGGCGAAGGACGGCGTTCGTACCGGCTGCCCGCCCTCCAGAGGCTTCCAGCAGACGGCCGTCGTCCCCGCTGCCGCCAGGACAGCCGCCCTCCGCGCCCCGTGGCCGCCTCTGCTCCAGACGCTGGAAACGCGCCTCCCCCGCGGCGAGCGTCCGGGGACGCAGGGGACGACGCGTGACGCCACGGGGCCGCCGCCCAATCAGACGCGGCGTCGCGGAAATTTTGACCTTTAAGGCGGCGCGGGCGTCTAGCCGGCCGGCGCTCGGCGGGATGGCGGAGGAGGCGGCGGTGGCCGTGTGCGTGCGCCTGCGGCCGCTCAACAGCAGGTAGGCCGTCGGCAGCTCGGCCGCTCGCCCTTGGTGCGCGGTCCCGGCCCGGGCGAGAGACGGGCCGGCCGGGGCTTCTCTCGACGCTGCGCAGCCGGCTCCCTGCGTGCTGGCCGCTGGCCCTGCCGCCCGGTGTCCCGGGGCGCGAGGCCCAGGCTGCTCGCTGCGCCCAGGCTTCGCTTCGGCGGCGGCTGGCTCAGCGTTCAGGACGCTGCGAGCCTGATATTCGCCCATTTGGAATTCTTTCCTTTTGGTACAGTGTAGACACTACCGTCGTTGCTCCGTGGATCTTACATTCTAGAGGAGGAGACACAGAGGTCATGAACCCTATAGAGAGAGCAGGAAGGGCAAGAAATGATGTCTGTTTGCTTCTCTAGTCTCTGCTCCTCCCTCAGAATACTAACACATTTTTGCATTTGAGAAATATGTGTTAAATGTTACTGTGTTAAATAAAGGGGAATATCAAGACGAGGACTTCCCTCTTGTCTAGGAGCTCATTATCTAATGCGTTAGAAGACAGCTCCGGAACAAAACCATCACGACACTGTGACAGGTGCTGTGACGGGCAGGTGGGGAGTGTGCCGGAGGGGTCATTAGCCCCACAGCGAGATGACGGCGTGGGAGACGGGCAGGGCTGGTGTCAGGAAAGTCCTGACACTTTTCAGGGAGAAAGAATAGTTACGTTACTTGATGGAAACGGAAGTCGGGGTATTCCAGGCACAGAGGGATTAAATCTCTTCTCTTGGGGGAACCTTCAGATAGTTGATTTGTCTTGAGTTAGGGTGTATATAGGAAGTCAGAGGAAGCAAAGGTTGAAGAGAGAAATAAACATGATCGAAGTCTCACGTGCCGTGTGTTGAGGATTTCGGATGGTTTTGAAAGATGTTAAGCAAGAAGGATAATCGGAGTTGCGTTTGAATGTATCTTTTCAGCATACAGTGCTGGGTGGGGGAAGGGCGTGAAGACCTTCCCAGGGACGCTCCGGTGAGAGGGCAGGAGGTCAGGGAAGCCCCATTGAAAAGTGGTGACCCCTTAAAGGTGGACTTTCCACATTTCTCCCAATTATAGTATAGGTCATTACCATCCTTTAAAATATTCTTCAGAAGACGAAATCTTTTAAATTATCTTTCATATAACAGACTTCAAAACTAGTTATAAAATGCACTGTTTTTATTCTTTTAGAGAAGAAGCTCTTGGAGAAGATACGCAAGTTTACTGGAAAACTGACAATAATGCTATTTATCAAGTTGATGGAAGTAAATCCTTCAATTTTGGTAAGCTTATAATAGCATCAAAAGTAAACATATTATCCTTTTCCTTTTAAGAGTACAAAAGGCTTATCCAGAATACTGGATTTGACATTAAAGATAAGACTAAGCCGTCTGTAAACTGCTTCAGTGGAAGATTTGAAAAATTGCTCATCCATCCTTTATGATAAGTAAGATAATGAATTGATGTTTAAAACACAGTTATAGTCATAATGCCTTATGACTGAAACTAACATTTTTCCTCTTATTCATTAGTGTATTTGTGGCCTAAGACTCCGTAAGCCCAAAATATGTTGCTTAATGTCAAGTCATCTTTAAGATCTTTCAGTTAGGTATATTCTTTCCACAATTATTTTCAAGAAAACTCTTTAAAGAATAAATAGTGAAGATATTCCTTCTTGGCTAGAATACAGCGGGTACCTACTGCCCCTTTTGTGGAGCTTGTCATATGGTGGGAAGAAAGACTTTAGACTACTAATTACACTTATGATGACATGGCTTTGTGGGAGTTTCTAGCAGGGGATCTAACTAGCTTAGGTACCCGGCACCTGTAGGATGAGCGAGAGCTAGCTAGGGCAAAAGGACTTGGAGGCCCTCAAGGTTGGCCAGGCTGATTTGTGTATTGATTTAGCACATTCTGTATAGTGCTGACCATGTGCCGGACACTGTTCTAAGCACCTCATATATATTAACTCATTTAATCCTCCTAACAAGCCCATGTGATAGGTACCTTCCCATTTTAATGAGGAACTGAAATGCAAATCACACAGCCAGCAAATGGAGGAGTCAGATCTGTGTTCCAGCCACACTGCCATGCTGCCACGTAGGCACCACAAAGCACAGTAAGGTCCCCTCAACAACCTTAGGAGTGAGAGTGATTAGGTTGTTGACTTAGTGTTATGCTAGAAAGCCAATATCTAAGCCTTTAGAGTAAAGATGTATAGAATAGAAAATGATTCCTGGTAAAGGACTATTTGATAGTATCAACATAAATTTTTAAAAGGTAGAACAGTATGTTCCAGAGATGATAAAACCAAGAACAAGGGATACACAGGCATTCTGACTCAAGTGCTGCAGGTTCTCAGTAGCTGTGTATGCTCACAAGGGGTTTGGACTCACCTACCTGTCTAAAGCAGCTGGTATTAAGATTTGAATCATCCTGCCATCTCTCCTTGCCCTGAACTCCTGACCCCTGGCAGCATTCAGATGGCACTTTGGTTTTCCATAGGGTTCTACCTGCAAGTGCAGATGTTGGTCATGGTGCAAGCCGTGTGAGCACTGAATTTCTCAAGACAGTTGATACATTTCCCTCCTGACTGACAAATCCATTTCTTGGGGGCTTTCTAATGTGAGCCCACCACTGAGAGAGTGGTCCATTTTTGATGCACCAACAAAGGAGAGACCACATCCTGGACTGGTGGATTCATCATGGCAAATGCTACCTACCCCCAGCCCTCAGCAGCCAGCCAACCAGCTGTTCTCTGTAACACTTCAGCTTGGCTCGGTGCTTTTCTTCCAATTGTCTGTGTTTCTTGGTTTAGTTTGAGCCAGGCCTTCTTGCTAGATATGTTATAAACACTAAAATTTCTCAAAGAATAGTAATAGTTTGCATTTCCTAAGTATTAACCATATGTTCACAGTAATTCTCTTAAGGAAGATAATATATATTCACTTTACAGGTTAGGGAAGTGAGGCACAGAGACATCATCCACGTTGCCCGAGGTCACATACCTTGTAAGTGACAGAACCAGGATTTGCAGGCAGTCTGATTCCAGATCCCCAGGTTCAGCCACTATGCCTCACTGCCTCTTGAAAGCACATAAGATAGCTGACTTGTGTTTTTTTGTGTGAGAACCAGCACATTTTACTTTATAGAGAAGTGTATTTTCAGAGGACCAATAAGTTGAAGAAAATATTGTGAGTTAAATATTTTATCATACCATATCCTGACAATTTTATTTCTTTGGGCAGCTACTAATTCAAAGTGAAAACACAGTTGATTTGTTTAGTTTAACTTGTGTGGTTTTTTTTTTAGATCGTGTCTTTGACAGTGATGAATCTACTAAAAATGTGTATGAGGAAATCACAGTACCAATCATAGATTCTGCCATACAAGGCTACAATGGTTTGTATCCACTGCAGAAACGTTTTATTTAGTCTTGGGTGTGTGTTCAACGGTATTGATAGTTTTACATACTCTCGATGCTTTTTCAATCTTTGTGTGTGTGTGTTTTTGTGTCCCCAGGTACTGTATTTGCCTATGGGCAGACTGCTTCAGGAAAAACATATACCATGATGGGTTCAAAAGATTATTTGGGAGTAATACCCAGGGCAATTCATGACATTTTCCAAAAAATTAAGAAGGTAAATAGCCAAATTTCCGGTACATACGGGTAAAAGCAGTCACCTCTTGTCATGGTGGAAGGAAGCAGGTTTACAGTTCTCTTTCGATTATCCACGGGGAAGGAAGAAAGGCATAGCGTACATTTGCTTTCCCCACAGCCTTGCTTTAGAGCTTAGAGTCCTTTCATTCTTTCCCTTGAATCCTGAAGCAGTGCTGCTCCTGTCACAAAGCAGGCATTGAGGAACAAGAAATCTTAACCCTGCCTTTGAGGAGCTGTCCGTGATCGTTCAGGAGCAGGAGAGGGTAGATGTGGTGAGAAGACCAGGATAGGCAACCTAATCAGTTAAGGCGGGTTTTCAATTTGTTTTTTCCTTACTGTTTTAATGATTTTTAATGTTCTTATTTGAACATCTGTTTGTAGGGTTTTATTTTAAGCTTAGAGAGTTGGACTGGGCACCCTCTTCTTCGAATTTTATGATGCCATACTTTTCATTATTTCTGAAACAATGCTTTTATATTTCTTTTTTTTTTTTTAAAGATTTTATTTTTTCCTTTTTCTCCCCAAAGCCCCCCAGTACATAGTTGTGTATTCTTCGTTGTGGGTTCTTCTAGTTGTGGCATGTGGGATGCTGCCTCAGCGTGGTCTGATGAGCAGTGCCATGTCTGCGCCCAGGATTCGAACTAACGAAACACTGGGCCGCCTGCAGCGGAGCACGCGAACTTAACCACTCGGCCACGGGGCCAGCCCCAATGCTTTTATATTTTTGTGTTTACTTTTGTCAATATAGAACCATAGGATTTTTTTTGTTTGTTTTACAAAGATAACTTCTCAAAGAATATTTTAATGTTTATTATGAGCACATCAACATTCAGTATTAGGTTTTCATAACTGGGTGATCTCTGATGTTTTTACATATGTTTTCCCCTAGTTTCCTGATAGGGAATTTCTCTTACGTGTGTCTTACATGGAGATATACAATGAAACCATTACAGACTTACTCTGTGACACTCAAAAAATGAAGCCTTTGATAATTCGGGAAGACTTCAATGTGAGTAACAGTGGCTCAAACAATACAGTTACTTATTGGGATTATAGTTCATGAACATTAACCTTTACTTTCCATTATTTTTTAAAATGTCTCCTGTTTCTGTGATTTGTTTTTTGTTTTCTTTCTTAAATGTTTATGAGATCATCTTTTAAGTGATGTGTATCATTTTGAAATATTGACAGTTGTAATATTTTTGTGTAAGGGCCTCAAAAGAACAAGATGGAAGTATCAGGTTAGAATTTGGTGTGCTTTGGTATAGGATATAAATTGTAAATATCATAGATTTACTTCTTATTTTTATACAGAGTAATATTCTCCATTTTCTACTTTTAACTTCTACAAATTAATTCTGTAATAGTTTGCACCTTCTCTTGAGATGCACACTTTTAAGTGACTTCTATTTCTCTACTCTTCCCATCATTAACCTTGTTTCAGAGGAATGTATATGTGGCTGATCTCACAGAAGAAGTTGTTTATACACCAGAAATGGCTTTGAAGTGGATCACAAAGGGAGAAAGTAAGACTTTATGCTGTATTTCCTCAAAACACTTGTAGAATAGTAAAAACTATTCACTTGAATGTATTTAGGCTTCAAATCACACTTTTCACTTTTAAGCTACAGTAAAAGTTAATGTTTTTCTTTGGATTTTAATATATGCCGCTGAAATATGACTCATTTTTACAGAGAACAGACACTATGGAATCACAAAGATGAATCAAAGGAGCAGTCGTTCTCATACCATTTTTAGGATGGTGGGTAATTCTCTCTCTACTTGGTCTTTCCAATTAAGAAGACACTAATTTTTCTACAAGTTGCCTTTTCTGTCTAGATTTTGGAAAGTAGAGAGAAAGGTGAACCCTCTAATTGTGAAGGATCTGTCAAGGTGTCCCATTTGGTGAGTATTGGTAAACCCTGCTAATGTACTCTATGGGCCAAAGCAAAATTTAATTCAGCTGCTGGATGTTTGGTTTCATAAGAACTGTTAACTAAATAGGGAAAAACATCTATAAATTGGTAGTTTATTCTTATCGGTAGCATGAGATAACTAGTTAAAATATAGGAAAAATTCGGGGGTCTTTCTTCCTGTTATGTTATGGCTGCCATCTCCTAAAATTTAGATGTAATGGTTGTAGGAGTTGATGCCTTTCCTAACCAGTAACGAAAGAGGATTTGGGTTTTTTTTTCCAATCTACATTTAAAACTTAAAGTAATCTTGGAATTTGGTGATTTTTTTTTAACTTAGTCTCAGCCAGTAGAATTGAGACTTGTGAGATCAACAGAAACCTAGATGGGATGGTTAAAAAATAAATCACATATTCAAGTTCGTTCTTAAGTACAATAAAAAAATACGTTTTATATTATGAGCACAATGTTTTATGGTTTTTATTTTTTTTAATGAAAAAAAATTACATTTATTTAACCGATGGAAATGTTGCCACTGTTGACGATGTATTCAAAGTATGCATTCTGTAGATGGCACTCTCTTTGGTTTACAGCACAGGCCTTCCCATGCATCCTCCAAGTTGTGTTGGATCATATGCTGATTCACCCAGAGTTTCTTTTTGTTTTCAAATGGAGTGTTTCTTCCAATAAACTTTATTTTTCCCCCAAGGTAGTTTCTTTCTTTCTTTTTCTTTTTTCTTACTGTTCTGTTGGACATGCGTGTCAGTGAAAGCAAATTAAAATGAATTGAGGGGGTTTGCGGCATTCTACAGATCTGAAGAATTTATTGCAACAGGAGAAACCATTGTGGTCTTTCTTATCATTTAATTTTAACAGTCCGTAGATACTGGGACTTTTTGTTCCCCCTTAATTGCAATTTTTCTCCCAAATGGTGGGTTGAATTTATTTATTTATTTTTTATTGAGTTAATGATAGGTTACAATCTTGTGAAATTTCAGTTGTACATTACTGTTTGTCATTCGTGTTGTAGGTGCACCACTTCACCCTTTGTGCCCACCCCCCACCCCCCCTTTCCCCTGGTGGCCACTAATCTGGTCTCTTTGTCTACATTTTTAAATTCCTCATGTGAGTGGAGTGAATCAGAGATTATCCTTCTCTAACTGGCTTATTTCACTTAACATAATTCCCTCAAGGTCCATCCATGTTGTTGCAAATGGAATGATTTTGTTCTGTTTTGCATCTGAGTAGTATTCCATTGTATATATATATACCACATCTTCTTTATCCATTCATCTGTTGATGGGCACTTAGGTTGCTTCCATATCTTGGCTATTGTAAATAATGCTGCAGTGAACATTGGGGTGCATAGGACTTTTGGAATTGCTGACTTCAAGCTCTTTGGATAGATATCCAGTAGTGGAATGGCTGGATCGTATGGTAGTTCCATTTTTAATTTTTTGAGGAATCTCCATACTGTTTTCCATAGTGGCTGCCCTAGTTTGCATTCCCACCAGCAGTGTATGAGGGTTCCATTCTCTCCACAACCTCTCCAACATTTGTTAATATTAGATTTAGATATTTTTGTCATTCTAATGGGTGTAAGGTGATATCTTAGTGTAGTTTTGATTTGCATTTCCCTGATGATCAGTGATGATGAGCATCTTTTCATGTGCCTATTGGCCATCCGTATATCTTCTTTGGAGAAATGTCTGTTCATGTCTCCAGCCCATTTTTTGATCGGGTTGTTTGATTTTTTGTTGTTGAGTTGTGAGAGTTCTTTATATATTATGGATATTAAGCCTTTGTCAGGTATATGACTTGCAAATATTTTTTCCCAGTTAGTGGGTTGTTTTTTTGTTTCAATCCTGTTTTCATTTGCCTTGAAGAAGCTCTTTAGTCTAATGAAGTCCCATTTGTTTATTCTTTCTATTGTTTCCCTTCTCTGAGTAGACACGGTGTCCGAAAAGATCCTTTTAATACTGATGTCAAAGAGCGTACTGCCTACGTTTTCTTCCAGAAGCCTTCTGGTTTCAGGTGTCACCTTTAGGTCTTTGATCCATTTTGAGTTTATTTTGGTGAATGGTGAAAAAGAATGGTCAATTTTCATTCTTCTACATATGGCTTTCCAGTTTTCCCAGCACCATTTGTTGAAAAGACTTTCTTTTCTCCATTGTATGCACTCTGCTCCTTTGTCGAAGATAAGCTGTCCATAGGTGTATGGTTTTATTTCTGGGCTTTCAATTCTGTTCCATTGATCTGTGCACCTGTTTTTGTACCAGTACCATGCTGTTTTGATTACTGTAGCTTTGTGGTAAGTTTTGAAGTCAGGGATTGTAATGCCTCCCGTTTTGTTCTTTTTTCTCAGGATTGCTTGAGCAATTTGGGGTCTTTTGTTGCCCCATATAAATTTTAGGATTCTTTGTTCTAATTCTGTAAAGAATGTCATTGGGATTCTGATTGGGATGGTGTTGAATCTGTAGATTGCTTTAGGTAGAACGGACATTCTAACGATGTTTATTCTTCCAATCCATGTACATGGAATGTCTTTCCATCTCCTTATGTCGTCATCCAATTCTCTCAAAAAGGCCTTGTAATTTTCATTATATAGGTCCTTCACTTCCTTAGTTAAATTTACCCTAAGGTATTTTATTCTTTTTGTTGCTTTTGTGAATGGTATTGTGTTCTTGAGTTCTTTTTCTGTTAGTTCGTTGTTAGAATATGGAAATGCTACTGATTTATGCAAATTGGTTTTATACCCTGCAACTTTGCTGTAGTTGTTGATTAATTCTAAGAGTTTTCCAATGGATTCTTTGGGGTTTTCTATATATAAGATCATGTCATCTGCAAACAGCGAGAGTTTCACTTCTTCCCTCCCTATTTGGATTCCTTTTATTCCTTTGTCTTGCCTGATTGCTCTGGCCAGGACTTCCAGTACTGTGTTAAATAAGTGTGTACAGTACTGTGTTAAATAAGTGATGATACATGTCTCGTCCTGTTTTCATGGGGATGGTGCTCAGTTTTTGCCCATTGAGTATGATGTTGGCTGTGGGTTTGTCATATATGGCCTTTATTATGTTGAGATAGTTCCCTTCTATGCCCATTTTGTTCAGAGTTTTTATCATAAATGGCTGTTGGATCTTGTCAAATGCCTTCTCTGCATCTATTGAGATGATCATGTGGTTTTTATTCCTCAGTTTGTTGATGTGGTGTATCACGTTGATTGATTTGCGGATGTTGAACCATCCCTGTGTCCCTGGTATGAATCCCACCTGATCATGATGTATGATCCTTTTGATGAATTGCTGAATTCGGGTTGCCAAAATTTTGTTTAGAATTTTTGCATCTATGTTCATCAGTGATATTGGCCTGCAGTTCTCTTTTTTCATGGTGTCCTTGTCAGGCTTTGGTATCAGCGTGATATTGGCCTCATAGAATGTGTTAGGAAGTGTTCCATCCTCCCTAATTTTTTGGAATAGCTTGAAAAGGATAGGTATTAAATCCTCTCTGAAAGTTTGGTAGAATTCCCCAGGAAAGCCATCTGGTCCTGGGGTTTTATTCTTTGGGATGTTTTTGATTGCTGTTTCAATCTCTTGCCTTGTGATTGGTCTGTTCAAATTGCCTGCCTCTTCTTGAGTGAGCTTTGGGAGATTGTAGGAGTCTAAGAATTTATCCATTTCCTCTAGGTTATCCATTCTGTTAGCATAGAGTTTTTCATAGTATTCTCTTATAATCCGTTGTATTTCTGCAGAGTCTGTTGTTATTTCTCCTCTTTCATTTCTGCTTTTGTTTATTTGAGCTTTCTCCCGTTTTTTATTTGTAAGTCTGGCTAGGGGTTTGTCAATTTTATTTATCTTCTCAAAGAACCAACTCTTTGTTTCGTTGATCCTTTCTACTGCTTTTTTTGTTTCAATAGTATTTATTTCTGCTCTGATTTTTATTATTTCTCTCCTTCTGCTGACTTTGGGCTTTGTTCTTCTTTCTCTAGTTCAGTTAGGTGTAGTTTAAGATTGCTTATTTGGGATTTTTCTTGTTTGTTAAGATGTGCCTGTATTGCAGTCAATTTTCCTCTTAACACAGCTTTTGCTGTATCCCATATGAGTTTGTATGGCATGTTATCATTTTCATTTGTTTCTAGGTATTTTTTCTTCTTTAATTTCTTCAACGATCCATTGCTTGTTCAGTAGTGTATTGTTTAGGCTCCACATCTTTGTGCCTTTCTCAGCTTTTTTCTTCTAATTAATTTCTAGCCTTATAGCATTATGATCGGAGAAGATGCTTGTTATTATTTCAATTTTTTTTAAATTTGTAGAGGCTTGCCTTGTTTGGCAACATATGGTCTATCCTTGAGAATATTCCATTTGCACTTGAGAAGAATGTGTATTCTGCTGTTTTAGGATGAAGTGATCTATATATGTCTATTAAGCCCAATTGTTTTTTCATTTAGCTCCACTATTTCCTTGTTGATTTTCTGTCTGGATGATCTGTCCATTGATGTGAGTGGGGTGTTGAGGTCCCCTACTATTATTGTGTTGTTTTTAACATCTTCCTTTAGGTCTGTTAATAGTTGCTTTATGAATCTTGGTGCTCCTGTGTTGGGTGCATAGATATTTATAAGTGTTATTTCTTCTTCATGAAGTGTCCCTTTGATCATTATATATTGTCCCTCTGTGTCTCTCTTTACCTGTCTTATTTTGAAATCTGCTTTGTCTGATATAGGAATTGCAACACCTGGTTTTTTTTTGCTTGCTATTAGCTTGAAGTATTGTCCTCCACCCTTTCACTCTGAACCTGTGTTTGTCCTTGAGGCTGAGGTGTGTTTCCTGGAGGCAACAAATTGTTGGATCTTGTTCTTTAATTCATTTTGCCACTCTGTGTCTTTTTATTGGAGAGTTCAGTCCATTTACATTGAGAGTGATTATTGATTCATGTGGACTTAATGCTGTCAATCTGTTGCTCGTTATCTGGTTTTCCTGTGTTTGTCTTCCTGTGTGCTTTAGCCTACCCATTTAATACTGCACTTTCTTATGCTGGGTTTCTTAGCTTTTTCCTTATTTATGTTTTGTGGCTTTGTTGTGTTTTTTAGTTTAGTGTCTACCCTGAAGTTTGTATTTTGAATCTCGTGTATAATATAGTCTATTCTCTGGTGGTCTCTTACTTACTTGGCCTAGACTAATTTAGTCCCTTTGCTCTTCCCCTCCTAAATTATTATTTTCATTTCTTTTTTTTTTAAGATTTTATTTTTTTCCTTTTTCTCCCCAAAGCCCCCCAGTACATAGTTGTATATTCTTCGTTGTGGGTCCTTCTAGTTGTGGCATGTGGGACGCTGCCTCAGCGTGATTTGATGAGCAGTGCCATGTCTGCGCCCAGAATTTGAACCAACAAAACACTGGGCTGCCTGCAGCAGAGCGCGTGAACTTAACCACTTGGCCATAGGGCCAGCCCCGTTATTTTCATTTCTTATTCCAACTCGTGTTATGAGTTTGTAGTTAGAGTGATAAGATCCACTTTGCTTTGGTAGTTTCCTTACCTTTGTCCTAATGCTATAGGTGAATATTTGCTATCCTATTCTGGTTCTATTTATCTGTCTCCCTACTCTGTGGATTGTGTCCCCTTTCTCCCTTTTTTCTTTTTTCAGGTATGAGAGCCTTCTTGAGGATTTCTTGTAGTGGAGGACTTTTGGTTACAAATTCCCTTAACTTTTGTTTGTCTGGAAAAGATTTAATTTCTCCCTCACATCTGAAGGATATTCTTGCTGGATAGAGTATTCTTGGCTAAAGATTTTTATCTTTTAAAGTTTTGAATATGTCACTCCATTCTCTCCTAGCTTGTAAAGTTTCTGCAGAGAAATCTGCTGAAAGTCTGATAGGAGTTCCTTTGTAGGTTATTTACTTCTGTCTTGCTGCCCTGAGTATTCTTTCTTTGTCTTTCATTTTTGCCATTTGTACTACTATATGCCTTGCAGTAGGTCTTTTCACATTGACAAATCTAGGAGATCTGAAAGCTTCCTCTACACACATTTCTCCCTCAATCCCTAGATTTGGGTAGTTCTCTTCTATAATTTCATTAAGAACACTTTCTGCTCCATTTTCCTTTTCCACGTTCTTGGGAATTCCTATTATCCATAAATTCTTTCTTCTCATTGAATCCGCTATCT
This sequence comes from Equus asinus, assembly GCF_041296235.1. Taxonomy (NCBI): domain Eukaryota; kingdom Metazoa; phylum Chordata; class Mammalia; order Perissodactyla; family Equidae; genus Equus; species Equus asinus. The sequence goes on from NW_027224738.1 coordinate 1,141,140, forward strand.
CTCAGAGATTTTCCTCATTTTTTTTAACTCTTAGTTCTCTTTCTTCCTCTGTCTGGAGCCATTCGGCCTGTATATCTTCAATTATGCTAATTTGCTCCTCTCTGGTGTCTACACAGGCATTCAGGGAGTCCGTATTCTGTTTTATCTGGTCCATTGTGTTTTTCATCTCTAGTTATTCTGTTTGATTCTTCTTTATAATTTCAATCTCTTTTGTGAAGTAACTCCAGAACTCGTTGGCTTGTTTCTCTATCTTTCTCTCTATCTCATTGGGTTTTTTGATTATAGCTGCTCTGAACTCATTTTCACTTAGTTTACCTATTTCTAAGTTCTCAGGACTTAATTCTGTGTTTTTATTGTTTTCCTTCTGGTCTGGAGCTTTTATAAATTGCTGGATGGTAGAGGAGCGGTTTTTTCACATGGTGGTAGAATTGAGTTGCAGTTACAGCCTGTTGCCACTATATGGGGGTTGAGAGCCGCGTGTTTTGAGCTCTCCGCCTTCGGACAAGATGGCAGCACCCAGCATTGTTTGCCAGGGGGAGGGGCTGTTTTTCTGGCTCGCCGATCTGGATTTGGATCAGTTCTGTTTTCTGGTCTCCTGAGGCCCTGGGTTTATGGGGTCCCCACACACGGAAGCTTTCCCCCATCAGCGGGTTTCCACTATACCGGCGGCAGGAGTCCTGGGCAATCCCCCGGTCACGTGGCCCCTCCCCCACTCCTTCCCTCACCTGCGGCAGTGATCCCAGACTCTAGGGGAGGGAGCGAAGTTCTCTCCTACCCTGTTCCAGCTCCTCTGAGGCCAGCAGCAGGGTCTCTGTCCTCCGTCTTTTTGATACTCTAGGTCTCTGATCTCCTGGCATTAGGTTTATTAGCTGAAATTCAGTTTTTTTTCAGTCCTTTGTTGTAGTTTGGAGGGGAGCGAGTCCCAGGTCACCTCACCCCGCCATTTTGCTCCACCCACCCCGTCCATGAGCACAATGTTTTAGACTGTAAATCGCTTGAAGGGAAGAGTAATGTCTAATTCATCTTTATAGCCCCAACACATCGTATGTAGTTTATATTCAATACCTGTTTGTTGAATGAGTGAACATAAGCATTATGCAAACACTCCTTACCACATAAGTAAACCTCCCATTTCCTTCTTGCTGCGCTGTATCAATTCTCTCTGTTTTTGTGCTTCCTTCCTATTCCTTACCATTATTACTTTATTCTCTGTCTTCAGGACCTAAATTCTTTAGCTTGATGTGGGATACGATTTAAGATTATTCTGTTTGGGAGCTGGCCCCGTGGCCAAGAGGTTGAGTTCACATGCTGCTTTGGAGGCCTGGGGTTTCGCCACTTTGGATCCTGGGTGCGGACCCAGCACCGCTCATCAGGCCACGCTGAGGTGGTGTCCCACATAGCACAGCCAGAAGGACCTACTACAACTAGAATATACAACTGTGTGCTGGGGGGCTTTGGGGAAAAGAAGAAGTGGGGGGGAAGATTGGTAACAGATGTTAGCTCAGATGCCAATCTTTAAAAAATAAAGATTATTTTATTTGAAAACTTCAGGGAAAAAACGAGTAAATCTATAATATGTTTATTCACTTTGAGATTTTGAAAAATCACTCAAGTATCTAATTCTAGTTCACCCCAGTTATTTTACTACACAGTATAATGTCTATTATAATAGCCTATTCTTTCTTCAGTTTAACAATAAAAAACCCCACAAAACCTAACTTCTGTTTTGTTTTCCAAACCTGGCCTGTGATATTTCACTGCAATTTTTAACTTTTCTCTTAATAATGTAGCTTTAATACTCTTGACATATTCAGTGATCCATTTGGTGACTTTTCTTGTGTTCTTTGATGTTCTATTATCTGGCGACCTTAGATATCATCAAGTCCAGCCCTCCAGCCTCCCGCTCACTCTAAGTATCTTCTTGGAAAGAAGTCTTCCCCAGAGTCATTTTCTGGCTCTTTGGAGGGAGTCTCTGAGTGTCTCCTGGCCTTTCTGGGAGAATAATATCCAGGTTCTCTTAGCTCTGCTCCGTCTCTGTTCCCTTCTGTGGCTTCTTTTCCCTACCTTTCTAACAAAAACTCAGGCGTGTTCTGTGGCCTTTCTTACTTCCCCGTTGCCCTCTGACATTTGGTTCACATTTGTCTTTTGATGACAGCCATATATTTATTTTGTCTAGAGCTCTGAGTTCTAATTCATATCTTCCTAAAGATTGTTATAATGGTGTGTCTCACTGATATCTCAAATTTTAGTGTGTCTAAAACCAAGTTATTTCTTCCTACCATGGTGAATATTCCTTTTTTCCAGTATTATCAGTGTTATCCTGGTCACCTAGGCTGGAAACCCAAGTCAGTTTCACCTCATCTTTTTCTGCCTTCTCTTTTGTCCCGTCATCCCCGTTTTTTATTGATGCTACCCTTTAGCATTCCATGGGTGTCATACTCAAGTCCTCATCTCTTGAATTACTGTATCATTCCCCTGGACCTGGCCCCCATGACCTGGTTTTGCTTCTTCAGTCTGTTATGCAGATTTCTGATGTCACTAAGCTTGTGTCGTGTCACTTCCTTGGACAAGATCTGGCCACTCTTAACCAGTCTAACTTGATGTCCTTCTGTTCCATGTGCACTCCTCTCTTAAGGATAGGTTGGGCCACTTGGTATCTTTGAACACTAATGCTTATTCCCATCTTTATACCTAAGTTCATGCTGCCTTCACCACCACTTCACCCCTTTATTATGTATCTAGGCCATCTGTGGTAGATACTACACAGGAAAGGTGAGACTTCTTTGAATGTTTTAAAGAAAGAAGTATCTGAGACAGGACTCCAAAGCAGAAGTGTGTAATCACCTGCTCATCACTGGAGGTCTCCACAGAGACAAATAATTTAAATCTTTGACTTTCTTTTAATGCATTAAGAATATTTGCGGAGGCTTTACAGTGTTCTGAGCCCAGGACTGGGCTCTGAGATTAAAAGAGTAAAGAAGACATCCCTCCATACTTACTGTCTCCATGGCAACCTCCCTAGTCCAGGCCGCCTTGTCTCCATTCACATTCCTGCCCCAGCCTCCTAACTGGACTCCTGGCTACGGTCTTGCCCCTCTCCAATCTGTTTGCCCCCCAGGGGCCCAGGTGACCCTTGAGGAAGTTCAGTCAAGCATGTCACTCTTGTCAAAGCCGTCCAATGGCTTCCCATTGCATCCCAAAAACCCGCTTCTGTACCCTATCTTGTCCCATCTCTCCTTCACCAACTCTGCCACACTGCCCTTTCCATTTCTTGAACACACCAAGCTCATTTCTGCTTTGTGACTGGTGTGCTGGTTGTTCTTTAATCTGGAGTATGGTTCCCTTGGTCTTTGCAGGGCTGGCTCCCTCTTCTCCGTCCTTCCAGATCTTAGCTGAATTGGGGGACTTCCCCTGCCATCCTGCCCAAAGAGCCTGTCCTGTCCTTTCCTCTTCCCACTTCTAACACTCTGTTTAAATTGTCTGTATTACGCTTAACATGCTATGTTTCTTATTTGTTTGTCTTTTTCTCTCCTCTCACTAACTTCCTCCTCCCCGAGTCCCACCCTGTGCAGAACATAAGCTGAGAGCAGGGTCCTCATTTGCCTGTTGCGCTGCCATATCCCTAGCACCTAACGTGCTGCCTGCAGCACGACAGGCAGTCAGTTCTTTCCAACAATATTTGTGAAATGGAAGAAAAGCCCATGGTTTTAAAGATGCTACAGTGTGGTCAGAGACGCAAATAACTAGCTCAACACAGTAAGTGCTATAATAACCAGTCATATCTATAAAGACCTCTGGGTACACCGTTGAAAGGTCAATTCATTCACGGTATAGGGAAGGAAGGATCAAGTTGACAAAGCTACACTGGGAAGGTGGCAGTTGCCTTTGGTCGTGAAGGAAGAGTAGGGGCAGACTAGAACATCAGAATCAGCGAAACACAGGGAATGGCAAAGGGTAGCTGTGCATGGTGTGGAGGGCATAGTCCGTAGTTCAGCCAGAGTTAAGAGTAACTGATGGACAGAAATGAGGCTAGAGCAACACAAGTGCCGGATTATAAAGAATCGTATTCACCATGGTAAGATTTCGAACTTTGTGTAGGAAAGTGAACCTATTCTGGCAGCATTATAGAGGAGGTATTATAAAGAAGGAACAAGATGTTGAGCTCAGTTTGACTCAGACAAGGGAAGGCTTAAATAGTGAGGTGAGAAACAAGGAAACAGATGGGGTGTTCAGATAAACCATGGGTTAAAAATGTTCTTCCAGTACTTTGGATTTTATTATTTCAAGTTACACTTCCTAAAGGTTTATTTTCATCTCCTGCAGAATTTGGTTGATCTTGCAGGCAGTGAAAGAGCTGCTCAAACAGGTGCTGAAGGTAATGAAAACTCATGAAATATTTTGGTCTGAAAGTCCTCCTGTTCTTTAACAGAGTAAAAGTGCCACCATGCATTTTAGAGACTAATAAAGTAATGATAATTTTGTGATAAAAGTCTTTAACAGAAAAAGCAGCTTCCTTATCTGGCTTATTATCTGCTTTGTGCTGCTGTAGCGTTAGTTAAAAAGATGAAACTCTGTCGTTGACAGGATTTATAGTTGGAAAGCTCCTGAGAGTCCCATGAACACCATAATCAGTAAGGAAATTCAGAAAAGTGGCAGGATACAAAATTAATCTATAGACATGAGCACCTCCTAACACAACAGCCGGTTGGAATATTTAATGTACGAAAAGACCCCCTTTGCAGTAATGACTTAAAAGGCATAATACCTAGGAAGAAACTCAACAAAAATTGTATAAGACCAAAATAAGGAAAACCTTAAAACAGACCTGAAAGAAGTAACCAAACACTGAGACAAATGAAAACGCATACTTAGATGGGAAGTTTCAGAACCATAAAGATGTCAGGCCTCTCTCTGTGTTAGTTTCCTGCAGCCTGACATAGAGACACTCAGCTGAGTGTGGCCTGTACCCACCACACCAGTGGATCCTCAGACCTGTGAACAAGAAATAAATGCCTGTTGCTTTAAGCTGGCTTGTTAAACAGCAGTATTCCAGCAATAGCTGAATAACGCACCTGTGCAATAACTGCTGTTCAGAAGGATTTGTTGCAGTATTTTTTGTGTACATGGCAGATTGAACACCTGCATGTCCCTCAGCAGGGTGCTAGGTAAATAAATTCTGATACATCCATACAATGGAATTCTATGCTGTAAAAAAGAGTGAAAAAGACCAATGTTTACCAATAAGATAGATGATATATTGCCAAGTGAAAAAAGCAAAGTGCAAAATAGTGTGTATAGTATGTTACTATTTATGTAAAGAAGAAAGGGGAAAAATTAATACGTATGAACTTGTATTTCTAAAAATCTCTAGAAGAATAAACTAATAATAGTTCTTGGTTAGAGCGATAGGAACTGGTTGAAAGGAGAATAAAGTGAGAGAAACCTTTTTCAGTAGACTTCCGTTTAAGACATGTGAGCATATTAACAGTTTAAAAATAAGGACTTTTGGTTGTGAACCTCTAGGAACTAACTTGGTTGCACGTCATTAGTTGCCTGTATTGGAGGTTTGGAAAAATAGATTTGAATTGAGGAGTTCGAGGAGCTCTTTTAGGACGTGGTGCAGACATGGGCTTTCCTGCATTCTTATTCTTTTCTTAGTCGTCTTTTTCGAGCTGTTTCTCTTGGGTGAGAGCCTTTCTGCTTCACGTGATGGGTGGGAGGAAGGGAAGGGCGCCTGTCAGCAGTGGGAGGAAAGGTGGGCGCAGATCTAATTTGAAGCACAGACTGTAGCATCTGACCCTGCAATTTCTAATTTCTCCCATAAATTACTGATAAATAAGTTCATCATCTAGTACAGGGGCCAATTTGTTTTCTTATTTATTTAATAAATGCAGGTGTGCGACTCAAGGAAGGCTGTAATATAAATCGTAGCTTATTTATTTTGGGACAAGTGATCAAGAAACTTAGTGATGGACAAGTTGGGTAAGTTTGTCCCATTGTACATTTACCTATTAATGCTTACGTTTTTCATTAGGTTGAAAATTATGATATTTCAGTGACACTCAAATAAATGTACTGATACCCCTGTATGTTCAAAAGCTTCTGTGATTCTATGAGCATGCGTTGCTTCTTATATGTATGACCGTGACCTACTAAATTTACTTTATATTTTAAATATTTTCTAGTTAGTAGTTTTGCTCTGCCTCAAGTAACCAGTAAAGAATGAATTTTTTAAACTGTAGCAAATTTAAGGTTCTGCGTTAAAAATAAACCACTTTTGTTATATAAAAAGTTTTACTCTTTTTCTCCCCAAACTCATCTCTCACTAAGTGGTTTCATAAATTATCGAGATAGCAAATTAACACGAATTCTCCAGAATTCCTTGGGAGGAAATGCAAAAACACGCATTATCTGCACAATTACTCCAGTGTCTTTGGATGAAACCCTGACTACTCTCCAGGTGAGTTTGATTTTTATCTCGAATCAATATGGGGGAAATCATCTTTCAGAAGGAAAAATTAGCTACTAAAATTAGGTGTAATTTTTTGTAATTGACATAACATACCTGTTAAAATAAAATTGGTGTGTCTACTAAATAGCATTCCTTAATCTTCCCAAACTTCAATCATTCATATCCTGCCTCCCCAATTTTTGCCACATCCAACAATATTTTATTGAAATTGACTTGATTTTTTCTTAAATAACTCACTTTTTAAATTTAACTTATTATAAAAGGAAACTTTCTATCAGTCCCATAAATGAAAAACTGGTTATCACTTGGAACAAACAGAAGGTGACCCAAAAAATGGGTGTGTGTGTTTATAACAAAATAATTCTTAAGTTCCTGCTAACAAATTGTTGCCTGCCTTTGCTCTGAGCCTAAGGCCTGTATTTTCTGTTTTCAAAAGAAAAGAAGAATGAGAACTGTCAGTAGAATAGCTGTCTCAATGAAGGGTTCAGTGTTATTTAATGGGCACCCTCACGTACCCAGTTAAAGTTACTTTTGACACTCATGCTCTAAGAAACATCACTTTAAGTAGCTATTGAGCGCTGGATCAAGGTTCTGTCAGAGAAACAAAGGTAGGAGATAGCGTTCCTGGCTTCACAGAATTTATAGTCTTATAGTGAAGATAAGACCTGTCTTCCAGCGTGATTTCCTTGGATTAAAAGTTAAGTGGCTAATAAGTAGGACAGAGTTCAAAGGAAGGAGAGGTGCTTTTGACTGGAAGTGAAGCTTCAGCGCAGAGGGAGCATTTGCCCTGGACTTTGAGGAGTAGATGGATTCCAGTGAGCCAGGGTGTGTAGGCTCTCTGTTGGCATCTGTCTTCAAGATATTTCTCTGACCCTCCTGAAGACTAGTGGCAAAGGTAAGTTATGGACATTGTTACAGGGACGTAGAATGCTGTGTGTTCAGAAGCTGTAAGCCACCTGGGAAGCTTTTACTGATGTTTCTTTACAAAAGAAAATTACAAGAAACCTAAATATTAATTAAACTAATCTTTTGGTGTCAACGTTTAACACTCTTGTATTTTTTCCCAGTTTGCCAGCACTGCTAAATATATGAAGAATACTCCTTATGTCAATGAGGTGTCTAGTGATGAAGCTCTCCTGAAAAGATATAGAAAAGAAATAATGGATCTTAAAAAACAATTAGAGGAGGTATGTATGAACTGTGTATTTCAGTAAAGAATAGAGATGGATTTAGAATTGAGATCTGCCTACATGCCCAGAGACTCTTAAATCCTCAATATCTGAGTTCTACAATCTAAATTTAAAACAAATAGTTTTTAACTAAGGAGAAATCAACCCGTAAAAACTTTACTATAAACTGCAAGATTTGGTTTCTTGAAATTATTTTAGATTTTGTTTTTCATTTCCAAAGGGCAAAATTTGAGATTTTCAAATGGGCCAAGTAGAGATACGTTTTTTTTTAGAGATAAAAACTGTCACAAATACAGAGAATTAGGTTAAAAAGAGAGACCATGAATAGTGTTTAAAACTACTTTGTTTCATTTTACATTATCTTGAATTCCTCTTCTAGCCCTAAGATAGCAATCTAATAAGATAGCATAATTGCTTGTCATTACCATTTGTTTGTTTAAACCATCATGGTCCCCAGTCTGTAAAAAACTTACATTTTACTGATCTTTTTAAAAATGACCTAAAATGTCAAATGGCGGTCTTAGAAGGATCTCTCTTCCTTTGCTATAGGTATTCAAGTCTCTGCTTTATGATTTCTCTGCCTATTTATATATTTTTAGTCAATTAATAGAATTGCTTTAACAGCATTGATATAATCTTATACATGGCATATAGAATAGTGACATGAGGAGAAATGTATATTTTACCCTATTATAAGTTTGAGAAATTATTGATTATGGTAACTGCATATTGGTGTTCTGCAGGTAGGGCATATTTTATTTCAATAAAATTCTCAGGCCAGCCCTGTGGCCTAGTGGTTAAGTTTGTTGCACTCCACTTTGGCAGCCCGGGTTCAGTTGCTGTCCGCAGACCTACACCACTTGGCGGCCATGCTGTCCTGTTGTCCCATGTACAAAATGGAGGAAGATAGGCACAGATGTTAGCTCAGGGCAAATCCCTTTCAAGCAGAAAGAGAAAGATAGGTACAGATGTTAGCTCAAGGTGAATCTTCCTCAGCAAAAAAAAAAAGAAAAATTCTCAAAACTCACATACAAATTTATATTTTTTTAAACAATACTTTCAAGGTTTTAAAACCTACCTACATTTATTAACGTAACCCAATATTACATTCTTTAGGTTTCTTTAGAGACTCGGGCCCAGGCAATGGAAAAAGACCAATTGGCCCAACTTTTGGAAGAAAAAGATTTGCTTCAAAAAGTGCAGATTGAGAAAATTCAAAACTTAACACGAATGCTAGTGACCTCTTCTTCCCTCACATCACAACAGGAATTAAAGGTAAAATTTAAAAGACAACAGCTTCTTTTCTTCTTCTATTATTGTTTTTTTTAATTGCAGTAACTTTGGTTTATAACAGTATATAAATTTCAGGTGTATATCGTTATATTTCAATTCCTATGTAGATTATATCATGCTGACCACCAAAAGACTAATTACCATCCATCACCACACATGTGCCTAATCATGCCTTTCAACCTCTTCTCTCCCCCTTTCCCCTCTGGTAACCACCAATCCAATCTCTGTTGCTATGGGATTGTCTTTTGTTGTTTTTATCTTCTATTTGTGAGTGAGATCATACAATGTTTGACTTTCTCCCTCTGACTTTTTACTCTCAGCAGCAATACCCTCAAGGTCCATCCTTGTTGTCACAATTAGCCAGATTTCATCCTTTTTTATGGCTGAGTAGTATTCCCTTGTGTATATATACCACATCTTCTTCATCCATTCATCCCTTGACGGGCACCTAAGTTGCTTCCAAGTCTTGGCTATTGTGAATAAGCCTACAGTGAACATAGGAGTGCATGTATCTTTACGCATTCACGTTTTGACGTTCTTTGGATAAATACCCAAGAGTGGAATAGCTGGATCATATGGTAGGTCTAGTCTTAATTTTTTGAGCCATCTCCATACTGTTTTCCATAGTGACTGCACCAGTTTGCACTCCCACCAGCAGTGTATGAGGGTTCCCTTCTCTCTACATCCTCTCCAACACTTATTGTTTCCAGTCTTGTTAATTATAGCCATTCTGACAAGAGTGAGGTGATATCTCATTATAGCTTTGATTTGCATTTCTCTGATAGTGATGTTGAACATCTTTTCATGTGCCTGTTGGCCATCCGTATATCTTCTTTGGAGAAATCTCCATTCAGATCTTTTGCACATTTTTGAACTGGGTTTTTGGTTTTTTTGTTGTTGAGATGTATGAGTTCTTTGTATATTTTGGATATTCACCCCTTTTTTGATATATGGTTTACAAACATCTTCTCCCAATTGTTAGGCTGTCTTTTCCTTTTCTTGATGGCTTCCTTTGCTGTGCAGAAGCTTTTTAGTTTGATGTAGTCCCATTTGTTTATTTTTTATATTGTTTCTCTTGCCCAGTCAGGCATGGTATTTGAAAATATGCTGCTAAGACCAATGTCAAAGAGTGTACTGCCTATGTTTTCTACTAGAAGTTTCGTGGTTTCAGGTCTTACATTCAAGTCTTAAATCCATTTTGAGTTGATTTTTGTGCATGGTGTAAGGTAATGGTCTACTTTCATTCTTGGGCATGTGGCTGTCCAGGTTTCCCAACACCATTTATTGAAGAGACTCTACTTTCTCCATTGTATGCTCTTGGCTCCCCTGTCAAAAATTAGCTGTCCATAGATGTGTGGGTTGATTTCTGGACTCCTGATTCTGTTCCATTGATCTGTGTGTCTGTTTTTATGCCATACCATGCTGTTTTGGTTACTATAGCTTTGAAGTATATTTTGAAATCAGGGAGTGTGACGCCTCCAGCTTTGTTCTTTTTTCTCAGGGTTCCTTTGGCTATTCTGCGTCTTTTGTTGTTCCATGTAAATTGTAGGATTCTTTGTTCTATTTCTGTGTAAAATGTTGTTGGAAATTTGATTGGGATTGCACTGAATCTGCTTTATTATGTTGAGGTACTTTCCTTCTATACCCAATTTATTTAGAGTTTTTATCATAAATGGATGCTATATCTTGTCAAACGCTGTCTCTGCATCTATTGAGATGATCATGGGATTTGTATTTTTCATTTTTGTTAATGTGGTGTATCACGTTAATAGATTTGCAGATGTTGAACCATCCCTGCATCCCTGGAATAAATCCCACTTGATCATGGTGTATGAAATTGTTAATGTATTGTTGTAGTTGATTTGCTAGTATTTTGTTGAGGATTTTTGCATCGATGTTCATCAGTGATATGAGCCTGTAATTTTCTTCTTTTGTGTTGTCCTTGTCTGCTTTTGGTATCAGGATGATGTTGACTTCGTAAAATGAATTTGGAAGCTTCCTCTCTTCTTCAATTTTTTGGAAGAGTTTGAGAAGGATAGGATTAAGTCTTTGAATGTTTGGTATAATTCACCAGGGAAGCCGTCTGGTCCTGGACTTTTATCTTTTGGGAGGTTTTTGATAACTGTTTCAATCTCCTTACTGGTGATCGGTCTATTCACATTCTCTACTTCTTCTTGATTCAGTTTTGGAAGGTTGTATTAGTCTAAGAATTTATCCATTTCTTCTAGATTATCCAGTTTGTTAGCGTATAGCTTTTCATAGTATTCTTTTATAATCTTTTGTATTTCTGAGGTATCTGTTGTAATTTCTCCTCTTTGATTTCTGATTTTATTTATCTGAGCCTTCTCTTTTTTTCTTGGTGAGTCTAGCTAAAGGTTCGTCGATGTTGTTTATCTTTTCAAAGAATCAGCGCTGAGTTTCATTGATTTTTTTTCCTGGTTTTTTTTAGTCTCTATTTCATTTATTTCTGCTCTGATTTTTATTACTTCCTTCCTTCTACTGATTTTGGGCTTTGTTCTTCTTTTTCCAGTTCCTTTAGGTGCACTGTTAGACTGTTTATTTGGGATTTTTCTTCTTTGTTGAGGTAGGCCTGTATTGATATAAACTTCCCTCTTAAAACCGCTTTTGCTGTATCACATAGACTTTGGCCTGTCGTAGTTTCATTTTCATTTGTCTCCAGATATTCTTGATTTCTCATTTGATTTCTTCTTTGACTCAATTGTTGTTCAATAGCATTTTGTTTAAGCTCCATCCATTTGTGGCTTTTCTGATTTTCTTCCTGTAGTTGATTTCTAGTTTCATACCACTGTGGTCAGAAAAGATGCTGGGTATTATTTCAGTCTTCTTAAATTTATTGAGACTTGTTTTGTGGTCTAATATGTGATCTGTCCTGGAGAATGTTCCATGTCCGTTTGAAAAGAATGTGTATTCTGCAGGTTTGGGATGGAATGTTCTATACATGTGTACTAAGTCCATCTGGTCTAATATGTCATTTAAGGCCATTTCCTTATTGATCTTTTGTTTTGATGATCTCTCCTTTGGTGTAAGTGGATTGTTAAAGTCCTCTACTATTATTGTGTTGCTATTTCTCCTTTTATGTCTGTTAATAATTGCTTTATATGTCGAGGTGCTGTTATGTTGGGTGCATAGATATTTGTAAATGTTAAGTATTCTTGTTGGATCATTCCCTTTATCATTATGTAGTGCCCTTTGTCTGTTGTTACAGTTTTTATTTTAAAGTCTATGTTTTCTGATATGAATATTGCTACCTCAGCTTTCTTTTCATTGCCATTTTCATGGAGTATCTTTTTCCATTCCTTCTCTTTCAGTTTGTGAGTGTCTTGAAGTCTGAAATGCATCTCTTGTATGCAGCACATATATGGGTCTTATTTTTTTTATGAAAGATGACAGCTTAAACTTGATATATAGGGAATAGAATTGGTATTCTTATATGCTTATTATATAGCTATGTGTTTCTTATCCTTTGATACAGTATATTTTAGGAAAGAACCTTTTGTGTATTTGCCTATACCTCAACAACACCTAGAACGTTCATTAAAAATACTTAACCCTGATTCCCATATGAAGAGATCCTAATTCAGAAAGTCTGGGATGTAGTCAAGGAATCTATTTGCACTATACTTCTTATGAAATTCTAATGAAATTGATTAGGTGATTGGAAACCACAGGTGTCTAGAGTATGTGGTAATATTTTCTATTTAATGAAACAGAAATAGTAATCTCAGGAAAATTTATCTAGACTATAAATCAACATAGTAATCAAAATTCTGGCTTCCAGTCTGTGTGCTTTTGTTTTTACCAGAGTAGGGGTTTATTTATCCAGCAGATGTTTTGGGGAGTGATAGTGTCATGGTTAAGAGAATGGCCTCTGGTGCTGGACTTTCTGGATTTGAATCCCAGTTCTGTCAATTCCTAACTCTCGACCTTGGGCCCTTTCTTAAATACTTTTTGCTGCAGTTTCCTTATCTGTGAGAAAGCTTGATCCCCACCTCATAGGACTGATGTGACAATTAAGTGAAGTGATATATAGAATGTGCTTAACACTATACTCTCCATACAGCAAATCCTCAATAAGTGTATGCTGTTAAGATTATTATTAATAGACGCTACCTTTAAGTCCACCATACCAGGTAAATGGAAGGCATCAAAACCATCTGTTGGCTCAGCCATGAGTAGGAAACAGCCCAAGGAAAGGGGTAGGGAAAAGTATGCCGGTTAGACATCTACATGTACAAAAGCTTGGAGTCGTGAGAAAACATATTTCTTGGACTTAAAATATTCTGGTGGCAGGGGCATTTAAACCACATTGTAGGATTCGAACATTGCATTATGCTAAGGATATGGGAAAGCCTTGTAGGTAACATGATTGGAATTGCTGTTTAGAAAGATGTGGCTACTGTGTACCTACAATTGATTGGGCCTCCACAAGGCTTGTGGCTCTGGAGATGGAAAAAACATGGGTAAATTGGAGAGCTATTTGGGAGACAGACTCGACAGAACTTTGTGATTGTTTCAACATGGGGACATGGAAAGGGAGAAGGAAGCATCTAGAATGACATACACACATTACTGGGCTTGCTGGATAGCTGGTAGCAGTATTTGTTGAGTTAAGGAACATTGAGTGAAGAGCAGTGGAGCTGTCCAGTGTTTTATTTGGGTCAGCTCTAGTTTAAGGTGTCAGGCAGTTGAAAATGCAAATATATGAAAATCAAGTGAAAGATCTGGGATGGAGATATCAATTTGGGCATTAACTACTGCAAATCCAAATTAAAGTCGTGAGAATGGATGAGCTTGCTCTGGGAGCATGTTGAGAATGAAAAGAACAGAGGGCCAAAGATAAGATCCTCCCAAACAACTTTTTAGGTAAAAGCAAAAAAGAGGAATGCCTAAAGGAGCCCAGGTTTAGCTCTAGAGTTAAGAAAGAAACCAGGTGAACGTGGTAAACTAAAAGAAGAGAATGTTGCATAGAGAGGTCACATTCTATGTCAGTGATGTCACGTTCTGCTGAGAAGTTAAATAAGACAAATATAGACTAAAACTTTTTGGATTTAGAAACAAGAAGCTCCTTCGCAAAAACAATTTGAGTTATGTATTGGGAATGAAAGCCACCTTGCAGTAGGCTGAGATGGCCAGTAGAAGGGTCTGGCCTTAGATAGAAGGAGAAACACTCCTTCATTATAACAAGGACAGAGGAAAAGGGTAGGAATCAATGCAAGTAATGCTTTTGTAAGTTTAGGCTTGTATTTTCTTTGTGAAATAGGAGGTTTAATTTTTCTTCTGTGGTGGCTGGAGATGGTAGAGACACAGTTTGTAGACCTGCTAAGGGTTTGAAATAGTCTCGCCTTTGTAGGGAATGGAAAAGAAAGCCAACGAGGGGGCAAGGAGTCTTGCCAGGCAGCCTTAAGGGCCCAGGTGATGTTGGTAGCCAGTCTTCTGGCTGTCCACACAGTGTTCAGGAGGCTAATAAAAGCTCAGATGGCAGTGTAATTCATCTGAGTGTACATTGTGATAGGATAGGTGTGGGGAACACAGAATGGGTCTAATAGTTTGAGACCATTGACCCAAAAATGTGATTGAACTGGTGATCTATAGAATCTAAGATGATGGGATGAGAGCCCAAAGGTAGCTGGCAGAAAGAAAACAGTGGATCAAGAGACTAGATGTCCCTCTTAAGCTAACTAGCTATAATGGGATTAACTGAATCACTGGGGTGGAAGGAGTTCTAGGTTTATGAGTTTCAGATGACAGGGTCCAGTGGCTTTGGGAGCGAATGGAGTTGAGCTGAAGGTCATGGGAATCAAGGATTTATATATGAATGTGCTTTTGCAGAGCAGGCTGTGGAAAGGGCTGGCCATTTCAAGCAGAAGCCATATATTCTGGGGACAACAGATAATCTTGACAGGCAACGCAGTGGAATGGGTGGTGGATAAGGTCTGAAGTTACAAGCATGGGCTCAGCCACCAATTGGCTGTATGACTGTACACAACTCATGTAAACTTTTTGGACACTCAGGCATCTATAAAGTGGATGTAGTAAGAGAGGATTGTTGAGAGGATCAAAAAAGATGAGATAATGCTTGTTCTAGTAAAGGGACAAGAGAGGAATATACCTGTAAAATATGGAAAAACACTTAGGCGGTGGTCAGAGAAAGAGAAAGCAGTAAAGCCAAGTGAGTGATGAGGACAGCTAGCTGGGTGGGACAAGAACCAGGAGACAGAGGTATCCCAGGAGGGATGAGGAAGAAGTAGAGAGACGAGGAAGAAGAGAACATAGAAACTAAAAGAAAATGTTGGCTAGAGAGAAGGAAGGAGTGAAGGGTTTGTTTTTGAAAAAATCAAAAGCAGAAAACAGAGGCTTGAGCATTCTTAAAGCCCAGTGGAAGAAGGTAGTGAAGACGACAGATGAACAGATACCTGAGGGAACAGAGTCCCAAGGGAGAACGGAAGGAACAAGATTAGGAGCGCTGGTTGGATCGTGAGCTTTATAAACTGGAAAAGAATTGGCATGGGAATGGCCCTGTGGAAGATTTACTTGCTGAGGGAAGTTCAAATGGGCTGCCTGTCTGTTCCTTCCCAGTTAAGGCTGGGTTCCCAGAAGTGCTTTTGGTCACTATGTTGGTGGCTGTGCTGTCTTCTGTAACACCAGATTACTTGAAGGATTGATACTTAACTAATTCCTTTCAGTAAATTTGCAGAAATTCTTGTAAGTAAGCCTTCAAATACAAAATGAAATTTAAATAATAGTTTCATCAAATTTATTATGAAGTTAACACTAATTTGAAAAGTTTGAATATGTTTTCTTATCTCAGGATGTCCTTAGACTGATAAGATATTAAACTAGGCTGAATAAGAATTCTACCAAGTCAATGGTTGTTAAAAATGGAAACTAGTTCCCTTGTTTTATGATGTTTGAGCCAGATGTGTGTGAGGTAATTTTGATTTCTTCTTCTTTAGGCTAAAAAAAAACGAAGAGTCACTTGGTGTGTTGGCAAAATTAACAAAATGAAGCATTCAAACTATGTAAATGAGTTTAATGTACCAGAGAATGTAACAACAAAGACACATAAGTCTGCTCTAACTTTAGGAGGAGAAATTGATGAATGTGAGTTCTTCTTCAACTACTTTTAATTATAAAAGTATCCCTATAAAGAGAGACTTTATTTATAACTCAGTTAATGTGATAAACACAGTTAAATAAAATGTATGTATTTTAGATGTGATTACGATGATAAAAATAAGTAATTTTAAGAAAGTGAACATTGATGAAGTTCTCTATTTTTTCCAGATCTCTTAAGAATGATGTGCTGTAGTTGAAACATTTGAGACAGATATTTTTATTTTTTGTTTTTGTTTTAATCACTGCTCATTAAGTTAGTACCCATATAATGTCTGGCTTAAACTTTGCTAATCTTGAAAGGGTAGCATTTACACAGGAATCTGTTGCAAAGTTTGTCTCTAACATTATAAGTATTTTTTAGGGGCATTTAAAAATATGCTTACAATGATTAAATCTCAAATTTAGAATTTGTCCTTTTAACCTATACAGTCGCACGTTGATTAATGATGGGACGTGTTCTGAGAAGTGCATCTTTAGGCAATTTTGTTGTTGTGTGAACATCACAGAGTGCGCTTACACAAACCTAGGTGGTACAGCCTGCTACACACCTGGGCTCTGTGGTACTAATCTTGTGGGACGCCTGTTGTATATGCAGTCCGTCCTTGACTGAAACGTCCTTATGCCGTGCATGAATGTGTTGTACTAAGGATCCTACATTTTATCACTAATTCTAACCAGTGATCTTAATTCACACGAGTATATAAATGATCACATCTGTTTATATATTCTTGGCATTCATACTGTGAGCACATATTAACTAATTTGAGCTTATTACCTCAGATCAGAATTTTTTTAATCTTTAATTTGAGTTTTAGGAAACTTAATAACATGTTTATGGATAAATTTCTTTTCCCCCTAATTATAGCTCTCTATTCAGAGTCTGATATTTTCAGTAACACTCTTGATACATTAACTGAGACAGAGTGGAATCCAGCAACAAAACTACTAAGTCAGGTAACTTAAATGTATTTTACAGAACATTATCCTTTTACTCTTCTTTAAATTCATTTGTTATTGATGTTTGCTGTTGTGGCACATTTCTAGCTCTGACTGTTTCAGTAGTAGTTGAGGTTCTTATTAAGGCTTCCCCAACTTGTTACACTCCTCGTTGGTAACTGTGGCATACAGAGAGAGGCTAAACATTTCCTAAAGTATGGTAATAGGTAAACCTTTGCTTCTAGTTTTTACCAGCAGATCTTGGTATCTATGATTTTTTGGTAAGTTTCTGTTTTGCCTTGGGCCATCCCTTGAAGGTAAAAAGGGCTGATTTTAAAAGTATCAAAATTCTCAGGCATAAAGTAGAATGGTGTATCAGGGAAGGGTAATATTGCCAAATAATGCTGAAAAATGAAAGTAAATAAAATTATATAGTCTTATGAAAACTTTAAGAAATAAGGAATACTGTAGTGAATACTTTAGTAAGTTTAGATTCCATGTTTGCTTTCTAGGCTGCTAATATTCAAAGAAATATAACATAGTCATATAAATGTATTTGTTAAAGAAAATTTCATTTTAATTTTGAAATAAAATTGCAGTGATTCTTGGGAATTGTTATTATCATTAGCTAACCATTATAATTAGTTGTAATGGTTCTTATAATTAATTATTATGGGGAATTATATGCTTTTGTGTCCCTAAAACACTCTGGAAGGTTTGTTGTTTTTTTCAAATCCCTAGTGTTGGTTTAGTTTCTTTTAACTCATGGCTTACTCTTCCTCATGATGGAACAGAAAGCAGAAACAGGCCTCTGCTCAGCACGGTGAGGCCTGGCAGCCGTTGGAGTTTTAGAAGTCAATAAATAATGGCTCCGTGTCACTTCCTAAATTCAGAGCTGTCTGAGAAATTAAACAGGAGTCAAGCAGGTAGAGAATTACATTATTAGCTTTATTACCAAGGAGCTTAAGGATCTGTGGTCAGATGACTTCCCATTATGTGCCCTACTCCTACTCCCGACTGAATTTTAAGTCAGGCACAGGCAGAGCATTTGTTTATATGATCTTTCTTTCTTTCTTTCTTTCTTTCTTTTTTAATTCTATCTCTTTGAAAATAGTCTTCCTCTATTCTATGTTAGCTAGTTTACCAAAAGGCAGACCTTCTGTTATGCTGTGGATCAAGCTAGACCATTGGGAAGATATTGGAGAATGGCCCAAACTACCAAATGATTCAAGGTTAAATGAATTATTTGACTAATCCAGATTTTAGTTAACAAAACAAAGAACTTGAATCCTCTCTGACTTGAAAATCTGGTTTTGTTTATAATAGGAAAACTTAGAAAGTGAGTTGAATTCACTTCGTGCTAACTATGATAGTCTGGTACTAGACTATGAACAACTAAGAAGAGAAAATGAAGAAATGGAATCGAAATTAAAAGAAAAGAATGGTTTGCATGAATTTGAGGCTCTAGAAAGAAAAGCGGAAAAAGATCAAGAGGTAAAAGATGAAAAGATGTGGAAACACAAAACTAAACTAAAACTACACTTTGTGTGTGCGTGAGGAAGATTGGCCCTGAGCTAACATCTGCTGCTAATCTTCCTCTTTTTTTTGCTTGAGGAAGATTGTCCCTGAGCTAACATCTGTGCTGGTCTCCCTCTATTTTGTATGTGGGACACCATCACAGCATGGCTTGACGAGTGCTATGTAGGTCTGCACCTGGCATCCAAACCCATGGAGTGCACAAACTTAACCACTACACCACCAGGCTGGACCCTAAAACCACACTTTTAAAAGTATCATTTTCTTAAAGATGTTTATTTCTAAGGTTGATATATTGAAAACCCAACCATTTTCCATTTGTACACACAATTTAGAGAATTTAAGAAATAATCAGTTCATTTATATTGCTTTAAAAATAGTTAAATCATAATTGTTTCACTTGTGCTTGTGTGCAAGAAGAGGAAGGAATCAAAAACATCTTTGAGCAGGTTTGGTGAATCTGCCTATTGATGAATTAATCTTGAAGAAATTATTTCCTGATAATTTGTATGTTATCAATAATTTATTGAGTATACCAGAATTGCTGCCTAGAGCATAGCTGTTTCCTTCTGAGACCAATATGAATTTTAATATCTAGTGAATGTTTTATGTATGGATACTACATATTAATGGACTTCATTTTCTTTAGAAAGTATGTACCTAAGTAGTTAGAACATTATTAGAATAGCTGGGAAAGCTGATTTTGCATGTTTCTTTTTCCATAAGAGAGTTATTGTAAAAATTAGTATAACTAATATGAAGTAGTTTTAATGGAATTTTTAGAAATGAAACAGATTAGTTAAATTTTCTCAGTGTATAATGTTAGGCTACATGTTAAGAGAACCTAATCCCCAAATCATCAGACTTTGGAGACAGAAATTGTCCAAAAGATTCAAGAGATTTCTTAGTGCAGAGAGTCGTTTACTTAGAGTTTA
Organism: Equus asinus; assembly: GCF_041296235.1. NCBI lineage: Eukaryota > Metazoa > Chordata > Mammalia > Perissodactyla > Equidae > Equus > Equus asinus. The sequence goes on from NW_027224738.1 coordinate 1,160,639, forward strand.
TAGACACGATGAAATTATTTTGCAGAAGTTTTGAACTCACTCATTTTTGGGGAACGAGAATCCATAGCTGTTATCATACTTGTGAAGTGATCTGTGATTCCCTCCAAAATTAAGAGCCAGTGTTTGGTGTGGTTAAAGTATGAGTTAATTTGCAGCTGCTTCTCAGATTTCTGTATGAATAGCCCAAAGGGACACAATCATTTTTCCTCTGTGTCATTGTTTAGTTTCTCACCCTCTTTTCCTTTTTAAAAGGAAAAAAAGAATCCTGTGCCAAATATGTTATTTCCATTCTACCTACAAATTAGTTAATCCTACATTTCATAGGTATTATATCCTAAGACGCAAAAGTTTGTAAGTTCTCCAGAGTTTCATTTACCTTTTTTAATATTCTCATATTGACAAAATGCAAAATGTCATGAAAAAAACAGTGGACTTCAGTCAGTAAAACTGGATTTTATTGAGAGGAGGTGGTCTGGCGTCGTGGTTAAGAACAGGTTCTCTGGGGCCAGACTCCATGGATTTAAGCCCCAGTTTTGCTGCTCCCGACCTCACTGCGGATTCAAGCCTGGCACGCATTATTGACAAGGCCTTGAGCAAGCACCGAATTTCATAGGGCTTCCTTCCTGCGCGTCTCCACCCCTGAGGTTAGATCAGGTGCTTGCCAAGGCCCCTTCGAACTCCAAAATTTCATCTAAGTTTTTGTGTATTTCTTATTATAAATAATATGATGTAAAATTAACTTCGGGCATAAGTGTAGCAGTAATTTCTCTAATTTTTTATTACGTCATTTATATGTTCAATTAGTAAAAACTGAAGCTCACTGAATTGTCACACTCAAAAAGATTACAAAATAACAGAATGTATGACTTGAATCTCACATCTGGATTGTTTTTTCTTTTTTAACCACAGTCAAAGGGGAAAATAATCCTATTCTCTTCAGTTTTTCTTGGACATAAATTGAAATTCTAGGTTCTGTAAGGTAACATAAAAGATTAAGTAATAAAAACTTATTCTTTTCAAAGACAGTTTTACAATATCCATTCCATTTTAAACTGAAAATATTGTAAGTTTATGTGTATGCAGTAAAATATGTTCCAAAACATATATTTTGGGGAAAAGTTTAACCAAAAAAGAGTAAAAGTCAAATTATGGCTTTAGGACCTATGTCATTGCTCTGGTTTGCCAAAGGGTTTCACCAAAAATCACCAAAGCTGTGGATAATTCTCAAGTGGGAATATCATAATATAGGATGTTTAAATAGTGATTTTAGAGGGAGAAATAAGGTCAGTATCATCAAGCTCAGGGAACAAGAGAAATTTCAGTCCTGCTGCTTAAGAAAACAATGCAGATTTCAGCTCTAAGTTTCAGCAGGTGAAATGAAATACTTAAGTTCTTAAGACAAAAACTTGATTTATTTAATTTTATAATTTTCACAACTTGGAGATTTTTGTCTTAAGAACTTAAGTATTTCATTTCACCTGCGGAAAATTACAGCTGAAATCTACATTGTTTTCTTAAGCAGCAACAGATTAACTTTTGATCGTATTGTACACTTTATGCTCAGCATCTTAAACAATATGTTATTGGAAGGTTACACTCAGATCTTTACAAAAGTTGCTTCATCTTTTTCTGTTTATGAGAACCAATACTTCAAATGAAGTGCTATTTCAAATGAGAAGTGGGAGAATTTTTCCTTCTAAATCTTTATTTTCTAAATATTTTCCAAAATTAAGAATGATCATTTAGTTCTTTCTTTTTGGTAAATGTGCTTTTCTTGCACAAAAATTAGAAATAGGCAGCTTTCTTGCACGAAAGTTAGAAACAGAGAAGAAGAGGTAAAAGATGAAGCCAGTTTAAATTACAACCTATACAAATGTCTAAAACTTTGCCAAACAATTGGGCAGCCACTCACCACATGTGGCAGCTGGGCACTTGAATTGGGGCCAGTCTGAATTGACTTCAGTATGAAAAAAGAATGTAAAATATTTCATTTTTTTTATATTGATTACATGAAGAAATGACAATATTTTGGATATATTAGGTTAAATAAAATGTATTATTAAAATTAATTCTACCTGTTTTATTTTTTAATGTGGCTACTAGTAAATTTTAAATTACAAATTTGGCTCACATTATATTTCTGTTGGATGATACTGCCCTAAAATAAGAACGTCAACACTAGTCTGAAATCTGAAACTAGTTTAGGATGGAAACAGCCAGTCGCTTGCATTCTACTAGAATTTGCTTTTACTCTTTAAGGACTCATCTGATTATTAAGATTAAATAATTCTAAGGAAAAATATGTTTATCTTAGGAAATTGTAGTTTACTTGTTTTGAACACAAAAGTTTATGGTACTGAGATAGTTAATGCTATAGCTATTTTGATAGAAAGGAAACTTTAATAGAAATACTTATATCTTTAAGTATTCTTTATACTTTTAGACAGTTGGACAATGTAAAGCGATAACATCATCTTTCCAATATTCCCTGTGGAATAAACCAACAGGGTAGATAGTTGGTAATGCTGTGCATACCTCTGTAGCTTTGGTGAGCACCACATGGAACCAGCCTAATCCAAACCTGCATTCCAGATCACAACGCATTAACAAGCACGCCAGTGTAAAGCTAAATGGCTAATTCATGGGAAGAAAAAATCTTACGGGGTAAATACATTTATGCATTTAACTTACCCAAAACAAAAATCTATTCAGAGAATGTTTTTTAAAAGTTTGATTACAGTTCATCTCCTCCAAGTGATGCCTACTAATGTACTTTTGATGTTATTGTAACTTTATTAACAGATGATGTAACTGTTATTTGGGTTATGCTGAGGTTTTCTTCTTTGTTTTGTGGGGTTTTGGGATTTTTCGTTTGGTTAGTTGGGTTTGGTCTTTTGGGAGAGTTTTTGTATTTTTAAATAATGAGGTGCTCTGCTGCAGTAGCTTGAACAGTTATCTCTCAGCCCTTCTTACTGTGTTAGGTGATTCTGAAGCAGTGAATGAATGCTGTCTTTTTTTTTTTTTTGCTCTGTTTAACTATTGGTTTGCTCTGTTGCCTGTTCACATGCTCTTACAGATGCAACTAATTCATGAAATTTCCAACTTAAATAAAGAATTTAGTTAAGCATGCAGAAGTGTATAATCAAGATCTTGAGGTGAGCTTTTATGTTGATATTTCTGTTGATAAGGGACTAGAGCTATAAAATATACATCATATGTAATTGAACATGATTTCAGAAAAGAGAAGGAATTATATTTTTTAAGTATCAACTTTTAAATTTTACTGTCTAAACTATTAAATGTAAATTCTTTTTAATCCCTTAGAATTTAGATCCAATTAAATTGTGTTTCACTCTCCTTTGATTCTTTTAGAATGAACTAAGTTCAAAAGTAGAGCTGCTTAGAGAAAAGGAAGACCAGATTAAAAAGCTACAGAAATACATAGACACTCAAAAATCAGAAAATGTGAACATGGACTTGTCATACTCATCGGTAAAAATCAGGTTTATTTTGTTGTGTAATCATGTTGGCATTTATAGTGTACCATCACCATCATCATAGCAAATGCTTACGTTGAGCCTACTGTGTGCCGAGCATTGTTGTAGTTGTTTTACATTTAGTATTTTATTTAATCCTATCAGTAACCCTATGGGAAAGGGACTGTTGGTATCATTGCCATTCTACAGATAAAGAATCGCTCAGAGAGTTGAGGACATCATTCTTTGAGTGCATGTAAGTAAGTTAGGAGTGAGCTTCCATTAAAAACCAGTAATTCAAAAAACATTTTAATTTTTTCAATTGTTTTATACAAATGCATGAAGAAGTATGTAGTTGATCTCAGCCAAGATATCAGATCTTGGCATTAAGTAACATTTGAATCTCATGGTGAAATTGTTAAATTTTTTTATTTGCTTTCAATCCACCTGATTACTTCAAGAAAGTATCTGTTTGATTCTAGTTTTTAACACCCTTTTTTAAAAGGCAACAGTTTCTAGCTAGAATTTTTTTCTTTTTTTAAAGATTGGCACTTGAGCTCACATCTGTTGCCACTCGTCGTCATCATTTTTTTTTTCTTCTTCTTCTCCCCAAAGCCCCCCAGTACATAGTTGTATGTTCTAGTTGTGGGTCCTTCTGTCTGTGGCATGTGTGATGCTGCCTCAGCATGGCCTGATGAGTGATGCCATGTCCGCACCCAGGGTCCGAACCAGCAAAACCCCGGGCCACTGAAGTGGAGCTCGTGAACTTAACCACTCGGCCACGGGGCTGTCCACTAGCTAGAATTTTTTTAATCTTAGTTTCTGTTGTTCTTTTGTTTTCATTTGAACTTGTCAGAGTACTTTTTGTTACCTTCTATTAATCACAAATGATTCTTTTTAAAAGTGTTGTTACTGTTTGGAGGCCCTGGGAAGAAAGGTACTTTCATATAATCTTCGAGTGTCTACTGACAGAGTGGCAAGCAGAATTGCCCACTTTTTAAAAGTTGTTCTTTATTTCTTTCTCTTTATTCATTCATTCATTCATTCATGCATTAATGTTTTCCCAAGGACATATGGTTGAATTCATGTCAGCTAAAGTCATGTTAAAATGCTGCTTCTCTTTAAAAATGACACAGTGGATCTTTTTATGTATTTATCAGTTATATTTTCTCTTCTGTGAGTTGCCTGTTCGTATCTTTTCTCTCTTTTGCTTTTGGATTGTTTGTCTTTTTTTTTTCAGTTTGTGATTTAATATTCTTAATTTTAACTATTAATTGCTCACCTGTCATGTTTTGGAGAGAATAATTTAAAAATACGTAGGAAACTTTAACAGGCTAGCTGAGCAACAATTGTGTTAATCTTTTTTAAACAATAACAGATTTCTTAAATTACAGTACTTCTATATATATAGTGCTTTTATAATTTGGAAAAAGATAACCAGAATTTTTAAAAATATTTTTATTTTCGAAAATGTCATTTCTTTTCATCTATCCTAAAAAAAATTTGGTGATTAACGTATTTTCACCATTTTTGATTTGTTAGGAATGACATCTGTGTGTGTGTTCTCTAAAGTCTTTTCCAACTCTAAGAAAGTTAGCTTTCAGGAAATCCTTTTTGTTGTGTGTATAGGAAAACATTCAAGACCTCAAACAGATGAAACAGACTCTGTTCGATGCTGAGGCTGTAGCCCTCGATGCCAAGAGAGAAGCAGCCTGTCTCAGGAGTGAAAATCTGGAGCTGAAAGAGAAAATGGTAAGTGATTTTTGTTATATTTATAATAAAGCAGTTGTAATGATCACTACATTTTTGTGAATTTGTATTGTTTCTCTCATAGAAAGAACTTGCAAGTGCATGCAAGCAAATGGAAAATGATATTCAGTTATATCAAAGGCAGTTGGAGGCAAAGAAGAAAATGCAAGTTGATCTGGAGAAAGAATTACAATCTTCTTTTAATGAAATAGCAAAACTCACCTGCCTTATAGATGGAAAAGTTCCAAAAGGTATTTTATAATTTCAGACTTACCTCTTTGCAAATCCAACTGCCTAAAGGATTTTGCACCTCCATTCCAATGATTAAAAGTCCATTGTTCTCTGATGTTTGTAAGTAGCCTAATATTAAATTTCAATATCATTTGGTGTCAGTATTTATAAGTGTTTCCATGGACTTCAAATTATAAAGGTTTAAGAATTATTTTTCAAATGAATTGGACCCGATCTTGAAAAAGGCGATTCAAGAACTTTTAACAATTGGATTACCTGTTGACCAACACTGGTTCTTTCTTTAATAAATTTTATATAATCTGATTAAGTAATCTAAGTTTGTATGTAATTTAAATTGTCCCAATAACTGCAAACTGTTTAATTTACCAAAAATATCCTAGATTTGCTCTGTAATTTGGAATCAGGAAGAAAGATTACTGATCTCCAGAAAGAACTGAATAAAGAAGTTGAAGAAAATGAAGCTTTGCATAAAGAAGTTAATTTGCTCTCAGAGTTGAAATCTTTACCCTCAGAAGTAGAAATGCTAAGGAAAGAGGTAAATATGTTTTTAAGCAAATAACTCTTACTTTGAAATAAAAACCCTTGCAATATTGCCTTAAATATTTTGCCATAGTTTGTTTTAAAGTAACAGTGAAGAGACTGTAAACATTTGACCCTGCTTGTTAGGAACATTTTCAAAGAATATGTAACAGTATACTTAGTAATGAGATCCATGTAGGGGCCATTTCTATAGTCCTCAGATGTAGTGCTTTTCAACAGAGATTGATGGCCCACCCTTAGTCTTTATCTTTTTTGGTGCTGTTGCTGTGGTCATATCACTATGTTGAATAAAGGAGAGTAAGGAGGTAAAGAGGGTGGCATTGATGAAGTTTTAGAGGTTGACGTAAATATTGCAGCCTAGTGAGCAATTCCGGAAACCTTCTGCCAGCCTTTCCTTTTTCTGCCTTTCTGAAAGAAATAAAAAGGACAAGAATTTGAGTACTTACTACATGGTGAGCATCATGCTAAACAACTTTAGCAACGTTATTTAGTCATCCTAAAAACTCTTTAAAGTACATGCTGTTTTTTAGCCCAACACATAGTTATGGATCTAAAAGCTGAGTTACACAGACCTGCCTCCTACCCTGAGCCTGTGGTTACAAGAGCTCTACTGTCTCGCTCCCTCTCCTTTGTCTCAACTTTGGCTCTCCTCTCTTTTTCCCACTTCCTTCTCCTTTATCTTTCACAATGATTAAACTATTTATAAGCTGGATATTGTTGGTTTAAATTAATTACTTAAATAATAGTTTAAATTTAAGTTATTTAAAATTTAAATTATTCATGGATTAAGTTTTTGGAAATCTGAGCTGCATTCAAAGCCTTTAGAAAGAAAATAATAAGTCAAATTCTAAGAAAAACCATAAGATGCCTGAAACACCATAAAGTTAGAAAACACTTTAGAATGATAGATAAGGAAATAAAGACATCCTAATTAAGTGTTTCTTCTCCACTCAATCCTTACTAGAACCCAAACAAAACTTTGATGGTAAAGTTAAGCAGGATAATATATTGTTATAAAGATGTGACAATAAAAATATTACCTTTCCTCAGTCAAATCTGTGCTTAATTTCAATGTCTTTTTTCTTTTTTGCAGATAAAGCTTTTCTTTTCCTGATAACTGCTGTAGTGGATCTTATATTGCTAACATAGCTAAATTTTATTTCTTTTCCGTAGATAAATGACAAATCTGAAGAGCTCTGTAAGATAACATCAGAAAAAGACAAATTGTTTTCTGAAGTAGTTCATAAAGAGAGTAGAATTCAAGATTTACTTGAAGAAGTTGGGAAAACTAAAAGTGACCTAGCAGCTAGCCAGTTGAATTATAAAAGAACTGATCAAGAATTCCAAGATTTTAAAAATCAACATGTTGAAACTGAGCAAAAGTATAAGATGGTCCTTGAGGAGAATGCAAGAATGAGTCAGAACATAGGAAATCTCTCTAAAGAAGCTCAAACACTTGGTTTAAGCTTGGATGCTTTGAACATGGAGGTTGGTACAACACACCCTCTATGGAAATGGTCTTTAGTTTTCTGGGGTTTGGCTTCTATATAGATGCCACAGAATGCTCTGCTTCTCACAGTAACTTTTTCTTATTTTAAAGCTTTCTTACAAAACCCAGGAACTTCAGCAGAAAACAGCTGAGAGTCAAGAAAGGTTAAATGAAGTGAAAGAGCTGAAGCAACAATTAGAAAGTAGAGATTCTAGGCTGCAAACTGTCGAAAGGGAGAAAGCACTGATTACTGAGAAACTTCAACAAACCTTAGCAGAAGTAAGAACCTTAACCCAAGAAAAAGATGGCCTGAAACAGCTCCAAGAGAGCCTGCAGATTGAGAGGGACCAGCTCAGAAGTGACATTCAGGACACCGTGACCATGGTGAGGCTTTGACAGAGTAAACTGAAAACTCAGAGCCTCTTCAAGACGTTCAGGAGCCATCAGTTATTATTTATGATCAAGCAGTAACTATAAAGTTATTTTCATTGTTTCACATTATTCTAATTGAAATTGTGTTCCCTTTCTCTGACAAAGAACATAGATACCCAAGAACAATTACAAAATGCTCTTGAGTCTTTAAAACAACACCAAGAAACAGTTAACACACTGAAAATGAAAATTTCTGAGGAAACTTCCAGGAATTTGCGTATAGAGGAAAACATAGGAGAAAATTCGGATGAATTTCAGGAAAAGGTAAAGGGTATTTCTGTTCGAGTTTTCATATACTATATGTGAGCTTTCTCCTTAACTTCAGACACTTAAGTACATAATGGTGACCTCAATCCTATTGATTATTCACAGTGAATAACTAACAACAGTTTACAAGATTAGCCCTAGTGTCTTTGAAATAACTTCAGATATAACTGCTTACAATCAGTTGGAAAAGGAAAAGGCAAAAATGTTAGTTCAAACTTTGAGCTGATATTTTCCGAGGCCTGGTGTATTTTAAACATCTTTAAAAGCCCCTCTGAATTCTAAGAATGTAAGAAAGATTGAGTGCTTATTATTACTTATGGGTAAAATATTTGTTTTATATCAGATTTTGTGTACTAGTTGAGAGTTCACTATCGATGTGTGTGTCGTGTTCATGTCTGTTTCTAGAGCTGTGCTGTGCTTAAATCTCAGCTTATTCTAGGCAGCATGGTTCGTTTTGTCCTGAAACCTGGGGAGAAGAGCTGCTTTGTTATTTAATTATATACAAGAAAGGCTAGGATGCTAATGATGATTTTTTAAAAGGGAGGTATATTAGTCTGCCATCACAAAATATCATAGACTAAGTAGCTTAAACAACAGAAATTTACTTTTTCCCAGTTGTAGAAGCTAGAGGTCCAAGGTTAAGGAGCTAGAAAATTCAGTTTCTTGTGAGCCCTCTTCCTATCATGCAGATGGCACCTCTCCTCACATGGCCCTTCTGTGTGTGAGCCGAGAGAGCTCTGGTTCTCTTCTGCTTCTGGAGTGGACACCAGTTCTATGGGGTTAGGGCCCCAGCCATATGATCTCATTTAACCCTAATTACTCTCCTTAAAGGCCCTCTCTCCAAATACAGTCATTTTGGGGCTTAGAGCTTCAACATGTGGATTTTGGGAGGACATAATTCAGTCCATAACGGGATTGCCTGTAATTTTATATAACTGATTTATTTACAATGCATTTCTACTTTTCAAAAATGCCTTTTATATGTCAGAATTTTTTATACTATTTTTCATTGTTATTATACTTAATACTATTTAATCCAGAATAATTACTACTGGGAATTTAAAACGTTCACCAATAGGAGAATGGTGAAATAATCTTTCATACATCCATAGCTTGGAGTAGTAGTCATTCATATATATATATATATATATATGTATAAATTTATTTTTGTTTGTTTTGTATCTTTAATTGTGGTAAAATATACATAGCATAAAATTTACCATCTTTATCATTTTTAAGCAAACAGTTCAGTAGTGTTAGGTACGTTCACGTTGTTGTGCCACCAATCTCCAGAATTCTTTTTATCTTGTGAAGCTGAAACTCTATACCCACTAAACAATTCCTCATTCCCTCCCTCCTCTAGCCCCTAGCAACCACTTTTCCACTTTCTATCTCTCTTAATTTGGCTACTCTAGGTACCTCACATAAGCGGAATCATGCAGTATGTTGTCTTTTTTTGACTGGCTTATTTCATTTAGCATAGCGTCCTCAAGGTTCCTCTATGTTGCAGCATACATCAGAAATTCCTTCCTTTTTAGGGCTGAATAATATTCCATTGTATGTATATACTACATTTTGTTTAACCATTCACCCATTAATGGGCACTGAAGATTGCTTTCACCTTTTTGCTGTTGGGAATAATGCTGCTATGAACATGGTGTACAAATATCTCTCTGAGACCCTGCTTTCAATTCTTTTGGATGTCAGATTTACTGGATCATATTTTTTATCTTTTGAGGAACTGTCATACTGTTTTCCATCATGGCTGTACCATTTTACATTCCCACCAGCAGTGCATAAGGGTTCCAATTTCTCCAAGTTCTCACCAACACGTATTATTTTCTCCTTTTTTCACAGTAGCTATCCTAATAAGTGTGAGATGATATCTCATTGTGGTTTTTATTTGCATTTCCCTAATGACTAGTAATGTTGAGCATCTTTTCATGTGCTTGTAGGCTATTTGTATATCTTTACAGAAATGTCTGTTCAAGTCTTTACTCATTTTTAAATTGGATTGTTTGGTTTTTGTTGTTGAATTTTAGACATTCTTTATATAGTCTGGATATTAACCCTTTATCAATTGTGTGACTTGCATATATTTTCTCCCATTCCTAGGTTGCCTTTTCACTCTGTTGATTGTGTCCTTTGGTGCACAGAAATTTGTAGTTTTTATGTAGTCCAGTTTATCTCTTTTTGCTTTTGTTGTCTGTGCTTTTGGTGTCATATCCAAGAAATCATTGGCAAGATCCACTTTATGAAGTTTTTCTCCCATGTTTTCTTCTAAGCATCTTACAGTTTTAGTTCTTATGGTTAGGTCTTTGATCTACTTTGAGTTAACTTTTCTATATGATGTAAAGTAAGGGCCCAACTTCTTTCTTCTGCATGAGATATCCAGTTTTCCCAACACCATTTGTTGAAGATACCATCCTTTATGATTGAATGGTCTTGACATCCTTGTTAAAGATCATTTGACCATATGCAAAGGTTTATTTCTGGGCTCTGTTTTCTATTTCATTGGTCTATATATCTGTCTTTATGCCAGTACTGAGCTGTTTTGATTACTATAACTTTGTAGTAAGTTTTGAAATCAGGGTGTGTGAGACCCTCAGCTCTGTTCTTTTTTCAAGATTGTTTTGCCTGTTTGGAGTCCCTTGAGATTCCATATGAATTTCAGGGTGGATTTTTCTATTTCTGCAAAACACTATTAGGATTTTATAGGGATTGCATTAAATTTGTAGATCGCTTTGGGTAGCATTGACTTCTTAACAATATTAAGTCTTCCAATCTGTGAACATGAGACGTCTTTCCATTTATTTGTGTCTTTAATGTATTTCAGATACATTTTGTAGTTTTCATTGTACAAGCCTTTGCCATCTTGGTTAAGTTTATTCCTTAATATTTTATTCTTTTTGATGCTTTTGTAAATGGATTGTTTTCTCTATTTCCTTTTTTAATTGTTTATTGTTAATGTATAGAAATGTAATAGAGTTTTGTATAGTCATGGAATTTCTTTAAAGTAGACATTATCTACAATTGGAAAATTTCCAGGATACATTATTAAATAAAAACAGATACATACTAAAGAACAATTCAGTAAGATCCAACTTATGTAAAGAAACCTCTATATACCTTTATATACTATTACTCTATATAATGAGCTTCTTTTTTCCCATTTACTCTGGGGTACAATATTCCTGCCTTGGAAAAGGAGCTTTCTCTTCCTCTCTCCCTATGCTTCAGTCATTCTTTCCTAGAAAGCATTTTCACTTGCTCTGTATCTTGTATTCTCAGTTTATCTATATTTTGGGTCAACTATGGGCCAAAGGCACTTGACCTTGATTTAAAATTTATGACTTCCACTTTTATAAGGGGAAAGGTTTTTCAATAGTTTTTTGAAAATAAATGCACAGTCAGTAGCCGCTTTTAAACAAATGCAAAATGCAGTCACAGGGCCCCATGAGAAGGAGCAGTAGAGGCGGAGTGAGGGAAAAGGAGAGTTACACTCACCGGACCAGCCAGTCTGTGGTATTAAGTTCATGCTGGAATCATCTGTGTTGATAAAAGGGTCTAACTGGAAATTCTCCTGGGCCATTCTGTTCATCAGGGTTTCTGAAATCTGGGATGCAATGCTGAGGTGAGCTTGGTCTTGTGAAATCGTGTTCATGCTGGAATCACCCATGAGGATAAAGCAGTGGGTCTAGGGATTTCCAGATAAATCTGTTTATCAGAGCACCAGAGGGCAGCCTATGATAGCCTAGTAGGTCTATCATGAAGCCTCTAGGAGTGCCCGTTTTCAATCCTGCTTGATGTGTCTCTCTCTGGAAATGAGTTTCTCTAGTGTGTCTCAACAGAAATTTTAAACTTTGTGATTAGTAGGCTTATTCTCATATAAAGGACACAATTTTTTTCCTTATTTAATAATTAGACCTATTAGATTTGCTCATAACCATGGTAGCTGGAATACTTTCTAGGCTGAGTTCAGTTTTGCACTTTGTCTCAATCTGCTTTGTTTTGTGTACATTTCCATATTTAGGAGTAAAGATGCAAGATTCTGAATTATAGTAGCTGACTGACTAATCCCAAAGACTCTGTGTTCCTGCCTTAATTTCTCCTGTAGTTGTAGTTAGCTCTCTGCTCATCCTTGTAGAAGCTCATGCAGATTGCCAAAAAGAAGGGGCTAACCAAATGAAATATGGTTTGTCTGTATCCACTCTAGAGAATTGAGCAACTACTAAAAATTATAATTTGGAGATTATGTAACAGCATGGGAAAATGCATATCATCTAATCTAAGTGGGAAAGAAAAACTAAAAAGGATCTTATATGTAAAGTAGTCATAATTGCAATGTTAAAAAAATTCTTTTAATAGAAGAAACTCTGGAAGGAAATATTCCCAAATTCTAATAGTGGTTGTGTGAAGTTGGTGTCATTGGATGATTTTTTTTCTTGTTCTTTTTTTTCTAATTAAATATAGATTATTACAAAAACTTTTTAAACATCTGTGACCAATATTCAGCTGAGTGTTTTTACTGGGCTAGTATAGGATTATATGGTGATACCCTAATTTCATACTGGTAACATCAATCTTTGTCTCCTTTTACCAAGGAGTCCATGTATCAGGTTACCTTTGGTTAAGACTTATTTATGGATAAATGGATTTATATAACATGCTTTTCTCAAGCAGTATATGAAAAATATGAAAAGGTGAATTATGCTACTATAATATGAAATATGTTTCTAACAAAACTCTTTTGCCCTCTTATCTATAATAAAACTCTGAAAATAAAGATTTGTTAGTAGTAGGGCATAAGTTATGGTTTCCAGCTTTTGAAGGAAAGAAATAAAGAGGGAGAGTTTAAGCTGGCTTACTCCTTCATAAAGTCAGGTTAACCCATCATACATGAAGATAGTTGTGAATTATCTATAGCTGTCCACATAGCTCTTACCAGTGAACAGGCACAAGAGCACGAGCTCTGGAACCAGACCACTTGGATTCAAAGCCTGATAACTTCTCTGAGTGACCTTGGGCAAGTGACCTACACTCTCTGGGATTCAGTTTCCTTGCCTGTCAAATGGAGATAGTAATAGTGCCTACCTTGTAAGGTTATGGGGAAGATTAAATGTGTCACTATGTGAAAATAGTGCCTGGTACATAATAAGTAATAGAAGTTTGGCTATTTTTATTATTAAAACTGTTACTAAGAAATTCTTCTCTAATGTATTAATATTTTAGATGGTTGGCATAGATAAAAAGCAGAGTTTGGAAGCCAAAAAAACCCAAGTGCTGATTGCAGATGTTGATAATGAGCTAACTGAACAACAGAGAAAGATATTTTCTTTAATACAGGAGAAAACAGCACTGCGACAAATGTTAGAGAGGGTTACTGCAGAAAAGGAGCAACTGAAGACTGACCTGAGGGACAGTATTGGAATGGTGAGATTCAGCAATGTGTTTTTGTCTTTGTATGTTTTAGATTTTTACAACTTTATTGAGGTATAATTTACATGCAATAAATGTATCTGATGTGAGTGTCCAGTGTGATGACTTTTGACAAATGTCTCTACTTGTGTTCTCTCCACCCCAGCAAGTTCCCTCCCACCTCCACCCAGGCAATCCTGATCTCATCCTCTGCCCCACATAGTCACTGTCCTGATGTTTTCCACCTCAGCTCACTGTCTCTTCTAGAACTTCACACAAATAGAATCACACTGCATGTGCTCTTTTGTCTCACTTCTTTCTACACTCCTTTTTACTGCTTGGTAGTCTTCCAGTGTATGAATAGGCCACAATTTGTTTAGCCTTTCTCCTATATTGATGGAAATTTGAGTTATCTCTACTATTTGGGTATTTTGAATAAAGCTGCTATAAACATTCTCATACAAATGTTTTTATGAACATATATTTTTTATTTCTCTAGAGTATGGATCTAAGTGAAATAGCTGGGTCATAGGGAGATGTATGTTTAGCTTGGTAAGAATTTACTAGGCTGATTTCCAAAGTATAGTTGCACCGTTTTACATTCTCATCAGCACATTAAGAGAATTCTGATGGCTCCACATCCCCACCAACACTTCATATTATTGGTGTTTTTAATTTTAGCCATTTCTATTGGGTGTAACCTTGTTTTGATTTGCCTTTCCCTAATGACTAAAGATGTTGAGCATCTTTTTATGTGCTTATTGTGTATCTTTCTATAAACTGTTCTCTCAGTGATGTGTTGTATAGATTTCAATGTACAGATCTTGGACATATTTTGTTAATTGGTTCCTAAGTGTTTCTATTTTATTTATGCTGTTGTAATTTTTCTTAAATTTCATGTTTAATTGTTGTTAATGTTTGCCAATATTTTCAAACCTACTTTAGTTTTTGTTTCTATATGTGGGGGCAATCTAATGTGTAATAGATTGAAATTAATATTTTCAGAAGTTTGCTATGGATCACAGTAGACCCTGACCTTTTGTGTAATTTTCCATGTTTCTTAGGATTGTCTGTTTGGTCAAAGAGCTGAATGTAAATAAGAGTACAGACAAAAGTTGTATTTTCTTCTCGGTATCTGTCTTGTAATGTTTTTTGGTCTTGATACTTGAGAATGTCACTCTTTAAGCATAATAACTAAGATTAGTCCAATTCATGCTAGCAAAGGACGGCTGCTGTTTTGAGCTTGCTCAAAATCAAAGCCATCCCAGCATATGAAAAGCCTATAACCTGCAGTCTCATCGTCTATCGATGAAAGCTTAGAAACAGTCTCTTTTGGCTTCAGGGTAGAAAACAAGCAAACCTCTTATGATGGAATACTAAATCCAGTTCTAATTCTCGTGGTAGGAATGTAAGTTGAGCAATAAAGAAACAGCATAAGAAAGCAGATTCTTGGCATTTACATGATCAAAATAGACTCACTTTCTTTTTAAGTTAGTCTTTTCCAATATAGTTTGCCATGATTTCTCCATTTTCAGGCTGAGGTAAATGCTGATTTTTACCTGATTTCCTAAATGTAAGCTAGTGTCATTTAATCTCAACTTTATAAAAATTCTAGACCATTGAAAACCAGGAAGAATTAAGAATTCTTAGAGGTGAACTTAAAAAGCAACAAGAGATAGTTGCACAAGAAAAGAACTGTACCATAAAGAAAGAGAAAGAGCTTTCTAGGACCTGTGAGAAACTGGCAGAAGTTGAAGAAAAGCTAAAGGAAAAGGTGAATTTTTAAAGTTATCTTCCTGGCCATATTTCCTGACTAAACTTTTTTTTTTGGTGGTAAATTTTGGTTCTAATAGACCTAAATTCCAGAAATAGAATGTACCTCCCAAATGAACAGCTCTCAATGCTAATATTTTGGACAGTTTGAACTCACACTAGGATCTTAGCTAACCTCTTTTGTGTGTATTATATTATCCTAGAGTCTTTCAATGAGAGGGGGCCTTGGTTCATCTAAACTACTCATGATGTATTCATTCATTCATCAAATATTTATTGAGCATTACCGTGGGCCAGGCACTGTTCTGGGCACTTGATATACATTAGTCAGTAAAACAAAGCTCCTGCCCTTATATAGAGCTATATTAGTCATTCTCTAAACTCTAAGATTTGTCACTATTACCATCTCTTAGATGTTTGCAAGTTCCTGAATTATTTCTTTTTTAGAAGTAAGGTGCTGTTGTAATATAATTGTGTAAGAGCTAAGACTGTTAGAACAATTGTACTGCTCTAGTAATTCTAAAATGGACCCACTGATATCTTTCTGTTTATCCTAAGAACAGTGCTACATGCATTATAAATAGCGTAGTGTTTCCATTGTGCTTCTGTGGAATGTTTTTTTCCTAATATATGTTCTCTTAATTCTCATCCCTTTCACTATAACCTAATTGAATTTACTAAAACCTCCTGTCTATTTCATACTCCTCCCAAAGAGGTGATATCAATAGGCTTATGTAAAAGTTAATGCCTCAGTGTTTGTGTGGGCCATCCCCTAAAGACCTTATTGGAACTAAAAATAAATTATCCAAAAAGGTTTTAAGAGATGAGGAATTACAGTTTATTTGCCAGGTACATCTATATATTTAGTCAGTCTCTTTTCTTTTTAAATTTTTCGCATTTTTACTTTGCCTCCTTGATTAACCAAGTGACACTATGTTAGTTTCTTAGGACTTCTGTGTCAAATTATCATAAACTTGCTGGCATAAAAACAATGGAAATTTATTCTGTCACATTTCTAGATTCTCGAATTCCAAAATCATGGTGTCGGAGGACCATGCTTCTTCTGAAGGCTCTAGAGAAGAGTCCTTCCTTGCCTCGTGCTATCCTTGGCTCCCGCTGTCTTCGATAGTCCTTGTTCTGTAGCTGCATCACTTCAATCTCTGTCTCCATCTTCACAGGATCTTCTCTGTGTCTCTGTGCGTCCTTTCCCGTCTCTTATGAGGACATTCTCATTGGATTTAGGGCCCAACCCTAGTCCAGTAGGGTATCTTCTCAATCCTTAACTAATTACATCTGCAAAAACCCTCTTTCCAAATCGGATCACATTGAGGTTCTGGGTAGACTTGAATTTTGGGTGGGACCCTCTTCAGCCCAGTACAGACACTATGCCTAGAAGCTGCTTTACTTTCAGTGCTGCTTGTCTGTTTCCACTAGGGTAGTGTGCAGAGCTGTGATAATGATTCTCTCAGTTTGGCAAAGTACATTTTACATAAGAATTTTAAGATAATATGGCAAAATGGTAATAATAAAAACTTTATTTCTTAAGAGCCAACAACTCCAAGAAAAACAGCAACAACTTCTTAGTGTACAAGAAGAGATGAGTAAGATGCAGGAAAAGATGAATGACGTGGAGAATATAAAGAATGAATTAAGGAACCGAGAATTAACGTTGGAACGTATGAAAATGGAGAGGCTAGAGTTGGCTCAGAAACTCCGTGAAAATTATGAGGACATAAAATCCATAACCAAAGAAAGAAATGATCTACAGAAATTACAAGAGTCCTTTGAAGTAGAGAGAGAGAAACTTAAAGAATACATAAGAAGAATTGAAGTTAAGGTCAGTTAGACCCTTTTCTTCATCTGTTGTGTTTCCTTAAAACTGAGCCAATTGGGAAGGGGGGCAGTGTTGAGATGATGTTGTTAAAATATTCTTTAAACTTCACATGCTAATAAAGGGTCTGGAAACAAAAGAAGAACTCAAAATTGCTCACATGCATCTAAAAGAACACCAAGAAACTATTGATGAACTAAGAAGAAATGTTTCTGAGAAGACAGCTCAAATAATAAATATTCAGAAGAACCTGGAAAAATCCAGTACTGAATTAGAAGAAGAGGTTTGTCTTTTCTTCCTTTCTTTCTCCTTTGAAGGAAAGATAAGCAGTAAGTAGTGACTGAAGTCTGGTTTATTGATTTACTGGATATTATTTGTTGAGTATCTGCTGTGGCAGACACATCCCTGGGTTATACAAGTAAAATGGCAACAAGGTGGACAAAATCTCTGTGATCATGGAGCTTACTCTGTAGTGGAAAGAGGTAACTGATAAATAAGCAACCAACTGAATGAGATCACTTGAGATGATGACAAATACTATGGAGAAAATGAAACACTGGGATAACTGGACCAACCTGTTAAAAGCCTATGTGCCAGACATTGAGACTATGGCTCTGAATAAGACATTGTTCTTTCTCCCCTAGTAAAAAAAATCCTTCAATTCCAGTATGTTAAATGCAGAAATATGACATGCAAACTTATGTGGTATCACTAATGATCATGGGAAAGGGGAACCAATCTATGCATAAAAAAATTGAGAAGTAGCATTGGAGCTCATTTGAGAATGAGAACCAGTCATTTATTGGTATATAATCTGTTCAACTATGACTTTTTTTCTCCTGTAGCATTTGGAAACTAGTATAGAAAAATGGAGAAGCATGCAACTGACCGAATTAACAATTTGTTGGGAAAGTGCAAGGATTAGTTCACTTTGGATGTAAGCTGGAGAAAAAGAAAACTATGACAATATGACTGGCAGAACAGTCATGAGTAGCTTTAGTAGGAATCAAAGGAAAATGAATAAATAGGAGTTTGTAATTGTAATAGGCCATGAGGGTTCAAGATCACTTTCATTGCTCTGGAAAGAAAAGTTATGATAATACTCTCCAGATAATAACTTTGGTATTTTATGAATCTCAAAAGATCCCAGTGCTTCATGAGGAACAGGAGCTACTTCTTAATGTGGAAGAAGTCAGTGATACTCAGGAAACGATGGATGAACTGAAGCTAGTGAAAGATGAGTCCAAAACCAAGGATTCAACAACACTGGCAAGCACGGAAACGGAAAGGCTCAGGCTGACTGAGAAACTCGTCAAAAGTCCTGAAGAAATAAAATCTCTAACTGAGGAAAGAGATAACCTTAAAATGGTAAAAGAAGCTCTTCAAGTTGAACAGGAACAGCTGAAAGAAGACTTTAGAGAAGCTTTGGCTAAAGTAAGTTTCATCCTTTCCTCCTATTTAAGTGTTTTATAAGAATCAAGTCTTTGGGAAAGGGGGCATTTGTGTTATAGTTATGTTACTACCAATTTTGTTTAAATGTCTCTTAATTATGAAGTGATTGGAAACAAAGCAACTAAAAATTGCTCATAAATGCTAAGAAACTATTGAAACTGAGAGAAAATGTTTCAGAGAAGACAGCTATTTTCTTAAATATTCAAAATTTTTTAGAAAAAGCAAGGCTAAATTATAGGAAAGGATAAAGCGAACAAAGCTATTTTCAACCCTTCTTTAAATCTATTCCTCCACATCTCGTAAAGCGCTACCTTCTTCCTCAAGGCTTCAGTCAGAAGTCTGGCTGTCATCCCTACTAGTGTCCGTTCCTCCTTGCTCACTCTCTAATCCAAGACCAAACCTTGTTGATTTTAAGGTGTGTTTGTGTGAAATCCTCTTTCCTCTCCACATGGCCAACACCCGAATCTGAGCCACTATTCTTTCTTTCCCTGGCTTTCTGCAATCTCCTCCTAACTGGTTCCCCACATTCATTCTTATTCTTCTCTAATTCATTCCCCATTCGGAACCCAAGTGATCTTTTCTTCTTAAAGCCGTTTAATAGCTTATTGTTACTCTTGAAACGAAGACCAGAATCCCTCATATGGCCTGTGAGGCCCTGGATCACAGACCTGGCTGGTCTCTGGCCTTATTTCAGCTCCCTCTCCTCCTGCTCAGATTCCTGCAACTCCAGTCTACTGCTCTTCCTCATCTCATGGCTTTCACATGTTCTGGTCTCCCTACGTGCAGTATTTCCATACCCTCCTTTGCCTAACCATGGCTCTCATCCTTCAGATCTCAGCTGAAGATTTCCATCCCCTAGGAAGTCCTTCCTCACCACTCACAGTGGGTTAGGTTTGTTCTTAATACCCTGGGAGAACCCAGCACATCTGTTTGGTAAGATTTGGCATAATGTCTTTCTCCCTAAAGTATAAGTCTCAAAAAAGCAGAGATCGTATAAGTCTCATTTACTATTTTATCTCCAGCCTCTAGTAGGGTACTGATAACACAGTGAGCCCTCAATAAATAAATGTTAAATATCTGAATGATGGAAGAGTAGAAAGATTGCTCTATAAATGAGCCATTGAATCCTGACTTAATTGTTTTAGAAAATATCCTGATTTCTTTTCCTCTAAAATAAAATAAAGTATCTTTGGATATCAATTGTGTTGTGATTCTCTTAAGATCCAAGAGGCTCAAGACAAACAAGAAGAGTCCTGCAATATGAAAGAAGAAGACAATGAGACTAAGAAAATAGTGAGTGAGATGGAGCAATTGAAGGAGCAACTCCAAGCCCGAGAGTCAGCACTACTAAGAACAGAGGTGGAAAAGCTCAGGTGGTCTGAGAGACTTCAGGACAGTCGCGATGACATGAACTCTGTAGCCAAGGAGAGAGATGACCAACAGAGGCTGCAAGAAGTTATTCTGTCAGAAAGTGACCAACTCAAAGGAAACAGAGAAATAATGGCTAAAGTAAGTCTCACCCTTTTCCCCATGTGTGTGGTTTTTAAATAGTTTGGGAGCAAATATTTTCCTAAAAACTAAACCTTTGGAAAAAGGAGTTAAAATGTCGTGGTTATAGTGTTTCTATACATTTCTTACAATTTCCTTTAATAATAAAGCACCTAGAAAGTGAAGAGGAACTTGGATTTGCTCGTGGTCACCTGAAAGAACAGGAGGAAACTATTGCTAAGCTGAGAGAGAATCTTTCAGAGAGAGGAACCGAACTGTCGACCTCTCAAAAGGAATTAGAAACAAACAATGAAGAATTACAGAAAAAGGTAAATTGGGGGTGAAGGAACAGTGGGAGAAAACCTGAGGAAGGTACCTAACTGAATTGCACAGGTTACTGTGTACATTCTCAATTGTTGTGGAAAGCATCCTGGGTTTTTTCCTTTAAAAAAAAATATATATATATGCATACAGAGGCCAGCCTGGTGGTTCAGCGGTTATGTTCTGTGGCATGTGTCCCACATATAAAGTAGAGGAAGATGGGCATGGATGTTAGCTCAGGGCCAGTGTTCCTCAGCAAAAAGAGGAGGATTGGTGGCAGATGTTAGCTCAGGGCTAATCTACCCCCCCAAAAAAATATATATATTATATACACACAGACACACACACACACACACACACACATAAACACACATGTTTTATGTATGTGTGTATTTTGGCTACTTAACTTATTTTATCATTATTTTAAGATCCAAGAGTTTCATGAGGAACAGGAACAGTTTATTAGCATCGAAGAAAACAGTGAGACTCAGGAAAAAATGAGTGAACTGGAACAATTAAAGGAGCAACTCAAAGCTGAAGAGTTGTCCCTACGAAGTATAGAAGGCGAGAGGCTTGAGTTGACTGAGAGACTTCAGGAAAGTCAAGAAGAAATAAAAGTTATAATGAAGGAAAGGGATGAACTGAAAAGGGTACAAGAGGCCCTTCAAATGGAGAGAGACCAACTCAAAGAAAACATTAAAGAAATTGTAGCTGAAGTAAGTTTCCTTCTTCTAACGTTTTTTGGATATAAAAATGGGGTTAAGGTGCTGACAAAGATGTTCACTATTAAGTTTTACTAATTTTCTTCTGATGATAAAGGGACAAAAAATGAAAGAGGAACTGAAAATTACTTATGTTCTTCTGAAGGAGTACCAAGAAACCATTAGTACAAGGAATGTTTCAGAGAAGACAGATCAAGGAGCAAATATTCAGAGAGATTTAGAAAATTCAGATGCTGAATTACAGGAAAAGGTAGGTCTTGTTTTGTTAAGTTGGGGAATGATGTCTGATTGTAGTGTACCTCAGATCCCTGTGGAAGAAAACAGTACATACAGTGGACTAAAATGTAAAAGTGATTACCTTTTTTTTTTTTTTTAAAGATTGGCACCTGAGCTAACATCTATTGTCAATCTTCTTTCCTTTTTTTTTCCCTCCTCCTTCTCCCCAAAGCCCCCCAGTACACCGTTGTATATTCTAGTTGTAGTAGGTCCTTCTGGTTGTGCTCTGTGGGACACCACCTCAGCATGGCTTGGTGAGTGGTGCCATGTCTGGGCCCAGGATCCGAACTGCTGCAACCCTGGGCTGCCGAAGCAGAGCATGCAAACTTACCCACTCAGCCATGGGGGCGGCCTCAAAAGTGATTACCTTAATGTAGTAACAATTGTCTTTTTCCTAAAGATCTCTGCCTGTGTCCTAACTTGTTTTATGATTTTCTCAGATTCAAGAACTTCAGGAAGAAGAATATCAGCTTCTTAAGATGAAAGTTGTCAGTGAGATTCAGGAAAAAATGTGTGAAATGGAATACTTGAAGAAGCAATCTGAGGCTCAAAAGTCAACTCTG
This sequence comes from Equus asinus, assembly GCF_041296235.1. NCBI lineage: Eukaryota > Metazoa > Chordata > Mammalia > Perissodactyla > Equidae > Equus > Equus asinus. The sequence continues at coordinate 1,182,688 of NW_027224738.1, forward strand.
GAAAATATAGAAATGGAGAACGTAAGGTTAACTCAGAGACTCCAAGAAAACCTTGAAGAAATGAGATGTGTTACAAAAGAAAGAGATGACCTTAGGAGTGTGGAGGAGACCCTCAAAGTAGAGAGAGACCAGCTCAAGGAAAACCTCAGAGAGACCATAACCAGAGTGAGTTACCATCTTTCCCCATATAGTAAATAGGACATTTTGTCCTACAAGAGCCGTGGGCAGTAGGGTTGGTGGGAGTGTAAAATTGGTCCAACGTTGGGGAAAGCTGGAGGGGGCACATTTGGTAATATCTTCCAAATATTTCTGTGAGTTTATTCGTTGACCCAAAAAGTACAGTTGTAGCTATTTATCCTGCACACATTAGCACAATTGTCAAGGATATTTGTAGAAGGATAGTCATGGCAGCAAGTTGCAATAACAAAATAAAGCTAACAAAAAAATAGGAAAAATTCTAACTGTGCATTAGTAGCAACCTAATTAAATAGTGCAGCACATTTGGACCGTAGAATCCGGGAACAGATAGAGGGTGCGGTGCAGCACGGCACTGATCTGGCAGCATCCTGTTGGGGACAAGGGTGAGTTGTGGAGTGGTGTATTTAGCATGTATTGACTCCTAAAAGTAACTTAGAGGATAAGGACTGGGAGGAGTAGGGAGGGAGGGTAATCTTCTTACCCTGTAGCTTTCTACATACTGTTTGAATTGTATTACTCTGAATGTACTGTTTTTCTGTCTCTAAAATAAAGGACCTGGAAAAACAAGAAGAACTCAAAATTGCTCACATGCATCTGAAAGAACACCAAGAAACTATTGATAAACTCAGAGAAGTTGTTTCAGAGAAGACAGATGAAATATTAAATATGCAAATACATTTAGAAAACACAAATACTGCCTTAAAAGCACAGGTATTTTTTTAAAGTTGTTATCTGAGTAGCTGAGAGTTTGAATCAGGTCTTTTGTGTAAAGAAACAAGATATGAGTTAGCCTAAAATTGGAGACAAGTAAAGATTTGCCTATTAATTTAGAAACTATTATTTAGCTTTTTATCAAATCTATCTATATCATAATTTATTGTATGCTTATCTCAAGATCCAAGAACTTCAGGAGAAAGAACATCAACTTCTTAAGGCAAAAAATGATCTCAAGGAAAATATGCATCAAACAGAGCAATTGAAGAAGCAATTAGAGGCCCAGAATTCAACTCTGGAAACTATAGAAACAGAGAAGTTCAAATTGACTCAGAAACATCTTGAGAACCTTGAAGAAATAAAACTTGTTGCTAAGGAAAGAGATGGCCTCAGAAGAGTGGAGGAAACCCTCAGAACGGAGCGAGAGCAGCTCAGGGAAAGCCTGCGAGAGACGGAAGCTACAGTAAGCGATACTCCTTCCCTCCCTCGTGAGGAAGCGTGGGCTTTGCTGACAGCAGTGAGCCCTGCTTTCACATGATGGTGCTGCTGGTGTGAGTGAACTGATAGAAACTTTTAGGCACGTAACTTGGTATTGTTCTTGAAAATTGTAAATTCTGTAAGCAATATTTTCTTCATAGACTTTATCCTACATGTATACTTAATCAATTGTTAAGATAAAGAAATATATATATATACATACACATATATACACCACAGTGTTGTTCATTGTAGCAATTTGTAATAAAAAATGGGATACAATCTGAATGTCCATCAGAAGGAAACTGGGTAAACAAGAGCAATATGTCAGAATACTATGCAACACCTAATAAAAGAATGGAATAGATTTGACCGTCCTAATATGGAAAGCCCAGAATGACTCTTAGGAGGAAAAGCAAGCTGTAGAATAGTGCACATATAACATGTTTGCCTCTGGAAAGTGGAAGCAGGCTGTGGGAGGTGGGGACAGGGAGGAAAAGCTTATCACTTTCTAACAACAAAAATACAGAGTAAGAAGTAATAGTTTTATTATTTTTACTAAGAAAATATGTTATTTTCATTAAAAAAATACTAACATTTTAACATTAAGATATGTCACTGTTCTCAAAATTTCTCTAATGATGAAGAATCTGGAAAAACAAGAGGAACTAAGAATTGCTCACATGCATCTGAAGGAGCACCAGGAAATTATTGATAAACTCAGAGGGATTGTTTCTGAGAAGACAGATGAAATATCAAATATGCAGATGGATTTAGAAAATTCAAACACTAAATTACAAGAAAAGGTATGGGGGGAGGGGAGGGTTATTTGATTGGCTGTCTGACTTATTTGTGCCTATAATCCTCTGGGGATATGAAATAGTTTAGCCACATTGGAAGACACGTTGGCAGTGTTTACTGACACTGAACATGTACATGCCTGTGGCCCAGCGATTATAGGTATGTACCTGAGAGAAAAGAACGCATACTTCCACATAAAGATATGTACAAGAATGTTCATAGCAGCTCTAATCATAATAGTGAAAAACTGAAAACAACTCAGATGCCTTTCACTGGGAGAATGGATTTACACCTTGTGGTTTATAAGTTCAAAAACAGGCAAAGTCACCTAAGATGACCAAGGTCATGATAGTGGTTGGCTGTAGTAAGGGGGCACACAGGAACTTTTTGGGGTGCTAGAAATGTTCTATATTTTAATCTGGGTTGTTATTACATAGATGTAAACATATGTCAAGAATAATTGAACTATACACTTAAGATTAGTGCACTTATGTGTATATGTACATGAGTGCATCTATATACATGTGTATATATGCACAAGTATATATATGTATATATATGTACACTTGTGTGTATATGTACATATGTACACACTTGTGTGTATATTATATATACACTTACGTATATAATCTCAAAAGAAAATAAATTCTGTGTGGAATTATGCAGAATATTAATGAGTGACATTAGAAGCCTATTGTCTTAATCAATTTAGAAACTATTCTTTATACTTGTCTTAAAAACCATCTGTATCCTGACATGTTATTTTATGATTATCTTGATAAGATCCAAGAACTTAAGGCAAATGAACATCAGCTTTTTAAGTTAAAAGAAGATGTCAGTGAGACACAGAAAAAAATGTCCGAGATAGAGCGATTGAAGAAACAATTCAAGGCCCAAAGTTTAACTCTGGATAAAATAGAAACGGAAAACTTAAACTTGGCTCAGAAACTTCATGAAAATCTTGAAGAAATGAAATCTGTAATGAAAGAAAGAGATAATCTAAGAAAAGTGGAAGAGGCACTCAAACTGGAGAGAGACCAACTGAAGGCAAACCTACAAGAAACCATAGCTAGAGTGAGTTATACTCTTTCTTCCTGTCCAGCACACATATTTTTAATACAAGAAGCTTCCTTCTCTTTTAAATAAATGATACTGTTGGTGAAAAAGTAAATGTTATAGCCTTTTAGGGAGACAGTTTGACAATATCTTATTAAAAATTTATCAGCATATACGTTTGTTACAGCAATTCCATTCCTAGGAATTTATCCAACCAATATATTCACACATTTGGGCAGAAATACAACAGCATTCACTGCAGCATTGTTTGTGGTAAACAAAAGCTAAAAGCAATCCAAGTGTCCGCCATAAGGCACTGGCTAAGTGGGGTTTGTCTGTATAAGGGAACACTAAGCATAAGAATGGGACACTTTTTCTGTGACGTTGATCTAGAAGGGTGTCCAAGGGGTCTGAAAGGAGAAGAGCAAGCAGCCAGTTCAACAAGGAGCAGGACTAGGATGGGCGAGGTGAGGGACAGGGTCTGTACTCTCTATCCTTCCATACTGTTCTGATTTGGGGGTGGTGTGTTGGTGGTTTTTAACTGTGAGAATGCATTTTTTTACTTTAACTAGTTCATCATTAAGAAAAGATAATGTGCCTTTATATTATCATATTTCTCAATTTCTTCTAATAATAAAGGATCTGGAAACACAACAAGAACTGAAAATTGCTCGTATGCATTTGAAAGAACACCAGGAAACTATTGATAAATTCAGAGAGAGAGTTTCAGAAAAGACAACCCAGATTTCAAATATTCAAAAGGATTTAAATAAGGCAAAAGATGAATTACAGGAAAAGGTATTGTTGTTTTATTCTTTTGGGAGTAGTTGTGTCCAAAATTATTTGTAGACTCAGCAAGGAGATAGAAATAGATATATAGACATAGATATGTGCTTGTATGTAACAAATAGACTATTTTCCGTCCTTGAAGGAGTTCTGTTTGCATTCTAACTTGTTTTATAATTATCTCAAGATCCGAGAACTTCAGAAAAAAGAGCTTCAACTTCTTAAAGTGAAAGAAGATGTCAGTAAAACTCATTAAAAAATGAATGAAACGGAAGGATTGAAGAAGCAGTTTGAGGCCCAAAATTTATCTATGCAAAATGTGGAAATGGATAACTTACACTTGACTAAGAAACTTTATGAAAGCCTTGAAGAAATAAGAATTGTAGCTGAGGAGAGAGATGAGCTAAGGAGCATAAAAGTCTCTCAAAAATGGAAAGAGACCAATTCAGAGAAACCTTAAGAGAAATGATAGCTAGAGCGAGTTCAGAATCTACCCCTATCTAGTAACTATTTATAAGAAACAAGCTTTTTTGAAAAGGGTAGCAATGTTTTTACTTTTTTTTTCCGGGAAATTTCTACAAACGGAGGATAATGGGAAAACTATTACTATAACTTTTCACACAAACAGGCAAGTACAGTTTTAAAAGAAGCTAAAATCTATTTCAGAAAATACCATTTTAATTCTTTATTTTTAAGAAAAAATTTGTTAAATAAGCAGACTATTTTCTTTAATGAAATTTTAAAAGAGTTTTTAAACCAAGAAATAGCATTATTCTCAATGGAGAAATAGTTGAAGGATTCGATTTACAAAAGATTAAATAGCCCATCTCTCTATCTCTACCTGATAGGGTTAGACGTGGGCTCTTGTTAGTGACATTAGAAGGGAAGAAGGCAAGATGAATACAAAAAAAGAAATTGAACTGAATCCTCTAAAAAGTAATGTAAACTTCAGATCAATAAGAAAGTTTATGAAATCTATAAAAATCTTTTTCATTCTCATATTTCAATAGTGAAGAAAGAATAAAGTGGAAAACAGTATCATTTGCAATCTCAATAGAAACATCAGACACTTGGGAATCATATTTATGTGGACCCTAACTAAATTTATAAAGAGATTTAATTCATTCAACCAATAATCATTGAACAATTAGTCTTCTGGGTACTGCAGTAAATAAGATAAACAAATGGGAGAAAATGTTTTGTTTTGTACTTGTAGTCAGAAATACAAAATGTAGGCAGGGTATGAATTTTCTGGTCCAAGGTGCTGGGAAGAATATATGAATGGAGCTTGGAGCACCATGGACAGTACAGACAGTCATGCTAGCATGTTTAGTTGGCAATAATTATTCTACTGCAGAGATCTGGAAGAGTAGGAACCAGAGATAAATCTAAAACCTAATTTGCAGCTATGAAGGTTACAGGAACAGATTCTGTCTCCAAAAAATATGTGGTTCTCCCACTTTTTTCCCCAATGAGTTGAGGTTACTCACTAAAAGACTTCATGATACTATTATTCATTTTCTGACCATTTTTTACATTTTTTGTGTTACAAGTATAATATTTGATTCCATTATTGAAATAATGTACAATGTGTAATTGAAAAAGTAAATGATTAGACATTATATATGAATGGAGTTATAGCTGAAGCCTTGTTTATTTCTTTCCATCCAAGCAGGACCAACAGAACATCAAAGAGGTATTAAAATATGAAAAAATGTTGCTATGTGATGGAAAACAGCACCTTACAGAAAGCCTGAGAGAAAAGTGCTTTAGGATAAAAGTAAGTGCCCCTGTTCAAATTACAAATAAATATTGGGGCCCTTCCAAAGGCCTGTGGAGTCACAGGCACCTCTATGGAATGAATAGATAATGCTCAGTATTCTTCTAAACTTCATAATCTAGTACAGATATGTGTGTGCATACATGCATACATACACAAACAAAACAGTGGGGTTTGGGGCCGGCCCTGGGGCCAAGTGGTTAAGTTTGTGCTCCCGCTTCGGCAGCCCAGGGTTTCCCCAGTTCAGATCCTGGGCACAGACATGGCACCGCTTGTCAGGCCACGCTGAGACAGCATCCCACATAGCAAAACCAGAGGCACTCACAACTAGAATATACAATTATGTACTGGGGAGGCTTTGGGGAGAAGAAGAAAAAAGATTGGCAACAGATGTTAGCTCAGGTGCCAATCTTTGAAAAAAAACAGTAGGGTTTATGACTTTGAGGCTTCACTGGAAAGGTGGTATTTCAGCAGATACCTGAAAGGAGTCAATGGTTGAGACATACAGGTATCTGGTGGAGAGCAGAACAGGCAGGGAGAACAGCAAGGACAGAGCTCCTGAAGCAGAAGCTGCCTAGTGGGCTCCAGCAACATCAACAAGGGGGAAAGCTAATGAGAAACGAGGTCAGAGTTAACAGGAGGAAGCAGGCTGTGGGGCTTTTAAAAGACTTTGGGTTTTACTCTGAACGAGATGTGGATCCACTGGAGAGTTTTGACCACAAGAGAGACATGGTCTGACTTACATTTTAAAGGGATAGCTCTGATTGTTGTGTTGAAAATTAAGTGATAGCAGGAAGACTATTTGAAAGACTAATTTCAGTAATCATGCGAAGATGGTGATGGCTTGGCCCAGAGAGGTAGTAGTGGAAGCAGTGAGAAGTGTGTGGATTCTGAACATGTAGTGAGGGTAAAGCCAACAGGATTTACTGTCACCCCTATTAGAACACAAGATCCCTAAAGACTTCTGTGTGTTGTTTATGGCTGCATCACTTAGCACAGTCCTGACAGAAGTCAGCCTTCAATATGTATTTATTAAAAGTACAAATGAATGACTAGACAGTGCTGCTCCAACCATAAGGTGATTCCTCCTAAGACCAAAGGCAAGAATCCCCTCTCCAACATCCCAGATTAATGAACATCTATCTAGGTTTTCCTTAAATTATTAAAAGGAGAGCTCATTATTGTCAGAAGCCCCTTACTCTATTGTTTAGCACCCTGAACTAAATATGTTAATACCCGATTGAATGTAAAGTGTTCTTCCACCTGTGCCCTGACCAGCTTGTCACCTGTCTGGTCTCTAGAAAGTTGAGCTGCTGGGCCTAGGCCTAATGGGTGTCTGCCATACACAAGGCACTAGACTGGGTGCTTTACCTCATGAGACAGAGTTTATTGTTCCATTTATAAACAAAGAAATTGAGGCCCAGGAGGAAGTTTAGTCATTGCCCAAGGTCACACAGCTGGTAAATTGGTAAAATTAGGATTTGAAACCAAGTCTAAGTTTAAAACTTGGGTATAGAAGCATTTCTACAAATGTAATTTTATTTCCTTTAATTTATAGTGTCTGTATGTATTTTATAGGTTATATTTAGATATTATCTAACATTTTACTTAATTCCCTAGAAAACTTTGTGGAAATTATTGTAGTCTTCATTTTGTAGTTGGGAGAATGGCTCAAGGATTTCCCCAGTCAGGAAGTGACAGGGCTAGAACCTGAACTCTAACTCTGATAAAAGGTGAGAAATCTCAGATTCTAGGCAGATAATAGAACGTAGGTCATGTGATTTGTTGTCACTCGTTTTGATGCTGGCTCAGTGAGCTGAGGAGTCGAAAGAAACATTTCTTGGACTCTCAAGGTCTGGCAGTAGTGCTCTTTTATTCAGGAAGTAGCATGGAGTAGCATGGGGACAGGACCTATGGGCAGTGAAGAGCTGCAAACATGGGTTGAGGGTAGGGCTAAATTTATAAGGCATAAGTATGTGAGTTGCTTCTTTACAAGACAAAGGAAAAATTAGGTAAAAAAAGTATCAGTGCAGGTGGAGTCTGGTTATCAGGTGGTCTTATAACTTTGGGTAAGAATCAGATTGAATGAGGTCAGGATGTCCCATGCTTCTGTGAGGATGATATAGATTGGTATGTAGGCCAGGAAGCCTTGGGCTTTTCTCCCTGAGGCATCCTTGATCCTCATCAGTTTTATCTGCTCACTCACACCACCTATTGTCAACAGAAGCTAGCATTCAGCCTTGAGCTACAATACATACTAGATTGAATTCATGCAAATTTCTCTTCCAACTTTGTAAATGTTCATTCAAATCATGGATGTTTAGAAGACTAAAAGAAAATGTATCAAAATGATAACAATGGTTGTTTCTGGTTTTCTTTGTTATAGCTGTTTTATAGAGGATTAGAATTGGCCACCCCAAGATATATCTCTTTGGCATGAAGATTATTTTGGGCTGGTTACTTTCAAAAACTGCAGACATGAGAGAAACTCTGAAAAGTAGAAGTTACCCTTTGTAAGAGACATTTCCATTTGTAAGGGAAATCTCCATCTGTAAAGATGTCTCCCTCTCTGTACCAGGAAGAAGGGGGATGACCTTACCTCTAGAAACTCTTATCAATGCGGAAGGCAAGGACTTAAATCTGCATAATAACCTTACTCTTGTTTACTGTACTTGTCTGGTAACCTCCCATACTGACTCCCCCTACCCACAACATCCTCCTTTGTCTTTAGCTGAAGATGATATTTAAGGTGAGAGCTTCCACCATTTTGGTGAGTTGCTCAGTTTTCCTGGGTCTCTCCCATGTATACATGTTATAAAGCTTTGTTTAATTTTCTCCTGTTATTCTGTCTCATGTGAATTTAATTCGCTGTCCAGCCAGAAGGACCTAGAGCGTGTAGAGGAAATATCTTCCTCCCCTACAGTTTAAACTTCTTAAATTTCCACAATGATTATAATTATTTCTATAATCCAAAATCGACAATAACATTTTCTCTTTGTTTTTTATACACAAAAGTCTCAATTTATTTCTGCCCTATAGAAAGTGTTAAAGCATAAATTTTGTTACAATTCCAGAGCTAGGACTACTTATTGTTAAAGTAGAATGAATTATTAAATTGAATGAATTCTCACTGCCTTTAGGAGCTTCTGAAGAGATACACAGAGATGGATAGTCATTATGAGTGCTTAAATGGACTCTGTCTTGACTTGGAGAGGGAAATTGAAACCCAAAGAGAGCTTTCAATTAGAGTAAAAGCAAACCTCTCACTTCCACATCCACAAACCAGACAGATTCAGAAACTTCTCACTGTCAACCAGAGATGTTCCATGGAGTTCCACAGAGTCATGAAGAAACTCAAGGTACCACCTGTTTTAGTAATATCTTTGTAAATATTGCCATTAATTTCAGTTACAAACCAGTATATTTAAGTCCTGCTTTGGGAGTTGGTGTATTTGCTAATTAGTACATTTGCTACTGAATTAAAGATGGCATGGGTCTGAGAATAGCATGTGCAGGATCCTCAGTGCATCTAGGACCTGCTCATTCAACAAAACCTGAGCTCTGCCTTTGGCCTTAACAATGTGTCAGGGTGCTGGGGAGACAGAGATGAGCAACCGCTAAATCTCTCCTAGTCCAGTGGGTGAGGCAGACATTTGAACAGGTGAGAAGTGCAGTAGTGGACAATGTCCTGGAGAACAAGTTGAAGACAAGACTGGACTGGAAGCTGGGCTCAAGCAGTAAAGCTTAGAGTTCATTTTAGAGATGAGGAGGGGTCACTGGACAGTTATTTTAAGTGGTGGCAGTAATGTGATCAGGTTGCCATTGTAGAGACTTCACTACAGACAAAGAAGAAATGAGTCTGCAGGGGATGATAAGCCTGGTGGCAGAAAGAAGAGACAAGAGGCAGTTACAATTGTCCTGATGAGATGTGATGGGTGACAGTACTATGGGGGAAGGATTCATAGGGATGGAAAGGATGAAAGAAGTTAAAGAAATATTTGGCAGTTTACAATAGTAGGTCCATGTGCTTGACAGTGGAGGGAGGGGAGGGAAGTTCAGACTGAGCCCCAGGATTTGGGCTTAGCCGGGTTTGTGGATAGTGGTGCCATTAACTGATAGAAAGAAAAAACGAAAGGGAGAAGGCAGGTGAGGCAGGAGGAGAGATCTGGTGTTTAATTTGAGATGTTTTGAGATAGAAATACCTATAATGGAACATCCAGGAAGAGAAACCAAGTAGGCTTTTAGTTGTGAATCTGAGGTTTGTCAGGAGAAAAATCAGGACCACAGATAAAGATGTGGGATCCATCAGCATTTGGTGATAGATAGTACAACAGGTGTGAATGAGGCCACCCAGAAGCATAATAGAGTGAAGATAAAAGAGAACTCTGGAAAAGATCAGTTCTCAAGAGGCAGTAGCAGAAAAGAGAGCAACACATGAGTTTGAGGTTGGAAAAGTCAGAGAGATAAGAGAGAACTGAGCAAAAGTGCCATTGGTCAAGTCAGTGGTGGAGAGTGTGTCAAAGATGAAGTGGTCAAGAGTGTCAGATGCTTCAGACAGCCAGAACATGAATGAAGAGATCCCCTCAATTGTTGACAATAGAGCTTACTGGTGACCTTTGTCAGAGCAGTTTTAGTTGAGTGGTTAGGAAAGAGGCCAGATTGTAAATTGTTAAGGAATGGTGGAAGTTGAGGAAGTAGGAAGCGGTATCTTCCCTACCTAGGTAGATTGCCCCTCAGGCTCTAATAGTCTTCAAAAGCCTAACAATCAGATATCCAGAACTTATTCATGAGGTCCATAGAACCAGGGCATTCAAATTCTTGTCCCCTTTAAGCCACACTTGACAGGTAAGTCCTGAGGCAGGGCACACTCACGTTGGCCACCCAGCTGACATAGGCAGGAGAGGATGTTGAAATGAATCTCACTGGGAAAACTGCGTGATATAATTAACCAAAAGGAGGCAATAGAAAAAGGTGGGTTTATAGGGAAAGGCATCATGTTACATTATAAACATATTGAATCTGAGGTAACTGTAGGACATCCCTGAGGTAGCTCCAGAAGGAAGTCAGAAATAAGAAACTAGAGGTCTGGAAGTCACTCTCCGAAGACGCTGAGAGTAGAAACTTGGGAATAGAGAGAGGTTCTTCCCTTCTTCCTCACTCCTCAGAGGATAGAGACAAACAAGACAAGCCGCCCCACCTCTTAGTCTTGAGAGTTTAGAACTTCCTCTAAACGTGATAAAAGTTTCATTTCCCAATTTGTTTCATGTTTTCCTGCAAGTATGTGTTAAGCCATGTTACAAAGATAAAGGAAGAACAACATGAATCCATCAGTAAACTTGAAATGGTTTTTATTGATGAAGTGGAAAAGCAAAATGAACTGCTAAGTAAAATGCAGCATCTTCAACAAGATGATGATGTACCATCCAGAGAATTAGGGGACCTCCAGTTGAGCCAGAAAATGGATCTACATATTGAGGTATGATTTATTTAAAATGGATTTAATTAGATTTTAAGTCTTTTTATCAAATAGAAAGGTACCTCTTCATGTGCTTAGAGTCATTTTCATTTATGAAATTAAAAACAGCTTGCAGAGGGGCCAGCCTGGTGGCGTAGCAAGTGGGTTCCTGTGCTCTGCTTTGGCAGCCTGGGGTTCGCTGATTCAGATCCTAGGCGTGGACCTGGCACTGCTCGTCAGGCCATGCTGTGGCAGTGTCCCACAGAGAAGAACCAGAAGGACCTAGAACTAGGATATACAACTATGTACTACTGGGGCTTTGGGGAGAAAAAAAATAGGTTGCAGGATGACAGCTGGCCAGATGTAAAGAGTGCCAAGTCATAGACTAGCCTCCTTTCAGAACTACACAGATATAGAAAAGTAGACTTAATATCAGCAAGTAGGATTTCTTGGAAGGCCAGAATAAGTTTCCAAATGCCTTCTAAAACTTCCTAGATCTGTGACTGGGAGTCACAGACATTTGTATTGTAGCAACCCCACATGGAGTGTCCTGCTCTCACCCAGCAGTGTGAGGCCCCTGCAGTTCCCAGTATGCATGCAAGGCCTGCTGTATGCACAGAAAAGCTGCATCCAGAAGCACTTCAGACACTGTCACAGATTCATAGTTTCGAACAGGTTTTAAAAATGCCAAAAGGCAGAATTTGTAGATGTGCCTCTGTTACATAGCCTATACTGCCAAAATTTTATTATTTAAATTAGAATTATATTTCTAATATAATGAGGATAAATTAGAATTATGTTTACTTCAAAATATTAGAAGTGAAAGTTCAGTAAGGTTATTTTCCCCTTTTTATGATATTTGTCTGATATTTAGATAAAAACTTTCCTAAGATTCAGGAGATTCAATGCTTATTTTTCACACAGGAAATTCTCAAAGATTTTTCGGAATGTGACTTCCACAGCGTAAAGATGGAATTTCAACAAGTACTGAGTAATAGGAAAGAAATGACCCAGTTTTTGGAAGAGTGGTTGAATACTCATTTTGATATAGAAAAGCTTAAAAATGGCATCCAGAAAGAAAATGATAGGATTTGTGAAGTCAATATCTTTTATAATAAAAAGATAATTGTAAGTAGTACTTTTTTTGTGCTCATTCTTTTTTTTTGTTTGCTTTAATTTTTCTGCCTCATTCTTAAAAAGACTTAGAGCAACTTAATTTTAAGTATATTTTCTTTCATTTATTTGTATATGCTTCTTTATTTTTTTATTTGAAAAAGAGTGACTGTAAATGTGTTCTTCCTCTAACACATTTTGCTTCCTTAAGGTAATTAAATATATCAACTTGTAAAGAAGATAATAAAATGTTGCAGTATAACAATCCATTTCCACTGGTGAAACCTCAAATCTTGCCATTTTCCTCTGTCCTTTCTCGCTTCCGTAGGACCTGAGCTTTTTCCCCCAAGTATCCTCAAACAAGGTGAGATGCTAGCCTGTTTCAGGGCTGTGGGCAGCACCTGTGGTCAAGCCAAAGACAGCTCTAGTCCACTAATTAGTGAGGCCTTGTGCTTCTCACCTCGGTGCTGTTGCTATCATACGTGCTGATCCTTCAACTGTGAGGTTCAAACATGTGGTTTGTATCATTGTTCCCAAGGTGACCAGCCCTTGTGGACAGATTCATATGAACCAAGATTGCTTGAGATCAGTTTTATTAATTTGTTTTACTTTCCACTGATGAGAAGATTCATTCGGCTTTCTGAAGTAATCTCTACCTCATACACCTGGTAAAATTGTCATTAATCAGAAAGTTGCTTGTTATATAGGCAGTTGGAGCAAAGGGAGCTAGATTAATATTATAGCTCCTAAGATTGGTTTTATATTTCATTTGTTTGGGTAGTTCTTTCCTGACACTTTAATTTCATCTGGAAACTATACTTAAATCACATTGAAATGTAGATAACATTTTTAAAAAAGGTTTTCCTGTGGATAGTGAATCCCATTTGTCGAATACCCCAAGCTAGCAAAACAGTAAATGAGCTTTTAAAATAAAAAAAAATGGTCCACAATCAATGAAGAAAAGCATAAAACCAGTGTTTGGGATAAGATAATTTCCATATAATTCAGTGTTTTTCTCATAATATTGAGGGCTCACTTGTGGTTAGAAAGTAGAGATTTCTGCTCTGTGGATCAGCATGGATATGTGGCTTCTTCCACCATCTGAGCATAGCAATTGATAACTTGGTGTGGTGTGGGGTCAGTAGTCCAGAACCAAGGAGAGTCCAGGGTGCCAGCAAGAACACAACTAATTTAGGATCCGCATCTCACAGAACTACCATAAAGCCACAAAGAAAGATACAGGTAAGGCCAAGAAGGCATTCATGATGAGAGCAAAAAGTACATCCCATAAGAATAGGAAGTAAAAAGATGATAGAAGCAATTTCAGAGTGAGTCAGCCTTTGATGTAACGAGGGTATGGATTGGCTGTTACTCCCTGCACGGAAATAGAAGATTTTCAGATTACGAAAAGTCAGTAAATTTTTTTCCTTATAAACACTGAGGTTTGAAATGAAAGAGGAAAATAGATTGTTATTAAGTTTACTGGGTATGCTCTGCTATTAGATGTCAGTTAATGTTTATATATGACATTATATATGTCATAACATACATAATGATTTTAACCTGACCAGTTCTTCAGATTCCTCTTCATATGTCAGTGCTGATCTAATAGAATGAGATTATCATCTTGCAAATCAATATGAATCCTCTCTAGTCCTTATTCTTCTTTTATTCTCATAATCAATATCCAGCGTCTTCTGAAATGTCAGGAACTGGTGCAAGCCACAAAGAATGTTCACATTCTTTTAAAGTACTATTCTAGAATGTTCTGAATAATGAATTTCAACATATGCCTTGTCCTAGAACTCTAGTATTTTCCATAGTGGTTTTTTTAATACGTAATTCATTTTAGAAGCTATAGTGTTGTCTTTACTACTCAATAGGCTATAATAAATGAATCAACAGAGTTTGAGGAAAGAAATGTGACCATCACCAAAGAATGGGAACATGACCTGAAATCAGTGAAAGAGAAAAATGAAAAACTGTTGAAAAACTATCAAACTTTGAAGATCTCTCGAACATCTGGTGCCCTTGTTAATCCTACTACACAAGGCGATAAGAATCTTCATGTCACATCAAGAGCTACACAACTAACCACAGAGGTATGAGATTTCTTATAAGATGTTTTTCAATTTGCAGCTTCATTGTAGAGTTAAAGATGTATCATATGTAACATTTCAGAGCAAAATCACAGTATTGAAGGTATTAGGGAACATGCATGATGGACTTGTTTTTTAAATATAGTTCTATTGGGGCGCTCACTCAACTAATTATAAAGCTACATGTTACATAAGATCTTACCTTTGAATTATAAAATAGAAGTAACTCATGCCTTAATTTGATTAATAGGTATGTATACCACTTAAGGTGTTATTACCATACATTATAAGTTTTCTAAATCATGTGACTTTCTATTAAATTATAATCTATGTCTATAGTACCAAACTAGTTTAGAGAGAAAGAGCAATTTAGCTTTTCTCTAATTATCATCAGTGTCTTTAATATTGGTTAATGTGATCAAAACAAAAATGGAAGAGGCTAAAAGTATAATAAATTTCTTATACAGATTAACCTGTGCCCAAGAATCAGTACATTATTTGAATAATCCAATAACTGTATTAACTGCCCTTACTTGGGAATCTGTACAGCAAACACGCTGTTTTATTTTGTTAGCACACACGTCTTAGTGGGGAACCCGAGTGAATTACAACTTAGCATTTTTACCAAAATAAATATTTATAATAAAACATCAACTGCCAGTTTAATAATTATTACTAGTGGAAACTAGAAGATCACTAATATAGAGTTTATTGATTTGCTGATCACTACAGACCTCAGTCAGCTGTAGAGGTAAAAATAGTGGAAATATGAAACCCATCTTCCAAAGCAATAAGATAAACAAGCACAAGGAAATCCCATTTTCAATGACCCCAGGAAATACCCCATCAGATAATAAATCGTATGTTATTAGTTTGATAATTAGGCCAAATCAGAGTAGCACAGAGCAGGTCAGTGATGTGGAGGTAGAGCAGTGGGGCAGGCAGAGAGTTGGGCAGTCCACCCAAACAAGTAGGAGAATTCAGTGCATGACAGTAGGAGCAGTCAACTCAGGGGGGAAAGATAGTCTGCTTAATGTTTGAATCAGAACAACCAACTAGCCATCTTAGAAGAATAAGTCTGGACTCCTACCTCATTCATTAAACAAAAGTAAATTCCAGGTGGACCAAAAAGAAACGTTTTCCAGGAAAACCTGCATGTGTGTATATGTGAACAGTCTTATATTATGAACAAATTAAGATATTTTTGTACTTATAAAAAACTGGAAATAACCTAAATGTTCATTAGTAGGTGACAGGTTAACTAGTTTATAGTACCTCCATGAAATAGGATATATTTACCCATGAAAACAAAAATGCGAGAGATCTATGTGTTGATAATGAAAAGATCTGGAAAATATATTATCAAGTGAAAATAAAATTTTTAATTTTTTAAAAAGCAGGAGGCCAGCCCCATGGCATAGTGGTTAAGTTTGCATGCTCTACTTCGGCGGCCCAGTTCATGGTTCAGATCCCAGGCACGGACCTACACCACTCATTGGCAGCCATGATGTGGCAGCAATCCACATATAAAATGGAGGAAGATTGACATAGATATTAGCTCAGGGCTAATCTTCCTCAAGCAAAAAAAGAGGAAGTTAGCTCAGGGCTCATCTTCCTCAGCAATAAAAACCCACAAAAAACCAGAAGTATATATTTATTGTTGTTATGTGCTGTAGAGTCAGCTCTGATTCCTGGCAACTCTATGAATGAGTGATGTCCAATATCCTGTCCTCAAGAGCCCTACTCAGCTCCTGTAGACTCACGCCTATGGCTTCCTTTCTGGAATTACGCCATCTCGTATTTCGTCTTCCTCTTTTCCTGCTGCCTTTTACTTTTCATCATGTCCCCAAGGTAGGATAGTCTCAGTTTTACAATTTTTGCCTCCAGAGATAGGTCAGGCTTAATTTGCTCTTGGACCCACTTGTTCATTTTTCTGGCAGTCCAGGGTATCTGTAGAGCTCTCCTCCAACACCATATCTCAAATGAGTCCATTTTTTCCTGTCAGCCTTCTTCACTGTCCAGCTTTCGCACCCACACATAGTAATTGGGAATGCGAGGGTGTCGATAATCTTGGCCTTGGTCTCTAATGATACTCCCTTACTGTTGATGATCTTTCCTGATTCTTCCATCGCTGCCCTTCTGAGTCACAGTCTTCTCTTGATTTCTTGGCTGCGGTCTCCATTTAAACTGATGACTGAACCAAGGGAAACAAAACCTTTAACAATTTCAGTGTCTTCATGGTCTACATTAAAGTTGTATAGTTCTTCTGTAGTCATATCTGTCTTCTTCATGTTCGAATGCAGTCCTGCTTTGGCTCTTTCTTCTTTCACGCTATTCTGTGTGAACTTTCTTCTTACACACTATTGTGTGTGTGACTTACTGTTTTTGTAAACTGTATATTCACATGCGTAGATACATATAGAAAATTTCTAGAAGGATACACTTGAAAGAGTTTAGTAGTCATCGCTTTAGAGTCAGTGGGGGTTCTGAGATGGGGGAACTTAATCTTAATTATATGCCTTTGGATTTTTCCACATACTTGTATTTTTCAGCATAAAAACTAGGTAATAAAAATAAAGGGAAAGATATGTTACATGTATTCCTCTAAAGTGTCAATTAACAAATATACTTTCTGTAAGTAGTGTTAATTTAAAATGTAAGTGCCTATTTAATATGCTTAGCACCATGCTAACTAGTAAATAAAATAAGTACTAACCTTATATAAAATCTGGGCCTCTTTTAGTCCTAAATGATCAGCTTCTAAATGAAAAAAATAATACATGTATAAATTGAGTGACATTTGGAGTCTCCATCTATCCTATGTTGATGCAATCTGAAAGATTAATACCTATATATGATCTTTGTTTCATATAAACTGTGATTCTGTCTTCAAGGCACACCTTATATATGTGTGTTTTTTTTAATAGAAGATTCAAGAGCTGGAAACTTCACTACGTGAAGCTAAAGAAACTGCCATGCAAAAGGAAGACAAGATTATAAAGATGCAGAAAGAGCTTGAGATGACTAATGATATAATAGCAAAACTTCAATCACAAGTTAATGAATCAAATAAATGCCTTGAAAAAACAAAAGAAATGATCCAAGTACTTCAGGTAACTTAAAACTCATTTTATAAATAAAGGCATAATTTTATAAATTATGCATAATAAATATAAATAAATGCATACATTTATTTTCATGCCAAATAATGATTGTTTTCATCTTCCTGTAAAAATTATTTTTAAAAAACATAAATATTCTTGACAGTTTAAAATATATCTTATTTTTTTAATTTTTTTTAATTTTTTTACTGTTCAAAGTAAGGAAATTTTTTATTTTCACTTTAATTTCTGAATGCCAAAAATGTAGAGGATGTATGTTTGTATATCTCTAGTAGTATATTGAAACATTTTTTCATAAATATGTTTTTTTTTAATTTTTTATTATTGCAGTAACATTGGATTATAACATTATATAACTTTCAGGTGTACATCATAATATATTTCGAATTCTGTGTAGATTACATCATGTTCACCCCACAAAGACCAATTATCCATCACCACACGTGTGTCTAATCACCCCTTTTGCCCTTCCCCCTCCTCCCTTCCCTTCTGGTAACCACCAATCCAGTCTCTCTTGCTCTGTGTTTGTTTGTCATTTTTATCTTCTACTTATGAGTGAGATCATATGGTATTTGACTTTCTCCCTCTGACTTATTTCACTTAGCATAATACCTTCAAGGTCCATCTATGTTGTCACAAATGGCCAGATTTCATCATTGCTTATGGCTGAGTAGTATTCCATTGTGTATATATACCACATCTTCCATTCGTCCCTTGATGGGCACCTAGGTTGTTTACAAGCCTTGGCTATTGTGAATAATGATGTGATGAACATAGGGGTGCATATATCTTTTATGCCTTTGTGTTTTCAAGTTCTTTGGATAAATACCCAGCAGTGGGATAGCTGGATCATATGGTAGATCTATTCTTAATTTTCTGAGGCGTCTCCATACTGTTTTCCATAGTGGCTTCACCACTTTGCACTCCCACCAGCAATGTTTGAGGGTTCCTTTCTCTCCACATCCTCTCCAACACTTGTTGTTTCCTGTCTTGTTAATTATAGCCATTCTGACCAGAGTGAGGTGATATCTCCTTGTAGTTTTGATTTGCATTTCCCTGATAGCTAATGATGTTGAACATCTTTTCATGAGCCTGTTGGCCACCCATATATCTTCTTTGCAGAAATCTCTGTTCAGATCTTTTGCCCACTTTTTAATTGAGTTGTTGGTTTTTTTCTTGTTGAGACTTTCTTTTTATTTTTCAAAAAAATATGCTTCTTATCTAAATATTTAATACTCTGTTAGATAAGTACATTTTAAAATTATATTTTTTTCTACTTAATCCCCTGTTATTGAGTCCCACCTGGTAGCCTATGGGCTTAATCTAACCTGTTTTCTCTAGAAAGAGCAGAGTTGAAATGTTTTTGAGCTTGAATGCCGTTACACAAGTCGCACCCTCCTTCATCACAGCCTTCCTTCCTCGTCTGAGCCACAGCTACTTCTCACTCTTCTGCTACTTGGGTCGGATCCTAATAGGCATTTTGTTCACTGTTCCTGCTCCAGTGTCTCTTCTCTTCATTCCAAAATTAGAAACAAGCCAAGAATGCCTACTCTTTTCATTATTTAACATTGTTCTAAAAATTCTGGTTCTTTCAATGAGACATGAAACAGAGAGGCAAGAGAAAATAATCTTAATTTTGTTTTTAGAAATTGTTAGTATAGCTAAAAACCAAGAAAATCAACTGTAAAGCTTTAAAATCTTTGAGAGTAATTTTTTAATACTTCAAATAACTAAATGATCACATTTTTATTCATTCAACAAGTATTTGTTGAATACCTACTATGTGTTGGTCATTGTTCTAGATGCCATGTGTACTGCAATGGAAAAAAAATAAAGCCTCCTTGAAGAGGCTTACATTCTGCTTCATGAAGTCAGAAAATAAACAAGTATATATGTTTGTTAAACGGTGAGAAGTGCAATGGAAAAATATTAAGCCAGACAGAGGTATATAGGTGCAGGGTGAGAGTGGGTGTGAGTAGGAGTGTGATTTTGTAAGGGGAGTTGAGGAGAGCCGCACAATTAAGATGACGAAGTGATGGTGTGAGCTGTCTGGTAGGGAAGGGCCTTCTAGGCAAAAGAAGTAGCAAATGCGAAGGCCGCAACACAGAAGTAGTTGAGATGTATTCAAGGAAACAGCAAGAAAGCCAGCGTCTCCTGAGCAGCGTGGGCAAGGATAGAAGGGGAAATAGGTGAGAAGTAGCAGAGAGCCAAATCATAAAGCATCTTGAAAGCTATTTGTAAGCACTTTGGGTTTTATTCTGGATGAGATGGGAAGTCATCAGAGGATTTTGGCAAAATGATATAGTCTGACTTAAATTTTTAAAGGCTGCCCTTTGAAAATAGAATCCAGGAAGGCGTGTTTGTTAGTGACGTGCCAGCTCCTACAACAAAGGGAACCACAAAATGCAATGGCTCAAACAAAACAGAAGCTTATTTCACACGTAAAAGTGTGGGTTCCAGCTTGGCAAGTGGCTCCTTTCCACATGGTCATTCAGAGGCCCCCGTTTCTCCCATCTTGTTTCTCCAGCACTTCCTTGGTGCTGTTTTCATCTGCATGGTTAAAGCCCAGTTGTAAGCTGTCCGTGCTCAGGCTCACAGAAAAGGGACAAGATGGAGAAGCTAAAAATTGTCTTAAAATCTGTACTCATAAAGGCTCTGGCCCAGAAGTGGCACATGTCTCTTCCTCTCATATTTCTTTTTTTTTGCAAAATATTTAGATTCAATTTATCAAAGAGAAAGCCAAACACGTACCTCTCGTATTTCTTGGAGTCAGAGATGATTCCAAAGTTTTTGGCCTGAGCAGCCAAGAAGATAGAGTTGCTACATACGGAAATGGGAAAGACTGCCAGAAGAGGAAGTTTGAAACCAGGAAAGTTCAGTTTTGGACATGCTGAATTGGAAATGCCCACTGGGGACACCCAAGTTGAGATATGACTTAGGCAATTGAATATCTGAGTCTGAGCAAGATATAGGCGAGAGGTTTAAGTTTGGGGAATCATCAGCGTATAAAAATCATGAGACTGGACGAGGGCATAAGCATAATGGAGAGGAGATGTGGAGTAACCAAATGATACTGAGATGGAGCAGCCAGTGAGTGAAAAAGAAAAGGGGGTCTGGGCAACAGAGTGGTTCCAGTTTCTTCATATAAGTGAAGCTAGTGTTTCAAGAAAAAGGGAGTAAGCGACAAATTTCTCCACACTCAGTATAGATTGGTACAGGTGTCTATGGAGAGAGGAATATCTTTCCTGCATACTAAAAGTAACCATTTAGATAATATAATAGAGTATGCCATTGTACAGCATCCATGAGGAAAGAAAACAAAGTATAGGGTATCCATAAAATCTTTATACAGTTTGAATTTTTAAGAATCTGTTTCTGTATTTTATATAAATATTCTATAAAATGCAACAGTATATTTAACTCGAGATTTGGCATAGTAAAATGCAAAGATATTAACTTTTAACCTATTCACCACTATTTTAATTCACCTGGATATAGCTGTCCAATATAATGTAGGGTTTATTAAGTGAATATAGAAGAAAGTAATTTGAACAAATGACTCATTAACAGTTTTGTTTAAATCTTGATACATTTCCTCTGTTGTATCTTTACAAATTATTTATATCAAGTAGCAGTAAATTTGTTAAAAATTCAAACTGTGCTAGTACTTTAGGGACATCCTGCACAGTGGGAAAAAAAGATCTTATTTATAACTGGCACAAAATATAAAATGCTCAAGTGACTAACCTTAACAAAAAATGAGACAACATATATGAAAAGAACAACAAAACTCTAAAAGGAAATATAGGAGAGCATGTGGTTTAAAATAAGAAATATGCCATTTCCTAGGTTGTAACCTAAATACTGTACAACCATCAGTTTTTCCCAAATTAATTTCTAAAGTTAATGTAATTCAAATCAGAATCTCAAAGGAATTCTTTTTCTGGTAGAGCAAAGAAAGTTTCTCAGCAGACTCCATCTAAAATAGGATGAGCAGGTGCTGTTCACTGAGAACACAGGCGCTCAGACTCCTCAGGCGGCTAGAGGATGTTTAAGGCTGTCAGCGCTTCTGAGTGCAGCTTGGGCACACGTCATGTGTTTGAAATAAGGAATTCTCACTGTCTTTCATTTCTAAGAGAGTATTTCCAATTTCAATTTCTTTTACTCAAGAATTGTTTTAAAACTGTTATATATGACTAATTTATTTCATTATATTGTGGCAAAAAAATTACTGCAATTTCTCCATTTTTAGAATATATTGAAATTTTCTTTTAGGTGTCATAAATGAATAAATATTTTTAGAGTTCTTTGAACTTTTAAATCAAAATGTATACAAGTAGATCAATGGAACAAAATAGAGAGCCCAGAAATATATACACACAAATATAGTCAGGTCATCTTTGACAAAAGAGCAAAGGCAATTCAATGGAAAAGGATAGTCTTATCAACTAGCGGTGCTGAACAACTGGACACCTTTCACAAAAATTAACTCAATTGATTGTAACCTAAATCTAAAACACAAAACTAGAAAATGCCTAGAAGATAACGTAGGAGAAAATCGAGGTGACCTTGGGTTTGGCGTTGACTTTTTTTACATACAACACCAAAAGCATAATCTATGAAGGAAAAAAATTGATAAACTGGACTTCATTTAAATTAAAAATGTTTGCCCTATGAAAGACAAGCCACAGACTGGAAGAAAATCTTTGCAAAACACATATCTTTCAAGAACTGTTATCCAAAATATACAAAGAACTCTTAAAACTCAATAATTAGAAAGCAAACAGCCTGATTTAAAAATAGGCAATGGATCTGAACAGACACTTCACCAGAGAAGATACACACATGGCAAATAAGCATATGAAAAGATGCTCCACATCATATGTCATTAGAAAATTGCAAATTAAAAAACAATGAGATACCACTGTACATCCACTGTATCTCAAAATATAATGGCCAAAATCCGGAACACTGACTACACTAAATGCTGGCAAGGAGTGGGGCCAGGAGCTCTTGCTCACTGCTGGTGGGAATGCAAGTGGTACAGTAGCCACTTTAGAAGAGAGTTTGGCAGTTTCTTACAAAACTGACACCACTCCAGCCAGTCATATGCTCAAGGAGTCCCTGATATCAGCATCTGGTCCAGAAAGCCAGGGTATTTTACTGGTGCCATGACTGAGCAAATACTGGGCTCCTCCCAGAATGGGCTTATCTGACCTAGTCAGCAACCTCCTTAAGCTGAGCATCTCAGCTTTGGAAGCTTGCATCTTTTTAGTCTTTGCTAACTACGTGTGTGTGCAAATGTTTTTATAGGCACTGGGGGTAACGCCTAGAGGAATGAAGAGCTCTCTGGGTCCCTATTTAGATGGGTTTATTTTTGTATTCAATATATAATAGTAATCCATAGTATGGCTGTGGTAACAGCAATAAAAGAAATGAATGATTTATTCAGCAATAATAAGAAATGAGCCATCAAGCCACAAAAGACATGGAGGAACCTTAAATGCACATTGCTAATTTTAAAAAGCCCATCTAAAAACACTGCATACTGTATGACATTCTGGAAGAGGCAAAACTAGGCGAACAGGAAAAGATCAATGATTACTAAGGGTTCTGGGGGAGGGTGGAGGGATGGATAAGTGGAGCACAGGAGATTTTTAGGGCAGTGAAACTATTCTGCATGATACAGTGATGATGAACACGTGTCATACATTTGTCAAAACCCATGGACTATACAATGCAAACAATAGACTCTAATGTAAACTGTGAACGTCAGTTAATAATGTATCGATATTGGCTCATCATTTGTAACAATCATACCACACTAAGATGTTAATAATAGGAGAAACTAGGGGAGGACACGGGTATTACCGGGACTCTATGTACTCTGCTCAATTTGTCTATAAACCTAAAATTGCTCTAAAAAGTTAAACCTATTTATTAAAAAAGATTTTTGTATATGTTTGTATGTATATATGACTGATTTTTTTTCTGAGTCGAAGTAGATGTATGGCTAGATTGAACCAACCTTGAGTACAGAATATCCCCAATAATGTTATATAATATTTTGTGCCTTGAATTCAGTTCTACTTTGATATTTATATTACTGTTCATCTCTTGTCTTATTTTCCTGATTTACCTTTATCTACCCATTTCATTCGTTTCAACCTTTCTGTTTCATTTTGTTTAAGTATATTGTTTTTTAATTGGGAAAAATATTTGTTTTAAGAAATAGAAGTCATAGGTTTTCTAATTACACATTAGCTTCCAATAGCTTCACATGTACTTCACATCAAATATCTATTTGTTACTCATTTTAGGGTTAAAATTTGTGCCTTTCCTCCTTTTCATATGTTTGGAGTTTGCTGTTTTAAAATGTTCCTACTATATTAGGTAGTTAACAAGTCTTTGAAACTGCTCTAAAATTACTTTATTTCTCTTTTCTCTAAAACCTTTAGGACAAAGTTGCTTTAGGAGCTAAGCCCTATAAAGAAGAAATTGAAGAGCTCAAAACAAAGCTGGTGAAAATAGACCTAGAGAAGATGAGAAATGCCAAGGAGTTTGAAAAGGAGTATGTCTTTGTCTTAATTGAATATGACTTTAGTAGCTTAAACTTCCTTTCTAAACTGTATAAATTTAAAATATATTAAGATATTGTTATTGCTTTTTATAAAATAAATACAAACATCTACAGATTTTAAAGTTATTAAATTCTCATTATGTATGCAAAGGTTTTGAAAACAAGCACAATTCTGATCAATTACTGACATACTATGTCTTTGGATACTTCTTGTTCAATCATATAGGAACAGCTTAAAAATGGCCTTTTTTGTTTGAAAGTGAATATTAAGAACGTGTGTGTGTTTTTAGCAGTTTGTCTAAGGTTTCTGTTGGTTCTCTTAATTTCATTTGTTCTTCCTATTGTATTTTTGTGTAAGGTTTTATTTCCTTTTAAATTGTAGTACTTAGTGCCCAAGAGCATATTCCCTTTTTATTGATTTATTTATGTATAGTACCATATACAATAGCATGCCTAAAGTTCTTTGTGGTATAGCATAATGAAAAGAACATTAAACAGAGAGTCAAGGAAACTGAATTAGAAATATAATGTTGCCACTTATTAATATGTCACCTCTGACTCCTCACACTTTTTATTCTTCCTGTAAATGTTTAATAAATGTTTAATGATGATATCTAATTTTGCCCAAAAAGTCGCACTCTGAATCTTCATGCATTCTAACCAGCCTTCTATTGATAGGACTGTTGGTTTTAGTGGAGCATCATTAAAAAGGCAATTTTAGTGGCCAGCCCAGTGGCACGGTGGTTAAGTTTGCACATTCCGCTTCGGTGGCCCAGGGTTCACCATCCTAGGTGTGGACCTACACATCACCTGTCAAGCCATGCTGTGGTAGGCATCCCACATATAAAGTAGAGGAAGATGGGCACCGATGTTAGCTCAGGGCCAGTCCTCCTCAGCAAAAAGAGGATTGGTGGCAGATGTTAGCTCAGGGCTAGCTAATCTTCCTCAAAAGAAAAAAATTTTTTTAAATAAATGCAAAGCAATTTTATATAGAATAGAATCAGCAGATACTTTCAGTCTCTAAGAAAGGCAGAAAGTCTCATAATTTAGCATTGCCAATTAACACTCAAGCAAATAATTAACAGAATGTCTTTTTCTCCTGGGTGCAATGAGCAGACTGTGACCTCTGACTGTGTCACCTCAGATCAGAGCTGCAGTCGAGTGTGCTTTCCTTACAGTGTATACAGAAGGTGCTTTTGGTTTTACGCTTTGGTAATTGTTGTACCTTCAAGAGGTTTCTAGGACCTCATGATAACAACCCAATTATTTGTTTTATGGTGCCCCTGAATGTAATTTTGCTCAATATCCAGTTAATGATACCTATTGGGCTTTCAGAAATTTTAAAAGAATTGGTTTCTCAATGTTAAAAAAAAATTGCCCCTGCAGCCAAACAGAACACTTCCAATTTGATGGTGTTATTTATGGCTATAAAGTGCATGATACCAGGGGGTATCGTGAGGGCTTACCTACTGCTGCTTATGCATATCATATCAATGTGATGTATCTTATCAGAAAATTCTTGACAGCAGTTCTGTTTATTCTTCCATTAAAAATTAGTTGCTGGCCTTTTACATATTTCTGTTGTTATTCTTAATAGAATTACTTGTACAAAAGCCACTGTAGAACATCAAAAAGAAGTTATAAGGCTATTGAGAGAAAATCTTAGACGAAATCAGCAGGCCCAAGATACTTCAAGTAAGTAGAAAATGCTGATATTTCCAGATCTTTTTCCATCTTACTTCTCAGTATACTTACACATTTTGAAGACTGCTACTATATATATGACAGTCAAGAATAAACCTGTTAATCACTAATTTATAAAGAACTATTTTTAAAATGAATTCATTGAGATCATATTTATCCTGTGATACCTCCTTAAGTTTCCTGTAATCTCAACTATTTATCCATTATAGATTCTTAAAAACTATGAATGTAACCTGTGCGCTATCAGATCTTTACATATCAGTGAAGATACCTTCAGTAGTATACAAGAATGACTTACCTGTCAAGGTAGACGTACCCTTCCCAATAAAACACAAGCATATCTTAATAGATTTTAACCATGTGCACTGTAAAAACATAGTCAGTATACAGTAAATATTATCCTACTTGTTGTTGGTACTGAAAATACAGACTTGATGCTTACTGGCAAACTCTTTGAAACTTATCTTAGATACAGTTTTCAAATCTAATCATCAAATTTCTGCATATACATTCCTCAAACTGTATCTTTTCCCATATTTCTGTCTCTTATGTTTCATTTGAAAAGAGAGAATGCTGAACAGTACTTGGGGCAGCTTTGTGTAGTGGGTCCAGCATCGAAATAACGTCACGAACAGTTCTCTAAGCTGACTGCCCTCACTTAACAGCCTGTGAAATCATGAGGAGAACGCCTGACCTTCTAGATTGGATATAGACTTGTAAGGATCAGGCTAAAAGTTGTGTGTGAAAGCACACTGAAAATTCTAAATGTCAGGCAAATGCAAGATGATGTTTGTGTGTATTATTGTCCACGCATTGTCTGGTGCTTGTTTAGTTTGAACTGCCCTAGTGTCCATTGCAGGATAATTGCAGCTCCTACCTGGAAAACTTCAAG